>NC_092661.1:14532755-15194005 GCF_032118995.1 Asterias amurensis
GGACATTAAAACTTTACAATACGTGTCAGTACCAACTTGAATTTATGATTAGAAATAGATTTTACAAAAAATGCTTTTGACTGCTCTTATACTTGATGTATTTGCAGTGTGGTTACATCATGGATGTTCAACGAGGACATTGCTGGCGTTGTGAAAAAGCTCTCCCTGATCCGTCTGTGCACTGTAATGACTGCCCACTGGCTGTGTATTGCACTGCATCATGTAAAGTCAGAGACAGGGTCAGGCACAAGGCAGTAGAGTGTCAGATATTTGGACCCAAGTGCAACACTTGCGGCAACAAGAATGATATCAAAACGGTAGAGTGCCTTTGAATTATTGAAAAAAAAGTTTTATTTTCACAAACATGTATTTTAGGCTTGTAAAAATAATGTATTTAAAACGAATGTCAATTGCAGCAACAAATTTACTGGCTTATGTGTTGTATACTCCTTTGACATAGAGCAATAAAACACATCGAAATGCTATCTTATTGGTAACAACAGACATAACGTAGGCCTATTGTGTGGTACTCTAGGCATAAAACACACTCATCATAAGTTTTTAGATTTTGTCATTACCAGACTTTCCAAGAATTATGTATCCGACCAAAGATTGATTATACTTTTCTGGAAACCATATGCACAAAGAGCAACAACTTGCCATGTGGTGGCCAAGCAGTTTAATGCGTTGGACTTAAAATCTGTGGTTATGTCATTAGGGTGTGAGTTCGAATCCCGGTCATGACACTCGTGTCTTTGAGCAAGACATTGCTCCTCTTCATCCATGGGTAAATGAGGGCAGAAATGCTTCTTGTGAAAGATTCAATTTTGTGCGCCACATATTCAGCACAGGCATTCTCTTGGTTTAAGGGGTGAAATAAATGTCCAATTGATTAGGGGTACCAGTGTTGTCCAGCGCCTCACCGGCTGACGGGTTTGAGCGCTATTTTAATAAGAAACCGCTATTATCATAATAATTGTGAACATTTTTACAAAAGTAAAAAATATTGAGATGACATCACCATGACGTCACTTCAAATGTTTGTATTCATGGTTGTCTAACAATAAACCAAGTTTCAACAAGTTGGGTTGTGATTTGGCAGACCCTTGAATAGTGCTGCACCTTTAATTAACTTGACCTCACATAAGATCTCAATGAAAGTCATTAAGTACACCAATTTTGAAACAATGATCAAAAAGCTTGCCACAAACATCTAGTAAAACTGTATTTTGAACTCTTTTAAGCATGCTGCTAGAAGGCGCTTTTGAATTTTCATCAATGGTCCTATCTTGTCCAGACCCTTGCCAGACTACAGCATCGTTTGATGCACATTTAAAAAGTTGCAACTTTTAAGTAAAAAGGCACTTTCGGTTGCATACGGAAGAGGTCACATATTGTCACCAACACATTAAAAAATGAAGACCCATATGCCTGTAATTATCATTGTTGAATATTCAAGCAAAAAATATGAATTTTAAAAGATTGACAAATTTTCATGACGTAGATTTCTGAGGTGGTATCCTAGGGGACTCTCTTCCCTTGGAGATTTTGTCACTTATATGGGGGGGGGGGGGAGGACTCAAAAGAGAGTGCTATTTGAAGATGTTTGGATACAATCCCCAATTAGGTCAAAATGGTATAATCTCTTATGACAAGTTTGAGCAGACACAGATTTCTACAATCTCATGAAAAAAATTGAGATTAAAATGATCAGCAGTTATTGAGATACGGAAATTTTAAACTTATTTTTGTACCTAAAAGTCATGTCAAATGGGGTCACACTCTGTGTAGCGCATGTTGAGTATTCCAAGTCCTTTCCGATGATGTTTACGTAGATTGTACAAATCTATTGTGGGGTTCAGGAGTTATGATCTTTTTCAAATATTAAACTCTTAATTAAAGTAATTCAAAACCTGTTGATTTCACAAGAAAAACTGCATTTTAACCGTCTGTCGCTAGGGCGCTTTAATGACAATTAATAGAGGTCATGCAATGTCACGCACACAATAACAAATAAAGACCTATATTACTATTAAATAATTCTGCAAAAATCAACCCAAGGACTCTTATTGTTGATTTGATAATGATTTTGAAAGAATTAAATTATTAATGCTTAAAAACCTTGTAATTTGACACCTGATGACGTCATCTTGACAGAAATTTGCAGTTTCATCTCCTAATGGATATATATGCAGAGTTTCAAGCTAATGTGAGGTTGGGACAGGTGTCTTACATGTAATACCAAAAACAAAGAGGAAGTATTGGAAAAAAAAAAAAAGGGAAGTTATAAACCAAACAAACAAGTGGTGTTTCCAAGCTTTCCTCTGAACACAAAAGTATAAGGAAGAAAAAAAAACATGAGGTGGTCCAGGCAGAGTGCCCCAACACAAACAAATGTCACAAAAATCTCTTCGCAACTCTTGCATGACTTTTGTGATAATCTTTTGTTTAATCTTTTTCAGTGTGCACAGTGTACCAACGCTTGGTATTGCAATAAGAGGTGCCAAAAGATAGACTGGAGAAGCCATAAGCACTTATGTCGACAAACTAAAGATGACATTAAATCACTAGCTACATTTTGTCGGGAAAAAAACACTGAACTTGCAAAAGTCAAAAGAACAAAAAGTGCACCTTATTACATTGGGAATACCATAGCTAAAGATTTCTTAAATCTTGACAACAATGAATGGTCTGGAGAAACTCTGACTGAGAAGGACATGGCTCAGGATTACCATGTGTTGTCTGCTGGTTGTGGCGACTTGCGGAATACAGTTTTAACAGCTGGTTCCCTTCCTGACAGGTACCAAGGAAAGCTTCACGTAACTCTCAATGATTTTGATCCTTTTGTCATGGCAAGGAATGTCTTGTTTCTCTTTATGTTGGTTCGGTTTGCAGACACTGAGGGAATCGAGAGCAGTCTGACTACTATCTGGTACTCAGTTCACATTACAAAGAAAGAGTACGACCTGATCAAGACCAGCTTGGATGAGCTCATTCAGATGGATGCCCAGAATCTTAATGAGCTCACTAATGGTTTGGTAGTTGTTCAGAAAGGTGACCTTAGGCTTATGTCTCAGGTTTGGAAAAAATGGCAAGGTCTTGAATGCAGACGAAATGTCAAAGGTTCAATTAACCTTAGAAAACAAAGGAAAGACTTACTGGCACCAGTTCTTGAGCAAACCACCTGTTACCTTTGGCATGTACAAATATCCCAAGAAGATAAGAGGGCCATGGAAGAGTGGTTTGACCATGGGTTGTTCTACTCATACGAATCATACACATCGGACATGCCATTTGACAATGTAACGATGACCGGGCGAAAGGGTTTAAGCAGCAACTACCATCCTCTTGACTTTCGTAATAATACAAACACATTTGAAGAAATTGGAAGTGTTTATCTGGTGCACCAACCAAAAGACTATGAATTTGTCTACTGTATTACCACAGACTCTATTCCTTTTTCGGGATGGGACTGGCTGAAAGTGAAAGCAAGCACTTGCGAACTCAATGGTTACACATCCCCAATGGTAATGTACCACAAGTACGTGACCAACCTTCTCCGCAAGGTAAAAGATCTAGCCACTCAAGGAAGGCTCTGCATCCAATTCTTTCAGACCAACTGCCTGGAGTTTCCAACACTTTATGAATCCCAACATATGCCAGCCTTTGATAGAGTCTTCACCTCCAACCTTTCAGACTACCTTGGCTTTGCTAAGCTCCTCCAGATATTCAAGCCTTTGCTTAATTGCAAAAACAGGTTCTCGGTTGTCGTCACTGAGACTATAAATTGGAGCGACTTTGAGCCTACACGTTGGGCATACTATGAGGAGGTGGGGCAAAGGCACAAACGATCTGTCGGCTTTGCATACTTTGCAGACAATGATGTATCTCCTTCCCAGGGTCGGCCCTATAATCCAAATGTTGTGAGAGAGTATCACAACAATACTGAATGCTTTCTGGTATATCTTCGTGCTGAAATAATGGCAGGTGGACATGGGATACCATCACTCAAAGAAGTACCATCCTTTGGTTCAGTGATGACTTTCAGTGGGATGCAGATGCGTGACTTTCGGAAGGAACTTAATCGGGTCGTCCCATTTAAGTTACGTACAAATGTACGAGGTCTTTCCCCAATGACTGGTTTTGAGAGAGTGGTTGAGTGGTGTCTCCCTGACACTGAAGATTAACGGCTTGTCACATGAGCCTACTCTATACAAACTTTTGAGGTAACGAACTGTGCTGTGCAAATGGAAACACTTCGGTAGCCTAGGGTTGCCTGGGGCCTGGTTGTCTGTAATTACACAGAAGTATTGGTCTTTTAATGTTATTGGTTTTCCCATGTTGCAAAGTTAATGAATTTGTTAAATTAATAAGAAGAACAAAATGAAAGTGTGGTTTACGTCAGACAACATCAATTTCCAGTTAAGTCGTGTTTTTCCCCCCAAAATTGTAGTAAAATGCTTTTTTTTTTTAACTGGAGGTACAAATCCTTCGGGGTATTAACAAAACAAGTGCATCAATGTTTTGTTTTCTTCATAGACTTCATAAATAAACTGTGTTTGAGAACAAAAATACCTGATTGGGAACATTGTTTTGTCAAACATGAAACAATGTTTCCAGTCACATGAAAAACAAAAATAAACTCAGATGACTGTTGTCATATGGGCGGGTCTATTCTCACTGTCTATAGAACCTTTAAGAATTAACGCTCAGCAAAATCAGAGTATTAAGAAATATAATGGTGAGTCAAATATGTTTAGCTGTCTGTCACACAACAGACACGCTTTTTTCTGTAAAATTAAACTACCATAAATTTAAATTCCTACTAAATGTGTATATTACTATAAAATAATGTGCTCAGTAGTGATTTTGTATACTATATTAATCCTTAAGTACAGATTAATTTTAATTGTTTTATAAAAAATCAAAACATGTTCATGCATTTTTTTCTCTCAAATTTTTTCAATAGCGCCCCCTATTGAACATCGCATCAAATGAAAGCTCAACAATCGCTCTAAACAACCAAAGTGGTATAATGGGAGTTGTAGTTTTTATTAAGTTATGACCGCTTATCAAAGTCAACTTGAACGTGTATTGGTGGCCTCTCCAAACAATCTAATTTTTCATATCTGTAAAGGGCAGGGATTTCCTTTCTTGCACAATACAGAGTTAGTAATGAGCTTTGGGAGTTTAAAGGTACTTCGATCAATGAAGACTGAATGTCACAATATGTGCACAGCAGATTATAAGTACCTTCCCTTGTAGTATAGAATAAGTAGTAACTGTACTTCATCATCAAATTAATGTCTGTCTGTGTAAATTTGTCACCCTTTTTAGATAATAGAATTGCCCTAAAAACATAATGCAAGCCAAAGTCTGCTGATTTCTCATTGAGGGGATTTCCCCTGCTTGCGCAATACAGCTAGTAATGATCTTAAAGGGAGGGTAGGTACTCATGCCAAGGAAGTCTGAGTGGCACTAGTGTCCTGTTCTACCAACTAATCTCTGACAAATGTTTGGGGAATTCGTTCATTATTTATCAATTGTTTTTCAACCTTGGTCAAAATATGAATGCTCGTTTTAAATGGCTAATTCCCTCTTTTTATTGTGTCTTTTTAAAATGAAGCTTATTATTATACAAGTAGATGTCTTAAATGATGTATGCTTTTGCTGGAAATAAAGACTTTCAACAGAAAACAACTATATTTTGTCAGCCAAATTTGGGATTTATTTGTAACTTGATACTAAACTATATTCTTTTTAAAACTGTAACATTCCATGCAGAGCATGATGAAAGTTGAATGAAGATTTTGATAACCCCAGTTTTAAAAACAGATTTTAATATTACCAAATTATTTTAAAAGTTTACATTGTATCATAATATCATGTGGGTATTTTTAATGTACAATAGTTTCATTTATTGGAAGTTTGTTGGCTCTAGCTCCAAGCATTCTGTGTACATATTGCTTCTTTCTCTTAAGTTTATTCTTCCACTGTTTATTAATGTTGTAAGTAAGGTACAAATTTATGAAAAGAAAACATATAAAGTGAAAAGTACCTCACTTCAAAAAAGTATGGAAAGTTTGTTTCACAAAGAGTTTTGCTTCGAATCCATACCAATTGTCTTCGCACATTTTTGTTCTACAAGTACAGACACAACAAAACTTGCTTGCATCTTTCATGTTTACGAGGACATTGCAATAGTTACAATATGCACTAGATCAGACAAGTGGGAATGTTGTATTGTACAGTGTACTTAAAGCACAAAGTCAAGTAGTTTTTATACAAATATTGACTGCTTTGAGTGGTTTGGTTAAAACTTTGACTCCCGAGGTGATCCTCAACTTGTTTTTTTTTCCCCCGAGGTGAAGCCCTGGGAAAATAGACTGCTTCAGGTATCACTGAGGGAGTCATAACCATAGCATTCATGATTAAAAGCAGTCATTAATTGTTTTATGAATGTCACCCCTTCATTTTTGTTTTTGCCAAAGCATGTCAGAGTGAACAAAGAAGCTGTTGTTGCTATGGGTGTAGTCCCTCGTTTGCTCTGGGATAGTATTGGTTGGTTTGTGTAAAGAATTGTTTGCTGTTTGCGTATAGCGCGTCACATTGGTTTCTGGTAAAAACAAAAAATTCATACGACGCATTCTAAACCAACCAAATGACCGAATAATGCCTAACTGCCCTATTTAAAATAGAGCAACCTTCACTTTAAAGTTAAAGCTCACATTAGTGCATTCTTAATCATATATAGACATTTTCCTGTGTACCTATTCTCGTAATGGAATGAGCCAACTAAATGAATGTCTATAGTATTTCTCATCAGTTCGTCCTTATCAGAGAACATTGTAGTGTGGCCTTTTATTGCAGTAAGGTTAGTTAGGAACTGTAGGCTTTGTCAGTATTGTTGGCCGGAAATCATACCAAAAGAACAAACTTTGGTTGTTTAGTTTTCTTGTTCTATCATGGATGTTCAACATGGACACTGCTGGCGCTGTGAGAAACAACTCCCCAAATGTTCTGTGCAATGCCCAGAATGCCCATTGGCAAAGTATTGCACACGATCATGTCTGGACCGAGACACAGCCAGACACAAGTCTGTGGAGTGCCAGGTGTTTGGGAAAAAGAAGTGTAGTGAGTGTGGCAAAACTGGAGTTGTCAAAGAGGTGAGTTGCAGCAAAGATACATTTAGATTATACATGTACCTCGGTGCATGAATACTAAAATGTTATCACAATTGCATCACAAACATTAATTGCAAACAGTCTATTGCAAAAACTGCCTGGTTTATTTTAAAATATCTTAAAATGTACATCAATTCTATTGATGTTCGCCCCTCAAGCAATTAAAAACACGGACCCCTGCTCAAAACCAAAAAGTGCAATTCACTTAGTAATACATTGTGTTTAAATTTCTATTAGCAAGTAAACATAAATACACAGGTTCAAATCAGTTTTAATCTGTATTCACGAGGAAAAGACAATTGTCTATCAATTTCCTCATTTGAGACGAAATGGATTACGCTTGGGCACTGATGACTATGGGAGGGAAAAGAGTGTAAACAGTGTCCCCTTTTCCTCCACCACAGTATCTTCTGACCATTGTGTTAAATCAATTGTCATAGACCTAGATGTACATGTATGCATTATGTTATAGGCCTAAATCTTGATAAATTTGAACATACAATGTAGGGGATTGTAGGGGAACAAGTGCAATATATAGTGATGTTTTAAAAATGTTTCACAACAAACTTATCACACCCATATAAAATATATCTTATGGAGATTTGACTACAGCATTGGGGTTTTGTTTGATTTAATTTTTTACTAAATTTAATACGGAAAAGATACTTCTGATACAACATGAGTGATACACACATCAATATTTGGTCCCATTACAATTTTTTTTTTTTTTATTTTTTATTTGAAAAAACAAATGACCTTTTAGTTTATGTACAATTCCCATCCCTGAAATCACTTATTAACATAAGTGTTCCGAATGCTCGGCCAAGAGACTGGCACAAGCAATCTTTCTGAAACACTTGTTGGGGTTAGGGAGAGTGGGAAGGGGGGGGGGAGGGGTTGGCTTTTTACAACCACCAGTTGTTTTTGACTGATGCAGGCTCGGAACTCCATTCACTGTTTAGCCAGTCGAACAAATAAAACCATACTTGTAGATTGGTTTTATTTGCTCGTCTGGCTAAACAATGAGAGTTCCCAGATTGCTGAAACAATACTTCATCAGCTCTGTGTCACTCCAAGTCCATGACAATGTTTTGGTGACTAATAAGGGCCTTGTCACACCAGGCAACTTTTGCAGGCAACTTGGAGGCATCCAACTGCAGTGTGTGCTACGGGACCATGGGTATTTTTTAAACAGTGTCTTACGATCCTCAAGAATAATATGTGAACATTCAAATGTGAATGGCTTTTCTTCCTGGAGATTGCCTGGAATTGGTTGCCTATCAATTGCCTCATGTGACATGGCCCTTAGTGCACAAAAACCGATAAGCCTTTTTGAGGTATGGCAGGCGTGTTAAGAGTGTCCTGTTTGGTTTTGGTGTATACACACAAATTTACCCAAACCTTATAATGTTGTAGCATTGTGTCCAACATATCTCAAAAAGGCCTAATACAAATTCCACTCAGACGCTGTATAAAAAAACTCAATTAACTTTTTCTTCCTCTCCCACCAGTGTTCACAGTGCAACATCGTCTGGTACTGTAATAAAGACTGTCAACTGCGCAACTGGGAAAACCATAAAAGGTTATGCCTTCACATCAAAGCAGACATAAAATCACTCTCAGCAAATTTTCGAGAGGGCAACATTAGCTTTTCAAAAATAAAAATGGTTTTGGATCCACCTTACTATATTGGAAACATCGTTGCTAAAGACTTTCTTCGACTTGACAATAATGAATGGTCCGGGAAGGTTTTGACTAAAGAAGACATGGCAAGAGATTACCATGTGTTGTCTGCTGGTTGTGGCGACCTGCGGAATACAGTTTTAACAGCTGGTTCCCTTCCTGACAGGTACCAAGGAAAGATTCACGTAACTCTCAATGACTTTGACCCTTTTGTCATGGCGAGGAATGTCCTGTTCCTCTTTATGTTGGTTCGGTTTGCAGACACTGAGGGAATTGAGAGCTGTCTGACTACTATCTGGTACTCAGTTCACATCACAAAGAAAGAGTATGACTTGATCAAGACCAGCTTGGATGAGCTCATTCAGATGGATGCCGAGAGTCTCCATGTTGCCACTAAAGGAGTCATCAGTGGTTTCAATGCCGATCTTAAAAACCTATCTCAGGTTTGGGAGATGTGGAAATCTCTTGAGTGTCAGAAATCCAAGAGCAAGTCTATCAACCTCAGCCAACAAAGAAAGGTTCTCTTAGATAGAGAAAAGGAAGGGGTGTCTCTTTATCTTCGTCGCTTATCAACTGATGATCAAAGGTCTATGTTTGAGTGGTTTGATCATGGAAATTTTGTCCCATCTGAGAGAAGTAAAGCCAACCTGCCATTTGACAACCCAACGATGACTGGACGAGGGGGTTTGGGTAGCATACCTAGTTTCTCTCAGGCTAATTATGCAAGTTCACCTAAAGTATACAAATTTGTGTATTGCATAAAAGCTTGTACATTTCCATTCGTAGCATGGGATTGCTTGAGAGTTAGAGAGTACACTCATAGACCCTGCACATCCCCAATGGTCATGTACCACAACTATGTGACGAACCTACTCCAGAGAGTTAAACGTCTCACCCTTCAAGGAAGATTTTTCATCCACACCTTCCTGACAAACTGTCTAAAATTTCCCAACTGCCATCGGTCTCTTCAAATGGCGCACTATGACCGCATCTTTACTTCAAACCTTTCAGACTATGTCGGCACCGCTAAGCTGCTCCAAATATTCAAGCCACTACTGAATCGTACAAACAGCAAGTCAGCGCTAGTCACAGAGACCATCAATTGGGTAGATCTGGTACCCGGGGCTGACCATAGCATGGTACCAGGTGCGGTGACCCAATGCATGCTTGCAAACTTTGCTGATACACAGAAATTTAAACGTGACTTTGGGTATAATGACAGCAGAGAATATTTCAACAATATTCCTCACTTTCTTGTGTATCTTCGAGCTGAAATTATGGGAGGAGGCCTCGGGATACCATCCCTCAAGAATGTTCCGTCACTTTCAGCCGTGATGAACTACAATGGGATGCAGATGCGTGACTTTCGAAAAGAAGTGAACAGGCTTGTCCCATTTCAGTACCGGGTGACTGCAAGAGACCTGTCTATGATGAATGGCTATGACAGAGCAGTGGAGTGGTATCTGCCACAAGAGGGCGCCCCGACAAAGGTCTAGTAAACATGAGTCACATTGATCCTGTTACGTACAAATATAATCTAGGCCCAATTTCATAATGCCACTTTACAGATGGAGTTTGTCACGTCATGTGCTCTAAGGGGGCAAAATTCATTGGTAAGCAATGCTGTGAAATTGGGCCCTGGTTGTCACTCTGTTACAATAAGTCACGCCCACAATTAGCCTAACTATCAATTGCATGAATAACTGCGGCATGCAGCTTGTGTTAAATTTGCACCAACAAGCAATGCAATTTAGAATTTGCCTGGAAGTTGGTTCTTTACAGGGCAGACGTACAAATGTGCGTAATATAATAATAATAAAAATAACAACAATAATAACGTGGCCCAAATCGAGGAGTTACCGGCACAACTGAAAATATGATCTTTCTTTTGCATGTTGTGTTAAGATGAAATAATAATAATAATAATATTAATAATAAACAGTGCTTGTATAGCGCTATTCCAAAGAACATGATCATAGCGCTTTACACATGAACCATTAGGAAAACAAAATATATACACAAAAGCTGAAAAAAATATAAAGCAGAACAAAAATAAATTAAAAAAAAATGACTTGATGCAGGATAGTCAACCCCACATCCCAACAACTAGCTTTGGCTACGGCTATGGCTGTTGGAGGCAACATTTTGGCTCTGCGACTCTCCTATTAAATCAGACGCAGCCTTAGAATTGTTACTGTTGACATGTATAAAGGGTATCAAAATGTAATCGGTTGTCACTTACCGGGTGTATCACACAGCTGACTCCAGCAGCAAAAAATGGAAGCTTCTTTCCTGCCTCTAGTTGTTTTCCCCTGCAAAAAAAAAACATTAACCAGTAAATACGATGATCGGAATAAGGTTGATATGCCCTTAATAATAACCGTATTTATAACGCGCCTTTTGACAAAGGATACAAAGCGCCAGGTATTATTACTGCATGGAGTGGGGCGAATTTTGAGATATAGACCTAATCCTTAAGCACCATGTAATGGTTTACAAGGTGCTGTGGCGCAATATGCTGCCAATCCAGCCAGGAACACCAGGGCGAACCCCTTCTCTTTTCAAAAATGCACTGGGTTCTTTTACATGCGTTTACACAACACATGGGACCAACGGCTTTACGTCCCATCCGAAGGACGAAGCAATGGTTATGTGTCTTGCTTAAGGACACAAGTGTCACGGCTGGGGAATCGAACCCACACTCTGCTGATCAGAAATACCAGAGTTTGAATTCGGTGCTCTTAACCGCTCGGCCACAACACTTCCTTGTGTACCACTTGGGGCGTGTCCTGGCCAAGTGGTCTTCTGCATCGAACTTAAGTTCTGATGGTTGAATCATCAGAGTTTGGGTCAGAATCCATGAAATTTGTGTTTATGAGCAAGGCACTTAACCAATCCTGCTTCTCAGCACCCGAGTGTATAAATATTAATCTGTGTTGGGTTTACCCCTTTAGTGTTAAAACTTAAGAAGCTTGGGGTTGCAATCCCCCAGGGAGGTGAGAAAGTTAGAGGAATGGAAAAAATGTATGCCAGATTGAAAGGCGCCTTGATCTATACGCAGCTAATAGGATATGTGCACTATTAATACAAAGAACCAATGACAGCCATATCAATGCAAATTTCTCATTTGAGTTAATACAGAAATGTTGGCCAGAGGAGGTGCCGTGGTGTCATTTGGATGACTACTTTTGAATTCGGTGCAAAATGGCATGAAAACAAATTTATAGTAGAGCAATTTAGACATAAGGTTTTTGCAAAATTTGACACATTGCACATAGTTTTTCAATCCTCCCTAATACTAGTCATGAGGTTTGAATTGTTCCATCTTAAAGGACAAACTTTAAAAACACTTTTGGCATGAGGATAAAGTGATTTATTAATATAGTTTAGATGTTCTTTTATGAAAGTTATTAAAATAAGTAGTTTGGTAAGATTTTATGAAATAATAAACTAATGAAACCCAATTCACCCAGGGTATAAATGGGTACCTGCGAGGGTAAAGAGTGCCACATCAGGCGGGGCTGTATACTCCCCAGGGAGCTGAGAAAGATTAAAGGAATGTTATGGCCCAAATGACCAGGCCACTGATAAAAAGCGCATTGGTGCGTTATTGTAATTTGCATTAAAGGCAGTGGACACTATTGGTAATTGTCAAAGACTAGCCCTCACAGTTGGTGTATCTCAACATATGCATAAAATAACAAACCTGTGAAAACTTGAGCTCAATCGGTCATCGAACTTGCGAGATAATAATGAAAGAAAAAAACACCCTTGTCCCACGAAGTTGTGTGCGTTTAGATGGTTGATTTCGAGAACTCAAGTTCTCAAAATTACTTCTTTCTCAAAAACTATGGCACTTCAGAGGGAGCCGTATCTCACAATGTTTTATACCATCAACCTCTCCCCATTACTCGTCACCATGAAAGGCTTTATGCTAATAATTATTTTGAGTAATTACCAATAGTGTCCACTGCCTTTAAAGAACTAGTTAAGTTAATGTTATTTTTTGACCTACTTGCAATATTTATCTGCATGAATGAACTTCCAATTATTCTTGTGTACTCTACGTATTATATTATATCGCATGCCTCCAAGTAAAATATTACTGTTTCCATTGAGAAATTCACCTTAAATTTCACTGTGTTCTTCATTTGATTATCATTTTCACCTATAATTGTATTCATTGTGGCTCTTTATTCACAACTTAGAATGCGTAAAGCACTCCCAGCCTATGTTTAAACACTTCTAGCCATGTTAATATCACACGTTTAAAGGGAAGGTACACGTTTGGTTATTACTCAAAACAAATATTAACTTAAAAACTGACTTAGTAACGAGCATTGGAGAGCTGTTGATAGAATCAAACATTGTGAGAAACGGCTCCCTCTGAAGCAGCATAGATTTTGAGAAAGAGGTAATTTCTCACTAAAATAATAAAAGACTTCTAGCCAGAAGTCTTTTATTCCTATCTGAAAGCACACAAACAAGGGTGTTTTTTCTTTCATCATATACTCGCAACTTTGATGACCAATTAAGCTCAAATTTTCACAGGCTTGTTGCTTTATGCTTATGTTGGGATACATCAAGTGAGCAGACTGGTCTTTGAAAATTACCAAACGTGTACCTTCCCTTTAAACAAAAGGAATAGAAAAACTGTCTGGCATGCGTCTAGTAGTGTTTTCATAGTCTGCAATTAAACATACCTTGATTTCATTTGAGCAACAGCTTTCGCTGTTAGGTGCCCACTGACCACTGAAACATTGACCCCTGCCCTCTCAAAAACCTTGCCATCTTCTATCAGACACGTCACACCACCTCCTCCCTGGAACAAAAAAACACAGAGGAATTTGGAAGGAAAAATTTTGAAAAAACAACGACCCCCCAAATTCTAGGCCAGTGTTATAGCTAGACCAATTTTAGTGGTGGGCTCTAAATCCACTATTAGGAGATTTTTGGGACGCTTGGTGGCAGCAGACTTACCTGGTAAATTCCATTGTTCTCGGTAATGTACGCACGCTCAGAGCTACGTAAACAATTGAAATTTACCTGGTAGGTTTGCTGCCACCTAGCGTACCAAAGTCTCCCATTTAGTCCACCAAGGGTGAGCGGTTCAACAAAATTATTCATGTTTAGATATGGGGCCATCATTGCTAAAGAGCAAACTGGGCGAATCTGTGCTGGGCAGCACAGTGTATTTTGCTCAGAGTGCTGCGTGAATTTTGTTTAGTTCTGTACAGGCCAGCCCAGCACCGCCCACTGTGGCTACAACACTATTCCAGACCAGGATTTGATATCATAAAAAACTCGAATCACCATCGTGATTTGACTGAGTTCATACATGTCCTGGTCTTGGCACTTCAAATGTGTCTTAAAAGCCTTTAAAACCGTTATTGGTTCAACTTTTGGATGGGATGTAAAGGTCTGATGAGATATAAAAGAAGCTAGTACATTTATCATCAAGTGAAGGGGATTTCCCCACTGTTTTCTGATATGGTTGGCTGCAGATTGTGCTATGTAAATAAATGGAGCTATAAACCGGGCCTTTGCTTTTGAAAGGGCACCAAGGCAATTTCTCCTTGGTATTAAGGGCACCCTTTGAGGAAATTGTAAACCTCTACATCTCAAGGGCACCAAAGCAATGACCAGGGGCATGGAGGAAATCACCTTTGTTGCCTCAATGAAGTATATAATGTTTCGAACATAGCTCTCCATTCCTTGTAGATATATAAAGAGCGCTTTGAGATGCCCTTGCATTGGGTGTTATTATTATTACAATGTTGTGAACAAAACAAATCAATGGATTTAAATGTACTTTTGATTGAGCATACCTCTTGCCGCTCCCATCTGTCCACAAGAAACTTCTTGTCGCCTTCAATTCCCTCTAGGGTTTTGCAGAGCTCAGCCTGTAAATTGTATCGAAAAGATAACTTAAAACCAATGAGCAATCAAACCATTTTAATGATAATTTAACACCTCACTTAACAAGAAACTTACAAACTTTATTGTTATACCTCTCTGTACAAATTGTGAAGTTTGATTGGTCGAGAACCAATCACGTGCCGTGCAACAAATATGCATGTATCATGGCTAATGATGCGCGCTACGTGTAATGCACAGCGCGCCGGGTAACATGAAAAGTGATGTACACCCGGTGTACATCACCTTGATCGTTCCCGTCGTTTGTCGATTTCAAGCGCTGTGCGAAACACACGCGGGTACGATCAACAGGTGAAGAATTGTTTCTTGTTTGAACTGTTCGTCTGCTTATTAAACCATGACTGAACTATGCATTGCTCCGTCTTAATAATGTTTGAAGATGACAACAGAACTTCGAGAAGAGGAATAACAATGTTACCAAGGTATAACAAAACAATTGTTGCACGCTGTGACTGGGGTCCATGGGTTTTGTACACCCTCGGTGGCAAATGGCACCCTCGGCTTCGCCTCGGATGCCATTTCCCCCTCGGGTGTACAAAACGCCATGGATCCCGTCACAGCGTGCAACAATTGTATACTGTACAAGTACATGAACCTTTCAGATTCATAGAAAATAAGTCACTGAACTATCATTTAGGCCTATTTAAAAATTAAACTAGACAATGACTCAAATAAAAACAAAACTACAAACTTACTTGAGTTTTCATGATGAAGAGCTCCATTTTGGATTTCATTTCATTACCATTCTAAAAAGGAGAAACAATTTTGAATCAGAGGGATGGTCAGGCACTGGCATGATATTCGGTCCTTGGAAAAAAAATAGGTAAAATTGTATTGAGTTTAGACACTGGACACCTTTGGTAATTGTCGAAGACCAGTCTTCTCACTTGTTGTATCTCATTATGTGCACAAAATAACAAACCTATGAAATTTTGAACTCAATTGGTCACACAAAAAAACCCGAGGCCATGGTCGCGGTTGCCCTGGTTTATTGGCCATGTTGGTTTTTAGCCTTTGGCCCCTTCAATAGTTTCGAAATGGAAGTGCCATTTTCAAAATGAAATCTGCCTTGCCCTCTTAAAGAAGAAAGTCTAGGCCAGAGCACCAAGTCGGTGTCGTAATAAAAATGATCAGAACTTGATTTTTTACCAATCATATTCCTGCTGTATTTAAACCTGTATTATGTGTAAATCATTACCTCGGCAAGGGTAGCGGCTGGAGTGATCGTCTCTGCCATGAATGAAATCGGTTTTAGTGTTGGGGTACTCATGATGGTCTTTGCATGTATTGGTTTCTGCTGGGGATAAAAATAACACATGAAGAGAAGTGTATGGAGCAAGTAGGATTTGAAACTTTGCATGGTGGAAATACGATATAGTAAGGTTTACGGTAACACCATGTAATGATAATTTCTAAATGAGTATCTGGGGTGGTTCTGAAAAAACGTTGGTTCCCCTCAACTCGGCGTTTTGATCAGTATGGTCTGATCGTCTTCTGGAGAAAAATCAGATCAGAGCATACTGATCGAATCGTCGAGTGGAAACCAACGATTCTTTTCAGAACCACCCCAACTCATTAAGAGATTATCATTAGGCCTAAATGGTGTTACCGCAAACCTTACTATATTGTATTGAGTGAGCTTTATGACACTGCCGATTCCTTCATAACTCATCTTGTTTCTTTGCAATTTGAATTAAAAAATAAAACTTAAACCAATATTGTTGACCAGTCTTACTATGAAAGAGTAGTTCTGCCCCTAGGTCAAAGTATTCAGAATGGGTTCTCATTTAGTCGTGTTACTTGGCATGTTTCTTGATCAGAAAAAAAGATGTTTTATTAAAATGTCGAGTTGCTGTAGAATGAGCATATACACATCTATTGTATATTGTCATACTCTTGTGACTAGTATTGGTTAGGTGTCACATGTAAACACTTGGTGTAAGTTGCCATCTTGGATGTAGTCTTGATACAATAAACATCGTACTCGTACTCTCAGTCAGAGTCTCTTGCCTATTATTACAGTTGCAAAAGGAGAAAATCACATACAACAATGATTTGATCTTTGCTTGTTTGATAATGTAACAGGCAATACATTAATGTATTTTTGAATGTACTCACTTGTTGTTTGTATGTTCCATAGCAAATAAAAGCACCTACAACAGAGCCAACAATCAGAGGTCTAAAACCAAATCAAAAGAGAGACAAATTAAAAACCACAAGGGAAACTGACTGGGTAAATTTTGAAATGATTTTTGGGGTTGAACAAAGAATTGACTAGAGTGGGATTCGAACCAACGACCTCTAGAGTAGCGTGCCGGCGCTCTACCAGCTGAGCTATCTAGCCCTCTATTGGCGGTGTCCCTATTTTGTCAATATCTTTGTTCGGGGGTGCCAGTCAGAAGCCATACGCACACACAACACTGACGAAGAGAAAACAGACACATGGATTTCTGGACAACAGTTGGATATCGCATTATCTTCGACTTCAGTAGTTGTGATAGTAACCCTCCCAGCAGCCAGAAGTTACGTTGAATTGCAACTATAATGTGCATCTTCAGTACCACTAACCATGGCCATGCTAACTGGGGAAAAAATATGATAAATTTCATCAATTCAGATAGAACTTTTTTTTTTTTAGTAGTTAGCTGTAGTAGAATCTTCACCTCAGCTTTTACATCCAGAAGTGGACTTTGCTGAGTACCAGCATAGGTAAGGCGTGTAGGTAGATGTAGATGGACGTTCCCTACATGGTATCTTCCATCTATCTAGGGTTGAGTACATGGTAAAGAGTGTAGGCCTACTGTTATCATAGCGTCATACGTTATCGACCATCACTGTCGTTGGTTATGCTCAAACATTTATAAAATGATTGATTTTTGGTACTCATCACTAGTGCATTATTATGCCAACATTCAAATGAGTCAAAGAAACATCATCCAACCTCGAAAGTTCAAAACAAAATTACTATCTGCTAGATTGAGTTTCATTCTGCTTTAGTCACTAGATGGATCACGTGAGGTGGTTACTATTTGGGATTCTATGGTGTGCAAATGTGGGGAAAATATTAAAATATTTTAAGTGAAAATGACAACAATTCTTTTTTTGATTTACTCATGCATGCTGTAATAAATTCCAATAAGCGTAATAAATATTAAGTCTACATTAAAGAGAAAATATCGTAGATTGGTTTCTTATCTCCTGAAATAAAAAATTACTGGTCTGAAATGGGGGAAAACGGATTGTTATGAAGTGCGAGTGCATCAAGGGGGGGTGGGGTGTTTTACTTTCATGCCTTAAGAAACCTCTGGATTCTAATAAAGTAGCCATAATGCCTTAGGACAAAAATGTAATTAAATTTGTTAAGTAGTAATTGAATGATATTTTTGATTTATTTTGCACGTCATACTAGCTTCGGAATATTCAATAAAATACCAACCAATGAAAGGTGTGAAAACATATGACGTTGCTCCAATGTCGTGCATGCATAAGCACCGTTAATGGCGGACTGTCTCTCGCAACGTAAAACCAAAACTTTAAAAATGTCAACACACCATGAAGTGAAAGTGTTATTGTTAAAATATTGGATAGATGATTTGAAAAAAAAATATTTAGTTTTTGATTATGAACAATTTTCCTGTTATCCTACTGAAAACACATGACACCAGGATACATGGTAAAGAGTGTACTGTTAATTTATATTACGGGCCTCTATCTCTATCATTCAAAAATGAAACATTTGAAATGAAACACTGCCTGCTCTTTTTTTGATGAAACTAGAAACGACAAAATTAGCTGCTGCAAACCTGCCTCTTTCCAACCAAACAAAAAGGACCTAAAATTTGTTGTTTATTATTTAATATTTGATGGGGGCTGATGACCAAAAAAGTAGAATTATAAAAAGTGTTTTTTTCGACACCCCCAAACAAAAAAGTCAAAATCACTAAATCAGGCAAATAAAAATTCGTTTACGACCGCTAAAAAACAACGAAACATTCCAGAACATGGGCTTCACTAAAACATAGCAAACGTAAACAATGTTAATTAAATTAATACCACAAATCTTAATTCTCACGCACGAACCTGGATGCCGAATTAAAAATGGCTCGCAATCTGGAAGTGGTCGAAGCCATTTTCGTTGACTCGAGTATGAAGTATCGACTGAAAATAGCCAGCAGCGTGGACAATACAAAAGATCTCAGCTATGTAGGCCGCCTTGTTGCACTTTCTCTAAATTCTGAATGTAAATATGATAAATGACACAGCTCTTTTAAAAGGGTCATATTTTACACAAACACTTCACACACATTTTTTTGTCACGTAACAATATTTAGCAGACGATAAACTTTTAACCTCGAAGTGTGCGCATGCGTGTCAAATAGTAAAAAAACAAGGTTTTTGCTTAGCGCCCTCAACCGATTCAGCCAGTGTTGCTTTCTCCTTATTATTATTTTTTTGTTGTATTCTTTGCAAAAAATAGAATCACAATACGACAAAAGTATGCTATAGTAGTAGTATATTTAATAGCCTGACAAGCTCAACAGGACAAGCAAGTTTTGTTGCATGTCTAGCACCGACACATTTTTTTCTGAGATAATTAAATAAATAGTCTGGTCCCCGTGAAGTGACGTCAGATGTTCTGGCTAATAAACAAATACACGGTTTCGTTTTCTTAACATGAGGGCGCACTTCCAGGTTAACGGTAGTAAAAGTGGAACAGAGTTTAGAGGCCTAGTTTTAAAGTTTGCATGCAATTATCAAGACAAAAATTACATGCAAATGAAATTGATAGTACAGAAATTATTTATTATCCACTTCTTAACATGTTTTTTTTTTCTGGGAAAAACCCACTCCGAAAAGGATAGTAAAAAAAATAAAATTCAATCAAAATGATTACATCCACATCCATCCATAAATAATAACACACCCACTTCTGTGAGTTATGATACATGCGTTGTTGCACGTCTCCTTGAATCACAGGTGTATGCTCAATTTCAATTCCTCAAACTAGAAACAGTCTAAGAAATTAATATCAACCAATCAAGATCGTGACAAACAAAGTGAAATTTTACGGTATTAAATCTAACTCACAAAATGGCCGTATGTTTTTATTATGTGACAACAAAAGTGTAAACAAACTTGACACTAAGAAAGAAGACAAATTGAGAAATAAAAATATTAATAATGTGAAGTCAACAAACAGTCACAAACATTTAGGCTTTCAAATTTAATTGTGACTTATTATTCAGTTTAATATCGACAGTTTTTTACTGCCACCAGAAAAGCTAAGAGAAATTACGGTGAAAACAATTATAGCACATAAAGCAATCAATGTTTGTACAATTATCATGTTTTGTTATAACCAAATAGTATTGTGGTGTTTAAACTTAGATCTTGTTTGTTGTGTTGGCATTTAGCCTTCGAGAAAGACTCTGCTGGGGTCGAAACATCAGGCCTTGTAATATTTTTTGCAAACTGAGACCTTGTTTGTTGTGTTGTCATTTGGCCTTAGAGTCTGCTAGGGTCGAAACGTCAGGCCATTAACTATTTGTTTCTAAACCGAGATCTAGTCTGGGTATTGGTTAACTCCACACTTGTTTTAATGCTGGTGTGACTGTGCATCTCGGGGCACAACAGCTCTTAACCTTAACTTCTGACAAATTCCGCTCACACCACATCCAGCCATCTTTACAAGATGATATTACTCGAGCAATGGATTGAGCCACAAAATCATGAATATTGTTCATTCTGCATGACATAACAAGAACGCTGAAACATGGTCTCTTTTAGTGTTCCGTGTTTTTCATTGTCACTATTCCAACATCAGCTTTCTTTGATTTCGTCTTTGAAGATTTCCTCTCGGAGTTTATTCAGGGTCACTTCTTCCGGCTCGCTGGCTTCGTTTCTTCGGATCCTCGGAGCAACCGACTGGAACTTTGTCTGGAAGTCAGCAACCTATGATCAACATGAGGGTACAAGAGGTGGAAGACTTCAATTTCATCTTTGATGGGGCAAGGCATTTTTTTTTTTGGGGTGGGCAAGACAAGCACTCGATCATAAAGCATTAAGATTCATCTTTAAGATGTAAATGAGATAATTACAATATTTCAATAGTGATTTGAATGGTGACATAACTCTTTGCTTAGAAATTAAGATCAATAGTAACCTAATGTAGGTTTAATCCTAGCTCTTTGTAAAATCAAGCCCTACGGCAGCAAAATTGTTTTTGGACCTAATATGAATCCAGCCGTCGATTTCACCAAACTCTTCCGAACTTAGGTGTAACCTTAGGACTTAAAAACGAGTTAAGTTCCGTAAATCATAGACATAAGGGCGCATTGAACCCATCCTTGGGTAATAATGTGAAGCACTTTGGGATGCTCTTCGCTATATAAAAACCAACTAAAATTATTATACACAAGTTTGGTTCTTTCCATCTTAGAGTATGCAACAGCAGCCTGGGACCCTTGTAGTAAAAAGAACTGCCAAGCCCTGGAACGAGTTCAAAAACAAGCAGCGCCAGCTTGCTTCACCACAAATAATTGCAGCAGAACACCAGGTGCAGAACACCAGGTACAGCCACCAGTATACTAGAAGAACTTGGCTGGAAACCACTAGAAATTATTATTATCATCCTAGGTTAAAAGGGTTAATCCTAGCGTTTCATGAAATCGGCAGCAGGCCTGCTGTCGATTTCACAAAAGTCTTCCTAACTTAAGACTAATCTTAGGACTTAGGACGAGTCCCAACCCTGCACTGTAGCATGCAGACCTTAAGATTAATCCTAAGTTAGGACGAGTTACTCGTCCTAACTCGAGATAAGACGAGTTCTAACTCTTTGTGAAATCGACGGCTGGAGTCGATAATTCATGACACTTGCACACTCTATTATACTTTGTTCCATCCCATCGTCTAGAAATACCTACACTCTTGACACCCATAGCTTTGCAGACTAAGAAGGTCATAGTTCCAAAGCCAGTCACAGCGAAGAACGAGCCCCAGAGTAGAGCACGTAAACCAAGAGAAGCCCCACTCTCATGAAGACTGGCAGATGGGTCAGGAAATATACCCTGAGTAAGAAACAATATTTTGTGAAAAAGTCTTTAGGAAATTGAAAGCGATTTTCTAGTTTTACACTTTACAGCAAAATATATTTTTTTTTTTCTAGTAAAACAACCATGAATGCATCATAAAAAGACTTAATCACTGTCACTTGCAAGCCTTAGGAAACTCGTAAACAAGGGTGCTTGCTCTGTGAACCATAAACACTGGGGTTAACCCTAACCCTGGTAGGACTTGGAAGGAGGAGTCCATCCTGGGCCCAATTTCATAGCGCTGTTTAGCGGTCGATGTTGTGCTTACTACGCAATTTCCATTTCGTAGCGATGCTTACCGTAAGCACACGAAAAGGCATGCAACTGCACGAAAATACATGAAGTCACATTGCAAATCCATGGTGAACGCGCAATATGGCCGCCTTATTTTTCTGCTAACCTGTGAAAATTGCTTGCACCTTAGCAATTTTTTTTCTGCTACAGTAAGCACGAAAAAATAAGCAGCGCTATGAAGTTGGGCCCTGGGCTAGGGTTACACCCCGTTTGTTCCATGATAATAATGTCATTTATGTGCATTACCAATCCTAATTTGTGGGACCTACCTATGTCCCATCTAAAGGACAAACCAACTATTGGTTAAGTAAGTATCTTGCGCAATGACACAATGCCACGACTTGGGACTCAAACCCACACTATGTCGCAAGTTGCTCTGTCGATCAGAAACACCAGAGCTCGAGTCCAGCCGTCGATTTCACAAAGAGTTAGGACTTGTCTTATCTCGAGTTAGGAGGAGTAACTCTTCCTAACTTAGGATTGATCTTAAGGTCTGCATGCTCCAGTGCAGTCCTAAGATTAGTCTTAAGTTAGGAAGAGTTTTGTGAAATCGACGGCTGTGTTTTTAACGGCTCAGCCACAACACAACACATCATCCAACATTTGTTCTGTTATACTGGGTGACTGGTGTACCTTTGTGAATGATGCAGGATGTTTCCTCTTGGATCCAGCGATGGTCATCCCAAATCCAGACAACATTGCAATACCAGCAATGCCAACCATAAACACTGAACCTAGGACATACAAAGAGAAAATAATACATTGTTATCCGCCTACTGTCTGACTACAGTATTCAATACCATACACAGTGGATGTTGATCGTTTGATTTGTCATTTTCAAATATCAATTCTGGACACTGAGTTAATCATTAAAGGCAGTGATGAACACTATTGGTAATTACTCAAAATAATTATAAGCACAAAACCTTTCTTGGGGACGAGTAATGGGGAGAGGTTGATGGTATAAAACATTGTGAGAAACAGCTCCCTCTGTAGTGGCATAGTTTTTGAGAAAGAAGTAATTTTCAACGAATTTGATCTCGAAACCTCAGATTGAGGTCTCGAAATCAACCATCTAAACGCACAAAACTTCGTGTGACAAGGTTTTTTTTTCTTTTTTCATTATTATCTCGCAACTTCGATGACCGATTGAGCTTAAATTTTCACAGGTTTGTTATTTTATATGCATATGTTGAGATACACCAAGTGAGAAGACTTGTCTTTGACAATTACCAATAGTGTCCAGTGTCTTTAAGTAAGGCCAATCATCCTTGGCCCAATTTCATGGAGCAGCTTAAAAAGCACAAAAAAGTAGCTAAGCACAACATAATTATCCTTACCAGAATAAGGTTACCAACTAAACAATACAGTGTCACATAGTGTATAATATGTGACAGGTATCCTGCTTGTTTTTGCTTAGCAGAATATTGTTAGGCATCACTCTCTGCTTAAAGACAATGGACACTTTTGGTTATTGTCAAAGACCAGTCTTCTCACTTGGTGTATCTCAACATATATACATAAAATAACAAACCTGTGAAAATTTGAGCTCAATCGGTTGTCGAGGTTGCGAGATAATATTTAATGAAAGAAAAAACACCCTTGTCACACTTTCAGATGCTTGATGTTGAGACCTCAAATTCTAAATCTGAGGTCTTGAAATCAAATTCTTGGAAAATCACATCTTTCTCAAAATGTTTTATACTTATCAACAACTCCCCATAACTCGTTACAAAGTAAGGTTTCATGCTAATTATTTTGAGTAATTACCAATAGTGTCCACAGCTTTAGTCCACAGCTTTATGAAAATGGGTCCTGGCTGATTTTGCTGAATGGCCAAGAGGCATTGCGGGATGAAAAAAGGGCTTTGTGTGTAAGCCCGCTCTTTCCTTCCCACAATGCCTTCCGGCAATTCAACAAAATCAGTCAGGCGAAAATTGCGATCAGTTAAGGTCTGTTATGTTATGATTCTGAAGTAATTCCACAAAACTTTGAATAACAAAGAGGGTGATATTTGCAATCAGTGGTATTATGACTTATTGAATTCGTGCAATGACAAAACTTTATCGTCTAGACTCGGTATAGACTCAGTCAGACAGAGAGATTTAACAGAACAGTAGAACTTAGAAGGATCAGAAGAGAGGGATCAGATAGACTCCAGCTAGAGCTGTCTAAAGTGCCGACTACAGTCATGTCTACGGACACATGTAAGTTACTTGTAGCCTGGAGGTACCAGTAATACTAGCAGTAGGCATGATCGCACATGTGGATTGTTAATATTTAGTTAGGCTAAAAATGACAACTATCTGATTGATGAATTGGTAGTACTAGGGGACTTAGGCTACGACTGATTATGTCTTTATGAGTGATTTTCCCCACTCGATGTATGCGCACTCAGCCTCTCAGGTCACGTCAGTGCAGTGCACTTTATCACTGACATTGTCAAGGAACGTCATTGAATGTTAGTGTTCCGTCTTAACAACTGCAACAACTATAGCATAGATTAGTCCCAACCGAAATAGTTGGGACAGTGGTAACTGTACAGGGTGCCAGCGGAGCAAGCAGGTGGCACTAGCACTAGCAGGGGATCTCTGAAGTTGCAGGTCGCACCATGGACTCTATGAATATCAGGGCAATGCAGGAAGGAAATTTATCAACCCCGGGGTGTTCATGTTTAGTTAGTTATTTTAATTTATTTATCTTCATTCAACTTTTATCTTAATTCAACTTAAATTTTTTTTATTTTATTAAAAATTAAATAACTAAATTTTCATAGTATTAAAAAATGAAAATTTTATTTATTTCAGAGTAAAGAAGGTGAAGGCTATCCTATCTGTACAGCCCATATGCAGAGAGGGAGTTATACTTATATACATAGAGTTACATATAAGAACTAGGGCGTAGCCGGAGGTCCGTCGGCACTCGCCAGTAGGGTTACACAATCGCAACTAGGCGCACCACTGGTAGGTGATGCTTCGTGACGCGACGGGACCGCAAGGAGACACACGCGAACCATTCTGTACGCCCGTTGAATATGAAACACACATTGGAGTTTGTGTTGATTGAACGCTACAGCTACGCGCTGCTGTATTGTCAACTTACAAAATTTTAAAAATGGCCGCACAAACACGCCCGTGGGCATGCCAGGTCGCGTATATAGGCCAGTGCGCCCTCTAGTTCTTGTATATAACTCTATTGGTTATTATATCATGGAGGTAGACTTACCTCCATGGTTATAACTTATAACCGCATTGAATGTTATGATGTCACTGTTCAAATATCTGCCCTACAACAACATGGCGTCTGTGCGCGTGAGCACCCCCCCCCCCCGCCCCGCCCCGCCCCTTGTTCTATTTCTACCCCGGCCCATGGATGGACGGTATTCAGGGTATGACTATGAAGTATGATTAAATAATAAAAAAAATTCTTACATTACAATTAATTACAAACTCTCTCTCCCTGATCTGAACTCCGACCATACACCAAGTGACCATCACCATGTACACACCGGATCGGCATTCACTATTTTTACCTTTGAACAGCGGGAATCGTCCACCTGAACTGTCCTTGTGGTCGTCATCTTGTTGCTGCTCCGAAAACTTCACGGTATCCATCATGCGCTTTGTATCATCACTAAACAAAAACACGTTGGTTTGATCTTACTCTATGGTTTGATTTGAGGAGGCATGTCGGCCATTCATTGATGCAACATGCTTACGATCTGAATCCACCATGTCTAGTCTGTCCTCTGTGGAAAACAAAATACCGCCCTCTATAGTCAGCCTCTCTGATGACTGAAAACTCTCATCGCCGCCATCGCACAGGACGGTGCTCTAGATTCCACATTTTATATAGGTTTAGGTATGTGTATTTGTGATTTGGTGTAGAGTCCCCTCTATAGCGACGGGAAAGCAGCGGCGGGAGGGAGGGGATGCATTTTCATTTTACCCTTTCACCTCCAAGATTTAATTGTACCAGGACTAAGCGAGCCAGAATCGCGACTGATATTTCACCAGTCGCCTTCTACGCTGGCAGCGGTGCAATAAAAGTAAACTTTTGCATTGCCGCCATATCGCGTGATCGACTGTGCTCTAGATTCCAGATAGGTTTTAGGTATGGGATTAAGCGATTTGCCTCCTAACCCCGGCACTGCCCACATACCTTAAGCCTTACGCTCATCAGGTACAACCTTTAATTAACACTGTCATTTTTTTTGTATAACTTTTGCAAATTATTCAAACATTCTTTCAATCATTTCAGCAACCTTGAGCCATCTGCTCATCAGGTCGGGTACAACTTTATTAA
Source organism: Asterias amurensis (assembly GCF_032118995.1). Lineage (NCBI taxonomy): Eukaryota > Metazoa > Echinodermata > Asteroidea > Forcipulatida > Asteriidae > Asterias > Asterias amurensis. The sequence goes on from NC_092661.1 coordinate 14,559,250, forward strand.
TTATTAAACATCCATTGGTATTTGTTATGACTTTTGCAAATTATTAAAACATTCTTTCTAAAATTCTATTCAGCTACCTTGAGTTGAGCCATCCGCTCATCAGGTACAACTTTTAGCTAGGTCATTTTTTATGACTTTTGCAAATAATTCGAACGTTCTTTCATTTCAGCAACCTTGAGCCATCCACTCATAAGGTACAACTTTAAACATTGTCATTTTTTTATGACTTTTGCAATTTAATCAAACGTTCTTTCATTTAGGCAACCTTGAGCAATCCCCTCATCAGGTACAACTTTAAACATTGTCATTTTTTTATGACTTTGGCAATTAAATTCAAACATCCTTTCATTTCAGCAACCTTGAGCCATCCACTCATAAGGTACAACTTTAAACATTGTCATTTTTTTATGACTTTTGCAATTTAATCAAACATTCTTTCATTTAGGCAACCTTGAGCAATCCCCTCATCAGGTACAACTTTAAACATTGTCATTTTGTAATGACTTTTGCAAATTGTTCAAACGTTCTTTCATTTCAGCAACCTTTAGCCATCCGCTTATCAGGTACAACTTCAAACATTGTCATTTGTAATGACTTTTGCAAATTATTCAAACATTCTTTCGTTGCAGCAACCTTGAGCCATCCGATCATCAGGCACAACTTTAAACATTGTCATTTTCTTAATGACTTTTGCAAATTATTGAACTGGCACCAGACCATCCAGCGGGGCCTTCATAGGGCAATTGGTGCAAGATATGTGAACAGATTTCCTACGGTACATGTACGAGTAGGATTCTACTCTACTCTACTCACTACATAACTGGTACTCTTCACGTCGCTGTGTTAAGCCAATGCAAAAATAACTGAGTACCAGCATACACCATACCATACATAATGTACACTAGCGGGATGCCGCGCTTCGCGCGGCACCCCGCTAGGATATAAAAATCCTTTACACAAATATTTCGAAATGTGGGTGAGGGTGTTATACGCCTCTCTCAATATTTATGCATGGCGTCATAATTCTAACCCAAAATGAAGCTATTTCGCACGTCCACCACTACTTGCAGTGGCTGTACCCACCTCGTGTTGGGTTAGACGACGTACCTTATGCATCTAGAAACTATAAGGCTCCCCCGTGAGCCTTATAGGGGTCTAATAAGTTGGGCCTCCCTAACGTTACACGTTTTTCAAATCAGCGTTGATAGGTGAAACTGACCGTTAGCCAGCAATAACTAAAGTTTCTTTTGTACTACACCACCAAAACTGTCTCCACACACTCAATATACATTCATAATGCTTGATTTCCTTTTTAAAAATTTCGTCAAAAATGACATTTTTACGTCCCACGATACATAGCGTTGCTACAGCACTATAAGTAAAGCGAGTTTTTGGAACATGCTGTGTGCCACAAATCTAATTTATCTACTGTTTTTTTTCTTTTTTTTCGGGGGGGGGGGGGCGGGGGCGGTAAGAGCGTAGGCCTCTTTTTAGTTTATTCTCATCTGAATTGGTCTTGTAAACTTTCTGGTCAATAGGCTGCATGTATAACGGGAGCACTTAACGTGAACGTCAAAAAAGTGTTTTGCAGGCAGAGATGCCAAGTCCAGAGGCCAGCTATGTGTGAGATTTTTCAAAGCTCAACCCCCATCCCCCCGGAAAAAAAAATTGCCAGTTTAAGAAGGCCTTTTTAAATCGCCGCCCAACTTTTTTTTTTTTATCAATAAATAAAACAATGTGAATGTGGACAAAAGGTGTTTCAAAATGCATCAAAAACCTCCTCAGAATAATTAAAACTCACTTGAGGTACACAGGAGATGTTGATGGTTAATGTGGAGGTTCGATTGTGTCAGATTATATCCTTACAAACTTGAAAAAAATAGACTAAAAATGATGTCCAAAATCAATCGCTCACTTCTTCTGCCTGTTGTGTCTTCGCTAGTGGAGCGCATTTCAACGAATTTGCTAAAAGAATCGGAACAAACTTGTGCGCAATAAGCGTTTTGCGCTCTGCCGAATTTGAGCTGAACCTACTGGATGAGCAAAAGCGTGCGCAATCTGCATATTTGCGCTCTGTTTGTACAAATTTTGTACAAAAAATGTCGTTAATTTTTTTTCCCCGATCTCGCCCCAATAATGGTTGATGTGCGTGTGAGCGTGAGACAGAGCCCAAATGCGTGAGTCTCACTCCTAATGCGTGAGACTTGGGAGGTCTGGTTTTTTTCTATTTTTTTATTGTCACTTTGGGCTTATTGCATCTCGCGAAATTTGAACGACAAACGACACAATTTCTGACCGCGTTCATGTTCACGCTGCTCTAGGAACAAACCTCCATACATCCCATATCTCTGGAACCCTATATCGTACAAACTAAATAAAAACGATAAACTCGTCCCCACTCCATTTTCTCTAACTTATTTCACTTTCAGAAAGCATGTCAAGTCATGTTTAAGGTTTGTTGCGTCCAGTTTGGGTCAATAGACAAACTCCTAAAAATGTACCCCATTCAGCCGCACAAGGGTCTCTTTTGTTAATATTATCTCCATGAGTAACCAACCCGACGGGCCGATGGCTAAATTAGGCTTCAAAATGGATTTGGCAAAATGTACATTCTGAGACCTGACCGACACACTGCTCTAACCAATTTTGTGAATGGACTTATTCAAAAGGAAACTTAATGTCGTTTTGCTTAACAACTTTGACCAAATGCAAAGCAAAGTTCTTTTTTTACAGCTTCAAAACATGCCTTTGACGTACGTGTATAAGTTTCACCATAGAGTAAGGAATGGTTTCACAATTCTACCTCCATGGTTAAACTCTGAAACTGCAACATTATACCTCCATGAACAGACCGTATTCTAAAACGTAATTCATGTACACATTTGAGTTTACTGGCAAAAGGTCCAAGGTCGCCACCCACTGTCAACCTAAAGTGGTCCCACGGCGACCTTCTTCACCAAGCAACAGGTGGCCTGTCTCAAACCAGACAACACACCACTCACAATACACTGACCAGAATGGCTCTTTGTGTAAGGCCCCCCCCCTCCAACCCCAAAATGTTATTAATTGTAAAGTTCCCTTAGACACCTTCCAACCTATAGCCGGCCCTACCCAATGTTTCCAAATTATTAAGCTTCCGTTTGATCCCAACCTTGTTTATCATGATAATTCTCACGCCGTTTGGAAGTGAATGCTTTTTTATAAATATTATCCATTTAATCTTTTCAACAAATGAGTCACCCGCAGAAGGATTTCTAGGAAGTCTGATAACAACGTCGACCAGTGGTTGACACATGGTCGCCTGCGAAACATCAATCTACGGTACTTCATCCATTCAATGCAAATTCGGTCAAATTCGTGAGATTGTTTCGGGTTTGTCCTGGCACCCAGCCTCTTCGACCCTTTCGACCCTGCGCGACAATGAATGAACCAATCCGGAGAACCATGCTTAGTACAACACGAAAGTAACCTGACCAAAAAGGGCGGATCGAATGGCGGGTGGGCGGTCAAGGGGCAATGAATGAACCAATCCGGAGCACCATCTGCGAAACACTGTCCAATGAGTCACCTGTCAGAAAGATTTCTAGGAAGTCTGGTAACAACATCGACCAGTGGTTGACGCACGGTCGCCGCCCAAACTTCCTCCAATCACATGACTTGTAAGTGCGAGTTTGGATCCGGGTTTTGCAGACTTGCAACCCGACGTCTGAAACCACACAAACGTATTGAATTCCACACAAACAACCGTGTTGGATTCCACAAGGATGCCATACCACTGGACCTTCTAATTTTCAATCCAAGATGGCGCAGGTTACGCTTTTAATAGTATAGATTACATGTATGTACACACTGCATGCTCTCGTCCGTCCGTCAAGCGTCGTCGTCCACAGCTAGTTTTGACGCGGATTTGGTGATTTATGATGCCGATCCGAAACATTGATGGACATCTTTTCTCGGTAAGAAGTTGATTTTGTGCACGGTGGTCTTAACTGGTCACTCTCAAACTGTTAAATGATCAATGACAATTATTTTAGGATTATATCAGATACTTAATTAAGACTTCCATTAAACATTATTATCAAATAACATGTTCATCCATGGAGCAATAAACTATTTATTGCTCCATGGTTCATCCTACTTCTAAATCCTAGCCCCATTTATGATAATATCGATATGCCACAAACATGGCCCAATACAGTGGATTTTTGGACCGATTTATTGGGCTAGGTCATCCCTTAGTGTTATTCTTATTCTTTGTTTGGCCATTAAACAATAACAATATACAAACAGACAGTATGTAAAATAAATAATATAAAAACAAAAACTAAAAGTAAATACAAAGCAAGACAAACAGTCTGACAGTACGGCACAGGAAATTACAAAACAACCCTAATGTGATGGCCAGCCCCCGATTTCACGAAACTCATCGCAAGTAGCGGCGCATCGCAGGGTTTGCGAAGCGTCGCAGACCTAAGACACGTCGAGGCTGCGACGAGTTCCATAATCCATTTCACCAAACACGTCGTAAGTGCGACGAGTCGCAATACAAACTATTTTCAACCTTTTAGACAAGGATGAACTGCTAAAGTTCTGCGGCTGTTTTATGTTATGTACATGTACAGCTTGGTCATGAAACAGTCGTGTATTATAGTTCATTCAATTTCAAGATGGCAGACACTCAACCTAGTGTTTAGGTTTGGGTTGTTTTGGTTGGTTTATAATTATTAATTGGTTGAGTTGTTTAAGTTTGTTTGTACTTTGTTATGCGTGTGTTTGTTTTCTTTAACCTGTCCTTTTTTTTGGGGGGGGGGGAAGGTAAATTTCCATTTGTTGTCTAGTGTCTTCCCGATTGGTTCACAGAAGTTACGTGTGGTAATTGTTATGTCCTTTCATGCATTTTTTACGTAAACAAATGAAACATAGCATTCTTACGACGACCCTATGGGTCGTCGTAACTTACAATGTGTTCTTCCTTATTGTCAAAGAACTTATGATGTATCCAATGCATCGTAACTTTGATGAAACAACTTGCAACTTGATGAAACAACTTACGATGTGTAACCGGTCGCAACTTGAACTTGCGACGCGTCGCAGCGCGTGGTGAAATCGGGGGCAGGATCAACAAAAGTATAATTAAACACTCTGTAGCGCGAACTCCTGTTAATCCACTCACATAGGGAGGCAAACTCACTATATTATATACTCTCTTTGGAAAATAAAAACAATTAAAAGTAAATATAAATAATCTGTATACACAAAGCACAACTTGAAACAACAAAACCAAAAACAAACACCAGAAATTAGACAAGCAAATAAATAAATAAATAACCAAATTGTTAATTAAAAAATGTAAACAAAAAGTAACAATAAGTAAATGAATAAATAGTTGGAAAGGTACATGTAACAAGAAGTATAGCAACAAATAAATCAAAATATGGATGGATAAACAAAAAATAGGTCAATAAATAAACAGACAAATCGATAAAATAACAATGCAAGCAACGAAAAGTTAATCAAACTAACTCCTTTTCCAACATACATACCTTTACATCAATAAAAGGATGATTAAATATGAATAAAACAACCGATCAATTAATAAACAAATAATCAATAAACCAGAAATTAGATAAGCAAATAAATAGTTAGATTAATAAATAACAAAAATATTGATATTTTATTTCTGAGTTACATGCACTCATCCGTCTATCTATCCACTCATTCATTCATTCATTCGACCATATTTTTCCTTTATTATATCCAACTGCAGGTATAAATGTAGAAATCAACCTTCAAGCAGTACTGGACTACCATGAAATAATGCAACTAATCCTCCGCCCCACTAGCCTTTTGTCAAGGCCTTCGTGGCTTAGAAACTAGTTTGGTAGAGCCGTGATTCGAAGCGCCTGGAAGGGGATTTTTGCAGGCTGGTCTAACCTTCCAGTCATTTTGAATGCGGATCTATGAAGCAATGAAGGCTACAGTCCCCCTGGTGGTACACAAGAGTATCAGACCAGTAGTCAGTAAAAGTTCTCATGCACTGAACACTTAAAGGCACTGGACACCTTTGGTAACCAGTCTTCTCACTTGGTGTATGTCAACATAATGCACACAAAAACAAACCTGTGAAAATTTGAACTCAATCGGTCGTTGAAGTTGCGAGAGTATAATGGAGGAAAAAACACCCTTGTTGCTCAAGTTATGTGCTTTCAGATGCAAAATTCGAGCTTGAAGTCAATCAAATATTTGAGTGAGAAATTTTTGTTCTTCTCACAAAAAAATACGTTATTTCAGAGGGAGCCATTTCTCACAATGTTTTATACTATCAACAGCTCACCGTTACCTGTTACCAAGTAAATTACCAATAGTGTTCAGTGTCTTTAATAAGGGAATAAAAGGGTAGCGACAGGTTGTTACGTGTGATCGGCTTGGGCGAGGGTCTTGAGCGCATGGCAATGACCCTGCAAGGTTTAAACGGACATTTAAGAATGAGTCACTACTTTTTTATTCGGAATCATAAATGCCCTTTTGTTTTAAACATTACAAAAATACAATTACATGTACAGACACTTTGACCGTTTAAAATTTGAGTTTTGAAATATTTTTTTCAAAACCTTTGTGGAGAGTCTGTTGTGCGCGGGTTGTGTGTACGCGCGCAAGCTTAGAAATAGATTACGTGCGCGCACTTAGAAGTAGATTAAGGGTTGTTTCTAATAGCTTGTATGAATTGCATTTTGCGTGATAATCTTGTGCAGAGGCCAGCCAGTTACAAGCACTGGTCATTATCAACCATTTAAACACCCCGACGTGACGCGCTCTCCACCAATAGGAGTAGAGAAACTGTCTGGGGTATTTATGAATGCTTTTTAAATCTCTATTCCATACAATGCTTTTCATAGTGTCATTGTGTTATTAACATCTCAAAATCTTTTTATGCCTCTCTAGTAGAAAGTAATTAGTGAAAGAAACCTGCATTATGTGACATTCAAGAGATGTGTCCTGTAACCCTGCAGTGAACATGTGAATTAAACATGGCAGGAGATTTAAGTTTGTAGCAAGTAATGGTCTTTTGCCATTGTTCAACAGTGGCTGTCAATCTTTAGCTTCCATGGAATTGCAACAAAATGTTGTTAAACACACTTGCTTGGCAAACAAATTACTTCTCACAAACTGTTGTTTAAAATGTTCAATACATTTTCACACAAAAACGGTTTTTGGGATACATAACTTTGAGTGAGCAATGAATGCTCACCCACAATAGGACCTTGGTCAGACAATTTCCTCACAAGAAAAAGGTTTAAGTTCAAAACAATTTCAAAGTTGGAAGCACTTTCTATTATTATGACAGATTTCTGTTAAATGCATAGAGCTATATATATTGATGTGACTAGAGTGCTAACACCCCATTATACACGCAATAAAGTTTTGAAGCCATGTAGGCGCATCAAATGTTCATGTACAAACGAATACAAAAAGCTTGATATTTTGTCCGGCAAGTGTACGGCTATTTGCATGATAGTGCATTTGTTATTTTCTATGTGTCATCGAACCAAAAGGTGCAGCAAATGTAAACGCACAATCTGCTGATGAGCGTCCAAACTGCGAGCGTCATTTGCGTCATGTTTCAAAGGCATGTATACTATTTTAAGTTTTCGTAGCGCAGACAGATGTAATGGGCAGTTGCGTAGGAAAGCACACACGGCGAATTAAAAAAAAAAAGCGTCAATGTGAATTAAATTCGTGTCATAGTCATGCAACACATCAAACATGTTTGTTCCCAGGGTGGCTTCAAAACACAGAGCAAGTTAGTGCTATATTAATGTAGATTATTATTATTATTATTATTCAATATGTATAGCTCTATGGTTAAACGCAACCTTAAAATTTGTTTTTTATGTGATTATTTGACATTAATATGTGGAACTCAGTTTTGTAATTGCGATGGATTTTTTCAATAAACCTGTTTTATATTAAATTGAATTAATTTTGTCAACTTTAATTTGCATTGCATTGATTAAGGTTCTTCCTCTTTAATGGTTTATTCTGGCCCTATGCTTTAGCATTGAGTAGGATTCTGGCCCTATGCTTTAGCATTGAGTAGGATTCTGGCCCATGCTTTAGCATTGAGTAGGATTCTGGCCCTATGCTTTAGCACTGTGTAGGATTCTGTCCCTATGCTTTAGCACTGTGTAGGATTATGTCCCTGTGCTTAAGCATTGGGTAGGATTCTGGCCCTATGCTTTAGCATTGAGTAGGATTCTGGCCCTATGCTTTAGCACTGTGTAGGATTCTGGCCCTATGCTTTAGCATTAAGTAGGATTCTGGCCCTATGCTTTAGCATTGAGTAGGATTCTGGCCCTATGCTTTAGCACTGTGTAGGATTCTGTCCCTATGCTTTAGCACTGTGTAGGATTCTGGCCCTATGCTTTAGCATTGAGTGAGATTCTGGCCCTATGCTTAAGCTTTGAGTAGGATTCTGGCCCTATGCTTTAGCATCGAGTAGGATTCTGGCCCTATGCTTTAGCACTGTGTAGGATTCTGTCCCTATGCTTTAGCATTGAGTAGGATTCTGGCCCTATGCTTTAGCATTGAGTAGGATTCCGTCCCTATGCTTTAGCATTGAGTAGGATTCTGGCCCTATGCTTTAGCACTGTGTAGGATTCTGTCCCTATGCTTTAGCACTGTGTAGGATTCTGTCCCTATGCTTTAGCATTGAGTAGGATTCTGGCCCTATGCTTTAGCATTGAGTAGGATTCTGTCCCTATGCTTTAGCACTGTGTAGGATTCTTCCCCTATGCTTTAGCACTGTGTAGATTCTGTCCCTATGCTTTAGCATTGAGTAGCATTCTCTGACGCTCGTCATAAAAACTCATAAAAACTCATGCTATTCTGCAAACACGTTGGTTTCAGCAATCATTGGTTTTGTACAGTACTATATGGAGTAGAGCAGAAAGCACAGAGGTCAATGAGTAGAGTAGAATCCTACTTCGCCTGTGTGGTAAAATTTTTGTTAACATATCTTGCAGGGGTTTAGAATAATCCTTCAATGGGGAACATTTGCATAGCGGCAATATATATTAAGTAAATTGAATTCGGGCTTTCTTTCCCTCTAAAAAGAAATCCTTGAATGTGGAACATTTGCATAGCGGCAATAACCATTAAGTAAATGGGATTCGGGCCTTCTTTTCTTTTAAAAAATAATCCTTGAATAGGGAACATTTGCATAAAAGGGAATAAAGAGGAACGGTGGGAAGTAGTGAGAAGAAGATGGGAGTCTGGATGACTGGGTGCGCGGATGCGCGGATGCGAAGTGAGTAGGCCAGTCCGTTGTGGCTGACTGGGCATCCACGCATGCAGCCTTGGATGCGTTGACGTACAGTGGAGTGGCCCTGGATTCTATAATTGTACCAAACTGGATGACATAAATCAACTCTATAAAACTTACTTAACAAATAACAATTGAAAATATGAAAAAAATATTATTTATTAAGCTACATTCATCATTAATAGATTCTAAAAATTTGACGAAATTCCATCGAGGTTTAAATATTATGAGGATGTGAAGGGTAGTGGGGTCTGTTCTTGCAGTCGGCGTGCCTGTTGACTATACGCTGTATTGTGTTCACGGAAATCGATGAGACCCAAACGTTTTAGTTGGGACTAGGTGAAGTTTAGCAATAACACGGGACATGGTCAATATTTCCTTCGGATACTTATTGGTGTGTACCAATGAACGCCAAACCTTTGAGAATAAGGCCGTGTCCGAAACGACGACTTCGGCTACAGCTACGTCTAGATCAGCGCGTCTATCAGTGTTGAAGAATAGCAGATGCGCGCGATCTAGCCGTAGCTGTAGCCGAAGTCGCCCGTTCGGACGTACACGGCCTAAAGTGTCCGCCTACGTCAACTGGGACGCGCCGTCTTATTCTGACTTGAAACCTGAATTTGAAGAGCGCCCTCTATTGAAATTAAATAAGTCATAGTTTCACTTAGTCTGGTTCGCTGACCAAAGATTCCTTGACGTCTCTTGTTCCTGACCAAAGATTCCTTGACGTCTCTTGTTAAAAATCTTAGGTCTGGGGCTTTTCTCAAACCTCGGCTTAGGCTCCGGCTCCGGCTCAGGCTCCGCGTGCTGGTACAATCAGCAATACGCGCTGAAAATGCATGTTAAAGGCCGAGCTGAGTACACAGCGCGCGGAGCCTAAGCCTGAGCCGGAGCCCAAGCCGTGGTTTGAGAAAGGCCCCAGGTATCATCCATACACGGTTAAAAATAGAGCATGACGCAACTTGTCAGGGTCGGGGGTCATCTCCAGGGAAACCATGTCTGCACGTACTACTATACTAGTTGCGATATAACCCTCCTCCAAACGGCCGCAAGGCCGGAGGGCTAGGTTTACGAGATTATTGATCGTCAATTAATGACAATCTGGTTCAACACGTACAATTTCGACAGCTAGTCACCAGATTTTGCCCCAGTTTTTACCACTTTTAAAAATTATGAAACGTAATCCTCAATCAATGTCTAATGAACACTCAATTTAAAACACCTTTGAAAAAAGATTTTTGAAGAAAACAACAAAAACTTACCAGATCCCGGAGCGATTTCCCAGGTTTATATATTTTGAAGTTCAAATGAACTTGTCGCATCGCATCGCTTTGCAAACGCTTTATTTGGTCACAACGCCTGCATTGGCAATAACTGGCATAAAAACTTCTGGATCTACGGCCGACAGGACTGACATTACGAGTCCGTAACGAACATCAACGATAGTGTCCGAATGTTGACGACAACACTTTCGGAACATTTCGGATAACTTCGAAAGAGGAGGAATTCCTCCTTTTTGGTTACGTGATTTTGGGTGACACCGGACCCTAAATTCAACAGAGCCTAGTCGGAGATTTTTGGGTCTGAGAACCAGAAGTTTCACTGAACCATTCAATTCAATTCAATTCAATTTCAATTCAAGAATTCTTCCCGTCAAGCTAACGTTTAAATCACCACAGGAACTTACAAACAAATATTTAACTTTTGTCTGTGGAAATTTCAGTTTGTTTAAACAATGATCCTCTGTCATTTTGTTTGATTGAAACACAATCTTCTCAGAAGTTGTGTGGATCAAGGAACGCTGTCAAAACCCAACATTTTGTGGCTCGCCGCAATCTCAAAACACGCTAACTCCAATAATCCGCAGTGCAAAGTCTTCGTTCAACAAGCAACATAGGGGGTAAAACACCAGCTAAAATGGCTATGTAAAGCTTAATGCTATTGGTCCATATTCACCCCCTGTCTATTTGCCGATAGAACTTGAAACGGTGCTTATGATTCGTCAGTAGTTAGTTGTGCGCGAACATAATATGAGACGGTTCCGACAGACAATGAACGACGTAAATCGACGCTTAACTACACGTAAGTTTTGACTCCCTTTTCTCATGAATTTTCACACAATAAAGGTGCCACTATAAAGACAATGCACTGTAGCTCAATCTGTGTCACTAAAGTTTTGATTTGTTGAAGAGAACATGAGAAAATAGCCGTTTAAAAACCGCATAAATTGTTGTTAGCCCGCCACGATTTGCTGTAGGTTCGCGTGGGTCGCTGGACCAGTTCATTCCTTGTGTGGGGATTCATTGTGTACGCGGGGTACGGGTGTGTGTGTTCACTCTGGCTTTCGTGATAACCTTAAAGAACACTTAAATACAAAATTTAATGGGGGGGGGGGGGATAAATTGAATACACACATTTTGTCAATACTTCGAACGGATCCCTTGTTGTCACAGTTGTGATTAATTATTAAGTTAATATAATAATTAAGTTAACAAATAGCCTAGTCAATGTTTACTCATTATCTTGATTTCTTCAAAAGCCAATACTATGGCATTTGTTTAATTGTTTATGCAGAAGTTTATTGTACAGCCGTCTTAAGCCTGTGACTGGTTACAATGTAAAAAATAATTTTTAATAGTTCTTTCAAAATAATATTATTTGTTATTGTAAAATGTTACAAGAACCTTGCTCTATGTGTTATACAAATATTTTTAAACTCTCATTCAACTAAAAGTTTCATTTGATTCTCATGATGTTTGATCAATTTGTTATTAATAAATGTTCAAGTGATATATATTCAGAAAATGATGGTTTTGTTTCCAATCCTTTAGGTATGGTATGGGGTATTAAATTATTAGAACCGCGGCGCCCGCTGTACAGTAGATCATGTACACATAGTTGAATATATCCCTGAACACCCCTATTACAAAACGGTTGGTCCCATCAATGTTGCCAGCAACGCGCGTGTGTGTACGAATCATGTGTTGCTGCCAATGGCATGGTGAAATTACATGTCATTACGGCTTGACACTTTTGTGCACGGTAGAGTTGATCTCATTATTTTATTTCCATACTCTCATAAAAGAATAACAAAAGTTACGTGTATTACGGAGTAAATCAAAACAATTCTTTACGTAAGAGTAAACATAAATAAGCAAACAGAGAACGGGCCGTTTTGGTAAGCAATAGCTTGTAAGAAAAATCACTGCATGAGACGAGACAGACAAGAAAACAATTGACCAACATTTAGAAATCAAGCCTTATATTTGGTCGTTATTATACAAAATTGTTCATCATGAGCAGTGAAATGTATTGCCTGCCAGGAAATAGACTGGAATGTATTAGGCCTAATTTCATTATGCCGGTAAGCACAAAAACTTGCTATAAGCACAGAAAAGTATAGCTTAGCCGATAAGAGAAACTGGCTATACCCATGTACCCCATGTACCAAAAAAATGAATGTAAGAAGCATCACCGCGGTTATTATCTCAGATTGTGTGTCTAAAGGAATTATTCTTCTTATTTTGACTAAGTTCTTTCCATTTGGACCGTATTCAACTCTGGAATATGTAGGCTATAAAACTTTATAAGTGCGGTAAGGAGTAGTAACAGCAGTTGGTAGGCCCTACAATGCAATTTGATATCGTTCACTTTTTGGTTCAAACACTTGACCCCCCAAAATGGAATACTATAAGAGGCGTTATCGTAACGCTTTCTATATTGTATTCCGTCAGGGATAATTCTTCCAATGTTGACTACTTCATTGTATACAAAGTGACGTTTTAATTTCTAGAATAAGAGTTGATAACCAACGATGTTCTTCAAAACAAACACTACTACTTACTGTGTAACTATCTCTTTAATAAAACTGTCACCGTGCCAAGTTTCAAAATCAAGGGAAACCGACTCGGATTTTGCCCGAGTTCTTTTAGGTGAACAAAATTAATCATAATTCACACAGGCACATTTTCATTTGACAAAAAAAACAATGCAGAGTGTTTTACAGGGCAGGGTGTTTTCTATTACTTTACAATGATCATTCTACATCACACAGTTGTTTCTTGTTTCACATGATCAATGTCTTTATTTTATAAATGCGTAATGTTAACCTGGCAAATAAATTGAAATTTTTAAAACTAATTACTGTACACCTAAGTGCAGAAAAAAAATTTTCAGAGTAAAGTGCTTGGTAATTATGATACTAATGATCACTACTATCACTGACATACAGAAACTGGAAATAATTAAAGTTAGAAGAAAAATGTATACCAATTTGTAAACAGGGAGTTAAGTTAATACACAGTTGAGTTATGATTATTCATTAGAGTTCATTAACTGCAAAGAAAGCTTATAAATTGACTTTTATGAAAACACACAAAACCTTTTTAACTTGTCCATTATTGGAATGGATCAGTTCATGAACTTGGTTCATGAACTGCTGTGATGAACATGTCATGAACTGTTTGATGCATGGACTGATCATGAACATTCTTAAAAGTTCATCAAGTCATTAATTCCCTTTTGGCTCAGTCAGTGCACAACTACGAGATAATGAAGCTGACGCGCAGCGTTTCTTTGCAAAATCGTGATCAGAATAGGCGCTCCCAGACCCTTTGAGAATTCATGAGAAAATCCGAGTGTTCATATGCACGTCAGTAAAACGCTCCGCTTGGTGGGAAATATTTGAACAACACTTAAAATAAAGGATTATCTTGAGATGTTTTGCTAAATGAAGGGTTGTCAAATTTGTTTAACCGTATGCACATTTTAAAGAAAAACCGTCGCAAAGTGTGTTATGAATATCACTCCTTTTTGATGAACCCTTCACGTTTGCCGTGACCCTGACTGCTTCCCATTACGTTAGAGATTTTAATGCATATTTTTTAGTATCTTGAAGAATTTTGCCGTTGTTAGCTTTTTACATTTTTACTGCGGGAAACATATTTTTTCGGTGTCAAAAAAATGGGCAAAATGTTACAATTTCGTAATTTTTTTTATGGAATTGATTATGACGTCAGGGTTACATGACATACGCGCATTCTATTCCAGCAGCGCTAACGCGCTAGGCGGGCGCTTTGTTTTGTTTCTTTTGCGTACATACGAACGGGCTACACTAAACAGCATACATCTTCCCCAAAATGAACTTACTTAAAAACGGAGACGGCGCACGGCGCACGCCGCACGTTTGCCGTGACCCTGACTGTTTCCCGTAACATCTTACAAAATAAACAAGTGATTTGCATAAAAGAACAAACAACATTTCCACACATTTGTTCAAATCTGCTACGGGCATTTCATGAAAAGGGTATGGTTTGATGCATAGAGCTTTAAACTTGTATATTCATAGCTCTAATGTTTGATGACAATTAGTTAACAACAGGAAGGACCACGTGAAGGTTGTCACCTCCCACCCCACAAATAACAGTTTAAAGAGATCGTTTAAAATCTACATCGTTAATGAGTACTCAACCCCCCTAGATAAACACCAAGGAAAATGTCATGACCTTGTAATTAAAATTTTGTTTTTGCTGCATAGAGCTAAACATGGTTATAAAGCTCTATTGTTTGATGACAATTAGTTAACAACAGGGTGGACCACGTGAAGGTTGTCATCTCCCACCCCACAATTAACAGTTAAAAGAGATCTTAATACATCGTTAATGAGTACTGAAACACACTAAATTAACACTACAACCAATGTCAACCTTAAAGAGTACTCAAACTCTCTAAATAAACACCAAAGAAAATGTCATGACATTGTCATTAAAAAATTGATTTGGTGCATAGAGCTATAATATAAACATGGTTACAAAGCTCTATTGTTTGATGACAATTAGTTAACAACAGGGTGGACCACGTGAAGGTTGTCATCTCCCACCCCACAATTAACAGTTAAAAGAGATCATAATACATCGTTAATGAGTACTCAAACACCCTAAGTTAACACTGCAAACAATGTCAACCTTACAGCGCCAGCCACCAACCCGGTCATTCCCTGAATCAAACACCCTTAATAAAAACCCTAGAAAATGGCATGACCTTTGTAATTACAAAACCTCGTTAATGAGTACTCGAAACCGTATATAAACACCATAAACAATGTCATAACCTTGTAATCAAATAACATCGTTAAGAGTACTCCAAAATTGGACTGCATACCCTTAATAAATACCGTGGAAAATGTCTAGACCTTTGTAATAATAAACCTGGTTAATGAGTACTCAAACACACACAAGGTCATGACCTTTGAAAAAGAGTTACTATAAACCCCAAGTGTGTCACAATATTTACATGTCTTCCTATAGTAACCAGTAAAAAACATGGTGGCCACCATGTGAGGGTACCCCAGAACAGATACCATGTTAATAATTAGAATAATAAATAATTGAATTACAGAGTGACACAAAATAAAAGGTTACAATTTATTATTAATTATTTATTACGATACAAAACTTCATTACATAAATCACCACTTATATACAGTCCTTAACACACTTTTTTTAACGTCGTTAAGAGTACTCGAAAACTGGACTGATTATCCTTAATAAACACCATGAACAATGTCTAGACCTTTGTAATAATAAACCTGGTTAATGAGTACTCAAACACAAAGGTCATGACCTTTGACATAACAAACTTTAAAAAGAGTTCTAAACCCCAAGTGTGTCACAATATTTAGATGTCTTCATATAGTAACAGTAAAAAAACATGGTGGCCACCATGTGAGGGTACCCCAGAAGAGATACCATTTTAATAATTAAATCATAAATAATTGAATTACAGAGTGACACACAACAAAAGTTACAATTTATATTTAATTCATTATTACAATACAAAAGTTCATTACATAAATCACCACTTATATACAGTCCTTAACACACTTGTTTAACGTCGTTAAGAGTACTCAAAAACTAAACTGATTATCCCTAACAAATACCATGAACAATGTCTAGACCTTTGTAATAATAAACCTGGTTAATGAGTACTCAAACACACACAAGGTCATGACCTTTGACATAACAAACTTTAAAAAGAGTTTTAAACCCAAAGTGTGTCACAATATTTACATGTCTTCTTATAGTAACCAGTAAAAAACATGGTGGCCACCATGTGAGGGTACCCCAGAACAGATACCATGTAAACAATTAGAATAATAAATAATTGAATTACAGAGTTACACAAAATAAAAGTTACAATTTTTAATTAATTCATTATTATTACAATACAAAACTTCATTACATAAATCACCACTTATATACAGTCCTTAACACACTTGTTTAACGACGTTAAGAGTACTCAAAAACTGGACTGATTATCCTTAATAAATACCATGAACAATGTCTAGACCTTTGTAATAATAAACCTGGTTAATGAGTACTCAAACACACACAAGGTCATGACCTTTGACATAACAAACTTTAAAAAGAGTTCTAAACCCCAAGTGTGTCACAATATTTACATGTCTTCAGATAGTAACCAGTAAAAAAACATGGTGGCCACCATGTGAGGGTACCCCAGAAGAGATACCATGTTAATAATTAGAATAATAAATAATTGAATTACAGAGTGACACAAAACAAAAGTTACAATTTATATTTAATTCATTATTACAATACAAAACTTCATTACATAAATCGCCACTTATATACAGTCCTTAACCAGTGATTAACATCGTTAAGAGTACTCAAAAACTGGACTGATTATCCTTAATAAATACCATGAACAATGTCTAGACCTTTGTAATAATAAACCTGGTTAATGAGTACTCAAACACACACACAAGGTCATGACCTTTGACACAACAAACTTTAAAAGGAGTTTTAAACCCCAAGTGTGTCACAATATTTACATGTCTTCATATAGTAACCAGTAAAAAACATGGTGGCCACCATGTAAGGGTACCCCAGAACAGATACCATGTAAATAATTAGAATAATAACTAATTGAATTACAGAGTGACACAAAATAAAAGTTACAATTTATATTTAATTCATTATTACAATACAAAAGTTCATTACATAAATCACCACTTATATACAGTCCTTAACACACTTGTTTACTTTTTATTGGTAGTGAGTTTACTTTTACAAATAACCTTATGTTGTCTTGACTTTGTACAGAGTAAACATTTTTGTGTAAGTGGCAAAATATCTATCTAGATAATGTCGCTACATACTGCAGAAGTAAGGCCTCTTCATCACCATTCCACCTTGATCGTTCTTGCGCTTGTCGCATCCAAGTGACGCTTCCAAATTCTCTGATGTCATCCATCTAACGCCAACTTGGTCTGCCTCTTTGTCTCGTTTGTGTTCTTTGGGTTCATTCTGTTGACAATGTTCATCTGTTGTCATGATGCCTTAGATGAGGTGGTGAAGCAAGTGTTTTATTGGTGTTGCTTAAGGTGGCACAGCATCTTCACGCGTCCAACTTGAAGATGTTCGAACGTGTTAATCCTGTATTAAATATGATCAAAAAAGAAAGAAAAAACTAATTAGAGCGAGATTTGGATTTAAAGGTCAAAGATGTGTGTATACTATATCAAGAATTGCTTTTTATTAAGTATGCATATCCCCACTCAGTGACCCTCCTGGCGCACGCTTTAACATACATTTTTCAGACAAGGTCAATGGTCATCGCTCCTTCAAATATGCTTCTCCAAGACTTTGGAACTCTCTTCCCAAAAATATCATAGACTGTGCCACGCTACGAACATTTAAATCTAAACTTAAAACCCATCTTTTCAATCATAGAAGCCCTTAGAGACTTTATTTTGTAATTTGCGATATATAAGAACTGTTTATTATTATTATTATTTAGGTATATGGGACTATGTTTGAATAATGAAACCTAAGAAATGTCTATTGTCTGCACTTGTATGGATTTCTAAACTTTCATCTTCACTAAAACAGATCATACCTTCAAATTCCACTTAGGACTCTGGTGAGTAGCTGAGGAATAAGTCTATCTCCTCAAGCCATGATGTATCTTTCTGTACTGTGACGTCACATCTTCATGGTCCATGTTGACACGCAGTCGTCACAATCATCTACAAGAAAATTACAATGTACTCGCATCAGTACAAACCATGTCAAGACTTGGATCATCAGGGCCAAATTTCATAGAGCTGCTTAAGAACAAAAAGGATCCAAGCAAATGAAATGCACTGCGAAATGAAGTTTCGAGATTAAAGAGATCATTCTCTAGCTATCTACCTATGTTTGGTGCACTTCAATGACAACTGGGATGTTGTCCGCATAGGCAGGCATCCTCTCGGCTGTTTTCATGTTGGCGCTTGTTATCAGCAGGTATCCCAAGCAGATCTGCAGACTCCTGAAATATATGTCAATTAAGACATTTCAGTATAATTATTTTCACCAAATACTTTTTACTGTAGAACAATTATAGTTCATGTTGCAAGGTTGTATTTGGCACATTTATGTAATACAATGTTATTTTTTTCACATCACTAATCCAGAAGAGGAAAACAGTTATGCTCCAGTCAAAATCACAAAGTTTGCCAACAATCAAACTAAAAATAAACTTACCCTGTCTTGTCATTTTGCTCACAGCGTGCAAAGGTCCCAATGATTACTTCATGGCCGGCATGTGCAGTTTCCACTGGACTCCCATGGCAGATGGTTAAACATTTAACAAGTTCACCGTCGCCGTAAAAAATAAACGACAAATACAAACTATTAGAAAAATGCACTTCCCCAACAGAGTTTAGAGATTAAAGAGATCATTCTCTAGCTATCTACCTATGTTTGGTGCACTTAAATGACAGCTGGGATGCTGTCCGCATAGTCAGGCACTGTTGCATCATGGCTTTTGGTCATCGGCAGGTAGCACACCACATCCCCTGCAGAACTGCAGACTCCTGAAATATATGGTAATCAAGTTATTACAAAATCACTATTCTCATTAAATACTTTTCACCATAGAACAATATTCATGCTGCGAGGTTTAGATTTTTTTCATGAGGACTCTAGCAATTAGAAAACTTGTGATTTTAAAAGCTAAATTTTAGCATGAAGCCCCTTTTAAATCTAGACATAATCTTGATTTCAGGATAAATCTCAACAACTTACGGTCCCTTAAAATAAACTTACCTTTTCCTGTCGTTTTCCTCAAAGATACACAGCTCCCATTGATGTCTTCATGGCCGCAACTGGAATGGTGCAGTTTCCATTGGTCTCCAATAGGCAGATGGATCACCGTCGCCGTAAAAAAATTAAAGAAAAAATACAGACAATGAGAAAAATGCATCTCGAAATAGAGTTTTGAGTAAAAGAGATCATTCTCTAGCTATTCTACCTAGGTTTGTTGCGCTTTAATCCCATCTTGGATATGTATTGTTTGAAGCTTTGCATGGTGTGGAGAAATAAGAATTTACGGGGACAACCATGTGTAAACCTCTTAAGGTGAGTATTGGCTCTGGAAAGAGCAGGTTTGGTCTCGATGTTTCTAACAGTATATTCTGCTCGTCTTCAGGAGAATGTTGGACTACAGGCGATGGTCGAACTTTAGAAGTGCTGGATGGATGAGCATTTGGGTGGGATGGATCAAAGCTGTTCTTGGCCGGTAATGCATGTGAGTTGATTGCTGGCTGGATGTGTGTGCATTGGAGTGTGACATTCTTGTGGTGAGCTGCTGCTGGAAGGGTTGGCTTGAGGATGTGTGACCAGATGTCGTTAATGAAGAAACCGATGTCTTCTGGAACTGTATGGCGTGCTTGTATATCAATGGCCTCCCCGACTCTGCATTGGTGACAGGACTGTACATGAGCTATGAGTTTGGCTTGATTCCACTTGATGATGCTGTCGTGTTCCTGTGAATATTTGATGATGGCTGAATTGTTGAGGTGTTCCAGTGTGCCATGTGCTTTGTGTTCCTTGATTCTTGTTGAGATATTGCGCCCTGGTTCCACGATGTATACTTCACAGTAATCGCAGGGAATGTGGTAAACGCTGGCTTTGTCTCGAGTGTCTTGCTTGTCCTTGTGTGTGTGGAGTGATGCTTGAATCTTGTTTGATGCTGTATGGAAGGTCTTGACTTGAGCTTGAATGAAGATACGTTGAAGCTTGTGAGAAGATAGGCCAATGTTTGGGAGGGAGATTGCAGCCTTGAACTCTGGTAGTTCATCTGGTGTGAGACTTGGCTTGGGCTCGCTGAGGTTGAAAGTTTTGTAGCCATTAAGTTGACGTGATGTCTTGATGTGTTGTAGTTCCTGCTTCAAGCTGCCCTTGTCACAGGTGTCCAAGGTCCAACGGACCAAGGTGTTGGAGACAGCAGACTTGAAGCGAGGATGGTGGAATAATGAGTTGTGAACGTATCTGTTGGTGTGCGTTGGCTTGTGATGTACCGTGTGGGCTAGAGTGCCATCAGCTTGTCTTGTTACTTCGGCACCTAGGAAGGAGATAGCATTGTTTTGTTCTTGTTCCATGTTGAATCGGATACGTAGATATTGACTGTTCAGTTGATGGAAGAACTTTTGGAGTGCTGTCTTGCCGTTGGGCCAAAACCACAAAGGTGTCGTCAATGTAGCGGAACCTGAGGTTGGGGCTAAGATTGGCGTTCTTGATACCGTCAAGTTAAAACTCCTCCATGAACAAATCCATCAGGACTGGGGATAGAGGAGATCCCATGGTGGCCCCAGAGGTTTGTTCGTAGAATTTGTCTCGCCACCTGAATCTAAAAGCGGAGAAGCAGGTGATAAGGAGGTCGTGGACTTGTTCTGGAGTGAGTCTTGTGCGGTCTGTCAGTGTAGGTTAGGCTTGAAGGCATTGTTCGGCGATGTTGCATGCTTCTTCAGTTGGTATGTTGGTGAATAGTGACATGATGTCAAAACTGACAAGGATCTCAGTTGGACGGAGATGTATGTATTTGATAATGTCGACGAACTTGCTTGAGTTGTTAATGTTATGTTCAGTGAGGCCAACTAGTGGATGAAGGGTCTTGGTGGGGTGTCTTGCAGTATTGTAGGTGGGTGACCCCGGGACGCCATGATGGGACGGAGAGGAACATCTGGCTTGTGGCTCTTAAGGTTGGCCAAAAAAACGTGATTAGGCGGATGCGGATGGCTTGAGGTGACGGTACATGGTGTTGTCTATGACCTGCGCTTGATAGAGAGTGCAGAATTTAGCAGTGGGGGTGCGTTCGATGACTGAACAGGAGTTACTTGGCAGGCGTTGGTAGGTATCAGTTGACAGGATGTCGGTTACCTTGTGGTCAGAATCTGTTGTGCACATGAACACGGTGGCATTACCAATGTTCGTTGACATGATGTGGATAGACTTGTCTTTGTTCAGGGCTCGGATAGTGGCGTGTTCTTGCTTGCTTGTGTTGGGTCTTGGTAACTTGGTGTTTGAAGAGTTTGAAGAATCTGGATGCGGATATGGTTGACGAATGTCTTGTCTAGATGTTTGAGTGCAGGTTCGGTAGACTGAATAATATCTTTGACTGGAATCGTGCACTGTGTGGGCGCCAGCACACCTCGCATGATTCAAGTCAAAGACATCAATCAGTCCACTGAACCTGCACTCAAACATCTGGACAAGACAGTCGCCAACCATGTCCGCATCCAAATTCTGCAAAGACTTCAAACGCCAAGTTACCAAGTCCCCTACACAAGCAGGCGAGAAAATGCTGATATCTGAGCCCTGCACAAAGACAAGTCCATCCACATCATGTCAGCGGACAAGGGTAATGCCACTATGGTCATGTCTACAACGGATTATGACCACCAAGTAAATGAAATCCTGTCAACTAATACCTACCAATGCCTGCTAAGGAACCCCAGCCCAGTCATTGAACGCACACTCACCACCAAACTCTGTACTCTCTATCAAGCGCAAGTCATAGACAACACCCCGTACCGTCACCTCAAGCCATCCGCATTCACCTGCCCACGTTTCTTCTGCCAACCCAAGATCCACAAGCCAGATGGTCCTCTCCGCCCCATCGTGGCTTCCCAGGGTTCACCTTCTTACAACATTGCAACACACCTCACAAAGAACCTCCATCGACTAGTTGGCCTCACTGAACATCACATCAACAACACAAGCAAGTTAGTCGACATCATCAAGCACATATATCTCCGTCCAACTGATATCCTTGTCAGTTTTGATGTCGTGTCACTGTTCACCAACATACCAATCGAAGAAGCATGCAACATCGCCAACCAAAGCCTTCAAGCCGAACCTACACTGACAGACCGCACAAGCCTCACTCCAGAACAAGTCCACGACCTCCTCATCACCAGCGTCTACGCTTCCAGCTTCAGGTGGTGAGACAAATTCTATGAACAAACCTCTGGGGCCGCCATGAGATATCCTCTATCCCCGGTCCTGGCGGATTTGTTCATGGAGGAGTTTGAACTTGACAGCATCGAGAAGGTCAATCTTTGCCCTAACTTCTGGCTCCGCTACATTAACGACACCTTTGTGGTTAGGCCTTACGACAAGACAGCACTCCAAGAGTTCTTCCATCACCTGAACAGTCAACATCCACACATTCAATTCACCATGGAACAAGAACAAAACAACACTATCTCCGTCCTAGACGTCCAAGTAACAAGACAAGCTGATGGCACTATAGCCCAAACGGTACATTGCAAGCCAACACACCCCGATAGATACCTTCACAACTCATCATTCCATCATCCTCGCTTCAAGTCTGCTGTCTGCAACACCTTGGTTTGCTGGGCCTTCAACACCTGTGACAAAGGCAGCTTGAAGCAGGAACTACACCACATCAAGACTTCACTTCAACTTAACGACTACAAGACATTCAATCTTAGCCAGCCCAAGCCAAGTCTCACAACAGATGAACAACCAGAGTTCAAGGCTGCAATCACCCTCCCATATATCGGCCACACTTCTCACAAGTTTCAAAGTATCTTCAGTCAAGCTCAAGTCAAGATCTTCCACACAGCACCAAACAAGATTCAAGCATCACTCCACACACACAAGGACAAGCGAGACACTCAAGACAAAGCAGGCGTTTACCGCATTCCCTGTGATTGCGGTAAAGTGTACTTCGCGGAAACCTGGCGCAGCATCGCAAAAAGAATCAAGGACACAAAGCACATGGCAGACTGGGGCACCTCGACAAATCAGTCATCATCAAACATTCACAAGAACACGACCACATCATCAATTGGAATCAAGCCGAACTCAAAGCTCCTGTACAGTCCTGACACCAATGCAGAGTCAGGGAGGCCATCGAGATACAAGCACATCATAAAGTTCCACGAGACATAGGTTTCTTCATTATGGACATCTGGTCACCCATCCTCGAGCCAACCCTCCCAGCAGCAGCTCACCTAAAGAATGTCACACTCCAATGCAATTCACATCCAGCCAGCAATCAACTCTCATGCATCACGGGCCAAGATCAGCTCTGATCCTTCCCTCCCAAATGCTCATCGATCCAGCGCAACTTCAGCTCCACCACCGGCGCCGCCTGCATTCCAGCATTCCCCTGAAGACGAGATTATAAAGAGATAATTCTCTAGCTATGTACCTATGTTTTGTGAGCTTCAGTCATCGACAGGTAGTACACCACATTCCCAGCAGAACTGCAGACTCCTGAAAATATGTCAATCAAGTCAAAATATCAAGTGTAAAACCTCCACCTTAAATTGGTCCATTATTACAAAGAGCATCCCAAAATTGGGTCCTTGAGTTTTTCGATGATAATTTGTTATGCTTTCTTTCTCTCAAATTTTCTTTACAGTCGAACAATTGTCATGAAGTTGTTGTTTCCATTAAACCAACTTTCAAGAACTTTTTGCGAAGAAACCGACAGGACAGTTTGTGGACTAAAGGCTTAAAGACACTGGACACTATAGGTAATTATCAAAGACCAGTCTTCACTCTTGGTGACCTATGTCAACATATGCATGAAGTAAAAACTTGTGAAACTTTGAGCTCAATTGATCATCGAAGTTGCAAGACAATAATGAAAGAAAGCACACCCACCCTTGTTACACAAACTTATGTGCTTTCAGATGCTTGATTTCAAAACCTCAAAATCAAATGCTGAGGTCTCGAAACAAAACTAATAATAATAATAATATTAATAATAATAATTTGTTCATTTACATTGCGCCCTTTCCATAAACTGTACAAAAGCGAATAACATAATAATCCAAACAATTGAATGAACAAGAACTATACAGGACAAATTGCAAAACATTAATACAGTAAACCCACATATTAGTAAAGGAACAATATATGCACAATTCAAGAATTTCCAAATTTATGGAAAATTACTTCTTAATCGAAAACTATGTTAATTCAGAGGGAGTTGGTTCTCGCAACGTTTTATACCATCACCCTCTCCCCATTGGTCGGTACATTAACTCAGACTTGATGTCCTTTTGATGACAATTTGAAAATGAAACTGAAGAATTTCTGTCCAAAAATGTATGGCCCTTTATATTTGAATTGCAATTGAAGGGTATCAAACACGATAGCATCTTACATAATCGAGTCCCCCCCCCCCCCCAATTTTCATCTTGACTCCAGCAAATGGAAAATTTGTGAATTACAAAGCTAAATTAGAGCGTGGAGCCCCTTTTAAATCTAAACAAAATGCTCCCTCATTACTTTCCAAGCTATCAATCAAACTGAAAATAAACTTACCTGGTCCTGTCGGTTTCCTCACAGCGTAACATAGCTCCCAATGATGTCTTCTTGGTCGGTACTGGAATGGCATGACACCGTCTTCGAAAAAATATAAGACAAAACAAAACAAAAAATGAGAAAAGTGCACTTCGAATCAGAGTTATTCCATTTTAGTTTAAGAATGAAGGTGTAATAAAAGGGGTGCGTGGTTGTTACACGACGTGTAGACAATGACGAATGGTGTGAAGTTGGAGATTAAGATGTCACACGCAAGCATGCTCGGATATGAGCTTGGTAGATTTAGGTTAGTGTGCAACGCTGCGCATGCAGTAAATTGGTAGGACAAAAATCAGAGCACCAAATTCATGGAAAACTACTTCTTTATCGAAAACTACGTTAATTCAGAGGGAGTTGGTTCTCGCAATGTTTTATACCATCACCCTCTCCCCATTCCTAGTTACCAAGTAAGGTTTGACGATAATAATTATTTTGAGTAACTAACAATAGTGTCGACTGCCTTTAAACCAAAAACGCAGACTCCTGAATTACATTTCAATCAGGACACCATATATACACTCATGTCAAATACTTTTCACTGTATTTATTTTCTCATGCACCAAAGTGTTTGCTTCAAAATCCAAAATCCAAAAAAGCAAACAGTTCCGCTCCACAAATGTAAATGATGTGGATCTTGAGTTTTGAGTTTTTGTGAATTTGAGTTTTGTGATGCAATCATTTTCCAACATGTGAGTGGAGTTTGGGGACACCGCATGGTGCAGAAAACAAATTGCGCTCTTTCAGAGCATGACATCATCATACAGCAAAAACAAATTGGTCTGTACATAAGCTCAGACTTGATGTCCTTTTGATTACAATTTGGAAATTAAACTGTAGAATTTCTGTCCAAAAATGTATGGCCCTTTATATTTGAATTGCAATTGAAGGGTATCAAACACAATAGCATCTTACACAATCGAGTCCCCCCCCCCAATTTTCACCTTGACTCCAGCAAAAGGAAAATTTGTGAATTACAAAGCTAAATTTGAGCATGGAGCCCCTTTTAAATCTAGACATAATCTTGATTTCAGGATAAATCTCAACAACTTACGGTCCCTCATTACTTGCCAAGCTATGAATGCGGTCCCTCATTACTTCCCAAGCTATCAATCCACCTTAAATAAAACTTACCTTTTCCTGTCGTTTTCCTCGAAGATACACAGCTCCCATTGATGTCTTCATGGCCGCAACTGGAATGGTGCAGTTTCCGTTGGTCTCCACTAGGCAGATGGATCACCGTCGCCGTAAAAAAATTAAAGAAAAAATACAGACAATGAGAAAAATGCATCTCGAAATAGAGTTTTGAGTATAAAGAGATCATTCTCTAGCTATTCTACCTAGGTTTGTTGCGATTTAATCCCATCTTGGATATGTATTGTTTGAAGCTTTGCATGGTGTGGAGAAATAAGAATTTACGGGGACAACCATGTGTAAACCTCTTAAGGTGAGTATTGGCTCTGGAAAGAGCTGGTTTGGTCTCGATGTTTCTAACAGTATATTCTGCTCGTCTTCAGGAGAATGCTGGACTACAGGCGATGGTCGAACTTTAGAAGTGCTGTATGGATGAGCATTTTGGCGGGATGGATCAAAGCTGTTCTTGGCCGGTAATGCATGTGAGTTGATTGCTGGCTGGATGTGTGTGCATTGGAGTGTGACATTCTTGTGGTGAGCTGCTGCTGGAAGGGTTGGCTTGAGGATGTGTGACCAGATGTCGTTAATGAAGAAACCGATGTCTTCTGGAACTGTATGGCGTGCTTGTATATCGATGGCCTCCCGGACTCTGCATTGGTGCCAGGACTGTACATGAGCTATGAGTTTGGCTTGATTCCACTTGATGATGCTGTCGTGTTCGTGTGAATATTTGATGATGGCTGAATTGTTGAGGTGTTCCAGTGTGCCATGTGCTTTGTGTTCCTTGATTCTTGTTGAGATGTTGCGCCCTGGTTCCACGATGTATACTTCACAGTAATCGCAGGGAATGTGGTAAACGCTGGCCTTGTCTCGAGTGTCTTGCTTGTCCTTGTGTGTGTGGAGTGATGCTTGAATCTTGTTTGATGCTGTATGGAAGGTCTTGACTTGAGCTTGAATGAAGATACGTTGAAGCTTGTGAGAAGATAGGCCAATGTTTGGGAGGGAGATTGCAGCCTTGAACTCTGGTAGTTCATCTGGTGTGAGACTTGGCTTGGGCTCGCTGAGGTTGAAAGTTTTGTAGCCATTAAGTTGACGTGATATCTTGATGTGTTGTAGTTCCTGCTTCAAGCTGCCCTTGTCACAGGTGTCCAAGGTCCAACGGACCAAGGTGTTGGAGACAGCAGACTTGAAGCGAGGATGGTGGAATAATGAGTTGTGAACGTATCTGTTGGTGTGCGTTGGCTTGTGATGTACCGTGTGGGCTAGAGTGCCATCAGCTTGTCTTGTTACTTCGGCACCTAGGAAGGAGATAGCATTGTTTTGTTCTTGTTCCATGTTGAATCGGATACGTAGATATTGACTGTTCAGTTGATGGAAGAACTTTTGGAGTGCTGTCTTGCCGTTGGGCCAAAACCACAAAGGTGTCGTCAATGTAGCGGAACCTGAGGTTGGGGCTAAGATTGGCGTTCTTGATACCGTCAAGTTAAAACTCCTCCATGAACAAATCCATCAGGACTGGGGATAGAGGAGATCCCATGGTGGCCCCAGAGGTTTGTTCGTAGAATTTGTCTCGCCACCTGAATCTAAAAGCGGAGAAGCAGGTGATAAGGAGGTCGTGGACTTGTTCTGGAGTGAGTCTTGTGCGGTCTGTCAGTGTAGGTTAGGCTTGAAGGCATTGTTCGGCGATGTTGCATGCTTCTTCAGTTGGTATGTTGGTGAATAGTGACATGATGTCAAAACTGACAAGGATCTCAGTTGGACGGAGATGTATGTATTTGATAATGTCGACGAACTTGCTTGAGTTGTTAATGTTATGTTCAGTGAGGCCAACTAGTGGATGAAGGGTCTTGGTGGGGTGTCTTGCAGTATTGTAGGTGGGTGACCCCGGGACGCCATGATGGGACGGAGAGGAACATCTGGCTTGTGGCTCTTAAGGTTGGCCAAAAAAACGTGATTAGGCGGATGCGGATGGCTTGAGGTGACGGTACATGGTGTTGTCTATGACCTGCGCTTGATAGAGAGTGCAGAATTTAGCAGTGGGGGTGCGTTCGATGACTGAACAGGAGTTACTTGGCAGGCGTTGGTAGGTATCAGTTGACAGGATGTCGGTTACCTTGTGGTCAGAATCTGTTGTGCACATGAACACGGTGGCATTACCAATGTTCGTTGACATGATGTGGATAGACTTGTCTTTGTTCAGGGCTCGGATAGTGGCGTGTTCTTGCTTGCTTGTGTTGGGTCTTGGTAACTTGGTGTTTGAAGAGTTTGAAGAATCTGGATGCGGATATGGTTGACGAATGTCTTGTCTAGATGTTTGAGTGCAGGTTCGGTAGACTGAATAATATCTTTGACTGGAATCGTGCACTGTGTGGGCGCCAGCACACCTCGCATGATTCAAGTCAAAGACATCAATCAGTCCACTGAACCTGCACTCAAACATCTGGACAAGACAGTCGCCAACCATGTCCGCATCCAAATTCTGCAAAGACTTCAAACGCCAAGTTACCAAGTCCCCTACACAAGCAGGCGAGAAAATGCTGATATCTGAGCCCTGCACAAAGACAAGTCCATCCACATCATGTCAGCGGACAAGGGTAATGCCACTATGGTCATGTCTACAACGGATTATGACCACCAAGTAAATGAAATCCTGTCAACTAATACCTACCAATGCCTGCTAAGGAACCCCAGCCCAGTCATTGAACGCACACTCACCACCAAACTCTGTACTCTCTATCAAGCGCAAGTCATAGACAACACCCCGTACCGTCACCTCAAGCCATCCGCATTCACCTGCCCACGTTTCTTCTGCCAACCCAAGATCCACAAGTCAGATGGTCCTCTCCGCCCCATCGTGGCTTCCCAGGGTTCACCTTCTTACAACATTGCAACACACCTCACAAAGAACCTCCATCGACTAGTTGGCCTCACTGAACATCACATCAACAACACAAGCAAGTTAGTCGACATCATCAAGCACATATATCTCCGTCCAACTGATATCCTTGTCAGTTTTGATGTCGTGTCACTGTTCACCAACATACCAATCGAAGAAGCATGCAACATCGCCAACCAAAGCCTTCAAGCCGAACCTACACTGACAGACCGCACAAGCCTCACTCCAGAACAAGTCCACGACCTCCTCATCACCAGCGTCTACGCTTCCAGCTTCAGGTGGTGAGACAAATTCTATGAACAAACCTCTGGGGCCGCCATGAGATATCCTCTATCCCCGGTCCTGGCGGATTTGTTCATGGAGGAGTTTGAACTTGACAGCATCGAGAAGGTCAATCTTTGCCCTAACTTCTGGCTCCGCTACATTAACGACACCTTTGTGGTTAGGCCTTACGACAAGACAGCACTCCAAGAGTTCTTCCATCACCTGAACAGTCAACATCCACACATTCAATTCACCATGGAACAAGAACAAAACAACACTATCTCCGTCCTAGACGTCCAAGTAACAAGACAAGCTGATGGCACTATAGCCCAAACGGTACATTGCAAGCCAACACACCCCGATAGATACCTTCACAACTCATCATTCCATCATCCTCGCTTCAAGTCTGCTGTCTGCAACACCTTGGTTTGCTGGGCCTTCAACACCTGTGACAAAGGCAGCTTGAAGCAGGAACTACACCACATCAAGACTTCACTTCAACTTAACGACTACAAGACATTCAATCTTAGCCAGCCCAAGCCAAGTCTCACAACAGATGAACAACCAGAGTTCAAGGCTGCAATCACCCTCCCATATATCGGCCACACTTCTCACAAGTTTCAAAGTATCTTCAGTCAAGCTCAAGTCAAGATCTTCCACACAGCACCAAACAAGATTCAAGCATCACTCCACACACACAAGGACAAGCGAGACACTCAAGACAAAGCAGGCGTTTACCGCATTCCCTGTGATTGCGGTAAAGTGTACTTCGCGGAAACCTGGCGCAGCATCGCAAAAAGAATCAAGGACACAAAGCACATGGCAGACTGGGGCACCTCGACAAATCAGTCATCATCAAACATTCACAAGAACACGACCACATCATCAATTGGAATCAAGCCGAACTCAAAGCTCCTGTACAGTCCTGACACCAATGCAGAGTCAGGGAGGCCATCGAGATACAAGCACATCATAAAGTTCCACGAGACATAGGTTTCTTCATTATGGACATCTGGTCACCCATCCTCGGGCCAACCCTCCCAGCAGCAGCTCACCTAAAGAATGTCACACTCCAATGCAATTCACATCCAGCCAGCAATCAACTCTCATGCATCACGGGCCAAGATCAGCTCTGATCCTTCCCTCCCAAATGCTCATCGATCCAGCGCAACTTCAGCTCCACCACCGGCGCCGCCTGCATTCCAGCATTCCCCTGAAGACGAGATTATAAAGAGATAATTCTCTAGCTATGTACCTATGTTTTGTGAGCTTCAGTCATCGACAGGTAGTACACCACATTCCCAGCAGAACTGCAGACTCCTGAAAATATGTCAATCAAGTCAAAATATCAAGTGTAAAACCTCCACCTTAAATTGGTCCATTATTACAAAGAGCATCCCAAAATTGGGTCCTTGAGTTTTTCGATGATAATTTGTTATGCTTTCTTTCTCTTAAATTTTCTTTACAGTCGAACAATTGTCATGAAGTTGTTGTTTCCATTAAACCAACTTTCAAGAACTTTTTGCGAAGAAACCGACAGGACAGTTTGTGGACTAAAGGCTTAAAGACACTGGACACTATAGGTAATTATCAAAGACCAGTCTTCACTCTTGGTGACCTATGTCAACATATGCATGAAGTAAAAACTTGTGAAACTTTGAGCTCAATTGATCATCGAAGTTGCAAGACAATAATGAAAGAAAGCACACCCACCCTTGTTACACAAACTTATGTGCTTTCAGATGCTTGATTTCAAAACCTCAAAATCAAATGCTGAGGTCTCGAAACAAAACTAATAATAATAATAATATTAATAATAATAATTTGTTCATTTACATTGCGCCCTTTCCATAAACTGTACAAAAGCGAATAACATAATAATCCAAACAATTGAATGAACATGAACTATACAGGACAAATTGCAAAACATTAATACAGTAAACCCACATATTAGTAAAGGAACAATATATGCACAATTCAAGAATTTCCAAATTCATGGAAAATTACTTCTTAATCGAAAACTATGTTAATTCAGAGGGAGTTGGTTATCGCAACGTTTTATACCATCACCCTCTCCCCATTGGTCGGTACATTAACTCAGACTTGATGTCCTTTTGATGACAATTTGAAAATGAAACTGAAGAATTTCTGTCCAAAAATGTATGGCCCTTTATATTTGAATTGCAATTGAAGGGTATCAAACACGATAGCATCTTACATAATCGAGTCCCCCCCCCCCCAATTTTCATCTTGACACCAGCAAATGGAAAATTTGTGAATTACAAAGCTAAATTAGAGCGTGGAGCCCCTTTTAAATCTAAACAAAATGTTTATTTTAGGATAAACCTTAACAAACTACGCTCCCTCATTACTTTCCAAGCTATCAATCAAACTGAAAATAAACTTACCTGGTCCTGTCGGTTTCCTCACAGCGTACATAGCTCCCAATGATGTCTACTTGGTCGGTACTGGAATGGCATGACACCGTCTTCGAAAAAATATAAGACAAAACAAAACAAAAAATGAGAAAAGTGCACTTCGAATCAGAGTTATTCCATTTTAGTTTAAGAATGAAGGTGTAATAAATGGGGTGCGTGGTTGTTACACGATGTTTAGACAATGACGAATGGTGTGAAGTTGGAGATTAAGATGTCACACGCAAGCATGCTCGGATATGAGCTTGGTAGATTTAGGTTAGTGTGCAACGCTGCGCATGCAGTAAATTGGTAGGACAAAAATCAGAGCACCAAATTCATGGAAAACTACTTCTTTATCGAAAACTACGTTAATTCAGAGGGAGTTGGTTCTCGCAATGTTTTATGCCATCACCCTCTCCCCATTCCTAGTTACCAAGTAAGGTTTGACGATAATAATTATTTTGAGTAACTAACAATAGTGTCGACTGCCTTTAAACCAAAAACGCAGACTCCTGAATTACATTTCAATCAGGACACCATATATACACTCATGTCAAATACTTTTCACTGTATTTATTTTCTCATGTACCAAAGTGTTTGCTTCAAAATCCAAAATCCAAAAAAGCAAACAGTTCCGCTCCACAAATGTAAATGATGTGGATCTTGAGTTTTGAGTTTTTGTGAATTTGAGTTTTGTGATGCATTCATTTTCCAACATGTGAGTGGAGTTTGGGGACACCGCATGGTGCAGAAAACAAATTGCGCTCTTTCAGAGCATGACATCATCATACAGCAAAAACAAATTGGTCTGTACATAAGCTCAGACTTGATGTCCTTTTGATTACAATTTGGAAATTAAACTGTAGAATTTCTGTCCAAAAATGTATGGCCCTTTATATTTGAATTGCAATTGAAGGGTATCAAACACAATAGCATCTTACACAATCGAGTCCCCCCCCCCAATTTTCATCTTGACTCCAGCAAAAGGAAAATTTGTGAATTACAAAGCTAAATTTGAGCATGGAGCCCCTTTTAAATCTAGACATAATCTTGATTTCAGGATAAATCTCAACAACTTACGGTCCCTCATTACTTGCCAAGCTATGAATGCCGTCCCTCATTACTTCCCAAGCTATCAATCCACCTTAAAATAAACTTACCTTTTCCTGTCGTTTTCCTCGAAGATACACAGCTCCCATTGATGTCTTCATGGCCGCAACTGGAATGGTGCAGTTTCCGTTGGTCTCCACTAGGCAGATGGATCACCGTCGCCGTAAAAAAATTAAAGAAAAAATACAGACAATGAGAAAAATGCATCTCGAAATAGAGTTTTGAGTATAAAGAGATCATTCTCTAGCTATTCTACCTAGGTTTGTTGCGCTTTAATCCCATCTTGGATATGTATTGTTTGAAGCTTTGCATGGTGTGGAGAAATAAGAATTTACGGGGACAACCATGTGTAAACCTCTTAAGGTGAGTATTGGCTCTGGAAAGAGCTGGTTTGGTCTCGATGTTTCTAACAGTATATTCTGCTCGTCTTCAGGAGAATGCTGGACTACAGGCGATGGTCGAACTTTAGAAGTGCCGGATGGATGAGCATTTGGGTGGGATGGATCAAAGCTGTTCTTGGCCGGTAATGCATGTGAGTTGATTGCTGGCTGGATGTGTGTGCATTGGAGTGTGACATTCTTGTGGTGAGCTGCTGCTGGAAGGGTTGGCTTGAGGATGTGTGACCAGATGTCGTTAATGAAGAAACCGATGTCTTCTGGAACTGTATGGCGTGCTTGTATATCGATGGCCTCCCCGACTCTGCATTGGTGACAGGACTGTACATGAGCTATGAGTTTGGCTTGATTCCACTTGATGATGCTGTCGTGTTCGTGTGAATATTTGATGATGGCTGAATTGTTGAGGTGTTCCAGTGTGCCATGTGCTTTGTGTTCCTTGATTCTTGTTGAGATATTGCGCCCTGGTTCCACGATGTATACTTCACAGTAATCGCAGGGAATGTGGTAAACGCTGGCTTTGTCTCGAGTGTCTTGCTTGTCCTTGTGTGTGTGGAGTGATGCTTGAATCTTGTTTGATGCTGTATGGAAGGTCTTGACATGAGCTTGAATGAAGATACGTTGAAGCTTGTGAGAAGATAGGCCAATGTTTGGGAGGGAGATTGCAGCCTTGAACTCTGGTAGTTCATCTGGTGTGAGACTTGGCTTGGGCTCGCTGAGGTTGAAAGTTTTGTAGCCATTAGGTTGACGTGATGTCTTGATGTGTTGTAGTTCCTGCTTCAAGCTGCCCTTGTCACAGGTGTCCAAGGTCCAACGGACCAAGGTGTTGGAGACAGCAGACTTGATGCGAGGATGGTGGAATAATGAGTTGTGAACGTATCTGTTGGTGTGCGTTGGCTTGTGATGTACCGTGTGGGCTAGAGTGCCATCAGCTTGTCTTGTTACTTCGGCACCTAGGAAGGAGATAGCATTGTTTTGTTCTTGTTCCATGTTGAATCGGATACGTAGATATTGACTGTTCAGTTGATGGAAGAACTTTTGGAGTGCTGTCTTGCCGTTGGGCCAAAACCACAAAGGTGTCGCCAATGTAGCGGAACCTGAGGTTGGGGCGAAGATTGGCGTTCTTGATACCGTCAAGTTAAAACTCCTCCATGAACAAATCCATCAGGACTGGGGATAGAGGAGATCCCATGGTGGCCCCAGAGGTTTGTTCGTAGAATTTGTCTCGCCACCTGAATCTAAAAGCGGAGAAGCAGGTGATAAGGAGGTCGTGGACTTGTTTTGGAGTGAGTCTTGTGCGGTCTGTCAGTGTAGGTTAGGCTTGAAGGCATTGTTCGGCGATGTTGCATGCTTCTTCAATTGGTATGTTGGTGAATAGTGACATGATGTCAAAACTGACAAGGATCTCAGTTGGACGGAGATGTATGTATTTGATAATGTCGACGAACTTGCTTGAGTTGTTAATGTTATGTTCAGTGAGGCCAACTAGTGGATGAAGGGTCTTGGTGGGGTGTCTTGCAGTATTGTAGGTGGGTGACCCCGGGACGCCACGATGGGACGGAGAGGAACATCTGGCTTGTGGCTCTTAAGGTTGGCCAAAAAAACGTGATTAGGCGGATGCGGATGGCTCGAGGTGACGGTACATGGTGTTGTCTATGACCTGTGCTTGATAGAGAGTGCAGAATTTAGCAGTGGGGGTGCGTTCGATGACTGAACAGGAGTTACTTGGCAGGCGTTGGTAGGTATCAGTTGACAGGATGTCGGTTACCTTGTGGTCAGAATCTGTTGTGCACATGAACACGGTGGCATTACCAATGTTCGTTGAAATGATGTGGATAGACTTGTCTTTGTGCAGGGCTCCGATAGCGGCGTGTTCTTGCTTGCTTGTGTTGGGTCTTGGTAACTTGGTGTTTGAAGAGTTTGAAGAATCTGGATGCGGACATGGTTGACGAATGTCTTGTCTAGATGTTTGAGTGCAGGTTCGGTAGACTGAATAATATCTTTGACTGGAATCGTGCAATGTGTGGGCGCCAGCACACCTCGCATGATTCTAGTCAAAGACATCAATCAGTCCACTGAACCTGCACTCAAACATCTGGACAAGACAGTCGCCAACCAAGTCCGCATCCAAATTCTGCAAAGACTTCAAACGCCAAGTTACCAAGACCCTACACAAGCAGGCGAGAAAATGCTGATATCTGAGCCCTGCACAAAGACAAGTCCATCCACATCATGTCAGCGGACAAGGGTAATGCCACTATGGTCATGTCTACAACGGATTATGACCACCAAGTAAATGAAATCCTGTCAACTAATACCTACCAATGCCTGCCATGGAACCCCAGCCCAGTCATTGAACGCACACTCGCCACCAAACTCTGTACTCTCTATCAAGCGCAAGTCATAGACAACACCACGTACCGTCACCTCAAGCCATCCGCATTCACCTGCCCACGTTTCTTCTGCCTACCCAAGATCCACAAGCCAGATGGTCCTCTCCGCCCCATCATGGCTTCCCAGGGTTCACCTTCTTACACCATTGCAACACACCTCACCAAGAACCTCCATCGACTAGTTGGCCTCACTGAACATCACATCAACAACACAAGCAAGTTAGTCGACATCATCAAGCACATACATCTCGGTCCAACTGATATCCTTGTCAGTTTTAATGTCGTGTCACTGTTCACCAACATATCAATCGAAGAAGCATGCAACATCGCCAACCAAAGCCTTCAAGCCGAACCTACACTGACAGACCGTACAAGCCTCACTCCAGAACAAGTCCACGACCTCCTCATCACCAGCGTCTACTCTTCCAGCTTCAGGTGGTGAGACAAATTCTATGAACAAACCTCTGGGGACGCCATGAGATATCCTCTATCCTCGGTCCTGGCAGATTTGTTCATGGGGGAGTTTGAACTTGACAGCATCGAGAAGGTCAATCTTTGCCCTAACCTCTGGCTCCGCTACATTAACGACACCTTTGTGGTTAGGCCTTACGACAAGACAGCACTCCAAGAGTTCTTCCATCACCTGAACAGTCAACATCCACACATCCAATTCACCATGGAACAAGAACAAAACAACACTATCTCCGTCCTAGACGTCCAAGTAACAAGACAAGCTGATGGCACTATAGCCCAAACGGTACATCGCAAGCCAAAACACCCCGATAGATACCTTCACAACTCATCATTCCATCATCCTCGCTTCAAGTCTGCTGTCTGCAACACCTTGGTTTGCTGGGCCTTCAACACCTGTGACAAAGGCAGCTTGAAGCAGGAACTACACCACATCAAGACTTCACTTCAACTTAACGACTACAAGACATTCAATCTTAGCCAGCCCAAGCCAAGTCTCACAACAGATGAACAACCAGAGTTCAAGGCTGCAATCACCCTCCCAGATATCGGCCACACTTCTCACAAGTTTCAAAGTATCTTCAGTCAAGCTCAAGTCAAGATCTTCCACACAGCACCAAACAAGATTCAAGCATCACTCCACACACACAAGGACAAGCGAGACACTCAAGACAAAGCAGGCGTTTACCGCATTCCCTGTGATTGCGGTAAAGTGTACTTCGCGGAAACCTGGCGCAGCATCTCAACAAGAATCAAGGACACAAAGCACATGGCAGACTGGGACACCTCGACAAATCAGCCATCATCAACCATTCACAAGAACACGACCACATCATCAATTGGAATCAAGCCGAACTCAAAGCTCCTGTACAGTCCTGACACCAATGCAGAGTCAGGGAGGCCATCGAGATACAAGCACATCATAAAGTTCCACGAGACATAGGTTTCTTCATTATGGACATCTGGTCACCAATCCTCGAGCCAACCCTCCCAGCAGCAGCTCACCTAAAGAATGTTACACTCCAATGCAATTCACATCCAGCCAGCAATCAACTCTCACGCATCACCGGCCAAGAACAGCTCTGATCCTTCCCTCCCAAATGCTCATCCATCCAGCGCAACTTAAGCTCCACCACCGGCGCCGCCTGCATTCCAGCATTCTCCTGAAGACGAGATTATAAAGAGATAATTCTCTAGCTATGTACCTATGTTTTGTGAGCTTCAGTCATCGACAGGTAGTACACCACATTCCCAGCAGAACTGCAGACTCCTGAAAATATGTCAATCAAGTCAAAATATCAAGTGTAAAACCTCCACCTTAAATTGGTCCATTATTACAAAGAGCATCCCAAAATTGGGTCCTTGAGTTTTTCGATGATAATTTGTTATGCTTTCTTTCTCTCAAATTTTCTTTACAGTCGAACAATTGTCATGAACTTGTTGTTTCCATTAAACCAACTTTCAAGAACTTTTTGCGAAGAAACCGACGGGACAGTTTGTGGACTAAAGGCTTAAAGACACTGGACACTATAGGTAATTATCAAAGACCAGTCTTCACTCTTGGTGACGTATGTCAACATATGCATGAAGTAAAAACTTGTGAAACTTTGAGCTCAATTGATCGTCGAAGTTGCAAGACAATAATGAAAGAAAGCACACCCATCCTTGTTACACAAACTTATGTGCTTTCAGATGCTTGATTTCGAAACCTCAAAATCAAATGCTGAGGTCTCGAAACAAAACTAATAATAATAATAATATTAATAATAATAATTTGTTCATTAACATTGCGCCCATTCCATAAACTGTGCAAAAGCGGATAACATTATAATAATCCAAACAATTGAATGAACAAGAACCTTACAGGACAAATTGCAAAACATTAATACAGTAAACCCACATATTAGTAAAGGAACAATATATGCACAATCCAAGAATTTCCAAATTCATGGAAAATTACTTCTTAATCGAAAACTATTTTAATTCAGAGGGAGTTGGTTCTCGCAACGTTTTATATCATCACCCTCTCCCCATTAGTCGGTACATTAACTCAGACTTGATGTCCTTTTGATGACAATTTGGAAATGAAACTGAAGAATTTCTGTCCAAAAATGTATGGCTTTTTATATTTGAATTGCAATTGAAGGGTATCAAACACGATAGCATCTTACATAATCGAGTCCCCCCCCCCCCAATTTTCATCTTGACTCCAGCAAATGGAAAATTTGTGAATAACCAAGCTAAATTAGAGCGTGGAGCCCCTTTTAAATCTGAACAAAATGTTTATTTTAAGATAAACCTTAACAAATTACTCTCCCTCATTACTTTCTAAGCTATCAATCAAACTGAAAATAAACTTACCTGTCCTGTCGGTTTCCTCACAGCGTACATAGCTCCCAATGATGTCTTCTTGGTCGATACTGGAATGGCATGACACCGTCTTCGAAAAAATATAAGACAAAACAAAACAAAAAATGAGGAAAGTGCACTTCGAATCAGAGTTATTCCATTTTAGTTTAAGAATGAAGGTGTAATAAAGGGGGTGCGTGGTTGTTACACGACGTGTAGACAATGACGAATGGTGTGAAGTTGGAGATTAAAGGAACACGTTGCCTTGGATCGGTCGAGTTGGTCTTTGAAAAGCGTTTGTTATAATATGCATATGGGTAGAAAGAAATTGCACAGTTTTCCT
Source organism: Asterias amurensis (assembly GCF_032118995.1). Taxonomy (NCBI): domain Eukaryota; kingdom Metazoa; phylum Echinodermata; class Asteroidea; order Forcipulatida; family Asteriidae; genus Asterias; species Asterias amurensis. The sequence goes on from NC_092661.1 coordinate 14,598,027, forward strand.
TAAACCTCGTCGACTAACACGGTTGGCCATTTATGGGAGTCAAATTTTTGACTCCCATAAATGGCCAACCGTGTTAGTTCGCACAGTAAAAGGAAAACCACGCAATTTCGAGGCAAAGTTGTGTGGATCATTGTATTCTACTTTTAAATTATCTTTCCAACCTTATGCATTTTATAACAAACGGTTACAAACGCTTTTTTATAGACCAACTCGTCCGATCCAAGGCAACGTGTTCCTTTAAGATGTCACACGCAAGCATGCTCGGATATGAGCTTAGTAGATTTAGGTTAGTGTGCAACGCTGCGCATGCAGTAACTGGGTATAGGACTTGCAAGTTTGGTTAGTAGAGTTACATTACTGATAGTAAGGGTGATAATATACCTTTCTTGGTGGACGTGATCCCTCTGTGCAGTAATACAACTCAGTAGAATTCCATGATTTAAAGGTGTGTCCAAGTAATTGAGTACCGCATTTACCATCAACAGGATTCTAGTGGTTACAGGGCATGTGAAGATGAGAAGGACTCCATACCAGGTAACCAGACTTAGTCATTGCATGTAGGGAAAAAGGGTGACATTTCTAAATTAAACAACAAAACTCAGAGCACAGCCGGAGCACATCATGAGCCGGTACGAGGTGCTTAAGAACAACAATTTTTGCATATGGGAATACAATTCATCTTGTTAATAAAAATGTGTTTGATTTGGCACAACAACACAGCGTCAGTGTGGAGTTGTGTTGTTGCGAGCCCCTGCAGAAAGGCATAGCTCTATGGTCAAGACATTGTTCCGTTTGGGAAAGACGTGATCTTACAGGCTTGTTGTTTTAACTGTTGCTATGCAAGGACGTGAACGCAGAGAGAGAGAGAGATAGAGTTACTTTCGCCAATAATTTATATATTTTGTAAATTCTAAATATATTTGAAAACTACATATATTTTGATAACTTTATATCTATTTTTGAGCATTAAATTTTCGTTAACAATATTTTTTTAACTTGATATATTTTGTAAACTTAACTTTGTAAACTTTTTATATTTCACATAAACTTCAACTTAATGAAAATATCTATTTTCAGTTTTGTTTCATTATATGTATAATAAAAAAATAACTGTTGCATTCATAATTTGTTTTTAATTTTATACATTTTGTTGAATTCTATATATTTTGCAAATACTGTTTTTTGTAAACTTTATATATTTTTAAGCATTTAACATTGTATATTCTGTAAACTTTACTTTGTAAACTTATATACCATAAACTTCAAATAATTGTAAAACATAACATACATATTTTTCCTTTTTTTCATTATTTATTTTCTTTATATTTTTTTTTACGAGAGTATACATTTTGTAATTTTGATATATTTTTAAAACGATATATATTTTGTAAACTTTGTTTATTTCCAGCATTAAATGTTGCCTAAACTATATTTAATTGTTAACTTATATATTTTGTAAATTTTTCTTTGTAAACCCTTTACGTTTTATAAACTTTAAATAACTGTAAAATAATCGTTAAACCGGAGGTCGTTGGTTGAAATCCCGCTCTAGTAATTTTTTCTTTGTTCATCCCAAAGTCATTTTAAAAATGTACCCAGTCAATTTCCCTTGTGGTTTATTTAGGGAATAACAGTGTTCGTACCCGGTCTTCATTGCATGGTAATGACCGGGTTGGTGGCTGGCGCTGTTAACGGACCGAGCCGAAGGGGCCATATTTTGAGCTTTTGATGGTTCCAATCTCTTTCGTGCGTTAATCACATTACTGATCTTTGAGACCAGTGACTCTTTTAATTAATGATCTGTTCAGCGCCTTCACTGGGGTCAAAGGAGGCAAATGATTGGACGATAGCTGTTCCTTGTGCATAAAAACGCGCGCATGAGCTCGGCGTCAGTTTATACGCGCGCACACGTTACTCGCGCGCACTCAAAATTGATACATTTTTAGCGCGCGTACGCATAAGTGCGCGAAGTTGCAATAAAACTAACAGGGATATAAATAAGCGTGCGATACAGTGCAACGCGCAATGTTTACACAATGTATGCTGGTTTAGTGGCCACTTATTCGCTATTTTCCAAAGCCGGTCTTTATACCACCGTTAACACTCTCACACGTGACCGGGTGTTGACCAATCAGAGACTTCAAACCGTCCAAGGTATTTATTAATATAATATATATGTATTTTTCATTAAAAAATTTGTTTTTATATACATTTTGTTAATTTTTTTTTTTTTTTACTTTTTTTTTTAATAATTAATATTGTAAACTTTATATATATTTAAACTTAATAATTATGCTTTATGAATGTTCAAACAATTACATTTCCATAGAAAAAGAGGAGAAAGGTTTTAAAGGAAGGATCCAGAAAAAGGGGTTAGATTCTAGTAAATCAAAGTCTTTGTGGGTGGCTATGAACCAATGAGAGTAAAGTGATGAGGACAAAGAATGGTCCATGAAAGGAGAGGATGATTTATTAAACATAGGTATATGAGGAACCTGTGGGAATATATATTCCTATAAAAACTATAAATTTATATAGTATAATTTATAAATTATGTATAATATGCACTATGTCCTATACAAATTTGTTTAATTTATATAATTCTTTTTTTTCCATTGCCACAGAATGGCAAGCAATGTGCCGCGTCTGTGAATTATTCCACACTTCGAGACTTATTTTTGCGAGATCCAGTTTCAAAAGACTCGATACGGTCGAAAGCTTTATAAATGTTGCAGAATGAGTTTATGTTATATTGTAGTCGTTATAAATCTAGGAGTCCTAAAGAAACCTGGAAAATATCGAAGAAAAACCAGTACTCACAAAACATAGGACAGCAAAGCAAAGAACAGCACAGCATATAGCTCCACAAACAAGCAATCCCAACCGTGGCATATCAGCGAGTCTATTGGACCATAACGGAAATTTCCACTCAATCACAAGCTTACAGAAAAACTATTGTAATTCTTTCACAACTGGGTTATTCACATTTAAATTAGCCAAGGAGCATGCAATCACCACACCCAAATAAAGAAACTGATGGATCCAAAAAGCGCTGGTCTTGCATAATCGCTTACCTCTTATAAGAGTATGACGTCACAGTATTGTCACATAATGTGCGATATTCATTTATGTATGCAAAAATGTAATATTTTGCAATAGTTTGTAATATGTGTGCGATAAATTGTAATATTATGTGCGATAATTTGCAATATATCGTAGGAGGTCCTGTTTTCAAGGTGTCCGTAAAATCGTGGCAAATCTTTTACCTCTCTGTGCGCGATGTAAACAGTCGCTAGATTACAAAAAGTATGGTTTTATTTGCCAAGCAAAGAACAAAACTTAGAAACACGTGAGGCTCCACTGGTTATTTGCACTTGTTAATGCAAAAAGTTTGTAATTTTCGGCATTTCTACAAGGTAGAAAAATAAGTAATAATGTTGAGGCCATATAAAACCTCCGTCATTCCTTTTGTCTATGTTATTGACACTTTTGTTTGGGGTTGTTTCAAGAAACATTTGCTTGAAGATTTTAGGTTAAAATTATATACGTAAATTTTACTACTATCACGGCTTATGTAGACATACATTAGTGTAAATAGAGGCGAAAATGACAACTTTAAATTTGTGCAAATTATGAAGATTGTCCCTGCTTGATTTTTTTCTAACTATTTGTTCGATGTGTTGTTATGGAGGATTTAAAGCGACTGTTGCAAGACAAATTTCTGTTGCTATTTTGTCTATACAGGTCAAGCCATTTTCTTTTGCTTTTTTAGACTAGACCATTTGGCGTATAACGGCCTGAAGACTCTCTGTCTTCACATTATGTGACAATACTGTGACGTCATACTCTTATAAGAGATCAGCGATTATGCAAGACCAGCGCTTTTTGGATCCATCAGTTTCTTTGTTATTTGGGTGCGGTGATTGCATGCTCCTTGGCTACTTTAAATGTGAATAACCCAGTTGTGAAAGATTTACAATAGTTTTTCTGTAAGCTTGTGATTGAGTGGAAATTTCCGTTATGGTCCAATAGACTCGCTGATATGCCACGGTTGGGAGTACTTGTTTGTGGAGCTATATGCTGTGCTATTCTTTGCTTTGCTGTCCTGTTTTGTGAGTACTGGTTTTTCTTCGATATTTTCCAGGTTTCTTTAGGACTCCTAGATTTATAACGACTACAATATAACATAAACTCATTCTGCAACATTTATAAAGCTTTCGACCGTATTGAGTGTTAGTTTTGAAACTGGATCTCACAAAATAAGTCTCGAAGTGTGGAATAATTCACAGACGCGGCACATTGCTTGCCGTTCTGTGGCAATGGAAAAAAAAGAATTATATAAATTAAACAAATTTGTATAGGACATAGTGCATATTATACATAATTTATAAATTAAACTATATAAATTCATAGTTTTTATAGGAATATATATTCCCACAGGTTCCTCATACCTATGTTTAATAAATCATCCTCTCCTTTCATGGACCATTCTTTGTCCTCATCACTTTACTCTCATTGGTTCATAGCCACCAATAAAGATTTTGATTTACTAGAATCTAACCCTTTTTTCAGGATCCTTCCTTTAAAACCTTTCTCCTCTTTTTCTATGGAAATGTAATTGTTTGAACATTCATAAAGCATTATTATTAAGTTTAAATATTAAGTTTAAATACATATAAAGTTTACAATTCTAATTGTTAAACAAAAAAGTTTTAACAAAAAAAAATGTATATAAAAACAAATTTTTTAATGAAAAATACATATTCATATTATATTAATAAATACCTTGGACGGTTTCAAGTCTCTGATTGGTCAACACCCGGTCACGTGTGAGAGTGTTAACGGCGGTATAAAGTCGGCTTTGGAAAATAGCGAATAAGTGGCCACTAAACCAGCATACATTGTGTAAACCTTGCGCGTTGCACTGTATCGCACGCTTATTTATATCCCTGTTAGTTTTATTGCGACTTCGCGCACTTACGCGTACGCGCGCTGAAAATGTACCAATTTTGAGTGCGCGCGAGTAACATGTGCGCGCGTATAAACTGACGCCGAGCTCATGCGCGCGTTTTAATGCACAAGGAACAGCTATCGTCCAATCATTTGCCTCCTTTGACCCCAGTGAAGGCGCTGAACAGATCATTAATTAAAAGAGTCACTGGTCTCAAAGATCAGTAATGTGATTAACGCACGAAAGAGATTGGAACCATCAAAAGCTCAAAATAGACTGTGCAAGTCTCGCGCAGATTTGAACTTCCGGGACCATTGTGGTCCCAACCTTATGGAGTTTTACGTTGGGGAGATTTTGTTTCGTCCATTACTTTAGTTTAATATAGTTTAAGACCATAAAAATGACATATGTTGTTAAAAATGTTTTACTAATTAACATATATAAAAGTAAAAATAAAGTCAACATAATAACGAAGAAAAACCGATATTTGACCTTGACCTCAGGTCAGGTTACTTGTGAAAAATTAAGAATTTGTGCCCATCTCCGATCACGAAACTTACGCAGACGCTTGCTTTGACCGCGCGGGGTAGAAAGCCTTTTCATTGGTCGCTTAGGCGTCGGCTTCCTCTTTAAAATGCGTCACGCGTTTATCTAACGCCCTTGCGACCATCGTGCGTCCGCGTATAAACCAGCTTTCAGTAGTTTCACATTCGGGCGTAGATTTACAAAAGGGGTTTAAAAACATTTAAGATCAAACAAACATCCTTGTCCCAGAGTTTTACTTTTGTCTATACATAGACTTTAGACGATAATTGTGTATTTGTTTAAAAAGATAAAACTAATTTAAACAAACTCTAATAGGTATTTTTGTTGTTCAGATTCGGCATTAAGAAAAAATTAAAGCAAATATTTGATTCATAAAAAAATTAAGTTCTTCAGTTGTCGTGTTTTCTCGCTCCGGTGCGCGCGAGACTTGCACAGTCTATATGGCCCCTTCGGCTCGGTCCGTTAACAGCGCCAGCCACCAACCCGGTCATTACCACGCAGTGAAGACCGGGTACGAACACTGTTATTCCCTAAATAAACCACAAGGGAAATTGACTGGGTACATTTTTAAAATGACTTTTGGATGAACAAAAAAAAAAATTTACTAGAGCGGGATTTCAACCAACGACCTCCGGTTTAACGATTATTTTACAATTATTTAAAGTTTATAAAACGCAAAGGGTTTACAAAGAAAAATTTACAAGTTAACAATTAAATATTGTTTAGGCAACATTTAATGCTGGAAATATACAAAGTTTACAATATATATCGTTTTAAAAATATATCAAAATTACAAAATGTATACTCGTAAAAAAAAAAAATATTAGTAAAATAAATAATGAAAAAAAGGAAAAATGTTTTACAATTATTTAAAGTTTATGAAATATAAAGTTTACAAAGTAAAGTTTACAGAATATACAATGTTAAATGCTTAAAAATATATAATATTTACAAAATATATAGAATTCAACAAAACGTATAAAATTAAAAACAAATTATGAATACAACAGTTATGAAATATACATTTCAAAAACTACGAAAATTACAAACGTCTAAAAAAAAAAAAATTTTATTATACATATAATGAAACAAAACTGAAATTAGATATTTCACAATAAGTTGAAGTTTATGTGAAATATAAAAAGTTTACAAAGTTAAGTTTACAAAATATATCAAGTATTGTTAACTAATGTATAATGCCTAAAAATATATATAAAGTTATCAAAATATATGTAGTGTTCTAAAATATTTAGAATTTACAAAATATATAAATTATTGGCGAAAGTAACTCTATCTCTCTCTCTCTGCGTTCACGTCCTTCGTCCTTACATAGCAACAGTTAAAACAACAAGCCTGTAAGATCACGTCTTTCCCAAACAGAACAGTGTCCTGACCATAGAGCTATGCCTTTCTGCAGGGGCTCGCAACAACACAACTCCACACTGACGCTGTGTTATTGTGCCAAATCAAACACATTATTATTAACAAGATGAATTGTATTCCCATATGCAAAAATAATTGTTCTTAAGCACCTCGTACCGGCTCATGCTGTGCTCCGGCTGTGCTGTGATTTTTGTTGTCTAATTTAGAAATGTAACCCTTTTTCCCTACATGCAATGACTGAGTCTGGTTACCTGGTATGGAGTCCTTCTCATCTTCACATGCCCTGTAACCACTAGAATCCTGTTGATGGTAAATGCGGTACTCAATTACTTGGACACACCTTTAAATCATGGAATTCTACTGAGTTGTATTACTGCACAGAGGGATCACGTCCACCAAGAAAGGTATATTATCACCCTTACTATCAGTAATGTAACTCTACTAACCAAACTTGCAAGTCCTATACCCAGTTACTGCATGCGCAGCGTTGCACACTAACCTAAATCTACTGAGCTCATATCCGAGCATGCTTGCGTGTGACATCTTAATCTCCAACTTCACACCATTCGTCATTGTCTACACGTCGTGTAACAACCACGCACCCCTTTTATTACACCTTCATTCTTAAACTAAAATGAAATAACTCTGATTCGAAGTGCACTTCCTTATTTTTTGTTTTGTTTTGTCTTATATTTTTTCGAAGACGGTGTCATGCCATTCCAGTACCGACCAAGAAGACATCATTGGGAGCTATGTACGCTGTGAGGAAAACGACAGGACCAGGTAAGTTTATTTTCAGTTTGATTGATAGCTTGGAAAGTAATGAGGGAGCGTAATTTGTTAAGGTTTATCCTAAAATAAACAATTTGTTCAGATTTAAAAGGGGCTCCATGCTCTAATTTAGCTATGTAATTCACAAATTTTCCATTTGCTGGAGTCAAGATGAAAATTGGGGGGGGGGACTAGATTATGTAAGATGCTATTGTGTTTGATACCCTTCAATTGCAATTCAAATGTAAAGGGCCATACATTTTTGGACAGAAATTCTTCAGTTTCATTTCCAAATTGTAATCAAAAGGACATCAAGTCTGAGTTAATGTACCGACCAATGGGGAGAGGGTGATGATATAAAACGTTGCGAGAACCAACTCCCTCTGAATTAACATAGTTTTCGATTAAGAAGTAATTTCCATGAATTTGGAAATTCTTGAATTGTGCATATATTGTTCCTTTACTAATATGTGGGTTTACTGTATTAATGTTTTGCAATTTGTCCTGTAAGGTTCTTGTTCATTCAATTGTTTGGATTATTATGTTATTCGCTTGTGTACAGTTTATGGAATGGGCGCAATGTAAATGAACAAATTATTATTATTATTAGGTGTTCGGCCACCAGCCGAACAACTATTGTTATTGTTCTGTTTTTTTTTTTTGTTTTTTTTCTGCGTGTTCTTCTCCTCGAACCTTCTCGCGCGATTTTCGCAAAAACTAAAGCTTGTATGAACCTGAAACTTACCATATATATTGATCTTAATGAGTAGACGAAACAGCAACATTTTTGGAATGATGACGTCATTGATAACGTCATTAAGTTCAAAAAAACGCTAAAAATTGGAGAGTTCATATCTTGAGAACTACAAATGCCACACACAAGATATTTGGTGCATATAAAAGGTCTTGTAATTAGCTACAAAAGTCGTGCACAACGTGACCTCATGTGACTTTTACTTCCGGTTGAAACCGGAAGTTCAAAATTTCAAAAGTTCCTATCTCAAGAACTATATATCATATTCGCAAAATTTGAATATCAGTTTGAAGATCAGTTATCCTGCTCAAACTTTTGCACAAACATAATGCCAGTTGAATTTTGCCTTCTGGTCGTAAAAGCGCGCGTTTGTGTTGACCTCCATTCATTACTCGTAGAAACCAGATAGTATCGCCATTCATGTATGTGAATGCTACTATTGTATTGTGGGTGTGTGGGTGTGTGTGCGTGTAGTTCATGTAGGCCAACATTGTATCCATGCTCTACGACAAAACAGCACTGCGTGGCTGTGGGCATTACGGGTTGTGTATACATGCAGACTCCGTTGAAGGCGCGCGTAATTCAAATTCCACTACGCTGGGATTCGCCTCATCTTTCTTCGTGCGATTTTGAACAAAATGTTAAACTACTATGAACTTGAAACTTATCATAAACATGAACCTTCATGAGTAGATGAACCCGCAACTTTTTTGGAATGATGACGTCATTGATGACGTCATTATGCTCAGAAACACGTTAAACACTAGAAAATTCATATCTTGAGAACCTCAAATGCTACATACAAGATTCTTTCACTACATGAAACCTCTTGTAATGTTCTACAAATGTTGTACACAACGTGACCTCATTTGACCATTCACCCGAACACCCTGAGTTTGTACACAAACTCTCAATTTCTAGTTATTAATATTATTAGTTTTGTTTCGAGACCTCAGCATTTGATTTTGAGGTTTCGAAATCAAGCATCTGAAAGCACATAAGTTTGTGTAACAAGGATGGGTGTGCTTTCTTTCATTATTGTCTTGCAACTTCGACGATCAATTGAGCTCAAAGTTTCACAAGTTTTTACCTCATGCATATGTTGACATACGTCACCAAGAGTGAAGACTGGTCTTTGATAATTACCTATAGTGTCCAGTGTCTTTAAGCCTTTAGTCCACAAACTGTCCTGTCGGTTTCTTCGCAAAAAGTTCTTGAAAGTTGGTTTAATGGAAACAACAAGTTCATGACAATTGTTCGACTGTAAAGAAAATTTGAGAGAAAGAAAGCATAACAAATTATCATCGAAAAACTCAAGGACCCAATTTTGGGATGCTCTTTGTAATAATGGACCAATTTAAGGTGGAGGTTTTACACTTGATATTTTGACTTGATTGACATATTTTCAGGAGTCTGCAGTTCTGCTGGGAATGTGGTGTACTACCTGTCGATGACTGAAGCTCACAAAACATAGGTACATAGCTAGAGAATTATCTCTTTATAATCTCGTCTTCAGGGGAATGCTGGAATGCAGGCGGCGCCGGTGGTGGAGCTTAAGTTGCGCTGGATGGATGAGCATTTGGGAGGGAAGGATCAGAGCTGTTCTTGGCCGGTGATGCGTGAGAGTTGATTGCTGGCTGGATGTGAATTGCATTGGAGTGTGACATTCTTTAGGTGAGCTGCTGCTGGGAGGGTTGGCTCGAGGATGGGTGACCAGATGTCCATAATGAAGAAACCTATGTCTCGTGGAACTTTATGATGTGCTTGTATCTCGATGGCCTCCCTGACTCTGCATTGGTGTCAGGACTGTACAGGAGCTTTGAGTTCGGCTTGATTCCAATTGATGATGTGGTCGTGTTCTTGTGAATGGTTGATGATGGCTGATTTGTCGAGGTGTCCCAGTCTGCCATGTGCTTTGTGTCCTTGATTCTTGTTGAGATGCTGCGCCAGGTTTCCGCGAAGTACACTTTACCGCAATCACAGGGAATGCGGTAAACGCCTGCTTTGTCTTGAGTGTCTCGCTTGTCCTTGTGTGTGTGGAGTGATGCTTGAATCTTGTTTGGTGCTGTGTGGAAGATCTTGACTTGAGCTTGACTGAAGATACTTTGAAACTTGTGAGAAGTGTGGCCGATATCTGGGAGGGTGATTGCAGCCTTGAACTCTGGTTGTTCATCTGTTGTGAGACTTGGCTTGGGCTGGCTAAGATTGAATGTCTTGTAGTCGTTAAGTTGAAGTGAAGTCTTGATGTGGTGTAGTTCCTGCTTCAAGCTGCCTTTGTCACAGGTGTTGAAGGCCCAGCAAACCAAGGTGTTGCAGACAGCAGACTTGAAGCGAGGATGATGGAATGATGAGTTGTGAAGGTATCTATCGGGGTGTTTTGGCTTGCGATGTACCGTTTGGGCTATAGTGCCATCAGCTTGTCTTGTTACTTGGACGTCTAGGACGGAGATAGTGTTGTTTTGTTCTTGTTCCATGGTGAATTGGATGTGTGGATGTTGACTGTTCAGGTGATGGAAGAACTCTTGGAGTGCTGTCTTGTCGTAAGGCCTAACCACAAAGGTGTCGTTAATGTAGCGGAGCCAGAGGTTAGGGCAAAGATTGACCTTCTCGATGCTGTCAAGTTCAAACTCCCCCATGAACAAATCTGCCAGGACCGAGGATAGAGGATATCTCATGGCGTCCCCAGAGGTTTGTTCATAGAATTTGTCTCACCACCTGAAGCTGGAAGAGTAGACGCTGGTGATGAGGAGGTCGTGGACTTGTTCTGGAGTGAGGCTTGTACGGTCTGTCAGTGTAGGTTCGGCTTGAAGGCTTTGGTTGGCGATGTTGCATGCTTCTTCGATTGATATGTTGGTGAACAGTGACACGACATTAAAACTGACAAGGATATCAGTTGGACCGAGATGTATGTGCTTGATGATGTCGACTAACTTGCTTGTGTTGTTGATGTGATGTTCAGTGAGGCCAACTAGTCGATGGAGGTTCTTGGTGAGGTGTGTTGCAATGGTGTAAGAAGGTGAACCCTGGGAAGCCATGATGGGGCGGAGAGGACCATCTGGCTTGTGGATCTTGGGTAGGCAGAAGAAACGTGGGCAGGTGAATGCGGATGGCTTGAGGTGACGGTACGTGGTGTTGTCTATGACTTGCGCTTGATAGAGAGTACAGAGTTTGGTGGCGAGTGTGCGTTCAATGACTGGGCTGGGGTTCCATGGCAGGCATTGGTAGGTATTAGTTGACAGGATTTCATTTACTTGGTGGTCATAATCCGTTGTAGACATGACCATAGTGGCATTACCCTTGTCCGCTGACATGATGTGGATGGACTTGTCTTTGTGCAGGGCTCAGATATCAGCATTTTCTCGCCTGCTTGTGTAGGGTCTTGGTAACTTGGCGTTTGAAGTCTTTGCAGAATTTGGATGCGGACTTGGTTGGCGACTGTCTTGTCCAGATGTTTGAGTGCAGGTTCAGTGGACTGATTGATGTCTTTGACTAGAATCATGCGAGGTGTGCTGGCGCCCACACATTGCACGATTCCAGTCAAAGATATTATTCAGTCTACCGAACCTGCACTCAAACATCTAGACAAGACATTCGTCAACCATGTCCGCATCCAGATTCTTCAAACTCTTCAAACACCAAGTTACCAAGACCCAACACAAGCAAGCAAGAACACGCCGCTATCGGAGCCCTGCACAAAGACAAGTCTATCCACATCATTTCAACGAACATTGGTAATGCCACCGTGTTCATGTGCACAACAGATTCTGACCACAAGGTAACCGACATCCTGTCAACTGATACCTACCAACGCCTGCCAAGTAACTCCTGTTCAGTCATCGAACGCACCCCCACTGCTAAATTCTGCACTCTCTATCAAGCACAGGTCATAGACAACACCATGTACCGTCACCTCGAGCCATCCGCATCCGCCTAATCACGTTTTTTTGGCCAACCTTAAGAGCCACAAGCCAGATGTTCCTCTCCGTCCCATCGTGGCGTCCCGGGGTCACCCACCTACAATACTGCAAGACACCCCACCAAGACCCTTCATCCACTAGTTGGCCTCACTGAACATAACATTAACAACTCAAGCAAGTTCGTCGACATTATCAAATACATACATCTCCGTCCAACTGAGATCCTTGTCAGTTTTGACATCATGTCACTATTCACCAACATACCAATTGAAGAAGCATGCAACATCGCCGAACAATGCCTTCAAGCCTAACCTACACTGACAGACCGCACAAGACTCACTCCAAAACAAGTCCACGACCTCCTTATCACCTGCTTCTCCGCTTTTAGATTCAGGTGGCGAGACAAATTCTACGAACAAACCTCTGGGGCCACCATGGGATCTCCTCTATCCCCAGTCCTGATGGATTTGTTCATGGAGGAGTTTTAACTTGACGGTATCAAGAACGCCAATCTTCGCCCCAACCTCAGGTTCCGCTACATTGGCGACACCTTTGTGGTTTTGGCCCAACGGCAAGACAGCACTCCAAAAGTTCTTCCATCAACTGAACAGTCAATATCTACGTATCCGATTCAACATGGAACAAGAACAAAACAATGCTATCTCCTTCCTAGGTGCCGAAGTAACAAGACAAGCTGATGGCACTCTAGCCCACACGGTACATCACAAGCCAACGCACACCAACAGATACGTTCACAACTCATTATTCCACCATCCTCGCATCAAGTCTGCTGTCTCCAACACCTTGGTCCGTTGGACCTTGGACACCTGTGACAAGGGCAGCTTGAAGCAGGAACTACAACACATCAAGACATCACGTCAACCTAATGGCTACAAAACTTTCAACCTCAGCGAGCCCAAGCCAAGTCTCACACCAGATGAACTACCAGAGTTCAAGGCTGCAATCTCCCTCCCAAACATTGGCCTATCTTCTCACAAGCTTCAACGTATCTTCATTCAAGCTCATGTCAAGACCTTCCATACAGCATCAAACAAGATTCAAGCATCACTCCACACACACAAGGACAAGCAAGACACTCGAGACAAAGCCAGCGTTTACCACATTCCCTGCGATTACTGTGAAGTATACATCGTGGAACCAGGGCGCAATATCTCAACAAGAATCAAGGAACACAAAGCACATGGCACACTGGAACACCTCAACAATTCAGCCATCATCAAATATTCACACGAACACGACAGCATCATCAAGTGGAATCAAGCCAAACTCATAGCTCATGTACAGTCCTGTCACCAATGCAGAGTCGGGGAGGCCATCGATATACAAGCACGCCATACAGTTCCAGAAGACATCGGTTTCTTCATTAACGACATCTGGTCACACATCCTCAAGCCAACCCTTCCAGCAGCAGCTCACCACAAGAATGTCACACTCCAATGCACACACATCCAGCCAGCAATCAACTCACATGCATTACCGGCCAAGAACAGCTTTGATCCATCCCACCCAAATGCTCATCCATCCGGCACTTCTAAAGTTCGACCATCGCCTGTAGTCCAGCATTCTCCTGAAGACGAGCAGAATATACTGTTAGAAACATCGAGACCAAACCAGCTCTTTCCAGAGCCAATACTCACCTTAAGAGGTTTACACATGGTTGTCCCCGTAAATTCTTATTTCTCCACACCATGCAAAGCTTCAAACAATACATATCCAAGATGGGATTAAATCGCAACAAACCTAGGTAGAATAGCTAGAGAATGATCTCTTTATACTCAAAACTCTATTTCGAGATGCATTTTTCTCATTGTCTGTATTTTTTCTTTAATTTTTTTACGGCGACGGTGATCCATCTGCCTATTGGAGACCAATGGAAACTGCACCATTCCAGTTGCGGCCATGAAGACATCAATGGGAGCTGTGTATCTTTGAGGAAAACGACAGGAAAAGGTAAGTTTATTTTAAGGTGGATTGATAGCTTGGGAAGTAATGAGGGACCGTATTGATAGCTTCGGAAGTAATGAGGGACCGTAAGTTGTTGAGATTTATCCTGAAATCAAGATTATGTCTAGATTTAAAAGGGGCTCCATGCTCAAATTTAGCTTTGTAATTCACAAATTTTCCATTTGCTGGAGTCGAGATGAAAACTGGGGGGGGGGGACTCGATTATGTAAGATGCTATTGTGTTTGATACCCTTCAATTGCAATTCAAATATAAAGGGCCATACATTTTTGGACAGAAATTCTACAGTTTCATTTCCAAATTGTAATCAAAAGGACATCAAGTCTGAGCTTATGTACAGACCAATTTGTTTTTGCTGTATGATGATGTCATGCTCTGAAAGAGCGCAATTTGTTTTCTGCACCATTTTAACTTGACATAGAGTCATGCAGTGTCCCCAAACTCCACTCACATGTTGGAAAATGAATGCATCACAAAACTCAAATTCACAAAAACTCAAAACTCAAGATCCACATCATTTACATTTATGGAGCGGAACTGTTTGCTTTTTTGGATTTTGGATTTTGAAGCAAACACTTTGGTACATGAGAAAATAAATACAGTGAAAAGTATTTGACGTGAGTGTATATATGTGTCCTGATTGAAATGTATTTCAGGAGTCTGCGTTTATGGTTTAAAGGCAGTGGACACTATTTTTAGTTACTCAAAATAATTATTATCGTCAAACCTTACTTGGTAACTAGGAATGGGGAGAGGGTGATGGTATAAAACATTGCGAGAACCAACTCCCTCTGAATTAACGTAGTTTTCGATAAAGAAGTAGTTTTCCATGAATTTGGTGCTCTGATTTTTGTCCTACCAATTTACTGCATGCGCAGCGTTGCACACTAACCTAAATCTACCAAGCTCATATCCGAGCATGCTTGCTTGTGACATCTTAATCTCCAACTTCACACCATTCGTCATTGTCTACACATCGTGTAACAACCACGCACCCCTTTTATTACACCTTCATTCTTAAACTAAAATGGAATAACTCTGATTCGAAGTGCACTTTTCTCATTTTTTGTTTTGTTTTGTCTTATATTTTTTCAAAGATGGTGTCATGCCATTCCAGTACCGACCAAGAAGACATCATTGGGAGCTATGTACGCTGTGAGGAAACCGACAGGACCAGGTAAGTTTATTTTCAGTTTGATTGATAGCTTGGAAAGTAATGAGGGAGCGTAATTTGTTAAGGTTTATCTTAAAATAAACATTTTGTTCAGATTTAAAAAGGGGCTCCACGCTCTAATTTAGCTTCGTTAATCACAAATTTTCCATTTGCTGGAGTCAAGATGAAAATTGGGGGGGGGGGGACTCGATTATGTAAGATGCTATCGTGTTTGATACCCTTCAATTGCAATTCAAATATAAAGGGCCATACATTTTTGGACAGAAATTCTTCAGTTTCATTTCCAAATTGTCATCAAAAGGACATCAAGTCTGAGTTAATGTACCGACCAATGGGGAGAGGGTGATGGTATAAAACGTTGCGAGAACCAACTCCCTCTGAATTAACATAGTTTTCGATTAAGAAGTAATTTTCCATGAATTTGGAAATTCTTGGATTGTGCATATATTGTTCCTTTACTAATATGTGGGTTTACTGTATTAATGTTTGCAATTTGTCCTGTAAGGTTCTTGTTCATTCAATTATTTGGATTATTGTAATGTTATACGCTTTTGTACAGTTTATGGAATGGGCGCAATGTAAATGAACAAATTATTATTATCAATATTATTATTATTATTATTAGTTTTGTTTCGAGACCTCAGCATTTGATTTTGAGGTTTCGAAATCAAGCATCTGAAAGCACATAAGTTTGTGTAACAAGGGTGGGTGTGCTTTCTTTCATTATTGTCTTGCAACTTCGACGATCAATTGAGCTCACAAGTTTTTACTTCATGCATATGTTGACATACGTCACCAAGAGTGAAGACTGGTCTTTGACAATTACCTATAGTGTCCAGTGTCTTTAAGCCTTTAGTCCACAAACTGTCCTGTCGGTTTCTTCGCAAAAAGTTCTTGAAAGTTGGTTAAATGGAAACAACAAGTTCATGACAATTGTTCGACTGTAAAGAAAATTTGAGAGAAAGAAAGCATAACAAATTATCATCGAAAAACTCATGGACCCAATTTTGGGATGCTCTTTGTAATAATGGACCAATTTAAGGTGGAGGTTTTACACTTAATATTTTGACTTGATTGACATATTTTCAGGAGTCTGCAGTTCTGCTGGGAATGTGGTGTACTACCTGTCGATGACTGAAGCTCACAAAACATAGGTACATAGCTAGAGAATTATCTCTTTATAATCTTGTCTTCAGGGGAATGCTGGAATGCAGGCGGCGCCGGTGGTGGAGCTTAAGTTGCGCTGGATGGATGAGCATTTGGGAGGGAAGGATCAGAGCTGTTCTTGGCCGGTGATGCATGAGAGTTGATTGCTGGCTGGATGTGAATTGCATAGGAGTGTGACATTCTGTAGGTGAGCTGCTGCTGGGAGGGTTGGCTCGAGGATGGGTGACCAGATGTACATAATGAAGAAACCTATGTCTCGTGGAACTTTATGATGTGCTTGAATCTCGATGGCCTCCCTGACTCTGCATTGGTGTCAGGACTGTACAGGAGCTTGAGTTCGGCTTGATTCCAATTGATGATGTGGTCGTGTTCTTGTGAATGTTTGATGATGGCTGATTTGTCGAAGTGTCCCAGTCTGCCATGTGCTTTGTGTCCTTGATTCTTGTTGAGATGCTGCGCCAGGTTTCCGCGAAGTACACTTTACCGCAATCACAGGGAATGCGGTAAACGCCTGCTTTGTCTTGAGTGTCTCGCTTGTCCTTGTGTGTGTGGAGTGATGCTTGAATCTTGTTTGGTGCTGTGTGGAAGATCTTGACTTGAGCTTGACTGAAGATACTTTGAAACTTGTGAGAAGTGTGGCCGATATCTGGGAGGGTGATTGCAGCCTTGAACTCTGGTTGTTCATCTGTTGTGAGACTTGGCTTGGGCTGGCTAAGATTGAATGTCTTGTAGTCGTTAAGTTGAAGTGAAGTCTTGATGTGGTGTAGTTCCTGCTTCAAGCTGCCTTTGTCACAGGTGTTGAAGGCCCAGCAAACCAAGGTGTTGCAGACAGCAGACTTGAAGCGAGGATGATGGAATGATGAGTTGTGAAGGTATCTATCGGGGTGTGTTGGCTTGCAATGTACCGTTTGGGCTATAGTGCCATCAGCTTGTCTGGTTACTTGGACGTCTAGGACGGAGATAGTGTTGTTTTGTTCTTGTTCCAAGGTGAATTGGATGTGTGGATGTTGACTGTTCAGGTGATGGAAAAACTCTTGGAGTGCTGTCTTGTCGTAAGGCCTAACCACAAAGGTGTCGTTAATGTAGCGGAGCCAGAAGTTAGGGCAAAGATTGACCTTCTCGATGCTGTCAAGTTCAAACTCCTCCATGAACAAATCCGCCAGGACTGGGGATAGAGGATATCTCATGGTGGCCCCAGAGGTTTGTTCATAGAATTTGTCTCACCACCTGAAGCTGGAAGCGTAGACGCTGGTGATGAGGAGGTCGTGGACTTGTTCTGGAGTGAGGCTTGTGCGGTCTGTCAGTGTAGGTTCGGCTTGAAGGCTTTGGTTGGCGATGTTGCATGCTTCTTCGATGGGTATGTTGGTGAACAGTGACACGACATCAAAACTGACAAGGATATCAGTTGGACGGAGATGTATGTGCTTGATGATGTCGACTAACTTGCTTGTGTTGTTGATGTGATGTTCAGTGAGGCCAACTAGTCGATGGAGGTTCTTTGTGAGGTGTGTTGCAATGTTGTAAGAAGGTGAACCCTGGGAAGCCACGATGGGGCAGAGAGGACCATCTGGCTTGTGGATCTTGGGTTGGCAGAAGAAACGTGGGCAGGTGAATGCGGATGGCTTGAGGTGACGGTACGTGGTGTTGTCTATGACTTGCGCTTGATAGAGAGTACAGAGTTTGGTGGTGAGTGTGCGTTCAATGACTGGGCTGGGGTTCCTTGGCAGGCATTGGTAGGTATTAGTTGACAGGATTTCATTTACTTGGTGGTCATAATCCGTTGTAGACATGACCATAGTGGCATTACCCTTGTCCGCTGACATGATGTTGATGGACTTGTCTTTGTGCAGGGCTCAGATATCAGCATTTTCTCGCCTGCTTGTGTAGGGTCTTGGTAACTTGGCGTTTGAAGTCTTTGCAGAATTTGGATGCGGACATGGTTGGCGACTGTCTTGTCCAGATGTTTGAGTGCAGGTTCAGTGGACTGATTGATGTCTTTGACTTGAATCATGCGAGGTGTGCTGGCGCCCACACAGTGCACGATTCCAGTCAAAGATATTATTCAGTCTACCGAACCTGCACTCAAACATCTAGACAAGACATTCGTCAACCATATCCGCATCCAGATTCTTCAAACTCTTCAAACACCAAGTTACCAAGACCCAACACAAGCAAGCAAGAACACGCCACTATCCGAGCCCTGAACAAAGACAAGTCTATCCACATCATGTCAACGAACATTGGTAATGCCACCGTGTTCATGTGCACAACAGATTCTGACCACAAGGTAACCGACATCCTGTCAACTGATACCTACCAACGCCTGCCAAGTAACTCCTGTTCAGTCATAGAACGCACCCCCACTGCTAAATTCTGCACTCTCTATCAAGCGCAGGTCATAGACAACACCATGTACCGTCACCTCAAGCCATCCGCATCCGCCTAATCACGTTTTTTTGGCCAACCTTAAGAGCCACAAGCCAGATGTTCCTCTCCGTCCCATCGTGGCGTCCCGGGGTCACCCACCTACAATACTGCAAGACACCCCACCAAGACCCTTCATCCACTAGTTGGCCTCACTGAACATAACATTAACAACTCAAGCAAGTTCGTCGACATTATCAAATACATACATCTCCGTCCAACTGAGATCCTTGTCAGTTTTGACATCATGTCACTATTCACCAACATACCAACTGAAGAAGCATGCAACATCGCCGAACAATGCCTTCAAGCCTAACCTACACTGACAGACCGCACAAGACTCACTCCAGAACAAGTCCACGACCTCCTTATCACCTGCTTCTCCGCTTTTAGATTCAGGTGGCGAGACAAATTCTACGAACAAACCTCTGGGGCCACCATGGGATCTCCTCTATCCCCAGTCCTGATGGATTTGTTCATGGAGGAGTTTTAACTTGACGGTATCAAGAACGCCAATCTTTGCCCCAACCTCAGGTTCCGCTACATTGACGACACCTTTGTGGTTTTGGCCCAACGGCAAGACAGCACTCCAAAAGTTCTTCCATCAACTGAACAGTCAATATCTACGTATCCGATTCAACATGGAACAAGAACAAAACAATGCTATCTCCTTCCTAGGTGCCGAAGTAACAAGACAAGCTGATGGCACTCTAGCCCACACTGTACATCACAAGCCAACGCACACCAACAGATACATTCACAACTCATTATTCCACCATCCTCGCATCAAGTCTGCTGTCTCCAACACCTTGGTCCGTTGGACCTTGGACACCTGTGACAAGGGCAGCTTGAAGCAGGAACTACAACACATCAAGACATCACGTCAACCTAATGGCTACAAAACTTTCAACCTCAGCGAGCCCAAGCCAAGTCTCACACCAGATGAACTACCAGAGTTCAAGGCTGCAATCTCCCTCCCAAACATTGGCCTGTCTTCTCACAAGCTTCAACGTATCTTCATTCAAGCTCATGTCAAGACCTTCCATACAGCATCAAACAAGATTCAAGCATCACTCCACACACACAAGGACAAGCAAGACACTCGAGACAAAGCCAGCGTTTACCACATTCCCTGCGATTACTGTGAAGTATACATCGTGGAACCAGGGCGCAATATCTCAACAAGAATCAAGGAACACAAAGCACATGGCACACTGGAACACCTCAACAATTCAGCCATCATCAAATATTCACACGAACACGACAGCATCATCAAGGGGAATCAAGCCAAACTCATAGCTCATGTACAGTCCTGGCACAAATGCAGAGTCGGGGAGGCCATCGATATACAAGCACGCCATACAGTTCCAGAAGACATCGGTTTCTTCATTAACGACATCTGGTCACACATCCTCAAGCCAACCCTTCCAGCAGCAGCTCACCACAAGAATGTCACACTCCAATGCACACACATCCAGCCAGCAATCAACTCACATGCATTACCGGCCAAGAACAGCTTTGATCCATCCCGCCCAAATGCTCATCCATCCAGCACTTCTAAAGTTCGACCATCGCCTGTAGTCCAACATTCTCCTGAAGACGAGCAGAATAAACTGTTAGAAACATCGAGACCAAACCTGCTCTTTCCAGAGCCAATACTCACCTTAAGAGGTTTACACATGGTTGTCCCCGTAAATTCTTATTTCTCCACACCATGCAAAGCTTCAAACAATACATATCCAAGATGGGATTAAATCGCAACAAACCTAGGTAGAATAGCTAGAGAATGATCTCTTTATACTCAAAACTCTATTTCGAGATGCATTTTTCTCAATGTCTGTATTTTTTCTTTAATTTTTTTACGGCGACGGTGATCCATCTGCCTATTGAAAACCAACGGAAACTGCACCATTCCAGTTGCGGCCATGAAGACATCAATGGGAGCTGTGTATCTTCGACGAAAACGACAGGAAAAGGTAAGTTTATTTTAAGGGACCGTAAGTTGTTGTGATTTATCCTGAAATCAAGATTATGTCTAGATTTAAAAGGGGCTCCATGCTAAAATTTAGCTTTGAAAATCACCAGTTTTCCAATTGCTAGAGTCCTCATGAAAAAAATCTAAACCTCGCAGCATGAATATTGTTCTATGGTGAAAAGTATTTAATGAGAATAGTGGTTTTGTAATAACTTGATTGGCATATATTTCAGGAGTCTGCAGTTCTGCTGGGTATGTGGTGTGCTACCTGCCGATGACCAAAAGCCATGATGCAACAGTGCCTGACTATGCGGACAGCATCCCAGCTGTCTTTTAAGTGCACCAAACATAGGTAGATAGCTAGAGAATGATCTCTTTAATCTCTAAACTCTGTTGGGGAAGTGCTTTTTGCTAATAGTTTGTATTTGTCGTTTATTTTTTACGGCGACGGTGAACTGGTGAAATGTTTAACCATCTGCCCATGGGAGTCCAGTTGAAACTGCACATGCCGGCCATGAAGTAATCATTGGGACCTTTGTACGCTGTGAGCAAAATGACAAGACAGGGTAAGTTTATTTTTAGTTTAATTGTTGGCAAATTTTGTGATTTTGACTGGAGCATAACTGTTTTCCTCTTCTGGATTAGTGATGTGAAAAAAATAACATTGTATTACATAAATGTGCCAAATACAACCTTGCAACATGAACTATAATTGTTCTACAGTAAAAAGTATTTGGTGAAAATAACTATACTGAAATGTCTTAATTGACATATATTTCAGGAGTCTGCAGATCTGCTTGGGATACCTGCTGATAACAAGCGCCAACATGAAAACAGCCGAGAGGATGCCTGCCTATGCGGACAACATCCCAGTTGTCATTGAAGTGCACCAAACATAGGTAGATAGCTAGAGAATGATCTCTTTAATCTCAAAACTTCATTTCGCAGTGCATTTCATTTGCTTGGATCCTTTTTGTTCTTAAGCAGCTCTATGAAAGTTGGTCCTGATGATCCAAGTCTTGATATGGTACTAATGCGAGCTAGCATTGTAATTTTGTTGTAGATGATTGTGACGACTGCGTGTCAACATGGACCATGAAGATGTGACGTCACAGTACAGAAAGATACATCATGGCTTGAGGAGATAGACTTATTCCTCAGCTACTCACCAGGGTCCTAAGTGGAATTTGAAGGTATGATCTGTTTTAGCGAAGCTTGAGATGAAAGTTTAGAAATCCATACAAGTGCAGACAATAGACATTTCTTAGGTTTCATTATTCAAACATAGTCCCATATACCTTAATAATAATAATAATAAACAGTTCTTATATAGCGCAAATTACAAAATAAAGTCTCTAAGGGCTTCTATGATTGAAAAGATGGGTTTTAAGTTTAGATTTAAATGTTCGTAGCGTGGCACAGTCTATGATATTGTTGGGAAGAGAGTTCCAAAGTCTTGGAGAAGCATATTTGAAGGAGCGATGACCGTTGACCTTGTCTGAAAAATGTATGTTAAAGCGTGCGTCAGGAGGGTCACTGAGTGAGGGATATGCATACTTAATAAAAAGCAATTCTTGATATAGTTTACACACATCTTTAACCTTTAAATCCAAATCTCGCTCTAATTATTTTTTTCTTTCTTTTTTGATCATATTTAATACAGGATTAACACGTTCGAACATCTTCAAGTTGGACGCGTGAAGATGCTGTGCCACCTTAGGCAACACCAATAAAACACTTGCTTCACCACCTCATCTAAGGCATCATGACAACAGATGAACATTGTCAACAGAATGAACCCAAAGAACACAAACGAGACGAAGAGGCAGACCAAGTTGGCGTTAGATGGATGACATCAGAGAATTTGGAAGCGTCACTTGGATGCGACAAGCGCAAGAACGATCAAGGTGGAATGGTGATGAAGAGGCCTTACTTCTGCAGTATGTAGCGACATTATCTAGATAGATATTTTGCCACTTACACAAAAATATTTACTCTGTACAAAGTCAAGACAACATAAGGTTATTTGTAAAAGTAAACTCACTACCAATAAAAAGTAAACAAGTGTGTTAAGGACTGTATATAAGTGGTGATTTATGTAATGAAGTTTTGTATTGTAATAATGAATTAAATATAAATTGTAACTTTTATTTTGTGTCACTCTGTAATTCAATTAGTTATTAATCTAATTGTTTACATGGTATCTGTTCAGGGGTACCCTCACATGGTGGCCACCATGTTTTTTTACTGGTTACTATATGAAAACATGTAAATATTGTGACACACTTGGGGTTTAGAACTCTTTTTAAAGTTTGTTATGTCAAAGGTCATGACCTTGTGTGTGTTTGAGTACTCATTAACCAGGTTTATTATTACAAAGGTCTAGACATTGTTCATGGTATTTATTAAGGATAATCAGTCCAGTTTTGGAGTACTCTTAAGACGTTAAATAAGTGTGTTAAGGACTGTTAGTGGTGGTATATGTAATGAAGTTTTGTATTTTGATAATAAATTAAAATTGTAACTTTTATTTTGTGTCACTCTGTAATTCAATTATTTGTTATTCTTATTGTTTACATGGTATCTGTTCTGGGGTACCCTCACATGGTGGCCACCATGTTTTTTTACTGGTTACTATATGAAGACATGTAAATATTGTGACACACTTGGGGTTTAGTAACTCTTGTTAAAGTTTGTAATGTCAAAGGTCATGACCTTGTGTGTGTTTGAGTACTCATTAACCAGGTTTATTATTACAAAGGTCTAGACATTGTTCATGGTATTTGTTAGGGATAATCAGTCCAGTTTTTGAGTACTCTTAACGACGTTAAACAAGTGTGTTAAGGACTGTATATAAGTGGCGATTTATGTAATGAAGTTTTGTATTGTAATAATGAATTAAATATAGATTGTAACTTTTGTTTTGTGTCACTCTGTAATTCAATTATTTATTATTTTAATTATTAACATGGTATCTCTTCTGGGGTACCCTCACATGGTGGCCACCATGTTTTTTTACTGGTTACTATATGAAGACATGTAAATATGGTGACACACTTGGGGTTAAGAACTCTTTTTAAAGTTTGTTATGTCAAAGGTCATGACCTTGTGTGTGTTTGAGTACTCATTAACCAGGTTTATTATTACAATGGTCTAGACATATTGTTCATGGTATTTGTTAAGGATAATCAGTCCAGTTTTTGAGTGCTCTTAACTTTGTTAGAAAAATTATTTAAGGACTGTATATAAGTGGTGATTTATGTAATGAAGTTTTGTATTGTAATAATGAATTAAATATAAATTGTAACTTTTATTTTGTGTCACTCTGTAATTCAATTATTTGTTATTCTAATTGTTTACATGGTATCTGTTCTGGGGTACCCTCACATAGTGGCCAGCATGTTTCTTTACTGGTTACTATATGAAGACATGTAAATATTGTGACACACTTGGGGTTTAGTAACTCTTTTTAAAGTTTGTTATGTCAAAGGTCATGACCTTGTGTGTGTTTGAGTACTCATTAACCAGGTTTATTATTACAAAGGTCTAGACATTGTTCATGGTGATTGTTAGGGATAATCAGTCCAGTTTTTGAGTACTCTTAACGACGTTAAACAAGTGTGTTAAGGACTGTATATAAGTGGCGATTTATGTAATGAAGTTTTGTATTGTAATAATGAATTAAATATAAATTGTAACTTTTGTTTTGTGTCACTCTGTAATTCAATTATTTATTATTTTAATTATTAACATGGTATCTTTTCTGGGGTACCCTCACATGGTGGCCACCATGTTTTTTTACTGGTTACTATATGAAGACATGTAAATATTGTGACACACTTGGGGTTTAGAACTCTTTTTAAAGTTTGTTATGTCAAAGGTCATGACCTTGTGTGTGTTTGAGTACTCATTAACCAGGTTTATTATTACAATGGTCTAGACATATTGTTCATGGTATTTGTTAAGGATAATCAGTCCAGTTTTTGAGTGCTCTTAACTACGTTAGAAAAATGTGTTAAGGACTGTATATAAGTGGTGATTTATGTAATAAAGTTTGGTATTATAATAATGAATTAATTATAAATTGTAACTTTTATTTTGTGTCACTCTGTAATTCAATTATTTGTTATTTTAATTGTTTACATGGTATCTATTCTGGGGTACCCTCACATGGTGGCCACCATGTTTTTTTACTGGTTACTATATGAAGACATGTAAATATTGTGACACACTTGGGGTTTAGTAACTCTTTTTAAAGTTTGTTATGTCAAAGGTCATGACCTTGTGTGTGTTTGAGTACTCATTAACCAGGTTTATTATTACAAAGGTCTAGACATTGTTCATGGTGATTGTTAGGGATAATCAGTCCAGTTTTTGAGTACTCTTAACGACGTTAAACAAGTGTGTTAAGGACTGTATATAAGTGGCGATTTATGTAATGAAGTTTTGTATTGTAATAATGAATTACATATAAATTGTAACTTTTGTTTTGTGTCACTCTGTAATTCAATTATTTGTTATTCTAATTGTTTACATGGTATCTATTCTGGGGTACCCTCACATGGTGGCCACCATGTTTTTTTACTGGTTACTATATGAAGACATGTAAATATTGTGACACACTTGGGGTTTAGTAACTCTTTTTAAAGTTTGTTATGTCAAAGGTCATGACCTTGTGTGTGTTTGAGTACTCATTAACCAGGTTTATAATTACAAAGGTCTAGCCATTGTCCATGGTATTTATATGGATTATCAGTCCAGTTTTTGAGTACTCTAAGAGTCTTAACGACGTTAAAAAAGTGTGTTAAGGACTGTATATAAGTGTTGATTTATGTAATGAAGTTTTGTATCGTAATAATGAATTAATTATAAATTGTAACCTTTTATTTTGTGTCACCCTGTAATTCAATTATTTATTATTCTAATTATTAACATGGTATCTGTTTGGGGTACCCTCACATGGTGGCCACCATGTTTTTTACTGGTTACTATAGGAAGACATGTAAATATTGTGACACACTTGGGGTTTGAAGTAACTCTTTTTCAAAGGTCATGACCTTGTGTGTGTTTGAGTACTCATTCACCAGGTTTATTATTACAAAGGTCTAGACATTTTCCACGGTATTTATTAAGGGTATGCAGTCCAGTTTTGGAGTACTCTTAACGACGTTATTTGATAACAAGGTTATGACATTGTTTATGGTGTTTACATGTATATACGGTTTCGAGTACTCATTAACGAGGTTTTGTAATTACAAAGGTCATGCCATTTTCTAGGGTTTTTATGAAGGGTGTTTGATTCAGGGAATGACCGGGTTGGTGGCTGGCGCTGTAAGGTTGACATTGTTTGCAGTGTTAATTATGGGTGTTTGAGTACTCATTAACGATGTATTATGATCTCTTTTCACTGTTAATTGTGGGGTGGGAGATGACAACCTTCACGTGGTCCACCCTGTTGTTAACTAATTGTCATCAAACAATAGAGCTTTATAACCATGTTTATAAAGCTCTACGCACCAAACCAATTTGTTAATGACATTGTGATGACATTTTCTTTGGTGTTTATTTAGAGAGTTTGAGTACTCATTAAGGTTGACATTGTTTGCAGTGTTAATTTAGTGTGTTTGAGTACTCATTAACGATGTATTAGGATCTCTTTTAACTGTTAATTGTGGGGTGGGAGATGACAACCTTCACGTGGTCCACCCTGTTGTTAACTAATTGTCATCAAACAATAGAGCTATATAAACAAAGCTCTATGCAGCAAAAACAAAATTTTAATTACAAGGTCATGACATTTTCTAGGGGGTTTGAGTACTCATTAACGATGTAGATTTTAAACGATCTCTTTAAACAGTTATTTGTGGGGTGGGAGGTGACAACCTTCACGTGGTCCATCCTGTTGTTAACTAATTGTCATCAAACATTAGAGCTATGCATATACAAGTTTAAAGCTCTATACATCAAACCATACCCTTTTCATGAAATGCCCGCAGTAGATTTGAACAAATGTGTGAAAATGTTGTTTGTTCTTTTATGCAAATCACTTGTTTATTTTGTAAGATGTTACGGGAAACAGCAGGGTCACGGCAAACGTGCGGCGTGCGCCGTCTCCGTTTTAATTAAGTAAACTCATTTTGGGGAAGATGTATGCTGTTTAGTGTAACCCGTTCGTATGTACGCAAAAGAAACAAAACAAAGCGCCCGCCTAGCGCGTTAGCGCTGCTGGAATAGAACGCGCGTATGTCATGTAACCCTGACGTCATAATCAATTCCATAAAAAAAATTACGAAATTGTAACATTTTGCCAATTTTTTTGACACCGAAAAAATATGTTTCCCGCAGTAAAAATGTAAAAAGCTAACAACGGCAACATTCTTCAAGATACTTAAAATATGCATTCAAATCTCTAACGTAATGGGAAACAGTCAGGGTCACGGCAAACGTGAAGGGTTCATAAAAAAAGAGTTATATTCATAACACACTTTGCGACGGTTTTTCTTTAAAATGTGCATATATACGGTTAAACAATTTTGACAACCCTTCATTTAGCAAAACATCTCAAGACAATCCTCCTTCATTTTAAGTGTTGTTCAAATATTTCCCACCAAGCGGAGCGTTTTACTGACGTGCTTATGAACACTCGGATTTTCTCATGAATTCTCAAAGGGTCTGGGAGCGCCTATTCTGATCACGATTTTGCAAAGAAACGCTGCGCGTCAGCTTCATTATCTCGTAGTTGTGCACTGACTGAGCCAAAAGGGAATTAATGACTTGATGAACTTTTAAGAATGTTCATGATCAGTCCATGCATCAAACAGTTCATGACATGTTCATCACAGCAGTTCATGAACCAAGTTCATGAACTGATCCTTTCCATTAATGGACAAGTTAAAAACGTTTTGTGTGTGTTCATAAAAGTCAATTTATAAGCTTTCTTTGCAGTTAATGAACTTCTAATGAATAATCATAACTCAACTGTGTATTAACTTAACTCCCTGTTTACAAATTGGTATACATTTTTCTTCTAAATTTAATTATTTACAGTTTCTGTATGTCAGTGATAGTAGTGATCATTAGTATCATAATTACCAAGCACTTTACTCTGACAATTTTTGTTCCTGCCCTTTAGGTGTACAGTAATTAGTTTTAAAAATTTCAATTTATTTGCCAGGTTAACATTACGCATTTATAAAATAAAGACATTGATCATGTGAAACAAGAAACAACTGTGTGATGTAGAATGATCATTGTAAAGTAATAGAAAACACCCTGCCCTGTAAAACACTCTGCATTGTTTTGTTGTCAAATGAAAATGTGCCTGTGTGAATTATGATTAATTTTGTTCACCTAAAAGAACTCGGGCAAATTCCGAGTCGGTTTCCTTTGATTTTGAAACTTGGCACGGTGACAGTTTTATTAAAGAGATAGTTACACAGTAAGTAGTAGTGTTTGTTTTGAAGAACATCGTTGGTTAGCAGCTCTTATTCTAGAAATTAAAACGTCACTTTGTATACAACATAAATTTGTCTTGCAACAGTCTCTTTAAATCCTCCATAACAACACATCGAACAAATGGAAGAAACAAATCAAGCAGGGACAATCTTCATTATTTGCACAAATTTAAAGTTGTCATTTTTGCCACTATTTACACTAATGTATGTATACATAAGCCGTGATAGTAGTAAAATTTACGTATATAATTTTCACCTAAAATCTTCAAGCAAATGTTTCTTGAAACAACCCCAAACAAAAGTGTCAATAACATAGACAAAAGGAATGACGGGAGGTTTTATATGGCCTTAACATTATTACTTATTTTTCTACCTTGTAGAAATGCCGAAAACTACAAATTTTTTGCATTAACAAGTGCAAATAACCAGTGGAGCCTTACGTGTTTCTAAGTTTTGCTCTTTGCTTGGCAAATAAAACCATATTTGTTGTAATCTAGCGACTGTTTACATCGCGCACAGAGAGGTAAAAGATTTGCCACGATTTTACGGACACCTTGAAAACAGGACCTCCTCCTTATCGCACATATTATTACAGTTAATCGCACTCATATTACAATTTATTGCAAAATATTACATTTTTTGCATACATATGTTCCTCATACCTATGTTTAATAAATCATCCTCTCCTTTCATGGACCATTCTTTGTCCTCATCACTTTACTCTCATTGGTTCATAGCCACCCACAAAGACTTTGATTTACTAGAATCTAACCCTTTTTTCTGGTTCCTTCCTTTAAAACCTTTCTCCTCTTTTTCTATGGAAATGTAATTGTTTGAACATTCATAAAGCATTGATATTAAGTTTAAATATTAAGTTTAAATATATATAAAGGTTACAATACTAATTATTAAACAAAAAAGTTTTAACAAAAAAAAATTAACAAAATGTATATAAAAACAAATTTTTTAATGAAAGTCTCTGATTGGTCAAAACCCAGTCACGTGTGAGAGTGTTAACGGTGGTATAAATACCGGCTTTGGAAAATAGCGAATAAGTGGCCACTTAACCAGCATACATTGTGTAAACCTTGCGCGTTGCACTGTATCGCACGCTTATATCCCTGTTAGTTTTATTGCAACTTCGCGCACTTACGCGTACGCGCGCTGAAAATGTATCAATTTTGAGTGCGCGCGAGTAACATGTGCGCGCGTATAAACTGACGACGCCGAGCTCATGCGCGCGTTTTAATGCACAATAACAGCTATCGTCCAATCATTTGCCTCCTTTGACCCCAGTGAAGGCGCTGAACAGATCATTAATTAAAAGAGTCACTGGTCTCAAAGATCAGTAATGTGATTAACGCACGAAAGAGATTGGAACCATCAAAAGCTCAAAATATGGCCCGTTCGGCTCGGTCCGTTAACAGCGCCAGCCACCAACCCGGTCATTACCACGCAGTGAAGACCGGGTACGAACACTGTTATTCCCTAAATAAACCACAAGGGAAGTTGACTGGGTACATTTTTAAAATGACTTTGGGATGAACACAGAAAAATTGACTAGAGCGGGATTTCAACCAACGACCTCCGGTTTAACGATTATGTTACAATTATTTAAAGTTTATAAAACGTAAAGGGTTTACAAAGAAAAATTTACAAGTTAACAATTAAATATAGTTTAGGCAACATTTAATGCTGGAAATATACAAAGTTTACAAAATATATATCGTTTTAAAAATATATAAAAATTACAAAATGTATACTCTTAAAAAAAAAATATAAATAAAATAAATAATGAAAAAAACGAAAAATATGTATGTTATGTTTTACAATTATTTAAAGTTTATGAAATATAAAGTTTACAAAGTAAAGTTTACAGAATATACAATGTTAAATGCTTAAAAATGTATAATATTTACAAAAAACAGTATTTGCAAAATATATAGAATTCAACAAAATGTATAAAATTAAAAACAAATTATGAGTACAACAGTTATGAAATATACATTTCAAAAACTACGAAAATTACAAACGTCTATAAAAAAAAATTTTTTTTTATTATACATATCATGAAACAAAACTGAAAATAGATATTTTACAATAAGTTGAAGTTTATGTGAAATATAAAAAGTTTACAAAGTTAAGTTTACAAAATATATCAAGTATTGTTAACTAATATATAATGCTCAAAAATATATATAAAGTTATCAAAATATATGTAGTGTTCTAAAATATTTAGAATTTACAAAATATATAAATTATTGGCGAAAGTAACTCTATCTCTCTCTCTCTCTCTGCGTTCACGTCCTTCGTCCTTACATAGCAACAGTTAAAACAACAAGCCTGTAAGATCTTTTTTTTCCCAAACAGAACAGTGTCCTGACCATAGAGCTATGCCTTTCTGCAGGGGCTCGCAACAACACAACTCCACACTGACGCTGTGTTATTGTGCCAAATCAAACACATTATTATTAACAAGATGAATTGTATTCCCATATGCAAAAAAAAAGTTCTTAAGCACCTCGTACCGGCTCATGCTGTGCTCCGGCTGTGCTCTGCTTTTTGTTGTCTAATTTAGAAATGTCACCCTTTTTCCCTACATGCAATGACTGAGTCTGGTTACCTGGTATGGGGTCCTTCTCATCTTCACATGCCCTGCAACCACTAGAATCCTGTTGATGGTAAATGCGGTACTCAATTACTTGGACGCACCTTTTAATCATGGAATTCTACTGAGTTGTATTACCGCACAGAGAGATCACGTCCACCGAGAAAGGTATATTATCACCCTTACTATCAGTAATGTAACTCTACTAACCAAACTTGCAAGTCCTATACCCAGTTACTGCATGCGCAGCGTTGCACACTAACCTAAATCTACCAAGCTCATATCCGAGCACGCTTGCGTGTGACATCTTAATCTCCAACTAAACACCATTCGTCATTGTCTACACGTCGTGTAACAACCACGCACCCCATTTACTACACGTTCATTCTTAAACTAAAATGGAATAACTCTGATTCGAAGTGCACTTTTCTCATTTTTTGTTTTGTTTTGTCTTATATTTTTTCGAAGACGGTGTCATGCCATTCCAGTACCGACCAAGAAGACATCATTGGGAGCTATGTACGCTGTGAGGAAAACGACAGGACCAGGTAAGTTTATTTTCAGTTTGATTGATAGCTTGGAAAGTAATGAGGGAGCGTAATTTGTTAAGGTTTATCCTAAAATAAACAATTTGTTCAGATTGAAAAGGGGCTCCATGCTCTAAATTAGCTTTGTAATTCACAAATTTTCCATTTGCTGGAGTCAAGATGAAAATTGGGGGGGGGGGGGGGGACTCGATTATGTAAGATGCTATTGTGTTTGATACCCTTCAATTGCAATTCAAATGTAAAGGGCCATACATTTTTGGACAGAAATTCTTCAGTTTCATTTCCAAATTGTAATCAAAAGGACATCAAGTCTGAGTTAATGTACCGACCAATGGGGAGAGGGTGATGGTATAAAACGTTGCGAGAACCAACTCCCTCTGAATTAACATAGTTTTCGATTAAGAAGTAATTTCCATGAATTTGGAAATTCTTGAATTGTGCATATATTGTTCCTTTACTAATATGTGGGTTTACTGTATTAATGTTTTGCAATTTGTCCTGTAAGGTTCTTGTTCATTCAATTGTTTGGATTATTATAATGTTATCCGCTTTTGTACAGTTTATGGAATGGGCGCAATGTTAATGAACAAATTTTTATTATTTATTATTATTATTATTATTATTATTATTATTAGTTTTGTTTCGAGACCTCAGCATTTGATTTTGAGGTTTCGAAATCAAGCATCTGAAAGCACATAAGTTTGTGTAACAAGGATGGGTGTGCTTTCTTTTATTATTGTCTTGCAACTTGGACGATCAATTGAGCTCAAAGTTTCACAAGTTTTTACTTCATGCATATGTTGACATACGTCACCAAGAGTGAAGACTGGTCTTTGATAATTACCTATAGTGTCCAGTGTCTTTAAGCCTTTTGTCCACAAACTGTCCCGTCGGTTTCTTCGCAAAAAGTTCTTGAAAGTTGGTTTAATGGAAACAACAAGTTCATGACAATTGTTCAACTGTAAAGAAAATTTGAGAGAAAGAAAGCATAACAAATCATCATCGAAAAACTCAAGGACCCAATTTTGGGATGCTCTTTGTAATAATGGACCAATTTAAGGTGGAGGTTTTACACTTGATATTTTGACTTGATTGACATATTTTCAGGAGTCTGCAGTTCTGCTGGGAATGTGGTGTACTACCTGTCGATGACTGAAGCTCACAAAACATAGGTACATAGCTAGAGAATTATCTCTTTATAATCTTGTCTTCAGGGGAATGCTGGAATGCAGGCGGCGCCGGTGGTGGAGCTTAAGTTGCGCTGGATGGATGAGCATTTGGGAGGGAAGGATCAGAGCTGTTCTTGGCCGGTGATGCGTGAGAGTTGATTGCTGGCTGGATGTGAATTGCATAGGAGTGTGACACTCTGTAGGTGAGCTGCTGCTGGGAGGGTTGGCTCGAGGATGGGTGACCAGATGTACATAATGAAGAAACCTATGTCTCGTGGAACTTTATGATGTGCTTGTATCTCGATGGCCTCCCTGACTCTGCATTGGTGTCAGGACTGTACAGGAGCTTTGAGTTCGGCTTGATTCCAATTGATGATGTGGTCGTGTTCTTGTGAATGTTTGATGATGGCTGATTTGTCGAGGTGTCCCAGTCTGCTATGTGCTTTGTGTCCTTGATTCTTGTTGAGATGCTGCGCCAGGTTTCAGCGAAGTACACTTTACCGCAATCACAGGGAATGCGGTAAACGCCTGCTTTGTCTTGAGTGTCTCGCTTGTCCTTGTGTGTGTGGAGTGATGCTTGAATCTTGTTTGGTGCTGTGTGGAAGATCTTGACTTGAGCTTGACTGAAGATACTTTGAAACTTGTGAGAAGTGTGGCCGATATCTGGGAGGGTGATTGCAGCCTTGAACTCTGGTTGTTCATCTGTTGTGAGACTTGGCTTGGGCTGGCTAAGATTGAATGTCTTGTAGTCGTTAAGTTGAAGTGAAGTCTTGATGTGGTGTAGTTCCTGCTTCAAGCTGCCTTTGTCACAGGTGTTGAAGGCCCAGCAAACCAAGGTGTTGCAGACAGCAGACTTGAAGCGAGGATGATGGAATGATGAGTTGTGAAGGTATCTATCGGGGTGTGTTGGCTTGCAATGTACCGTTTGGGCTATAGTGCCATCAGCTTGTCTTGTTACTTGGACGTCTAGGACGGAGATAGTGTTGTTTTGTTCTTGTTCCAAGGTGAATTGGATGTGTGGATGTTGACTGTTCAGGTGATGGAAGAACTCTTGGAGTGCTGTCTTGTCGTAAGGCCTAACCACAAGGTGTCGTTAATGTAGCGAAGCCAGAAGTTAGGGCAAAGATTGACCTTCTCGATGCTGTCAAGTTCAAACTCCTCCATGAACAAATCCGCCAGGACTGGGGATAGAGGATATCTCATGGCGGCCCCAGAGGTTTGTTCATAGAATTTGTCTCACCACCTGAAGCTGGAAGCGTAGACGCTGGTGATGAGGAGGTCGTGGACTTGTTCTGGAGTGAGGCTTGTGCGGTCTGTCAGTGTAGGTTCGGCTTGAAGGCTTTGGTTGGCGATGTTGCATGCTTCTTCGATTGGTATGTTGGTGAACAGTGACACGACATCAAAACTGACAAGGATATCAGTTGGACGGAGATGTATGTGCTTGATGATGTCTACTAACTTGCTTGTGTTGTTGATGTGATGTTCAGTGAGGCCAACTAGTCGATGGAGGTTCTTTGTGAGGTGTGTTGAAATGTTGTAAGAAGGTGAACCCTGGGAAGCCACGATGGGGCAGAGAGGACCATCTGGCTTGTGGATCTTGGGTTGGCAGAAGAAACGTGGGCAGGTGAATGCGGATGGCTTGAGGTGACGGTACGTGGTGTTGTCTATGACTTGCGCTTGATAGAGAGTACAGAGTTTGGTGGTGAGTGTGCGTTCAATGACTGGGCTGGGGTTCCTTGGCAGGCATTGGTAGGTATTAGTTGACAGGATTTCATTTACTTGGTGGTCATAATCCGTTGTAGACATGACCATAGTGGCATTACCCTTGTCCGCTGACATGATGTTGATGGACTTGTCTTTGTGCAGGGCTCAGATATCAGCATTTTCTCGCCTGCTTGTGTAGGGTCTTGGTAACTTGGCGTTTGAAGTCTTTGCAGAATTTGGATGCGGACATGGTTGGCGACTGTCTTGTCCAGATGTTTGAGTGCAGGTTCAGTGGACTGATTGATGTCTTTGACTTGAATCATGCGAGGTGTGCTGGCGCCCACACAGTGCACGATTCCAGTCAAAGATATTATTCAGTCTACCGAACCTGCACTCAAACATCTAGACAAGACATTCGTCAACCATATCCGCATCCAGATTCTTCAAACTCTTCAAACACCAAGTTACCAAGACCCAACACAAGCAAGCAAGAACACGCCACTATCCGAGCCCTGAACAAAGACAAGTCTATCCACATCATGTCAACGAACATTGGTAATGCCACCGTGTTCATGTGCACAACAGATTCTGACCACAAGGTAACCGACATCCTGTCAACTGATACCTACCAACGCCTGCCAAGTAACTCCTGTTCAGTCATAGAACGCACCCCCACTGCTAAATTCTGCACTCTCTATCAAGCGCAGGTCATAGACAACACCATGTACCGTCACCTCAAGCCATCCGCATCCGCCTAATCACGTTTTTTTGGCCAACCTTAAGAGCCACAAGCCAGATGTTCCTCTCCGTCCCATCGTGGCGTCCCGGGGTCACCCACCTACAATACTGCAAGACACCCCACCAAGACCCTTCATCCACTAGTTGGCCTCACTGAACATAACATTAACAACTCAAGCAAGTTCGTCGACATTATCAAATACATACATCTCCGGGCAACTGAGATCCTTGTCAGTTTTGACATCATGTCACTATTCACCAACATACCAACTGAAGAAGCATGCAACATCGCCGAACAATGCCTTCAAGCCTAACCTACACTGACAGACCGCACAAGACTCACTCCAGAACAAGTCCACGACCTCCTTATCACCTGCTTCTCCGCTTTTAGATTCAGGTGGCGAGACAAATTCTACGAACAAACCTCTGGGGCCACCATGGGATCTCCTCTATCCCCGGTCCTGATGGATTTGTTCATGGAGGAGTTTTAACTTGACAGTATCAAGAACGCCAATCTTTGCCCCAACCTCAGGTTCCGCTACATTGACGACACCTTTGTGGTTTTGGCCCAACGGCAAGACAGCACTCCAAAAGTTCTTCCATCAACTGAACAGTCAATATCTACGTATCCGATTCAACATGGAACAAGAACAAAACAATGCTATCTCCTTCCTAGGTGCCGAAGTAACAAGACAAGCTGATGGCACTCTAGCCCACACGGTACATCACAAGCCAACGCACACCAACAGATACATTCACAACTCATTATTCCACCATCCTCGCATCAAGTCTGCTGTCTCCAACACCTTGGTCCGTTGGACCTTGGACACCTGTGACAAGGGCAGCTTGAAGCAGGAACTACAACACATCAAGACATCACGTCAACCTAATGGCTACAAAACTTTCAACCTCAGCGAGCCCAAGCCAAGTCTCACACCAGATGAACTACCAGAGTTCAAGGCTGCAATCTCCCTCCCAAACATTGGCCTATCTTCTCACAAGCTTCAACGTATCTTCATTCAAGCTCATGTCAAGACCTTCCATACAGCATCAAACAAGATTCAAGCATCACTCCACACACACAAGGACAAGCAAGACACTCGAGACAAAGCCAGCGTTTACCACATTCCCTGCGATTACTGTGAAGTATACATCGTGGAACCAGGGCGCAATATCTCAACAAGAATCAAGGAACACAAAGCACATGGCACACTGGAACACCTCAACAATTCAGCCATCATCAAATATTCACACGAACACGACAGCATCATTAAGTGGAATCAAGCCAAACTCATAGCTCATGTACAGTCCTGGCACAAATGCAGAGTCGGGGAGGCCATCGATATACAAGCACGCCATACAGTTCCAGAAGACATCGGTTTCTTCATTAACGACATCTGGTCACACATCCTCAAGCCAACCCTTCCAGCAGCAGCTCACCACAAGAATGTCACACTCCAATGCACACACATCCAGCCAGCAATCAACTCACATGCATTACCGGCCAAGAACAGCTTTGATCCATCCCGCCCAAATGCTCATCCATCCAGCACTTCTAAAGTTCGACCATTGCCTGTAGTCCAACATTCTCCTGAAGACGAGCAGAATAAACTGTTAGAAACATCTAGACCAAACCTGCTCTTTCCAGAGCTAATACTCACCTTAAGAGGTTTACACATGGTTGTCCCCGTAAATTCTTATTTCTCCACACCATGCAAAGCTTCAAACAATACATATCCAAGATGGGATTAAATCGCAACAAACCTAGGTAGAATAGCTAGAGAATGATCTCTTTAACTCAAAACTCTATTTCGAATTGCATTTTTCTCATTGTCTGTATTTTTTCTTTAATTTTTTTACGGCGACGGTGATCCATCTGCCTATTGGAGACCAATGGAAACTGCACCATTCCAGTTGCGGCCATGAAGACATCAATGGGAGCTGTGTATCTTTGAGGAAAACGACAGGAAAAGGTAAGTTTATTTTAAGGTGGATTGATAGCTTGGGAAGTAATGAGGGACCGTATTGATAGCTTCGGAAGTAATGAGGGACCGTAAGTTGTTGAGATTTATCCTGAAATCAAGATTATGTCTAGATTTAAAAGGGGCTCCATGCTCAAATTTAGCTTTGTAATTCACAAATTTTCCATTTGCTGGAGTCGAGATGAAAACTGGGGGGGGGGGGACTCGATTATGTAAGATGCTATTGTGTTTGATACCCTTCAATTGCAATTCAAGTATAAAGGGCCATACATTTTTGGACAGAAATTCTACAGTTTCATTTCCAAATTGTAATCAAAAGGACATCAAGTCTGAGCTTATGTACAGACCAATTTGTTTTTGCTGTATGATGATGTCATGCTCTGAAAGAGCGCAATTTGTTTTCTGCACCATTTTAACTTGACATAGAGTCATGCAGTGTCCCAGAACTCCACTCACATGTTGGAAAATGAATGCATCACAAAACTCAAATTCACAAAAACTCAAAACTCAAGATCCACATCATTTACATTTGTGGAGCGGAACTGTTTGCTTTTTTGGATTTTGGATTTTGAAGCAAACACTTTGGTACATGAGAAAATAAATACAGTGAAAAGTATTTGACATGAGTGTATATATGGTGTCCTGATTGAAATGTAATTCAGGAGTCTGCGTTTATGGTTTAAAGGCAGTGGACACTATTGTTAGTTACTCAAAATAATTATTATCGTCAAACCTTACTTGGTAACTAGGAATGGGGAGAGGGTGATGGTATAAAACATTGCGAGAACCAACTCCCTCTGAATTAACGTAGTTTTCGATAAAGAAGTAGTTTTCCATGAATTTGGTGCTCTGATTTTTGTCCTACCAATTTACTGCATGCGCAGCGTTGCACACTAACCTAAATCTACCAAGCTCATATCCGAGCATGCTTGCGTGTGACATCTTAATCTCCAACTTCACACCATTCGTCATTGTCTACACGTCGTGTAACAACCACGCACCCCTTTTATTACACCTTCATTCTTAAACTAAAATGGAATAACTCTGATTCGAAGTGCACTTTTCTCATTTTTTGTTTTGTTTTGTCTTATATTTTTTCGAAGACGGTGTCATGCCATTCCAGTAACGACCAAGAAGACATCATTGGGAGCTATGTTACGCTGTGAGGAAACCGACAGGACCAGGTAAGTTTATTTTCAGTTTGATTGATAGCTTGGAAAGTAATGAGGGAGCGTAATTTGTTAAGGTTTATCTTAAAATAAACATTTTGTTCAGATTTAAAAGGGGCTCCACGCTCTAATTTAGCTTCGTTAATCACAAATTTTCCATTTGCTGGAGTCAAGATGAAAATTGGGGGGGGGGACTCGATTATGTAAGATGCTATCGTGTTTGATACCCTTCAATTGCAATTCAAATGTAAAGGGCCATACATTTTTGGACAGAAATTCTTCAGTTTCATTTCCAAATTGTCATCAAAAGGACATCAAGTCTGAGTTAATGTACCGACCAATGGGGAGAGGGTGATGGTATAAAACGTTGCGAGAACCAAATCCCTCTGAATTAACATAGTTTTCGATTAAGAAGTAATTATCCATGAATTTGGAAATTCTTGGATTGTGCATATATTGTTCCTTTACTAATAATATGTGGGTTTACTGTATTAATGTTTTGCAATTTGTCCTGTAAGGTTCTTGTTCATTCAATTGTTTGGATTATTGTAATGTTATATGCTTTTGTACAGTTTATGGAATGGGCGCAATGTAAATGAACAAATTATTATTATCAATATTATTATTATTATTAGTTTTGATTCGAGACCTCAGCATTTGATTTTGAGGTTTCGAAATCAAGCATCTGAAAGCACATAAGTTTGTGTAACAAGGGTGGGTGTGCTTTCTTTCATTATTGTCTTTCAACTTCGACGATCAATTGAGCTCACAAGTTTTTACTTCATGCATATGTTGACATACGTCACCAAGAGTGAAGACTGGTCTTTGACAATTACCTATAGTGTCCAGTGTCTTTAAGCCTTTAGTCCACAAACTGTCCTGTCGGTTTCTTCGCAAAAAGTTCTTGAAAGTTGGTTTAATGGAAACAACAAGTTCATGACAATTGTTCGACTGTAAAGAAAATTTGAGAGAAAGAAAGCATAACAAATTATCATCGAAAAACTCAAGGACCCAATTTTGGGATGCTCTTTGTAATAATGGACCAATTTAAGGTGGAGGTTTTACACTTCATATTTTGACTTGATTGACATATTTTCAGGAGTCTGCAGTTCTGCTGGGAATGTGGTGTACTACCTGTCGATGACTGAAGCTCACAAAACATAGGTACATAGCTAGAGAATTATCTCTTTATAATCTTGTCTTCAGGGGAATGCTGGAATGCAGGCGGCGCCGGTGGTGGAGCTTAAGTTGCGCTGGATGGATGAGCATTTGGGAGGGAAGGATCAGAGCTGTTCTTGGCCGGTGATGCATGAGAGTTGATTGCTGGCTGGATGTGAATTGCATTGGAGTGTGACATTCTTTAGGTGAGCTGCTGCTGGGAGGGTTGGCTCGAGGATGGGTGACCAGATGTCCATAATGAAGAAACCTATGTCTCGTGGAACTTTATGATGTGCTTGTATCTCGATGGCCTCCCTGACTCTGCATTGGTGTCAGGACTGTACAGGAGCTTTGAGTTCGGCTTGATTCCAATTGATGATGTGGTCGTGTTCTTGTGAATGTTTGATTTTGGCTGATTTGTCGAGGTGTCCCAGTCTGCCATGTGCTTTGTGTCCTTGATTCATGTTGAGATGCTGCGCCAGGTTTCCGCGAAGTACACTTTACCGCAATCACAGGGAATGCGGTAAACGCCTGCTTTGTCTTGAGTGTCTCGCTTGTCCTTGTGTGTGTGGAGTGATGCTTGAATCTTGTTTGGTGCTGTGTGGAAGATCTTGACTTGAGCTTGACTGAAGATACTTTGAAACTTGTGAGAAGTGTGGCCGATATATGGGAGGGTGATTGCAGCCTTGAACTCTGGTTGTTCATCTGTTGTGAGACTTGGCTTGGGCTGGCTAAGATTGAATGTCTTGTAGTCGTTAAGTTGAAGTGAAGTCTTGACGTGGTGTAGTTTCTGCTTCAAGCTGCCTTTGTCACAGGTGTTGAAGGCCCAGCAAACCAAGGCGTTGCAGACAGCAGACTTGAAGCGAGGATGATGGAATGATGCGTTGTGAAGGTATCTATCGGGGTATTTTGGCTTGCGATGTACCGTTTGGGCTATAGTGCCATCAGCTTGTCTAGTTACTTAGACGTCTAGGACGGAGATAGTGTTGTTTTGTTCTTGTTCCATGGTGAATTGGATGTGTGGATGTTGACTGTTCGGGTGATGGAAGAACTCTTGGAGTGCTGTCTTGTCGTAAGGCCTAACCACAAAGGTGTCGTTAATGTAGTGGAGCCAGAGGTTAGGGCAAAGATTGACCTTCTCGATGCTGTCAAGTTCAAACTCCCCCATGAACAAATCTGCCAGGACCGAGGATAGAGGATATCTCATGGCGGCCCCAGAGGTTTGTTCATAGAATTTGTCTCACCACCTGAAGCTGGAAGCGTAGACGCTGGTGATGAGGAGGTCGTGGACTTGTTCTGGAGTGAGGCTTGTACGGTCTGTCAGTGTAGGTTCGGCTTGAAGGCTTTGGTGGGCGATGTTGCATGCTTCTTCGATTGAAATGTTGGTGAACAGTGACACGACATTAAAACTGACAAGGATATCAGTTGGACGGAGATGTATGTGCTTGATGATGTCGACTAACTTGCTTGTGTTGTTGATGTGAGGTTCAGTGAGGCCAACTAGTCGATGGAGGTTCTTGGTGAGGTGTGTTGCAATGTTGTAAGAAGGTGAACCCTGGGATGCCACGATGGGGCGGAGAGGACCATCTGGCTTGTGGATCTTGGGTTGGCAGAAGAAACGTGGGCAGGTGAATGCGGATGGCTTGAGGTGACGGTACGTGGTGTTGTCTATGACTTGCGCTTGATAGAGAGTACAGAGTTTGGTGGTGAGTGTGCGTTCAATGACTGGGCTGGGGTTCCTTGGCAGGCATTGGTAGGTATTAGTTGACAGGATTTCATTTACTTGGTGGTCATAATCCGTTGTAGACATGACCATAGTGGCATTACCCTTGTCCGCTGACATGATGTGGATGGTCTTGTCTTTGTGCAGGGCTCAGATATCAGCATTTTCTCGCCTGCTTGTGTAGGGTCTTGGTAACTTGGCATTTGAAGTCTTTGCAGAATTTGGATGCGGACTTGGTTGGCGACTGTCTTGTCCAGATGTTTGAGTGCAGGTTCAGTGGACTGATTGATGTCTTTGACTGGAATCATGCGAGGTGCGCTGGCGCCCACACATTGCACGATTCCAGTCAAAGATATTATTCAGTCTACCGAACCTGCGCTCAAACATCTAGACAAGACATTCGTCAACCATATCCGCATCCAGATTCTTCAAACTCTTCAAACACCAAGTTACCAAGACCCAACACAAGCAAGCAAGAACACGCCGCTATCGGAGCCCTGCACAAAGACAAGTCTATCCACATCATTTCAACGAACATTGGTAATGCCACCGTGTTCATGTGCACAACAGATTCTGACCACAAGGTAACCGACATCCTGTCAACTGATACCTACCGACGCCTGCCAAGTAACTCCTGTTCAGTCATCGAATGCACCCCCACTGCTAAATTCTGCACTCTCTATCAAGCGCAGGTCATAGACAACACCATGTACCGTCACCTCAAGCCATCCGCATCCGCCTAATCACGTTTTTTTGGCCAACCTTAAGAGCCACAAGCCAGATGTTCCTCTCCGTCCCATCGTGGCGTCCCGGGGTCACCCACCTACAATACTGCAAGACACCCCACCAAGACCCTTCATCCACTAGTTGGCCTCACTGAACATAACATTAACAACTCAAGCAAGTTCGTCGACATTATCAAATACATACATCTCCGGGCAACTGAGATCCTTGTCAGTTTTGACATCATGTCACTATTCACCAACATACCAACTGAAGAAGCATGCAACATTGCCGAACAATGCCTTTAATCCTAACCTACATTGACAGACCGCACAAGACTCACTCCAGAACAAGTCCACGACATCCTTATCACCTGCTTCTCCGCTTTTAGATTCAGGTGGCGAGACTAATTCTACAAACAAACCTCTGGGGCCACCATGGGATCTCCTCTATCCCCGGTCCTGATGGATTTGTTCATGGAGGAGTTTTAACTTGACGGTATCAAGAACGCCAATCTTCGCCCCAACCTCAGGTTCCGCTACATTGACGACACCTTTGTGGTTTTGGCCCAACGGCAAGACAGCACTCCAAAAGTTCTTCCATCAACTGAACAGTCAATATCTACGTATCCGATTCAACATGGAACAAGAACAAAACAATGCTATCTCCTTCCTAGGTGCCGAAGTAACAAAACAAGCTGATGGTACTCTAGCCCACACGGTACATCACAAGCCAACGCACACCAACAGATACGTTCACAACTCATTATTCCACCATCCTCGCTTCAAGTCTGCTGTCTCCAACACCTTGGTCCATTGGACCTTGGACACCTGTGACAAGGGCAGCTTGAAGCAGGAACTACAACACATCAAGACATCACGTCAACTTAATGGCTACAAAACTTTCAACCTCAGCGAGCCCAAGCCAAGTCTCACACCAGATGAACTACCAGAGTTCAAGGCTGCAATCTCCCTCCAAAACATTGGCCTATCTTCTCACAAGCTTCAACGTATCTTCATTCAAGCTCAAGTCAAGACCTTCCATACAGCATCGAACAAGATTCAAGCATCACTCCACACACACAAGGACAAGCAAGACACTCGAGACAAAGCCAGCGTTTACCACATTCCCTGCGATTACTGTAAAGTATACATCGTGGAACCAGGGCGCAATATCTCAACAAGAATCAAGGAACACAAAGCACATGGCACACTGGAACACCTCAACAATTCAGCCATCATCAAATATTCACACGAACACGACAGCATCATTAAGTGGAATCAAGCCAAACTCATAGCTCATGTACAGTACTGGCACAAATGCAGAGTCGGGGAGGCCATCGATATACAAGCACGCCATACAGTTCCAGAAGACATCGGTTTCTTCATTAACGACATCTGGTCACACATCCTCAAGCCAACCCTTCCAGCAGCAGCTCACCACAAGAATGTCACACTCCAATGCACACACATCCAGCCAGCAATCAACTCACATGCATTACCGGCCAAGAACAGCTTTGATCCATCCCGCCCAAATGCTCACCCATCCAGCACTTCTAAAGTTCGACCATCGCCTGTAGTCCAACATTCTCCTGAAGACGAGACCAAACCTGCTCTTTCCAGAGCCAATACTCACCTTAAGAGGTTTACACATGGTTGTCCCCGTAAATTCTTATTTCTCCACACCATGCAAAGCTTCAAACAATACATATCCAAGATGGGATTAAATCGCAACAAACCTAGGTAGAATAGCTAGAGAATGATCTCTTTATACTCAAAACTCTATTTCGAGATGCATTTTTCTCATTGTCTGTATTTTTTCTTTAATTTTTTTACGGCGACGGTGATCCATCTGCCTATTGGAGACCAATGGAAACTGCACCATTCCAGTTGCGGCCATGAAGACATCAATGGGAGCTGTGTATCTTTGAGGAAAACGACAGGAAAAGGTAAGTTTATTTTAAGGGA
Organism: Asterias amurensis; assembly: GCF_032118995.1. Taxonomy (NCBI): domain Eukaryota; kingdom Metazoa; phylum Echinodermata; class Asteroidea; order Forcipulatida; family Asteriidae; genus Asterias; species Asterias amurensis. The sequence continues at coordinate 14,642,016 of NC_092661.1, forward strand.
CCGTAAGTTGTTGTGATTTATCCTGAAATCAAGATTATGTCTAGATTTAAAAGGGGCTCCATGCTAAAATTTAGCTTTGAAAATCACCAGTTTTCCAATTGCTAGAGTCCTCATGAAAAAAATCTAAACCTCGCAGCATGAATATTGTTCTATGGTGAAAAGTATTTAATGAGAATAGTGGTTTTGTAATAACTTGATTGGCATATATTTCAGGAGTCTGCAGTTCTGCTGGGTATGTGGTGTGCTACCTGCCGATGACCAAAAGCCATGATGCAACAGTGCCTGACTATGCGGACAGCATCCCAGCTGTCTTTTAAGTGCACCAAACATAGGTAGATAGCTAGAGAATGATCTCTTTAATCTCTAAACTCTGTTGGGGAAGTGCTTTTTGCTAATAGTTTGTATTTGTCGTTTATTTTTTACGGCGACGGTGAACTGGTGAAATGTTTAACCATCTGCCCATGGGAGTCCAGTTGAAACTGCACATGCCGGCCATGAAGTAATCATTGGGACCTTTGTACGCTGTGAGCAAAATGACAAGACAGGGTAAGTTTATATTTAGTTTAATTGTTGGCAAATTTTGTGATTTTGACTGGAGCATAACTGTTTTCCTCTTCTGGATTAGTGATGTGAAAAAAATAACATTGTATTACATAAATGTGCCAAATACAACCTTGCAACATGAACTATAATTGTTCTACAGTAAAAAGTATTGGGTGAAAATAACTATACTGAAATGTCTTAATTGACATATATTTCAGGAGTCTGCAGATCTGCTTGGGATACCTGCTGATAACAAGCACCAACATGAAAACAGCCGAGAGGATGCCTGCCTATGCGGACAACATCCCAGTTGTCATTGAAGTGCACCAAACATAGGTAGATAGCTAGAGAATGATCTCTTTAATCTCAAAACTTCATTTCGCAGTGCATTTCATTTGCTTGGATCCTTTTTGTTCTTAAGCAGCTCTATGAAAGTTGGCCCTGATGATCCAAGTCTTGATATGGTACTAATGCGAGCTAGCATTGTAATTTTGTTGTAGATGATTGTGACGACTGCGTGTCAACATGGACCATGAAGATGTGACGTCACAGTACAGAAAGATACATCATGGCTTGAGGAGATAGACTTATTCCTCAGCTACTCACCAGGGTCCTAAGTGGAATTTGAAGGTATGATCTGTTTTAGCGAAGCTTGAGATGAAAGTTTAGAAATCCATACAAGTGCAGACAATAGACATTTCTTAGGTTTCATTATTCAAACATAGTCCCATATACCTTAATAATAATAATAATAAACAGTTCTTATATAGCGCAAATTACAAAATAAAGTCTCTAAGGGCTTCTATGATTGAAAAGATGGGTTTTAAGTTTAGATTTAAATGTTCGTAGCGTGGCACAGTCTATGATATTGTTGGGAAGAGAGTTCCAAAGTCTTGGAGAAGCATATTTGAAGGAGCGATGACCGTTGACCTTGTCTGAAAAATGTATGTTAAAGCGTGCGTCAGGAGGGTCACTGAGTGAGGGATATGCATACTTAATAAAAAGCAATTCTTGATATAGTATACACACATCTTTAACCTTTAAATCCAAATCTCGCTCTAATTATTTTTTTCTTTCTTTTTTGATCATATTTAATACAGGATTAACACGTTCGAACATCTTCAAGTTGGACGCGTGAAGATGCTGTGCCACCTTAGGCAACACCAATAAAACACTTGCTTCACCACCTCATCTAAGGCATCATGACAACAGATGAACATTGTCAACAGAATGAACCCAAAGAACACAAACGAGACGAAGAGGCAGACCAAGTTGGCGTTAGATGGATGACATCAGAGAATTTGGAAGCGTCACTTGGATGCGACAAGCGCAAGAACGATCAAGGTGGAATGGTGATGAAGAGGCCTTACTTCTGCAGTATGTAGCGACATTATCTAGATAGATATTTTGCCACTTACACAAAAATATTTACTCTGTACAAAGTCAAGACAACATAAGGTTATTTGTAAAAGTAAACTCACTACCAATAAAAAGTAAACAAGTGTGTTAAGGACTGTATATAAGTGGTGATTTATGTAATGAAGTTTTGTATTGTAATAATGAATTAAATATAAATTGTAACTTTTATTTTGTGTCACTCTGTAATTCAATTAGTTATTAATCTAATTGTTTACATGGTATCTGTTCAGGGGTACCCTCACATGGTGGCCACCATGTTTTTTTACTGGTTACTATATGAAAACATGTAAATATTGTGACACACTTGGGGTTTAGAACTCTTTTTAAAGTTTGTTATGTCAAAGGTCATGACCTTGTGTGTGTTTGAGTACTCATTAACCAGGTTTATTATTACAAAGGTCTAGACATTGTTCATGGTATTTATTAAGGATAATCAGTCCAGTTTTGGAGTACTCTTAACGTCGTTAAACAAGTGTGTTAAGGACTGTTTATAAGTGGTGATTTATGTAATGAAGTTTTGTATTGTAATAATGAATTAATTAAAAATTGTAACTTTTATTTTGTGTCACTCTGTAATTCAATTATTTGTTATTCTATTGTTTACATGGTATCTGTTCTGGGGTACCCTCACATGGTGGCTACCATGTTTCTTTACTGGTTACTATATGAAGACATGTCAATACTGTGACACACTTGGGGTTTAGTAACTCTTGTTAAAGTTTTTAATGTCAAAGGTCATGACCTTGTGTGTGTGTTTGAGTACTCATTAAACAGGTTTATAGTTACAAAGGTCTAGACATTGTCCATGGTATTTATATGGATAATCAGTCCAGTTTTCGAGTACTCTTAAGACGTTAAATAAGTGTGTTAAGGACTGTTAGTGGTGGTATATGTAATGAAGTTTTGTATTTTGATAATAAATTAAAATTGTAACTTTTATTTTGTGTCACTCTGTAATTCAATTATTTGTTATTCTTATTGTTTACATGGTATCTGTTCTGGGGTACCCTCACATGGTGGCCACCATGTTTTTTTACTGGTTACTATATGAAGACATGTAAATATTGTGACACACTTGGGGTTTAGTAACTCTTGTTAAAGTTTGTAATGTCAAAGGTCTTGACCTTGTGTGTGTTTGAGTACTCATTAACCAGGTTTATTATTACAAAGGTCTAGACATTGTTCATGGTATTTGTTAGGGATAATCAGTCCAGTTTTTGAGTACTCTTAACGACGTTAAACAAGTGTGTTAAGGACTGTATATAAGTGGCGATTTATGTAATGAAGTTTTGTATTGTAATAATGAATTAAATATAAATTGTAACTTTTGTTTTGTGTCACTCTGTAATTCAATTATTTATTATTTTAATTATTAACATGGTATCTCTTCTGGGGTACCCTCACATGGTGGCCACCATGTTTTTTTACTGGTTACTATATGAAGACATGTAAATATTGTGACACACTTGGGGTTAAGAACTCTTTTTAAAGTTTGTTATGTCAAAGGTCATGACCTTGTGTGTGTTTGAGTACTCATTAACCAGGTTTATTATTACAATGGTCTAGACATATTGTTCATGGTATTTGTTAAGGATAATCAGTCCAGTTTTTGAGTGCTCTTAACTACGTTAGAAAAATGTGTTAAGGACTGTATATAAGTGGTGATTTATGTAATGAAGTTTTGTATTGTAATAATGAATTAAATATAAATTGTAACTTTTATTTTGTGTCATTCTGTAATTCAATTATTTGTTATTCTAATTGTTTACATGGTATCTGTTCTGGGGTACCCTCACATAGTGGCCAGCAAGTTTCTTTACTGGTTACTATATGAAGACATGTAAATATTGTGACACACTTGGGGTTTAGTAACTCTTTTTAAAGTTTGTTATGTCAAAGGTCATGACCTTGTGTGTGTTTGAGTACTCATTAACCAGGTTTATTATTACAAAGGTCTAGACATTGTTCATGGTGATTGTTAGGGATAATCAGTCCAGTTTTTGAGTACTCTTAACGACGTTAAACAAGTGTGTTAAGGACTGTATATAAGTGGCGATTTATGTAATGAAGTTTTGTATTGTAATAATGAATTAAATATAAATTGTAACTTTTGTTTTGTGTCACTCTGTAATTCAATTATTTATTATTTTAATTATTAACATGGTATCTTTTCTGGGGTACCCTCACATGGTGCCCACCATGTTTTTTTACTGGTTACTATATGAAGACATGTAAATATTGTGACACACTTGGGGTTTAGAACTCTTTTTAAAGTTTGTTATGTCAAAGGTCATGACCTTGTGTGTGTTTGAGTACTCATTAACCAGGTTTATTATTACAATGGTCTAGACATATTGTTCATGGTATTTGTTAAGGATAATCAGTCCAGTTTTTGAGTGCTCTTAACTACGTTAGAAAAATGTGTTAAGAACTGTATATAAGTGGTGATTTATGTAATAAAGTTTGGTATTATAATAATGAGTTAATTATAAATTGTAACTTTTATTTTGTGTCACTCTGTAATTCAATTATTTGTTATTCTAATTGTTTACATGGTATCTATTCTGGGGTACCCTCACATGGTGGCCACCATGTTTTTTTACTGGTTACTATATGAAGACATGTAAATATTGTGACACACTTGGGGTTTAGTAACTCTTTTTAAAGTTTGTTATGTCAAAGGTCATGACCTTGTGTGTGTTTGAGTACTCATTAACCAGGTTTATTATTACAAAGGTCTAGACATTGTTCATGGTGATTGTTAGGGATAATCAGTCCAGTTTTTGAGTACTCTTAACGACGTTAAACAAGTGTGTTAAGGACTATATAAGTGGCGATTTATGTAATGAAGTTTTGTATTGTAATAATGAATTACATATAAATTGTAACTTTTGTTTTGTGTCACTCTGTAATTCAATTATTTGTTATTCTAATTGTTTACATGGTATCTATTCTGGGGTACCCTCACATGGTGGCCACCATGTTTTTTTACTGGTTACTATATGAAGACATGTAAATATTGTGACACACTTGGGGTTTAGTAACTCTTTTTAAAGTTTGTTATGTCAAAGGTCATGACCTTGTGTGTGTTTGAGTACTCATTAACCAGGTTTATAATTACAAAGGTCTAGCCATTGTCCATGGTATTTATATGGATAATCAGTCCAGTTTTAGAGTACTCTAAGAGTCTTAACGACGTTAAAAAAGTGTGTTAAGGACTGTATATAAGTGTTGATTTATGTAATGAAGTTTTGTATCGTAATAATGAATTAATTATAAATTGTAACCTTTTATTTTGTGTCACCCTGTAATTCAATTATTTATTATTCTAATTATTAACATGGTATCTGTTTGGGGTACCCTCACATGGTGGCCACCATGTTTTTTACTGGTTACTATAGGAAGACATGTAAATATTGTGACACACTTGGGGTTTGAAGTAACTCTTTTTCAAAGGTCATGACCTTGTGTGTGTTTGAGTACTCATTCACCAGGTTTATTATTACAAAGGTCTAGACATTTTCCACGGTATTTATTAAGGGTATGCAGTCCAGTTTTGGAGTACTCTTAACGACGTTATTTGATAACAAGGTTATGACATTGTTTATGGTGTTTACATGTATATACGGTTTCGAGTACTCATTAACGAGGTTTTGTGATTACAAAGGTCATGCCATTTTCTAGGGTTTTTATGAAGGGTGTTTGATTCAGGGAATGACCGGGTTGGTGGCTGGCGCTGTAAGGTTGACATTGTTTGCAGTGTTAATTATGGGTGTTTGAGTACTCATTAACGATGTATTATGATCTCTTTTCACTGTTAATTGTGGGGTGGGAGATGACAACCTTCACGTGGTCCACCCTGTTGTTAACTAATTGTCATCAAACAATAGAGCTTTATAACCATGTTTATAAAGCTCTATGCACCAAACCAATTTGTTAATGACATTGTGATGACATTTTCTTTGGTGTTTATTTAGAGAGTTTGAGTACTCATTAAGGTTGACATTGTTTGCAGTGTTAATTTAGTGTGTTTGAGTACTCATTAACGATGTATTAGGATCTCTTTTAACTGTTAATTGTGGGGTGGGAGATGACAACCTTCACGTGGTCCACCCTGTTGTTAACTAATTGTCATCAAACAATAGAGCTATATAAACAAAGCTCTATGCAGCAAAAACAAAATTTTAATTACAAGGTCATGACATTTTCTAGGGGGTTTGAGTACTCATTAACGATGTAGATTTTAAACGATCTCTTAAAACAGTTATTTGTGGGGTGGGAGGTGACAACCTTCACGTGGTCCATCCTGTTGTTAACTAATTGTCATCAAACATTAGAGCTATGCATATACAAGTTTAAAGCTCTATGCATCAAACCATTTGAACAAATGTGTGAAAATGTTGTTTGTTCTTTTATGCAAATCACTTGTTTATTTTGTAAGATGTTACGGGAAACAGCAGGGTCACGGCAAACGTGCGGCGTGCGCCGTCTCCGTTTTAATTAAGTAAACTCATTTTGGGGAAGATGTATGCTGTTTAGTGTAACCCGTTCGTATGTACGCAAAAGAAACAAAACAAAGCGCCCGCCTAGCGCGTTAGCGCTGCTGGAATAGAACGCGCGTATGTCATGTAACCCTGACGTCATAATCAATTCCATAAAAAAAATTACGAAATTGTAACATTTTGCCCATTTTTTTGACACCGAAAAAATATGTTTCCCACAGTAAAAATGTAAAAAGCTAACAACGGCAACATTCTTCAAGATACTTAAAATATGCATTCAAATCTCTAACGTAATGGGAAACAGTCAGGGTCACGGCAAACGTGAAGGGTTCATAAAAAAAGAGTTATATTCATAACACACTTTGCGACGGTTTTTCTTTAAAATGTGCATATATACGGTTAAACAATTTTGACAACCCTTCATTTAGCAAAACATCTCAAGATAATCCTCCTTCATTTTAAGTGTTGTTCAAATATTTCCCACCAAGCGGAGCGTTTTACTGACGTGCTTATGAACACTCGGATTTTCTCATGAATTCTCAAAGGGTCTGGGAGCGCCTATTCTGATCACGCGTCAGCTTCATTATCTCGTAGTTGTGCACTGACTGAGCCAAAAGGGAATTAATGACTTGATGAACTTTTAAGAATGTTCATGATCAGTCCATGCATCAAACAGTTCATGACATGTTCATCACAGCAGTTCATGAACCAAGTTCATTAACTGATCCTTTCCATTAATGGACAAGTTAAAAACGTTTTGTGTGTGTTCATAAAAGTCAATTTATAAGCTTTCTTTGCAGTTAATGAACTTCTAATGAATAATCATAACTCAACTGTGTATTAACTTAACTCCCTGTTTACAAATTGGTATACATTTTTCTTCTAAATTTAATTATTTACAGTTTCTGTATGTCAGTGATAGTAGTGATCATTAGTATCATAATTACCAAGCACTTTACTCTGACAATTTTTGTTCCTGCCCTTTAGGTGTACAGTAATTAGTTTTAAAAATTTCAATTTATTTGCCAGGTTAACATTACGCATTTATAAAATAAAGACATTGATCATGTGAAACAAGAAACAACTGTGTGATGTAGAATGATCATTGTAAAGTAATAGAAAACACCCTGCCCTGTAAAACACTCTGCATTGTTTTGTTGTCAAATGAAAATGTGCCTGTGTGAATTATGATTAATTTTGTTCACCTAAAAGAACTCGGGCAAAATCCGAGTCGGTTTCCTTTGATTTTGAAACTTGGCACGTTGACAGTTTTATTAAAGAGATAGTTACACAGTAAGTAGTAGTGTTTGTTTTGAAGAACATCGTTGGTTATCAACTCTTATTCTAGAAATTAAAACGTCACTTTGTATACAACATAAATTTGTCTTGCAACAGTCTCTTTAAATCCTCCATAACAACACATCGAACAAATGGAAGAAACAAATCAAGCAGGGACAATCTTCATTATTTGCACAAATTTAAAGTTGTCATTTTTGCCACTATTTACACTAATGTATGTATACATAAGCCGTGATAGTAGTAAAATTTACGTATATAATTTTCACCTAAAATCTTCAAGCAAATGTTTCTTGAAACAACCCCAAACAAAAGTGTCAATAACATAGACAAAAGGAATGACGGGAGGTTTTATATGGCCTCAACATTATTACTTATTTTTCTACCTTGTAGAAATGCCGAAAACTACAAATTTTTTGCATTAACAAGTGTAAACAACCAGTGGAGCCTTACGTGTTTCTAAGTTTTGCTCTTTGCTTGGCAAATAAAACCATATTTGTTGTAATCTAGCGACTGTTTACATCGCGCACAGAGAGGTAAAAGATTTGCCACGATTTTACGGACACCTTGAAAACAGGACCTCCTCCTTATCGCACATATTATTACAGTTAATCGCACTCATATTACAATTTATTGCATACATATGTTCCTCATACCTATGTTTAATAAATCATCCTCTCCTTTCATGGACCATTCTTTGTCCTCATCACTTTACTCTCATTGGTTCATAGCCACCCACAAAGACTTTGATTTACTAGAATCTAACCCTTTTTTCTGGTTCCTTCCTTTAAAACCTTTCTCTTCTTTTTCTATGGAAATGTAATTGTTTGAACATTCATAAAGCATTGATATTAAGTTAAAATATTAAGTTTAAATATATATAAAGGTTACAATACTAATTATTAACAAAAAAGTTTTAACAAAAAAAAATTAACAAAATGTATATAAAAACAAATTTTTTAATGAAAGTCTCTGATTGGTCAAAACCCAGTCACGTGTGAGAGTGTTAACGGTGGTATAAATACCGGCTTTGGAAAATAGCGAATAAGTGGCCACTTAACCAGCATACATTGTGTAAACCTTGCGCGTTGCACTGTATCGCACGCTTATATCCCTGTTAGTTTTATTGCAACTTCGCGCACTTACGCGTACGCGCGCTGAAAATGTATCAATTTTGAGTGCGCGCGAGTAACATGTGCGCGCGTATAAACTGACGACGCCGAGCTCATGCGCGCGTTTTAATGCACAAGGAACAGCTATCGTCCAATCATTTGCCTCCTTTGACCCCAGTGAAGGCGCTGAACAGATCATTAATTAAAAGAGTCACTGGTCTCAAAGATCAGTAATGTGATTAACGCACGAAAGAGATTGGAACCATCAAAAGCTCAAAATATGGCCCGTTCGGCTCGGTCCGTTAACAGCGCCAGCCACCAACCCGGTCATTACCACGCAGTGAAGACCGGGTACGAACACTGTTATTCCCTAAATAAACCACAAGGGAAGTTGACTGGGTACATTTTTAAAATGACTTTGGGATGAACACAGAAAAATTGACTAGAGCGGGATTTCAACCAACGACCTCCGGTTTAACGATTATGTTACAATTATTTAAAGCTTATAAAACGTAAAGGGTTTACAAAGAAAAATTTACAAGTTAACAATTAAATATAGTTTAGGCAACATTTAATGCTGGAAATATACAAAGTTTACAAAATATATATCGTTTTAAAAATATATAAAAATTACAAAATGTATAGTCTTAAAAAAAAAATATAAATAAAATAAATAATGAAAAAAACGAAAAATATGTATGTTATGTTTTACAATTATTTAAAGTTTATGAAATATAAAGTTTACAAAGTAAAGTTTACAGAATATACAATGTTAAATGCTTAAAAATGTATAATATTTACAAAAAACAGTATTTGCAAAATATATAGAATTCAACAAAATGTATAAAATTAAAAACAAATTATGAGTACAACAGTTATGAAATATACATTTCAAAAACTACGAAAATTACAAACGTCTAAAAAAAAAATTTTTTTTTATTATACATATCATGAAACAAAACTGAAAATAGATATTTTACAATAAGTTGAAGTTTATGTGAAATATAAAAAGTTTACAAAGTTAAGTTTACAAAATATATCAAGTATTGTTAACTAATATATAATGCTCAAAAATATATATAAAGTTATCAAAATATATGTAGTGTTCTAAAATATTTAGAATTTACAAAATATATAAATTATTGGCGAAAGTAACTCTATCTCTCTCTCTCTCTGCGTTCACGTCCTTCGTCCTTACATAGCAACAGTTAAAACAACAAGCCTGTAAGATCACGTCTTTCCCAAACAGAACAGTGTCCTGACCATAGAGCTATGCCTTTCTGCAGGGGCTCGCAACAACACAACTCCACACTGACGCTGTGTTATTGTGCCAAATCAAACACATTATTATTAACAAGATGAATTGTATTCCCATATGCAAAAAAAAAGTTCTTAAGCACCTCGTACCGGCTCATGCTGTGCTCCGGCTGTGCTCTGCTTTTTGTTGTCTAATTTAGAAATGTCACCCTTTTTCCCTACATGCAATGACTGAGTCTGGTTACCTGGTATGGAGTCCTTCTCATCTTCACATGCCCTGCAACCACTAGAATCCTGTTGATGGTAAATGCGGTACTCAATTACTTGGACGCACCTTTTAATCATGGAATTCTACTGAGTTGTATTACCGCACAGAGAGATCACGTCCACCGAGAAAGGTATATTATCACCCTTACTATCAGTAATGTAACTCTACTAACCAAACTTGCAAGTCCTATACCCAGTTACTGCATGCGCAGCGTTGCACACTAACCTAAATCTACCAAGCTCATATCCGAGCACGCTTGCGTGTGACATCTTAATCTCCAACTAAACACCATTCGTCATTGTCTACACGTCGTGTAACAACCACGCACCCCATTTACTACACGTTCATTCTTAAACTAAAATGGAATAACTCTGATTCGAAGTGCACTTTTCTCATTTTTTGTTTTGTTTTGTCTTATATTTTTTCGAAGACGGTGTCATGCCATTCCAGTACCGACCAAGAAGACATCATTGGGAGCTATGTACGCTGTGAGGAAAACGACAGGACCAGGTAAGTTTATTTTCAGTTTGATTGATAGCTTGGAAAGTAATGAGGGAGCGTAATTTGTTAAGGTTTATCCTAAAATAAACAATTTGTTCAGATTTAAAAGGGGCTCCATGCTCTAAATTAGCTTTGTAATTCACAAATTTTCCATTTGCTGGAGTCAAGATGAAAATTGGGGGGGGGGGGGACTCGATTATGTAAGATGCTATTGTGTTTGATACCCTTCAATTGCAATTCAAATGTAAAGGGCCATACATTTTTGGACAGAAATTCTTCAGTTTCATTTCCAAATTGTAATCAAAAGGACATCAAGTCTGAGTTAATGTACCGACCAATGGGGAGAGGGTGATGGTATAAAACGTTGCGAGAACCAACTCCCTCTGAATTAACATAGTTTTCGATTAAGAAGTAATTTCCATGAATTTGGAAATTCTTGAATTGTGCATATATTGTTCCTTTACTAATATGTGGGTTTACTGTATTAATGTTTTGCAATTTGTCCTGTAAGGTTCTTGTTCATTCAATTGTTTGGATTATTATAATGTTATCCGCTTTTGTACAGTTTATGGAATGGGCGCACTGTTAATGAACAAATTTTTAATATTATTATTATTATTATTATTATTATTAGTTTTGTTTCGAGACCTCAGCATTTGATTTTGAGGTTTCGAAATCAAGCATCTGAAAGCACATAAGTTTGTGTAACAAGGATGGGTGTGCTTTCTTTCATTATTGTCTTGCAACTTGGACGATCAATTGAGCTCAAAGTTTCACAAGTTTTTACTTCATGCATATGTTGACATACGTCACCAAGAGTGAAGACTGGTCTTTGATAATTACCTATAGTGTCCAGTGTCTTTAAGCCTTTAGTCCACAAACTGTCCCGTCGGTTTCTTCGCAAAAAGTTCTTGAAAGTTGGTTTAATGGAAACAACAAGTTCATGACAATTGTTCAACTGTAAAGAAAATTTGAGAGAAAGAAAGCATAACAAATCATCATCGAAAAACTCAAGGACCCAATTTTGGGATGCTCTTTGTAATAATGGACCAATTTAAGGTGGAGGTTTTACACTTGATATTTTGACTTGATTGACATATTTTCAGGAGTCTGCAGTTCTGCTGGGAATGTGGTGTACTACCTGTCGATGACTGAAGCTCACAAAACATAGGTACATAGCTAGAGAATTATCTCTTTATAATCTTGTCTTCAGGGGAATGCTGGAATGCAGGCGGCGCCGGTGGTGGAGCTTAAGTTGCGCTGGATGGATGAGCATTTGGGAGGGAAGGATCAGAGCTGTTCTTGGCCGGTGATGCGTGAGAGTTGATTGCTGGCTGGATGTGAATTGCATAGGAGTGTGACATTCTGTAGGTGAGCTGCTGCTGGGAGGGTTGGCTCGAGGATGGGTGACCAGATGTACATAATGAAGAAACCTATGTCTCGTGGAACTTTATGATGTGCTTGTATCTCGATGGCCTCCCTGACTCTGCATTGGTGTCAGGACTGTACAGGAGCTTTGAGTTCGGCTTGATTCCAATTGATGATGTGGTCGTGTTCTTGTGAATGTTTGATGATGGCTGATTTGTCGAGGTGTCCCAGTCTGCTATGTGCTTTGTGTCCTTGATTCTTGTTGAGATGCTGCGCCAGGTTTCCGCGAAGTACACTTTACCGCAATCACAGGGAATGCGGTAAACGCCTGCTTTGTCTTGAGTGTCTCGCTTGTCCTTGTGTGTGTGGAGTGATGCTTGAATCTTGTTTGGTGCTGTGTGGAAGATCTTGACTTGAGCTTGACTGAAGATACTTTGAAGCTTGTGAGAAGTGTGGCCGATATCTGGGAGGGTGATTGCAGCCTTGAACTCTGGTTGTTCATCTGTTGTGAGACTTGGCTTGGGCTGGCTAAGATTGAATGTCTTGTAGTCGTTAAGTTGAAGTGAAGTCTTGATGTGGTGTAGTTCCTGCTTCAAGCTGCCTTTGTCACAGGTGTTGAAGGCCCAGCAAACCAAGGTGTTGCAGACAGCAGACTTGAAGCGAGGATGATGGAATGATGCGTTGTGAAGGTATCTATCGGGGTATTTTGGCTTGCGATGTACCGTTTGGGCTATAGTGCCATCAGCTTGTCTTGTTACTTGGACGTCTAGGACGGAGATAGTGTTGTTTTGTTCTTGTTCCAAGGTGAATTGGATGTGTGGATGTTGACTGTTCAGGTGATGGAAGAACTCTTGGAGTGCTGTCTTGTCGTAAGGCCTAACCACAAAGGTGTCGTTAATGTAGCGGAGCCAGAAGTTAGGGCAAAGATTGACCTTCTCGATGCTGTCAAGTTCAAACTCCTCCATGAACAAATCCGCCAGGACTGGGGATAGAGGATATCTCATGGCGGCCCCAGAGGTTTGTTCATAGAATTTGTCTCACCACCTGAAGCTGGAAGCGTAGACGTTGGTGATGAGGAGGTCGTGGACTTGTTCTGGAGTGAGGCTTGTGCGGTCTGTCAGTGTAGGTTCGGCTTGAAGGCTTTGGTTGGCGATGTTGCATGCTTCTTCGATTGGTATGTTGGTGAACAGTGACACGACATCAAAACTGACAAGGATATCAGTTGGACGGAGATGTATGTGCTTGATGATGTCTACTAACTTGCTTGTGTTGTTGATGTGATGTTCAGTGAGGCCAACTAGTCGATGGAGGTTCTTTGTGAGGTGTGTTGCAATGTTGTAAGAAGGTGAACCCTGGGAAGCCACGATGGGGCAGAGAGGACCATCTTGCTTGTGGATCTTGGGTTGTTAGAAGAAACGTGGGCAGGTGAATGCGGATGGCTTGAGGTGACGGTACGTGGTGTTGTCTATGACTTGCGCTTGATAGAGAGTACAGAGTTTGGTGGTGAGTGTGCGTTCAATGACTGGGCTGGGGTTCCTTGGCAGGCATTGGTAGGTATTAGTTGACAGGATTTCATTTACTTGGTGGTCATAATCCGTTGTAGACATGACCATAGTGGCATTACCCTTGTCCGCTGACATGATGTTGATGGACTTGTCTTTGTGCAGGGCTCAGATATCAGCATTTTCTCGCCTGCTTGTGTAGGGTCTTGGTAACTTGGCGTTTGAAGTCTTTGCAGAATTTGGATGCGGACATGGTTGGCGACTGTCTTGTCCAGATGTTTGAGTGCAGGTTCAGTGGACTGATTGATGTCTTTGACTTGAATCATGCGAGGTGTGCTGGCGCCCACACAGTGCACGATTCCAGTCAAAGATATTATTCAGTCTACCGAACCTGCACTCAAACATCTAGACAAGACATTCGTCAACCATATCCGCATCCAGATTCTTCAAACTCTTCAAACACCAAGTTACCAAGACCCAACACAAGCAAGCAAGAACACGCCACTATCCGAGCCCTGAACAAAGACAAGTCTATCCACATCATGTCAACGAACATTGGTAATGCCACCGTGTTCATGTGCACAACAGATTCTGACCACAAGGTAACCGACATCCTGTCAACTGATACCTACCAACGCCTGCCAAGTAACTCCTGTTCAGTCATAGAACGCACCCCCACTGCTAAATTCTGCACTCTCTATCAAGCGCAGGTCATAGACAACACCATGTACCGTCACCTCAAGCCATCCGCATCCGCCTAATCACGTTTTTTTGGCCAACCTTAAGAGCCACAAGCCAGATGTTCCTCTCCGTCCCATCGTGGCGTCCCGGGGTCACCCACCTACAATACTGCAAGACACCCCACCAAGACCCTTCATCCACTAGTTGGCCTCACTGAACATAACATTAACAACTCAAGCAAGTTCGTCGACATTATCAAATACATACATCTCCGGGCAACTGAGATCCTTGTCAGTTTTGACATCATGTCACTATTCACCAACATACCAACTGAAGAAGCATGCAACATCGCCGAACAATGCCTTCAAGCCTAACCTACACTGACAGACCGCACAAGACTCACTCCAGAACAAGTCCACGACCTCCTTATCACCTGCTTCTCCGCTTTTAGATTCAGGTGGCGAGACAAATTCTACGAACAAACCTCTGGGGCCACCATGGGATCTCCTTTATCCCCAGTCCTGATGGATTTGTTCATGGAGGAGTTTTAACTTGACGGTATCAAGAACGCCAATCTTTGCCCCAACCTCAGGTTCCGCTACATTGACGACACCTTTGTGGTTTTGGCCCAACGGCAAGACAGCACTCCAAAAGTTCTTCCATCAACTGAACAGTCAATATCTACGTATCCGATTCAACATGGAACAAGAACAAAACAATGCTATCTCCTTCCTAGGTGCCGAAGTAACAAGACAAGCTGATGGCACTCTAGCCCACACGGTACATCACAAGCCAACGCACACCAACAGATACATTCACAACTCATTATTCCACCATCCTCGCATCAAGTCTGCTGTCTCCAACACCTTGGTCCGTTGGACCTTGGACACCTGTGACAAGGGCAGCTTGAAGCAGGAACTACAACACATCAAGACATCACGTCAACCTAATGGCTACAAAACTTTCAACCTCAGCGAGCCCAAGCCAAGTCTCACACCAGATGAACTACCAGAGTTCAAGGCTGCAATCTCCCTCCCAAACATTGGCCTATCTTCTCACAAGCTTCAACGTATCTTCATTCAAGCTCATGTCAAGACCTTCCATACAGCATCAAACAAGATTCAAGCATCACTCCACACACACAAGGACAAGCAAGACACTCGAGACAAAGCCAGCGTTTACCACATTCCCTGCAATTACTGTGAAGTATACATCGTGGAACCAGGGCGCAATATCTCAACAAGAATCAAGGAACACAAAGCACATGGCACACTGGAACACCTCAACAATTCAGCCATCATCAAATATTCACACGAACACGACAGCATCATTAAGTGGAATCAAGCCAAACTCATAGCTCATGTACAGTCCTGGCACAAATGCAGAGTCGGGGAGGCCATCGATATACAAGCACGCCATACAGTTCCAGAAGACATCGGTTTCTTCATTAACGACATCTGGTCACACATCCTCAAGCCAACCCTTCCAGCAGCAGCTCACCACAAGAATGTCACACTCCAATGCACACACATCCAGCCAGCAATCAACTCACATGCATTACCGGCCAAGAACAGCTTTGATCCATCCCGCCCAAATGCTCATCCATCCAGCACTTCTAAAGTTCGACCATCGCCTGTAGTCCAACATTCTCCTGAAGACGAGCAGAATAAACTGTTAGAAACATCGAGACCAAACCTGCTCTTTCCAGAGCCAATACTCACCTTAAGAGGTTTACACATGGTTGTCCCCGTAAATTCTTATTTCTCCACACCATGCAAAGCTTCAAACAATACATATCCAAGATGGGATTAAATCGCAACAAATCTAGGTAGAATAGCTAGAGAATGATCTCTTTAACTCAAAACTCTATTTCGAGATGCATTTTTCTCATTGTCTGTATTTTTTCTTTAATTTTTTTACGGCGACGGTGATCCATCTGCCTATTGGAGACCAATGGAAACTGCACCATTCCAGTTGCGGCCATGAAGACATCAATGGGAGCTGTGTATCTTTGAGGAAAACGACAGGAAAAGGTAAGTTTATTTTAAGGTGGATTGATAGCTTGGGAAGTAATGAGGGACCGTATTGATAGCTTCGGAAGTAATGAGGGACCGTAAGTTGTTGAGATTTATCCTGAAATCAAGATTATGTCTAGATTTAAAAGGGGCTCCATGCTCAAATTTAGCTTTGTAATTCACAAATTTTCCATTTGCTGGAGTCGAGATGAAAACTGGGGGGGGGGACTCGATTATGTAAGATGCTATTGTGTTTGATACCCTTCAATTGCAATTCAAATATAAAGGGCCATACATTTTTGGACAGAAATTCTACAGTTTCATTTCCAAATTGTAATCAAAAGGACATCAAGTCTGAGCTTATGTACAGACCAATTTGTTTTTGCTGTATGATGATGTCATGCTCTGAAAGAGCTCAATTTGTTTTCTGCACCATTTTAACTTGACATAGAGTCATGCAGTGTCCCCAAACTCCACTCACATGTTGGAAAATGAATGCATCACAAAACTCAAATTCACAAAAACTCAAAACTCAAGATCCACATCATTTACATTTATGGAGCGGAACTGTTTGCTTTTTTGGATTTTGGATTTTGAAGCAAACACTTTGGTACATGAGAAAATAAATACAGTGAAAAGTATTTGACGTGAGTGTATATATGTGTCCTGATTGAAATGTATTTCAGGAGTCTGCGTTTATGGTTTAAAGGCAGTGGACACTATTTTTAGTTACTCAAAATAATTATTATCGTCAAACCTTACTTGGTAACTAGGAATGGGGAGAGGGTGATGGTATAAAACATTGCGAGAACCAACTCCCTCTGAATTAACGTAGTTTTCGATAAAGAAGTAGTTTTCCATGAATTTGGTGCTCTGATTTTTGTCCTACCAATTTACTGCATGCGCAGCGTTGCACACTAACCTAAATCTACCAAGCTCATATCCGAGCATGCTTGCTTGTGACATCTTAATCTCCAACTTCACACCATTCGTCATTGTCTACACATCGTGTAACAACCACGCACCCCTTTTATTACACCTTCATTCTTAAACTAAAATGGAATAACTCTGATTCGAAGTGCACTTTTCTCATTTTTTGTTTTGTTTTGTCTTATATTTTTTCAAAGATGGTGTCATGCCATTCCAGTACCGACCAAGAAGACATCATTGGGAGCTATGTACGCTGTGAGGAAACCGACAGGACCAGGTAAGTTTATTTTCAGTTTGATTGATAGCTTGGAAAGTAATGAGGGAGCGTAATTTGTTAAGGTTTATCTTAAAATAAACATTTTGTTCAGATTTAAAAGGGGCTCCACGCTCTAATTTAGCTTCGTTAATCACAAATTTTCCATTTGCTGGAGTCAAGATGAAAATTGGGGGGGGGGGGACTTGATTATGTAAGATGCTATCGTGTTTGATACCCTTCAATTGCAATTCAAATATAAAGGGCCATACATTTTTGGACAGAAATTCTTCAGTTTCATTTCCAAATTGTCATCAAAAGGACATCAAGTCTGAGTTAATGTACCGACCAATGGGGAGAGGGTGATGGTATAAAACGTTGCGAGAACCAACTCCCTCTGAATTAACATAGTTTTCGATTAAGAAGTAATTTTCCATGAATTTGGAAATTCTTGGATTGTGCATATATTGTTCCTTTACTAATATGTGGGTTTACTGTATTAATGTTTGCAATTTGTCCTGTAAGGTTCTTGTTCATTCAATTATTTGGATTATTGTAATGTTATACGCTTTTGTACAGTTTATGGAATGGGCGCAATGTAAATGAACAAATTATTATTATCAATATTATTATTATTATTATTAGTTTTGTTTCGAGACCTCAGCATTTGATTTTGAGGTTTCGAAATCAAGCATCTGAAAGCACATAAGTTTGTGTAACAAGGGTGGGTGTGCTTTCTTTCATTATTGTCTTGCAACTTCGACGATCAATTGAGCTCACAAGTTTTTACTTCATGCATATGTTGACATACGTCACCAAGAGTGAAGACTGGTCTTTGACAATTACCTATAGTGTCCAGTGTCTTTAAGCCTTTAGTCCACAAACTGTCCTGTCGGTTTCTTCGCAAAAAGTTCTTGAAAGTTGGTTAAATGGAAACAACAAGTTCATGACAATTGTTCGACTGTAAAGAAAATTTGAGAGAAAGAAAGCATAACAAATTATCATCGAAAAACTCATGGACCCAATTTTGGGATGCTCTTTGTAATAATGGACCAATTTAAGGTGGAGGTTTTACACTTAATATTTTGACTTGATTGACATATTTTCAGGAGTCTGCAGTTCTGCTGGGAATGTGGTGTACTACCTGTCGATGACTGAAGCTCACAAAACATAGGTACATAGCTAGAGAATTATCTCTTTATAATCTTGTCTTCAGGGGAATGCTGGAATGCAGGCGGCGCCGGTGGTGGAGCTTAAGTTGCGCTGGATGGATGAGCATTTGGGAGGGAAGGATCAGAGCTGTTCTTGGCCGGTGATGCGTGAGAGTTGATTGCTGGCTGGATGTGAATTGCATTGGAGTGTGACATTCTTTAGGTGAGCTGCTGCTGGGAGGGTTGGCTCGAGGATGGGTGACCAGATGTCCATAATGAAGAAACCTATGTCTCGTGGAACTGTATGATGTGCTTGAATCTCGATGGCCTCCCTGACTCTGCATTGGTGTCAGGACTGTACAGGAGCTTGAGTTCGGCTTGATTCCAATTGATGATGTGGTCGTGTTCTTGTGAATGTTTGATGATGGCTGATTTGTCGAGGTGTCCCAGTCTGCCATGTGCTTTGTGTCCTTGATTCTTGTTGAGATGCTGCGCCAGGTTTCCGCGAAGTACACTTTACCGCAATCACAGGGAATGCGGTAAACGCCTGCTTTGTCTTGAGTGTCTCGCTTGTCCTTGTGTGTGTGGAGTGATGCTTGAATCTTGTTTGGTGCTGTGTGGAAGATCTTGACTTGAGCTTGACTGAAGATACTTTGAAACTTGTGAGAAGTGTGGCCGATATCTGGGAGGGTGATTGCAGCCTTGAACTCTGGTTGTTCATCTGTTGTGAGACTTGGCTTGGGCTGGCTAAGATTGAATGTCTTGTAGTCGTTAAGTTGAAGTGAAGTCTTGATGTGGTGTAGTTCCTGCTTCAAGCTGCCTTTGTCACAGGTGTTGAAGGCCCAGCAAACCAAGGTGTTGCAGACAGCAGACTTGAAGCGAGGATGATGGAATGATGAGTTGTGAAGGTATCTATCGGGGTGTGTTGGCTTGCAATGTACCGTTTGGGCTATAGTGCCATCAGCTTGTCTTGTTACTTGGACGTCTAGGACGGAGATAGTGTTGTTTTGTTCTTGTTCCAAGGTGAATTGGATGTGTGGATGTTGACTGTTCAGGTGATGGAAGAACTCTTGGAGTGCTGTCTTGTCGTAAGGCCTAACCACAAAGGTGTCGTTAATGTAGCGGAGCCAGAAGTTAGGGCAAAGATTGACCTTCTCGATGCTGTCAAGTTCAAACTCCTCCATGAACAAATCCGCCAGGACTGGGGATAGAGGATATCTCATGGTGGCCCCAGAGGTTTGTTCATAGAATTTGTCTCACCACCTGAAGCTGGAAGCGTAGACGCTGGTGATGAGGAGGTCGTGGACTTGTTCTGGAGTGAGGCTTGTGCGGTCTGTCAGTGTAGGTTCGGCTTGAAGGCTTTGGTTGGCGATGTTGCATGCTTCTTCGATTGGTATGTTGGTGAACAGTGACACGACATCAAAACTGACAAGGATATCAGTTGGACGGAGATGTATGTGCTTGATGATGTCGACTAACTTGCTTGTGTTGTTGATGTGATGTTCAGTGAGGCCAACTAGTCGATGGAGGTTCTTTGTGAGGTGTGTTGCAATGTTGTAAGAAGGTGAACCCTGGGAAGCCACGATGGGGCAGAGAGGACCATCTGGCTTGTGGATCTTGGGTTGGCAGAAGAAACGTGGGCAGGTGAATGCGGATGGCTTGAGGTGACGGTACGTGGTGTTGTCTATGACTTGCGCTTGATAGAGAGTACAGAGTTTGGTGGTGAGTGTGCGTTCAATGACTGGGCTGGGGTTCCTTGGCAGGCATTGGTAGGTATTAGTTGACAGGATTTCATTTACTTGGTGGTCATAATCGGTTGTAGACATGACCATAGTGGCATTACCCTTGTCCGCTGACATGATGTTGATGGACTTGTCTTTGTGCAGGGCTCAGATATCAGCATTTTCTCGCCTGCTTGTGTAGGGTCTTGGTAACTTGGCGTTTGAAGTCTTTGCAGAATTTGGATGCGGACATGGTTGGCGACTGTCTTGTCCAGATGTTTGAGTGCAGGTTCAGTGGACTGATTGATGTCTTTGACTTGAATCATGCGAGGTGTGCTGGCGCCCACACAGTGCACGATTCCAGTCAAAGATATTATTCAGTCTACCGAACCTGCACTCAAACATCTAGACAAGACATTCGTCAACCATATCCGCATCCAGATTCTTCAAACTCTTCAAACACCAAGTTACCAAGACCCAACACAAGCAAGCAAGAACACGCCACTATCCGAGCCCTGAACAAAGACAAGTCTATCCACATCATGTCAACGAACATTGGTAATGCCACCGTGTTCATGTGCACAACAGATTCTGACCACAAGGTAACCGACATCCTGTCAACTGATACCTACCAACGCCTGCCAAGTAACTCCTGTTCAGTCATAGAACGCACCCCCACTGCTAAATTCTGCACTCTCTATCAAGCGCAGGTCATAGACAACACCATGTACCGTCACCTCAAGCCATCCGCATCCGCCTAATCACGTTTTTTTGGCCAACCTTAAGAGCCACAAGCCAGATGTTCCTCTCCGTCCCATCGTGGCGTCCCGGGGTCACCCACCTACAATACTGCAAGACACCCCACCAAGACCCTTCATCCACTAGTTGGCCTCACTGAACATAACATTAACAACTCAAGCAAGTTCGTCGACATTATCAAATACATACATCTCCGTCCAACTGAGATCCTTGTCAGTTTTGACATCATGTCACTATTCACCAACATACCAACTGAAGAAGCATGCAACATCGCCGAACAATGCCTTCAAGCCTAACCTACACTGACAGACCGCACAAGACTCACTCCAGAACAAGTCCACGACCTCCTTATCACCTGCTTCTCCGCTTTTAGATTCAGGTGGCGAGACAAATTCTACGAACAAACCTCTGGGGCCACCATGGGATCTCCTCTATCCCCAGTCCTGATGGATTTGTTCATGGAGGAGTTTTAACTTGACGGTATCAAGAACGCCAATCTTTGCCCCAACCTCAGGTTCCGCTACATTGACGACACCTTTGTGGTTTTGGCCCAACGGCAAGACAGCACTCCAAAAGTTCTTCCATCAACTGAACAGTCAATATCTACGTATCCGATTCAACATGGAACAAGAACAAAACAATGCTATCTCCTTCCTAGGTGCCGAAGTAACAAGACAAGCTGATGGCACTCTAGCCCACACGGTACATCACAAGCCAACGCACACCAACAGATACATTCACAACTCATTATTCCACCATCCTCGCATCAAGTCTGCTGTCTCCAACACCTTGGTCCGTTGGACCTTGGACACCTGTGACAAGGGCAGCTTGAAGCAGGAACTACAACACATCAAGACATCACGTCAACCTAATGGCTACAAAACTTTCAACCTCAGCGAGCCCAAGCCAAGTCTCACACCAGATGAACTACCAGAGTTCAAGGCTGCAATCTCCCTCCCAAACATTGGCCTGTCTTCTCACAAGCTTCAACGTATCTTCATTCAAGCTCATGTCAAGACCTTCCATACAGCATCAAACAAGATTCAAGCATCACTCCACACACACAAGGACAAGCAAGACACTCGAGACAAAGCCAGCGTTTACCACATTCCCTGCGATTACTGTGAAGTATACATCGTGGAACCAGGGCGCAATATCTCAACAAGAATCAAGGAACACAAAGCACATGGCACACTGGAACACCTCAACAATTCAGCCATCATCAAATATTCACACGAACACGACAGCATCATCAAGGGGAATCAAGCCAAACTCATAGCTCATGTACAGTCCTGGCACAAATGCAGAGTCGGGGAGGCCATCGATATACAAGCCACCATACAGTTCCAGAAGACATCGGTTTCTTCATTAACGACATCTGGTCACACATCCTCAAGCCAACCCTTCCAGCAGCAGCTCACCACAAGAATGTCACACTCCAATGCACACACATCCAGCCAGCAATCAACTCACATGCATTACCGGCCAAGAACAGCTTTGATCCATCCCGCCCAAATGCTCATCCATCCAGCACTTCTAAAGTTCGACCATCGCCTGTAGTCCAACATTCTCCTGAAGACGAGCAGAATAAACTGTTAGAAACATCGAGACCAAACCTGCTCTTTCCAGAGCCAATACTCACCTTAAGAGGTTTACACATGGTTGTCCCCGTAAATTCTTATTTCTCCACACCATGCAAAGCTTCAAACAATACATATCCAAGATGGGATTAAATCGCAACAAACCTAGGTAGAATAGCTAGAGAATGATCTCTTTATACTCAAAACTCTATTTCGAGATGCATTTTTCTCAATGTCTGTATTTTTTCTTTAATTTTTTTACGGCGACGGTGATCCATCTGCCTATTGAAAACCAACGGAAACTGCACCATTCCAGTTGCGGCCATGAAGACATCAATGGGAGCTGTGTATCTTCGACGAAAACGACAGGAAAAGGTAAGTTTATTTTAAGGGACCGTAAGTTGTTGTGATTTATCCTGAAATCAAGATTATGTCTAGATTTAAAAGGGGCTCCATGCTAAAATTTAGCTTTGAAAATCACCAGTTTTCCAATTGCTAGAGTCCTCATGAAAAAAATCTAAACCTCGCAGCATGAATATTGTTCTATGGTGAAAAGTATTTAATGAGAATAGTGGTTTTGTAATAACTTGATTGGCATATATTTCAGGAGTCTGCAGTTCTGCTGGGTATGTGGTGTGCTACCTGCCGATGACCAAAAGCCATGATGCAACAGTGCCTGACTATGCGGACAGCATCCCAGCTGTCTTTTAAGTGCACCAAACATAGGTAGATAGCTAGAGAATGATCTCTTTAATCTCTAAACTCTGTTGGGGAAGTGCTTTTTGCTAATAGTTTGTATTTGTCGTTTATTTTTTACGGCGACGGTGAACTGGTGAAATGTTTAACCATCTGCCCATGGGAGTCCAGTTGAAACTGCACATGCCGGCCATGAAGTAATCATTGGGACCTTTGTACGCTGTGAGCAAAATGACAAGACAGGGTAAGTTTATTTTTAGTTTAATTGTTGGCAAATTTTGTGATTTTGACTGGAGCATAACTGTTTTCCTCTTCTGGATTAGTGATGTGAAAAAAATAACATTGTATTACATAAATGTGCCAAATACAACCTTGCAACATGAACTATAATTGTTCTACAGTAAAAAGTATTTGGTGAAAATAACTATACTGAAATGTCTTAATTGACATATATTTCAGGAGTCTGCAGATCTGCTTGGGTTACCTGCTGATAACAAGCGCCAACATGAAAACAGCCGAGAGGATGCCTGCCTATGCGGACAACATCCCAGTTGTCATTGAAGTGCATCAAACATAGGTAGATAGCTAGAGAATGATCTCTTTAATCTCAAAACTTCATTTCGCAGTGCATTTCATTTGCTTGGATCCTTTTTGTTCTTAAGCAGCTCTATGAAAGTTGGCCCTGATGATCCATGTCTTGATATGGTACTAATGCGAGCTAGCATTGTAATTTTGTTGTAGATGATTGTGACGACTGCGTGTCAACATGGACCATGAAGGTGATACATCATGGCTTGAGGAGATAGACTTATTCCTCAGCTACTCACCAGGGTCCTAAGTGGAATTTGAAGGTATGATCTGTTTTAGCGAAGCTTGAGATGAAAGTTTAGAAATCCATACAAGTGCAGACAATAGACATTTCTTAGGTTTCATTATTCAAACATAGTCCCATATACCTTAATAATAATAATAATAAACAGTTCTTATATAGCGCAAATTACAAAATAAAGTCTCTAAGGGCTTCTATGATTGAAAAGATGGGTTTTAAGTTTAGATTTAAATGTTCGTAGCGTGGCACAGTCTATGATATTGTTCAGAAGAGAGTTCCAAAGTCTTGGAGAAGCATATTTGAAGGAGCGATGACCGTTGACCTTGTCTGAAAAATGTATGTTAAAGCGTGCGCCAGGAGGGTCACTGAGTGAGGGATATGCATACTTAATAAAAAGCAATTCTTGATATAGTATACACACATCTTTGACCTTTAAATCCAAATCTCGCTCTAATTATTTTTTTCTTTCTTTTTTGATCATATTTAATACAGGATTAACACGTTCGAACATCTTCAAGTTGGACGCGTGAAGATGCTGTGCCACCTTATGCAACACCAATAAAACACTTGCTTCACCACCTCATCTAAGGCATCATGACAACAGATGAACATTGTCAACAGAATGAACCCAAAGAACACAAACGAGACGAAGAGGCAGACCAAGTTGGCGTTAGATGGATGACATCAGAGAATTTGGAAGCGTCACTTGGATGCGACAAGCGCAAGAACGATCAAGGTGGAATGGTGATGAAGAGGCCTTACTTCTGCAGTATGTAGCGACATTATCTAGATAGATATTTTGCCACTTTCACAAAAATATTTACTCTGTACAAAGTCAAGACAACATAAGGTTATTTGTAAAAGTAAACTCACTACCAATAAAAAGTAAACAAGTGTGTTAAGGACTGTATATAAGTGGTGATTTATGTAATGAAGTTTTGTATTGTAATAATGAATTAAATATAAATTGTAACTTTTATTTTGTGTCACTCTGTAATTCAATTAGTTATTAATCTAATTGTTTACATGGTATCTGTTCAGGGGTACCCTCACATGGTGGCCACCATGTTTTTTTACTGGTTACTATATGAAAACATGTAAATATTGTGACACACTTGGGGTTTAGAACTCTTTTTAAAGTTTGTTATGTCAAAGGTCATGACCTTGTGTGTGTTTGAGTACTCATTAACCAGGTTTATTATTACAAAGGTCTAGACATTGTTCATGGTATTTATTAAGGATAATCAGTCCAGTTTTGGAGTACTCTTAACGTCGTTAAACAAGTGTGTTAAGGACTGTTTATAAGTGGTGATTTATGTAATGAAGTTTTGTATTGTAATAATGAATTAATTAAAAATTGTAACTTTTATTTTGTGTCACTCTGTAATTCAATTATTTGTTATTCTATTGTTTACATGGTATCTGTTCTGGGGTACCCTCACATGGTGGCTACCATGTTTCTTTACTGGTTACTATATGAAGACATGTCAATATTGTGACACACTTGGGGTTTAGTAACTCTTGTTAAAGTTTTTAATGTCAAAGGTCATGACCTTGTGTGTGTGTTTGAGTACTCATTAAACAGGTTTATAGTTACAAAGGTCTAGACATTGTCCATGGTATTTATATGGATAATCAGTCCAGTTTTCGAGTACTCTTAAGACGTTAAATAAGTGTGTTAAGGACTGTTAGTGGTGGTATATGTAATGAAGTTTTGTATTTTGATAATAAATTAAAATTGTAACTTTTATTTTGTGTCACTCTGTAATTCAATTATTTGTTATTCTTATTGTTTACATGGTATCTGTTCTGGGGTACCCTCACATGGTGGCCACCATGTTTTTTTACTGGTTACTATATGAAGACATGTAAATATTGTGACACACTTGGGGTTTAGTAACTCTTGTTAAAGTTTGTAATGTCAAAGGTCATGACCTTGTGTGTGTTTGAGTACTCATTAACCAGGTTTATTATTACAAAGGTCTAGACATTGTTCATGGTATTTGTTAGGGATAATCAGTCCAGTTTTTGAGTACTCTTAACGACGTTAAACAAGTGTGTTAAGGACTGTATATAAGTGGCGATTTATGTAATGAAGTTTTGTATTGTAATAATGAATTAAATATAGATTGTAACTTTTGTTTTGTGTCACTCTGTAATTCAATTATTTATTATTTTAATTATTAACATGGTATCTCTTCTGGGGTACCCTCACATGGTGGCCACCATGTTTTTTTACTGGTTACTATATGAAGACATGTAAATATGGTGACACACTTGGGGTTAAGAACTCTTTTTAAAGTTTGTTATGTCAAAGGTCATGACCTTGTGTGTGTTTGAGTACTCATTAACCAGGTTTATTATTACAATGGTCTAGACATATTGTTCATGGTATTTGTTAAGGATAATCAGTCCAGTTTTTGAGTGCTCTTAACTTTGTTAGAAAAATGTGTTAAGGACTGTATATAAGTGGTGATTTATGTAATGAAGTTTTGTATTGTAATAATGAATTAAATATAAATTGTAACTTTTATTTTGTGTCACTCTGTAATTCAATTATTTGTTATTCTAATTGTTTACATGGTATCTGTTCTGGGGTACCCTCACATAGTGGCCAGCATGTTTCTTTACTGGTTACTATATGAAGACATGTAAATATTGTGACACACTTGGGGTTTAGTAACTCTTTTTAAAGTTTGTTATGTCAAAGGTCATGACCTTGTGTGTGTTTGAGTACTCATTAACCAGGTTTATTATTACAAAGGTCTAGACATTGTTCATGGTGATTGTTAGGGATAATCAGTCCAGTTTTTGAGTACTCTTAACGACGTTAAACAAGTGTGTTAAGGACTGTATATAAGTGGCGATTTATGTAATGAAGTTTTGTATTGTAATAATGAATTAAATATAAATTGTAACTTTTGTTTTGTGTCACTCTGTAATTCAATTATTTATTATTTTAATTATTAACATGGTATCTTTTCTGGGGTACCCTCACATGGTGGCCACCATGTTTTTTTACTGGTTACTATATGAAGACATGTAAATATTGTGACACACTTGGGGTTTAGAACTCTTTTTAAAGTTTGTTATGTCAAAGGTCATGACCTTGTGTGTGTTTGAGTACTCATTAACCAAGTTTATTATTACAATGGTCTAGACATATTGTTCATGGTATTTGTTAAGGATAATCAGTCCAGTTTTTGAGTGCTCTTAACTACGTTAGAAAAATGTGTTAAGGACTGTATATAAGTGGTGATTTATGTAATAAAGTTTGGTATTATAATAATGAATTAATTATAAATTGTAACTTTTATTTTGTGTCACTCTGTAATTCAATTATTTGTTATTCTAATTGTTTACATGGTATCTATTCTGGGGTACCCTCACATGGTGGCCACCATGTTTTTTTACTGGTTACTATATGAAGACATGTAAATATTGTGACACACTTGGGGTTTAGTAACTCTTTTTAAAGTTTGTTATGTCAAAGGTCATGACCTTGTGTGTGTTTGAGTACTCATTAACCAGGTTTATTATTACAAAGGTCTAGACATTGTTCATGGTGATTGTTAGGGATAATCAGTCCAGTTTTTGAGTACTCTTAACGACGTTAAACAAGTGTGTTAAGGACTGTATATAAGTGGCGATTTATGTAATGAAGTTTTGTATTGTAATAATGAACTACATATAAATTGTAACTTTTGTTTTGTGTCACTCTGTAATTCAATTATTTGTTATTCTAATTGTTTACATGGTATCTATTCTGGGGTACCCTCACATGGTGGCCACCATGTTTTTTTACTGGTTACTATATGAAGACATGTAAATATTGTGACACACTTGGGGTTTAGTAACTCTTTTTAAAGTTTGTTATGTCAAAGGTCATGACCTTGTGTGTGTTTGAGTACTCATTAACCAGGTTTATAATTACAAAGGTCTAGCCATTGTCCATGGTATTTATATGGATTATCAGTCCAGTTTTTGAGTACTCTAAGAGTCTTAACGACGTTAAAAAAGTGTGTTAAGGACTGTATATAAGTGTTGATTTATGTAATGAAGTTTTGTATCGTAATAATGAATTAATTATAAATTGTAACCTTTTATTTTGTGTCACCCTGTAATTCAATTATTTATTATTCTAATTATTAACATGGTATCTGTTTGGGGTACCCTCACATGGTGGCCACCATGTTTTTTACTGGTTACTATAGGAAGACATGTAAATATTGTGACACACTTGGGGTTTGAAGTAACTCTTTTTCAAAGGTCATGACCTTGTGTGTGTTTGAGTACTCATTCACCAGGTTTATTATTACAAAGGTCTAGACATTTTCCACGGTATTTATTAAGGGTATGCAGTCCAGTTTTGGAGTACTCTTAACGACGTTATTTGATAACAAGGTTATGACATTGTTTATGGTGTTTACATGTATATACGGTTTCGAGTACTCATTAACGAGGTTTTGTAATTACAAAGGTCATGCCATTTTCTAGGGTTTTTATGAAGGGTGTTTGATTCAGGGAATGACCGGGTTGGTGGCTGGCGCTGTAAGGTTGACATTGTTTGCAGTGTTAATTATGGGTGTTTGAGTACTCATTAACGATGTATTATGATCTCTTTTCACTGTTAATTGTGGGGTGGGAGATGACAACCTTCACGTGGTCCACCCTGTTGTTAACTAATTGTCATCAAACAATAGAGCTTTATAACCATGTTTATAAAGCTCTATGCACCAAACCAATTTGTTAATGACATTGTGATGACATTTTCTTTGGTGTTTATTTAGAGAGTTTGAGTACTCATTAAGGTTGACATTGTTTGCAGTGTTAATTTAGTGTGTTTGAGTACTTATTAACGATGTATTAGGATCTCTTTTAACTGTTAATTGTGGGGTGGGAGATGACAACCTTCACGTGGTCCACCCTGTTGTTAACTAATTGTCATCAAACAATAGAGCTATATAAACAAAGCTCTATGCAGCAAAAACAAAATTTTAATTACAAGGTCATGACATTTTCTAGGGGGTTTGAGTACTCATTAACGATGTAGATTTTAAACGATCTCTTTAAACAGTTATTTGTGGGGTGGGAGGTGACAACCTTCACGTGGTCCATCCTGTTGTTAACTAATTGTCATCAAACATTAGAGCTATGCATATACAAGTTTAAAGCTCTATACATCAAACCATACCCTTTTCATGAAATGCCCGCAGTAGATTTGAACAAATGTGTGAAAATGTTGTTTGTTCTTTTATGCAAATCACTTGTTTATTTTGTAAGATGTTACGGGAAACAGCAGGGTCACGGCAAACGTGCGGCGTGCGCCGTCTCCGTTTTAATTAAGTAAACTCATTTTGGGGAAGATGTATGCTGTTTAGTGTAACCCGTTCGTATGTACGCAAAAGAAACAAAACAAAGCGCCCGCCTAGCGCGTTAGCGCTGCTGGAATAGAACGCGCGTATGTCATGTAACCCTGACGTCATAATCAATTCCATAAAAAAAATTACGAAATTGTAACATTTTGCCCATTTTTTTGACACCGAAAAAATATGTTTCCCGCAGTAAAAATGTAAAAAGCTAACAACGGCAACATTCTTCAAGATACTTAAAATATGCATTCAAATCTCTAACGTAATGGGAAACAGTCAGGGTCACGGCAAACGTGAAGGGTTCATAAAAAAAGAGTTATATTCATAACACACTTTGCGACGGTTTTTCTTTAAAATGTGCATTTATACGGTTAAACAATTTTGACAACCCTTCATTTAGCAAAACATCTCAAGATAATCCTCCTTCATTTTAAGTGTTGTTCAAATATTTCCCACCAAGCGGAGCGTTTTACTGACGTGCTTATGAACACTCGGATTTTCTCATGAATTCTCAAAGGGTCTGGGAGCGCCTATTCTGATCACGATTTTGCAAAGAAACGCTGCGCGTCAGCTTCATTATCTCGTAGTTGTGCACTGACTGAGCCAAAAGGGAATTAATGACTTGATGAACTTTTAAGAATGTTCATGATCAGTCCATGCATCAAACAGTTCATGACATGTTCATCACAGCAGTTCATGAACCAAGTTCATGAACTGATCCTTTCCATTAATGGACAAGTTAAAAACGTTTTGTGTGTGTTCATAAAAGTCAATTTATAAGCTTTCTTTGCAGTTAATGAACTTCTAATGAATAATCATAACTCAACTGTGTATTAACTTAACTCCCTGTTTACAAATTGGTATACATTTTTCTTCTAAATTTAATTATTTACAGTTTCTGTATGTCAGTGATAGTAGTGATCATTAGTATCATAATTACCAAGCACTTTACTCTGACAATTTTTGTTCCTGCCCTTTAGGTGTA
Source organism: Asterias amurensis (assembly GCF_032118995.1). Taxonomy (NCBI): domain Eukaryota; kingdom Metazoa; phylum Echinodermata; class Asteroidea; order Forcipulatida; family Asteriidae; genus Asterias; species Asterias amurensis. The sequence continues at coordinate 14,672,756 of NC_092661.1, forward strand.
CAGTAATTAGTTTTAAAAATTTCAATTTATTTGCCAGGTTAACATTACGCATTTATAAAATAAAGACATTGATCATGTGAAACAAGAAACAACTGTGTGATGTAGAATGATCATTGTAAAGTAATAGAAAACACCCTGCCCTGTAAAACACTCTGCATTGTTTTGTTGTCAAATGAAAATGTGCCTGTGTGAATTATGATTAATTTTGTTCACCTAAAAGAACTCGGGCAAAATCCGAGTCGGTTTCCTTTGATTTTGAAACTTGGCACGTTGACAGTTTTATTAAAGAGATAGTTACACAGTAAGTAGTAGTGTTTGTTTTGAAGAACATCGTTGGTTATCAACTCTTATTCTAGAAATTAAAACGTCACTTTGTATACAACATAAATTTGTCTTGCAACAGTCTCTTTAAATCCTCCATAACAACACATCGAACAAATGGAAGAAACAAATCAAGCAGGGACAATCTTCATTATTTGCACAAATTTAAAGTTGTCATTTTTGCCACTATTTACACTAATGTATGTATACATAAGCCGTGATAGTAGTAAAATTTACGTATATAATTTTCACCTAAAATCTTCAAGCAAATGTTTCTTGAAACAACCCCAAACAAAAGTGTCAATAACATAGACAAAAGGAATGACGGGAGGTTTTATATGGCCTCAACATTATTACTTATTTTTCTACCTTGTAGAAATGCCGAAAACTACAAATTTTTTGCATTAACAAGTGTAAACAACCAGTGGAGCCTTACGTGTTTCTAAGTTTTGCTCTTTGCTTGGCAAATAAAACCATATTTGTTGTAATCTAGCGACTGTTTACATCGCGCACAGAGAGGTAAAAGATTTGCCACGATTTTACGGACACCTTGAAAACAGGACCTCCTCCTTATCGCACATATTATTACAGTTAATCGCACTCATATTACAATTTATTGCAAAATATTACATTTTTTGCATACATATGTTCCTCATACCTATGTTTAATAAATCATCCTCTCCTTTCATGGACCATTCTTTGTCCTCATCACTTTACTCTCATTGGTTCATAGCCACCCACAAAGACTTTGATTTACTAGAATCTAACCCTTTTTTCTGGTTCCTTCCTTTAAAACCTTTCTCTTCTTTTTCTATGGAAATGTAATTGTTTGAACATTCATAAAGCATTGATATTAAGTTAAAATATTAAGTTTAAATATATATAAAGGTTACAATACTAATTATTAACAAAAAAGTTTTAACAAAAAAAAATTAACAAAATGTATATAAAAACAAATTTTTTAATGAAAGTCTCTGATTGGTCAAAACCCAGTCACGTGTGAGAGTGTTAACGGTGGTATAAATACCGGCTTTGGAAAATAGCGAATAAGTGGCCACTTAACCAGCATACATTGTGTAAACCTTGCGCGTTGCACTGTATCGCACGCTTATATCCCTGTTAGTTTTATTGCAACTTCGCGCACTTACGCGTACGCGCGCTGAAAATGTATCAATTTTGAGTGCGCGCGAGTAACATGTGCGCGCGTATAAACTGACGACGCCGAGCTCATGCGCGCGTTTTAATGCACAAGGAACAGCTATCGTCCAATCATTTGCCTCCTTTGACCCCAGTGAAGGCGCTGAACAGATCATTAATTAAAAGAGTCACTGGTCTCAAAGATCAGTAATGTGATTAACGCACGAAAGAGATTGGAACCATCAAAAGCTCAAAATATGGCCCGTTCGGCTCGGTCCGTTAACAGCGCCAGCCACCAACCCGGTCATTACCACGCAGTGAAGACCGGGTACGAACACTGTTATTCCCTAAATAAACCACAAGGGAAGTTGACTGGGTACATTTTTAAAATGACTTTGGGATGAACACAGAAAAATTGACTAGAGCGGGATTTCAACCAACGACCTCCGGTTTAACGATTATGTTACAATTATTTAAAGCTTATAAAACGTAAAGGGTTTACAAAGAAAAATTTACAAGTTAACAATTAAATATAGTTTAGGCAACATTTAATGCTGGAAATATACAAAGTTTACAAAATATATATCGTTTTAAAAATATATAAAAATTACAAAATGTATAGTCTTAAAAAAAAAATATAAATAAAATAAATAATGAAAAAAACGAAAAATATGTATGTTATGTTTTACAATTATTTAAAGTTTATGAAATATAAAGTTTACAAAGTAAAGTTTACAGAATATACAATGTTAAATGCTTAAAAATGTATAATATTTACAAAAAACAGTATTTGCAAAATATATAGAATTCAACAAAATGTATAAAATTAAAAACAAATTATGAGTACAACAGTTATGAAATATACATTTCAAAAACTACGAAAATTACAAACGTCTAAAAAAAAAATTTTTTTTTATTATACATATCATGAAACAAAACTGAAAATAGATATTTTACAATAAGTTGAAGTTTATGTGAAATATAAAAAGTTTACAAAGTTAAGTTTACAAAATATATCAAGTATTGTTAACTAATATATAATGCTCAAAAATATATATAAAGTTATCAAAATATATGTAGTGTTCTAAAATATTTAGAATTTACAAAATATATAAATTATTGGCGAAAGTAACTCTATCTCTCTCTCTCTCTGCGTTCACGTCCTTCGTCCTTACATAGCAACAGTTAAAACAACAAGCCTGTAAGATCACGTCTTTCCCAAACAGAACAGTGTCCTGACCATAGAGCTATGCCTTTCTGCAGGGGCTCGCAACAACACAACTCCACACTGACGCTGTGTTATTGTGCCAAATCAAACACATTATTATTAACAAGATGAATTGTATTCCCATATGCAAAAAAAAAGTTCTTAAGCACCTCGTACCGGCTCATGCTGTGCTCCGGCTGTGCTCTGCTTTTTGTTGTCTAATTTAGAAATGTCACCCTTTTTCCCTACATGCAATGACTGAGTCTGGTTACCTGGTATGGAGTCCTTCTCATCTTCACATGCCCTGCAACCACTAGAATCCTGTTGATGGTAAATGCGGTACTCAATTACTTGGACGCACCTTTTAATCATGGAATTCTACTGAGTTGTATTACCGCACAGAGAGATCACGTCCACCGAGAAAGGTATATTATCACCCTTACTATCAGTAATGTAACTCTACTAACCAAACTTGCAAGTCCTATACCCAGTTACTGCATGCGCAGCGTTGCACACTAACCTAAATCTACCAAGCTCATATCCGAGCACGCTTGCGTGTGACATCTTAATCTCCAACTAAACACCATTCGTCATTGTCTACACGTCGTGTAACAACCACGCACCCCATTTACTACACGTTCATTCTTAAACTAAAATGGAATAACTCTGATTCGAAGTGCACTTTTCTCATTTTTTGTTTTGTTTTGTCTTATATTTTTTCGAAGACGGTGTCATGCCATTCCAGTACCGACCAAGAAGACATCATTGGGAGCTATGTACGCTGTGAGGAAAACGACAGGACCAGGTAAGTTTATTTTCAGTTTGATTGATAGCTTGGAAAGTAATGAGGGAGCGTAATTTGTTAAGGTTTATCCTAAAATAAACAATTTGTTCAGATTTAAAAGGGGCTCCATGCTCTAAATTAGCTTTGTAATTCACAAATTTTCCATTTGCTGGAGTCAAGATGAAAATTGGGGGGGGGGGGGGACTCGATTATGTAAGATGCTATTGTGTTTGATACCCTTCAATTGCAATTCAAATGTAAAGGGCCATACATTTTTGGACAGAAATTCTTCAGTTTCATTTCCAAATTGTAATCAAAAGGACATCAAGTCTGAGTTAATGTACCGACCAATGGGGAGAGGGTGATGGTATAAAACGTTGCGAGAACCAACTCCCTCTGAATTAACATAGTTTTCGATTAAGAAGTAATTTCCATGAATTTGGAAATTCTTGAATTGTGCATATATTGTTCCTTTACTAATATGTGGGTTTACTGTATTAATGTTTTGCAATTTGTCCTGTAAGGTTCTTGTTCATTCAATTGTTTGGATTATTATAATGTTATCCGCTAGTGTACAGTTTATGGAATGGGCGCACTGTTAATGAACAAATTTTTAATATTATTATTATTATTATTATTATTATTAGTTTTGTTTCGAGACCTCAGCATTTGATTTTGAGGTTTCGAAATCAAGCATCTGAAAGCACATAAGTTTGTGTAACAAGGATGGGTGTGCTTTCTTTCATTATTGTCTTGCAACTTGGACGATCAATTGAGCTCAAAGTTTCACAAGTTTTTACTTCATGCATATGTTGACATACGTCACCAAGAGTGAAGACTGGTCTTTGATAATTACCTATAGTGTCCAGTGTCTTTAAGCCTTTAGTCCACAAACTGTCCCGTCGGTTTCTTCGCAAAAAGTTCTTGAAAGTTGGTTTAATGGAAACAACAAGTTCATGACAATTGTTCAACTGTAAAGAAAATTTGAGAGAAAGAAAGCATAACAAATCATCATCGAAAAACTCAAGGACCCAATTTTGGGATGCTCTTTGTAATAATGGACCAATTTAAGGTGGAGGTTTTACACTTGATATTTTGACTTGATTGACATATTTTCAGGAGTCTGCAGTTCTGCTGGGAATGTGGTGTACTACCTGTCGATGACTGAAGCTCACAAAACATAGGTACATAGCTAGAGAATTATCTCTTTATAATCTTGTCTTCAGGGGAATGCTGGAATGCAGGCGGCGCCGGTGGTGGAGCTTAAGTTGCGCTGGATGGATGAGCATTTGGGAGGGAAGGATCAGAGCTGTTCTTGGCCGGTGATGCGTGAGAGTTGATTGCTGGCTGGATGTGAATTGCATAGGAGTGTGACATTCTGTAGGTGAGCTGCTGCTGGGAGGGTTGGCTCGAGGATGGGTGACCAGATGTACATAATGAAGAAACCTATGTCTCGTGGAACTTTATGATGTGCTTGTATCTCGATGGCCTCCCTGACTCTGCATTGGTGTCAGGACTGTACAGGAGCTTTGAGTTCGGCTTGATTCCAATTGATGATGTGGTCGTGTTCTTGTGAATGTTTGATGATGGCTGATTTGTCGAGGTGTCCCAGTCTGCTATGTGCTTTGTGTCCTTGATTCTTGTTGAGATGCTGCGCCAGGTTTCCGCGAAGTACACTTTACCGCAATCACAGGGAATGCGGTAAACGCCTGCTTTGTCTTGAGTGTCTCGCTTGTCCTTGTGTGTGTGGAGTGATGCTTGAATCTTGTTTGGTGCTGTGTGGAAGATCTTGACTTGAGCTTGACTGAAGATACTTTGAAGCTTGTGAGAAGTGTGGCCGATATCTGGGAGGGTGATTGCAGCCTTGAACTCTGGTTGTTCATCTGTTGTGAGACTTGGCTTGGGCTGGCTAAGATTGAATGTCTTGTAGTCGTTAAGTTGAAGTGAAGTCTTGATGTGGTGTAGTTCCTGCTTCAAGCTGCCTTTGTCACAGGTGTTGAAGGCCCAGCAAACCAAGGTGTTGCAGACAGCAGACTTGAAGCGAGGATGATGGAATGATGCGTTGTGAAGGTATCTATCGGGGTATTTTGGCTTGCGATGTACCGTTTGGGCTATAGTGCCATCAGCTTGTCTTGTTACTTGGACGTCTAGGACGGAGATAGTGTTGTTTTGTTCTTGTTCCAAGGTGAATTGGATGTGTGGATGTTGACTGTTCAGGTGATGGAAGAACTCTTGGAGTGCTGTCTTGTCGTAAGGCCTAACCACAAAGGTGTCGTTAATGTAGCGGAGCCAGAAGTTAGGGCAAAGATTGACCTTCTCGATGCTGTCAAGTTCAAACTCCTCCATGAACAAATCCGCCAGGACTGGGGATAGAGGATATCTCATGGCGGCCCCAGAGGTTTGTTCATAGAATTTGTCTCACCACCTGAAGCTGGAAGCGTAGACGTTGGTGATGAGGAGGTCGTGGACTTGTTCTGGAGTGAGGCTTGTGCGGTCTGTCAGTGTAGGTTCGGCTTGAAGGCTTTGGTTGGCGATGTTGCATGCTTCTTCGATTGGTATGTTGGTGAACAGTGACACGACATCAAAACTGACAAGGATATCAGTTGGACGGAGATGTATGTGCTTGATGATGTCTACTAACTTGCTTGTGTTGTTGATGTGATGTTCAGTGAGGCCAACTAGTCGATGGAGGTTCTTTGTGAGGTGTGTTGCAATGTTGTAAGAAGGTGAACCCTGGGAAGCCACGATGGGGCAGAGAGGACCATCTTGCTTGTGGATCTTGGGTTGGCAGAAGAAACGTGGGCAGGTGAATGCGGATGGCTTGAGGTGACGGTACGTGGTGTTGTCTATGACTTGCGCTTGATAGAGAGTACAGAGTTTGGTGGTGAGTGTGCGTTCAATGACTGGGCTGGGGTTCCTTGGCAGGCATTGGTAGGTATTAGTTGACAGGATTTCATTTACTTGGTGGTCATAATCCGTTGTAGACATGACCATAGTGGCATTACCCTTGTCCGCTGACATGATGTTGATGGACTTGTCTTTGTGCAGGGCTCAGATATCAGCATTTTCTCGCCTGCTTGTGTAGGGTCTTGGTAACTTGGCGTTTGAAGTCTTTGCAGAATTTGGATGCGGACATGGTTGGCGACTGTCTTGTCCAGATGTTTGAGTGCAGGTTCAGTGGACTGATTGATGTCTTTGACTTGAATCATGCGAGGTGTGCTGGCGCCCACACAGTGCACGATTCCAGTCAAAGATATTATTCAGTCTACCGAACCTGCACTCAAACATCTAGACAAGACATTCGTCAACCATATCCGCATCCAGATTCTTCAAACTCTTCAAACACCAAGTTACCAAGACCCAACACAAGCAAGCAAGAACACGCCACTATCCGAGCCCTGAACAAAGACAAGTCTATCCACATCATGTCAACGAACATTGGTAATGCCACCGTGTTCATGTGCACAACAGATTCTGACCACAAGGTAACCGACATCCTGTCAACTGATACCTACCAACGCCTGCCAAGTAACTCCTGTTCAGTCATAGAACGCACCCCCACTGCTAAATTCTGCACTCTCTATCAAGCGCAGGTCATAGACAACACCATGTACCGTCACCTCAAGCCATCCGCATCCGCCTAATCACGTTTTTTTGGCCAACCTTAAGAGCCACAAGCCAGATGTTCCTCTCCGTCCCATCGTGGCGTCCCGGGGTCACCCACCTACAATACTGCAAGACACCCCACCAAGACCCTTCATCCACTAGTTGGCCTCACTGAACATAACATTAACAACTCAAGCAAGTTCGTCGACATTATCAAATACATACATCTCCGGGCAACTGAGATCCTTGTCAGTTTTGACATCATGTCACTATTCACCAACATACCAACTGAAGAAGCATGCAACATCGCCGAACAATGCCTTCAAGCCTAACCTACACTGACAGACCGCACAAGACTCACTCCAGAACAAGTCCACGACCTCCTTATCACCTGCTTCTCCGCTTTTAGATTCAGGTGGCGAGACAAATTCTACGAACAAACCTCTGGGGCCACCATGGGATCTCCTTTATCCCCAGTCCTGATGGATTTGTTCATGGAGGAGTTTTAACTTGACGGTATCAAGAACGCCAATCTTTGCCCCAACCTCAGGTTCCGCTACATTGACGACACCTTTGTGGTTTTGGCCCAACGGCAAGACAGCACTCCAAAAGTTCTTCCATCAACTGAACAGTCAATATCTACGTATCCGATTCAACATGGAACAAGAACAAAACAATGCTATCTCCTTCCTAGGTGCCGAAGTAACAAGACAAGCTGATGGCACTCTAGCCCACACGGTACATCACAAGCCAACGCACACCAACAGATACATTCACAACTCATTATTCCACCATCCTCGCATCAAGTCTGCTGTCTCCAACACCTTGGTCCGTTGGACCTTGGACACCTGTGACAAGGGCAGCTTGAAGCAGGAACTACAACACATCAAGACATCACGTCAACCTAATGGCTACAAAACTTTCAACCTCAGCGAGCCCAAGCCAAGTCTCACACCAGATGAACTACCAGAGTTCAAGGCTGCAATCTCCCTCCCAAACATTGGCCTATCTTCTCACAAGCTTCAACGTATCTTCATTCAAGCTCATGTCAAGACCTTCCATACAGCATCAAACAAGATTCAAGCATCACTCCACACACACAAGGACAAGCAAGACACTCGAGACAAAGCCAGCGTTTACCACATTCCCTGCAATTACTGTGAAGTATACATCGTGGAACCAGGGCGCAATATCTCAACAAGAATCAAGGAACACAAAGCACATGGCACACTGGAACACCTCAACAATTCAGCCATCATCAAATATTCACACGAACACGACAGCATCATTAAGTGGAATCAAGCCAAACTCATAGCTCATGTACAGTCCTGGCACAAATGCAGAGTCGGGGAGGCCATCGATATACAAGCACGCCATACAGTTCCAGAAGACATCGGTTTCTTCATTAACGACATCTGGTCACACATCCTCAAGCCAACCCTTCCAGCAGCAGCTCACCACAAGAATGTCACACTCCAATGCACACACATCCAGCCAGCAATCAACTCACATGCATTACCGGCCAAGAACAGCTTTGATCCATCCCGCCCAAATGCTCATCCATCCAGCACTTCTAAAGTTCGACCATCGCCTGTAGTCCAACATTCTCCTGAAGACGAGCAGAATAAACTGTTAGAAACATCGAGACCAAACCTGCTCTTTCCAGAGCCAATACTCACCTTAAGAGGTTTACACATGGTTGTCCCCGTAAATTCTTATTTCTCCACACCATGCAAAGCTTCAAACAATACATATCCAAGATGGGATTAAATCGCAACAAACCTAGGTAGAATAGCTAGAGAATGATCTCTTTAACTCAAAACTCTATTTCGAGATGCATTTTTCTCATTGTCTGTATTTTTTCTTTAATTTTTTTACGGCGACGGTGATCCATCTGCCTATTGGAGACCAATGGAAACTGCACCATTCCAGTTGCGGCCATGAAGACATCAATGGGAGCTGTGTATCTTTGAGGAAAACGACAGGAAAAGGTAAGTTTATTTTAAGGTGGATTGATAGCTTGGGAAGTAATGAGGGACCGTATTGATAGCTTCGGAAGTAATGAGGGACCGTAAGTTGTTGAGATTTATCCTGAAATCAAGATTATGTCTAGATTTAAAAGGGGCTCCATGCTCAAATTTAGCTTTGTAATTCACAAATTTTCCACTTGCTGGAGTCGAGATGAAAACTGGGGGGGGGGGACTCGATTATGTAAGATGCTATTGTGTTTGATACCCTTCAATTGCAATTCAAATATAAAGGGCCATACATTTTTGGACAGAAATTCTACAGTTTCATTTCCAAATTGTAATCAAAAGGACATCAAGTCTGAGCTTATGTACAGACCAATTTGTTTTTGCTGTATGATGATGTCATGCTCTGAAAGAGCTCAATTTGTTTTCTGCACCATTTTAACTTGACATAGAGTCATGCAGTGTCCCCAAACTCCACTCACATGTTGGAAAATGAATGCATCACAAAACTCAAATTCACAAAAACTCAAAACTCAAGATCCACATCATTTACATTTATGGAGCGGAACTGTTTGCTTTTTTGGATTTTGGATTTTGAAGCAAACACTTTGGTACATGAGAAAATAAATACAGTGAAAAGTATTTGACGTGAGTGTATATATGTGTCCTGATTGAAATGTATTTCAGGAGTCTGCGTTTATGGTTTAAAGGCAGTGGACACTATTTTTAGTTACTCAAAATAATTATTATCGTCAAACCTTACTTGGTAACTAGGAATGGGGAGAGGGTGATGGTATAAAACATTGCGAGAACCAACTCCCTCTGAATTAACGTAGTTTTCGATAAAGAAGTAGTTTTCCATGAATTTGGTGCTCTGATTTTTGTCCTACCAATTTACTGCATGCGCAGCGTTGCACACTAACCTAAATCTACCAAGCTCATATCCGAGCATGCTTGCTTGTGACATCTTAATCTCCAACTTCACACCATTCGTCATTGTCTACACATCGTGTAACAACCACGCACCCCTTTTATTACACCTTCATTCTTAAACTAAAATGGAATAACTCTGATTCGAAGTGCACTTTTCTCATTTTTTGTTTTGTTTTGTCTTATATTTTTTCAAAGATGGTGTCATGCCATTCCAGTACCGACCAAGAAGACATCATTGGGAGCTATGTACGCTGTGAGGAAACCGACAGGACCAGGTAAGTTTATTTTCAGTTTGATTGATAGCTTGGAAAGTAATGAGGGAGCGTAATTTGTTAAGGTTTATCTTAAAATAAACATTTTGTTCAGATTTAAAAGGGGCTCCACGCTCTAATTTAGCTTCGTTAATCACAAATTTTCCATTTGCTGGAGTCAAGATGAAAATTGGGGGGGGGGGGGGGACTTGATTATGTAAGATGCTATCGTGTTTGATACCCTTCAATTGCAATTCAAATATAAAGGGCCATACATTTTTGGACAGAAATTCTTCAGTTTCATTTCCAAATTGTCATCAAAAGGACATCAAGTCTGAGTTAATGTACCGACCAATGGGGAGAGGGTGATGGTATAAAACGTTGCGAGAACCAACTCCCTCTGAATTAACATAGTTTTCGATTAAGAAGTAATTTTCCATGAATTTGGAAATTCTTGGATTGTGCATATATTGTTCCTTTACTAATATGTGGGTTTACTGTATTAATGTTTGCAATTTGTCCTGTAAGGTTCTTGTTCATTCAATTATTTGGATTATTGTAATGTTATACGCTTTTGTACAGTTTATGGAATGGGCGCAATGTAAATGAACAAATTATTATTATCAATATTATTATTATTATTATTAGTTTTGTTTCGAGACCTCAGCATTTGATTTTGAGGTTTCGAAATCAAGCATCTGAAAGCACATAAGTTTGTGTAACAAGGGTGGGTGTGCTTTCTTTCATTATTGTCTTGCAACTTCGACGATCAATTGAGCTCACAAGTTTTTACTTCATGCATATGTTGACATACGTCACCAAGAGTGAAGACTGGTCTTTGACAATTACCTATAGTGTCCAGTGTCTTTAAGCCTTTAGTCCACAAACTGTCCTGTCGGTTTCTTCGCAAAAAGTTCTTGAAAGTTGGTTAAATGGAAACAACAAGTTCATGACAATTGTTCGACTGTAAAGAAAATTTGAGAGAAAGAAAGCATAACAAATTATCATCGAAAAACTCATGGACCCAATTTTGGGATGCTCTTTGTAATAATGGACCAATTTAAGGTGGAGGTTTTACACTTAATATTTTGACTTGATTGACATATTTTCAGGAGTCTGCAGTTCTGCTGGGAATGTGGTGTACTACCTGTCGATGACTGAAGCTCACAAAACATAGGTACATAGCTAGAGAATTATCTCTTTATAATCTTGTCTTCAGGGGAATGCTGGAATGCAGGCGGCGCCGGTGGTGGAGCTTAAGTTGCGCTGGATGGATGAGCATTTGGGAGGGAAGGATCAGAGCTGTTCTTGGCCGGTGATGCGTGAGAGTTGATTGCTGGCTGGATGTGAATTGCATTGGAGTGTGACATTCTTTAGGTGAGCTGCTGCTGGGAGGGTTGGCTCGAGGATGGGTGACCAGATGTCCATAATGAAGAAACCTATGTCTCGTGGAACTTTATGATGTGCTTGAATCTCGATGGCCTCCCTGACTCTGCATTGGTGTCAGGACTGTACAGGAGCTTGAGTTCGGCTTGATTCCAATTGATGATGTGGTCGTGTTCTTGTGAATGTTTGATGATGGCTGATTTGTCGAGGTGTCCCAGTCTGCCATGTGCTTTGTGTCCTTGATTCTTGTTGAGATGCTGCGCCAGGTTTCCGCGAAGTACACTTTACCGCAATCACAGGGAATGCGGTAAACGCCTGCTTTGTCTTGAGTGTCTCGCTTGTCCTTGTGTGTGTGGAGTGATGCTTGAATCTTGTTTGGTGCTGTGTGGAAGATCTTGACTTGAGCTTGACTGAAGATACTTTGAAACTTGTGAGAAGTGTGGCCGATATCTGGGAGGGTGATTGCAGCCTTGAACTCTGGTTGTTCATCTGTTGTGAGACTTGGCTTGGGCTGGCTAAGATTGAATGTCTTGTAGTCGTTAAGTTGAAGTGAAGTCTTGATGTGGTGTAGTTCCTGCTTCAAGCTGCCTTTGTCACAGGTGTTGAAGGCCCAGCAAACCAAGGTGTTGCAGACAGCAGACTTGAAGCGAGGATGATGGAATGATGAGTTGTGAAGGTATCTATCGGGGTGTGTTGGCTTGCAATGTACCGTTTGGGCTATAGTGCCATCAGCTTGTCTTGTTACTTGGACGTCTAGGACGGAGATAGTGTTGTTTTGTTCTTGTTCCAAGGTGAATTGGATGTGTGGATGTTGACTGTTCAGGTGATGGAAGAACTCTTGGAGTGCTGTCTTGTCGTAAGGCCTAACCACAAAGGTGTCGTTAATGTAGCGGAGCCAGAAGTTAGGGCAAAGATTGACCTTCTCGATGCTGTCAAGTTCAAACTCCTCCATGAACAAATCCGCCAGGACTGGGGATAGAGGATATCTCATGGTGGCCCCAGAGGTTTGTTCATAGAATTTGTCTCACCACCTGAAGCTGGAAGCGTAGACGCTGGTGATGAGGAGGTCGTGGACTTGTTCTGGAGTGAGGCTTGTGCGGTCTGTCAGTGTAGGTTCGGCTTGAAGGCTTTGGTTGGCGATGTTGCATGCTTCTTCGATTGGTATGTTGGTGAACAGTGACACGACATCAAAACTGACAAGGATATCAGTTGGACGGAGATGTATGTGCTTGATGATGTCGACTAACTTGCTTGTGTTGTTGATGTGATGTTCAGTGAGGCCAACTAGTCGATGGAGGTTCTTTGTGAGGTGTGTTGCAATGTTGTAAGAAGGTGAACCCTGGGAAGCCACGATGGGGCAGAGAGGACCATCTGGCTTGTGGATCTTGGGTTGGCAGAAGAAACGTTGGCAGGTGAATGCGGATGGCTTGAGGTGACGGTACGTGGTGTTGTCTATGACTTGCGCTTGATAGAGAGTACAGAGTTTGGTGGTGAGTGTGCGTTCAATGACTGGGCTGGGGTTCCTTGGCAGGCATTGGTAGGTATTAGTTGACAGGATTTCATTTACTTGGTGGTCATAATCGGTTGTAGACATGACCATAGTGGCATTACCCTTGTCCGCTGACATGATGTTGATGGACTTGTCTTTGTGCAGGGCTCAGATATCAGCATTTTCTCGCCTGCTTGTGTAGGGTCTTGGTAACTTGGCGTTTGAAGTCTTTGCAGAATTTGGATGCGGACATGGTTGGCGACTGTCTTGTCCAGATGTTTGAGTGCAGGTTCAGTGGACTGATTGATGTCTTTGACTTGAATCATGCGAGGTGTGCTGGCGCCCACACAGTGCACGATTCCAGTCAAAGATATTATTCAGTCTACCGAACCTGCACTCAAACATCTAGACAAGACATTCGTCAACCATATCCGCATCCAGATTCTTCAAACTCTTCAAACACCAAGTTACCAAGACCCAACACAAGCAAGCAAGAACACGCCACTATCCGAGCCCTGAACAAAGACAAGTCTATCCACATCATGTCAACGAACATTGGTAATGCCACCGTGTTCATGTGCACAACAGATTCTGACCACAAGGTAACCGACATCCTGTCAACTGATACCTACCAACGCCTGCCAAGTAACTCCTGTTCAGTCATAGAACGCACCCCCACTGCTAAATTCTGCACTCTCTATCAAGCGCAGGTCATAGACAACACCATGTACCGTCACCTCAAGCCATCCGCATCCGCCTAATCACGTTTTTTTGGCCAACCTTAAGAGCCACAAGCCAGATGTTCCTCTCCGTCCCATCGTGGCGTCCCGGGGTCACCCACCTACAATACTGCAAGACACCCCACCAAGACCCTTCATCCACTAGTTGGCCTCACTGAACATAACATTAACAACTCAAGCAAGTTCGTCGACATTATCAAATACATACATCTCCGTCCAACTGAGATCCTTGTCAGTTTTGACATCATGTCACTATTCACCAACATACCAACTGAAGAAGCATGCAACATCGCCGAACAATGCCTTCAAGCCTAACCTACACTGACAGACCGCACAAGACTCACTCCAGAACAAGTCCACGACCTCCTTATCACCTGCTTCTCCGCTTTTAGATTCAGGTGGCGAGACAAATTCTACGAACAAACCTCTGGGGCCACCATGGGATCTCCTTTATCCCCAGTCCTGATGGATTTGTTCATGGAGGAGTTTTAACTTGACGGTATCAAGAACGCCAATCTTTGCCCCAACCTCAGGTTCCGCTACATTGACGACACCTTTGTGGTTTTGGCCCAACGGCAAGACAGCACTCCAAAAGTTCTTCCATCAACTGAACAGTCAATATCTACGTATCCGATTCAACATGGAACAAGAACAAAACAATGCTATCTCCTTCCTAGGTGCCGAAGTAACAAGACAAGCTGATGGCACTCTAGCCCACACGGTACATCACAAGCCAACGCACACCAACAGATACATTCACAACTCATTATTCCACCATCCTCGCATCAAGTCTGCTGTCTCCAACACCTTGGTCCGTTGGACCTTGGACACCTGTGACAAGGGCAGCTTGAAGCAGGAACTACAACACATCAAGACATCACGTCAACCTAATGGCTACAAAACTTTCAACCTCAGCGAGCCCAAGCCAAGTCTCACACCAGATGAACTACCAGAGTTCAAGGCTGCAATCTCCCTCCCAAACATTGGCCTGTCTTCTCACAAGCTTCAACGTATCTTCATTCAAGCTCATGTCAAGACCGTCCATACAGCATCAAACAAGATTCAAGCATCACTCCACACACACAAGGACAAGCAAGACACTCGAGACAAAGCCAGCGTTTACCACATTCCCTGCGATTACTGTGAAGTATACATCGTGGAACCAGGGCGCAATATCTCAACAAGAATCAAGGAACACAAAGCACATGGCACACTGGAACACCTCAACAATTCAGCCATCATCAAATATTCACACGAACACGACAGCATCATCAAGGGGAATCAAGCCAAACTCATAGCTCATGTACAGTCCTGGCACAAATGCAGAGTCGGGGAGGCCATCGATATACAAGCCACCATACAGTTCCAGAAGACATCGGTTTCTTCATTAACGACATCTGGTCACACATCCTCAAGCCAACCCTTCCAGCAGCAGCTCACCACAAGAATGTCACACTCCAATGCACACACATCCAGCCAGCAATCAACTCACATGCATTACCGGCCAAGAACAGCTTTGATCCATCCCGCCCAAATGCTCATCCATCCAGCACTTCTAAAGTTCGACCATCGCCTGTAGTCCAACATTCTCCTGAAGACGAGCAGAATAAACTGTTAGAAACATCGAGACCAAACCTGCTCTTTCCAGAGCCAATACTCACCTTAAGAGGTTTACACATGGTTGTCCCCGTAAATTCTTATTTCTCCACACCATGCAAAGCTTCAAACAATACATATCCAAGATGGGATTAAATCGCAACAAACCTAGGTAGAATAGCTAGAGAATGATCTCTTTATACTCAAAACTCTATTTCGAGATGCATTTTTCTCAATGTCTGTATTTTTTCTTTAATTTTTTTACGGCGACGGTGATCCATCTGCCTATTGAAAACCAACGGAAACTGCACCATTCCAGTTGCGGCCATGAAGACATCAATGGGAGCTGTGTATCTTCGACGAAAACGACAGGAAAAGGTAAGTTTATTTTAAGGGACCGTAAGTTGTTGTGATTTATCCTGAAATCAAGATTATGTCTAGATTTAAAAGGGGCTCCATGCTAAAATTTAGCTTTGAAAATCACCAGTTTTCCAATTGCTAGAGTCCTCATGAAAAAAATCTAAACCTCGCAGCATGAATATTGTTCTATGGTGAAAAGTATTTAATGAGAATAGTGGTTTTGTAATAACTTGATTGGCATATATTTCAGGAGTCTGCAGTTCTGCTGGGTATGTGGTGTGCTACCTGCCGATGACCAAAAGCCATGATGCAACAGTGCCTGACTATGCGGACAGCATCCCAGCTGTCTTTTAAGTGCACCAAACATAGGTAGATAGCTAGAGAATGATCTCTTTAATCTCTAAACTCTGTTGGGGAAGTGCTTTTTGCTAATAGTTTGTATTTGTCGTTTATTTTTTACGGCGACGGTGAACTGGTGAAATGTTTAACCATCTGCCCATGGGAGTCCAGTTGAAACTGCACATGCCGGCCATGAAGTAATCATTGGGACCTTTGTACGCTGTGAGCAAAATGACAAGACAGGGTAAGTTTATTTTTAGTTTAATTGTTGGCAAATTTTGTGATTTTGACTGGAGCATAACTGTTTTCCTCTTCTGGATTAGTGATGTGAAAAAAATAACATTGTATTACATAAATGTGCCAAATACAACCTTGCAACATGAACTATAATTGTTCTACAGTAAAAAGTATTTGGTGAAAATAACTATACTGAAATGTCTTAATTGACATATATTTCAGGAGTCTGCAGATCTGCTTGGGTTACCTGCTGATAACAAGCGCCAACATGAAAACAGCCGAGAGGATGCCTGCCTATGCGGACAACATCCCAGTTGTCATTGAAGTGCACCAAACATAGGTAGATAGCTAGAGAATGATCTCTTTAATCTCAAAACTTCATTTCGCAGTGCATTTCATTTGCTTGGATCCTTTTTGTTCTTAAGCAGCTCTATGAAAGTTGGCCCTGATGATCCATGTCTTGATATGGTACTAATGCGAGCTAGCATTGTAATTTTATTGTAGATGATTGTGACGACTGCGTGTCAACATGGACCATGAAGGTGATACATCATGGCTTGAGGAGATAGACTTATTCCTCAGCTACTCACCAGGGTCCTAAGTGGAATTTGAAGGTATGATCTGTTTTAGCGAAGCTTGAGATGAAAGTTTAGAAATCCATACAAGTGCAGACAATAGACATTTCTTAGGTTTCATTATTCAAACATAGTCCCATATACCTTAATAATAATAATAATAAACAGTTCTTATATAGCGCAAATTACAAAATAAAGTCTCTAAGGGCTTCTATGATTGAAAAGATGGGTTTTAAGTTTAGATTTAAATGTTCGTAGCGTGGCACAGTCTATGATATTGTTCAGAAGAGAGTTCCAAAGTCTTGGAGAAGCATATTTGAAGGAGCGATGACCGTTGACCTTGTCTGAAAAATGTATGTTAAAGCATGCGCCAGGAGGGTCACTGAGTGAGGGATATGCATACTTAATAAAAAGCAATTCTTGATATAGTATACACACATCTTTGACCTTTAAATCCAAATCTCGCTCTAATTATTTTTTTCTTTCTTTTTTGATCATATTTAATACAGGATTAACACGTTCGAACATCTTCAAGTTGGACGCGTGAAGATGCTGTGCCACCTTATGCAACACCAATAAAACACTTGCTTCACCACCTCATCTAAGGCATCATGACAACAGATGAACATTGTCAACAGAATGAACCCAAAGAACACAAACGAGACGAAGAGGCAGACCAAGTTGGCGTTAGATGGATGACATCAGAGAATTTGGAAGCGTCACTTGGATGCGACAAGCGCAAGAACGATCAAGGTGGAATGGTGATGAAGAGGCCTTACTTCTGCAGTATGTAGCGACATTATCTAGATAGATATTTTGCCACTTTCACAAAAATATTTACTCTGTACAAAGTCAAGACAACATAAGGTTATTTGTAAAAGTAAACTCACTACCAATAAAAAGTAAACAAGTGTGTTAAGGACTGTATATAAGTGGTGATTTATGTAATGAAGTTTTGTATTGTAATAATGAATTAAATATAAATTGTAACTTTTATTTTGTGTCACTCTGTAATTCAATTAGTTATTAATCTAATTGTTTACATGGTATCTGTTCAGGGGTACCCTCACATGGTGGCCACCATGTTTTTTTACTGGTTACTATATGAAAACATGTAAATATTGTGACACACTTGGGGTTTAGAACTCTTTTTAAAGTTTGTTATGTCAAAGGTCATGACCTTGTGTGTGTTTGAGTACTCATTAACCAGGTTTATTATTACAAAGGTCTAGACATTGTTCATGGTATTTATTAAGGATAATCAGTCCAGTTTTGGAGTACTCTTAACGTCGTTAAACAAGTGTGTTAAGGACTGTTTATAAGTGGTGATTTATGTAATGAAGTTTTGTATTGTAATAATGAATTAATTAAAAATTGTAACTTTTATTTTGTGTCACTCTGTAATTCAATTATTTGTTATTCTATTGTTTACATGGTATCTGTTCTGGGGTACCCTCACATGGTGGCTACCATGTTTCTTTACTGGTTACTATATGAAGACATGTCAATATTGTGACACACTTGGGGTTTAGTAACTCTTGTTAAAGTTTTTAATGTCAAAGGTCATGACCTTGTGTGTGTGTTTGAGTACTCATTAAACAGGTTTATAGTTACAAAGGTCTAGACATTGTCCATGGTATTTATATGGATAATCAGTCCAGTTTTCGAGTACTCTTAAGACGTTAAATAAGTGTGTTAAGGACTGTTAGTGGTGGTATATGTAATGAAGTTTTGTATTTTGATAATAAATTAAAATTGTAACTTTTATTTTGTGTCACTCTGTAATTCAATTATTTGTTATTCTTATTGTTTACATGGTATCTGTTCTGGGGTACCCTCACATGGTGGCCACCATGTTTTTTTACTGGTTACTATATGAAGACATGTAAATATTGTGACACACTTGGGGTTTAGTAACTCTTGTTAAAGTTTGTAATGTCAAAGGTCATGACCTTGTGTGTGTTTGAGTACTCATTAACCAGGTTTATTATTACAAAGGTCTAGACATTGTTCATGGTATTTGTTAGGGATAATCAGTCCAGTTTTTGAGTACTCTTAACGACGTTAAACAAGTGTGTTAAGGACTGTATATAAGTGGCGATTTATGTAATGAAGTTTTGTATTGTAATAATGAATTAAATATAGATTGTAACTTTTGTTTTGTGTCACTCTGTAATTCAATTATTTATTATTTTAATTATTAACATGGTATCTCTTCTGGGGTACCCTCACATGGTGGCCACCATGTTTTTTTACTGGTTACTATATGAAGACATGTAAATATGGTGACACACTTGGGGTTAAGAACTCTTTTTAAAGTTTGTTATGTCAAAGGTCATGACCTTGTGTGTGTTTGAGTACTCATTAACCAGGTTTATTATTACAATGGTCTAGACATATTGTTCATGGTATTTGTTAAGGATAATCAGTCCAGTTTTTGAGTGCTCTTAACTTTGTTAGAAAAATGTGTTAAGGACTGTATATAAGTGGTGATTTATGTAATGAAGTTTTGTATTGTAATAATGAATTAAATATAAATTGTAACTTTTATTTTGTGTCACTCTGTAATTCAATTATTTGTTATTCTAATTGTTTACATGGTATCTGTTCTGGGGTACCCTCACATAGTGGCCAGCATGTTTCTTTACTGGTTACTATATGAAGACATGTAAATATTGTGACACACTTGGGGTTTAGTAACTCTTTTTAAAGTTTGTTATGTCAAAGGTCATGACCTTGTGTGTGTTTGAGTACTCATTAACCAGGTTTATTATTACAAAGGTCTAGACATTGTTCATGGTGATTGTTAGGGATAATCAGTCCAGTTTTTGAGTACTCTTAACGACGTTAAACAAGTGTGTTAAGGACTGTATATAAGTGGCGATTTATGTAATGAAGTTTTGTATTGTAATAATGAATTAAATATAAATTGTAACTTTTGTTTTGTGTCACTCTGTAATTCAATTATTTATTATTTTAATTATTAACATGGTATCTTTTCTGGGGTACCCTCACATGGTGGCCACCATGTTTTTTTACTGGTTACTATATGAAGACATGTAAATATTGTGACACACTTGGGGTTTAGAACTCTTTTTAAAGTTTGTTATGTCAAAGGTCATGACCTTGTGTGTGTTTGAGTACTCATTAACCAAGTTTATTATTACAATGGTCTAGACATATTGTTCATGGTATTTGTTAAGGATAATCAGTCCAGTTTTTGAGTGCTCTTAACTACGTTAGAAAAATGTGTTAAGGACTGTATATAAGTGGTGATTTATGTAATAAAGTTTGGTATTATAATAATGAATTAATTATAAATTGTAACTTTTATTTTGTGTCACTCTGTAATTCAATTATTTGTTATTCTAATTGTTTACATGGTATCTATTCTGGGGTACCCTCACATGGTGGCCACCATGTTTTTTTACTGGTTACTATATGAAGACATGTAAATATTGTGACACACTTGGGGTTTAGTAACTCTTTTTAAAGTTTGTTATGTCAAAGGTCATGACCTTGTGTGTGTTTGAGTACTCATTAACCAGGTTTATTATTACAAAGGTCTAGACATTGTTCATGGTGATTGTTAGGGATAATCAGTCCAGTTTTTGAGTACTCTTAACGACGTTAAACAAGTGTGTTAAGGACTGTATATAAGTGGCGATTTATGTAATGAAGTTTTGTATTGTAATAATGAACTACATATAAATTGTAACTTTTGTTTTGTGTCACTCTGTAATTCAATTATTTGTTATTCTAATTGTTTACATGGTATCTATTCTGGGGTACCCTCACATGGTGGCCACCATGTTTTTTTACTGGTTACTATATGAAGACATGTAAATATTGTGACACACTTGGGGTTTAGTAACTCTTTTTAAAGTTTGTTATGTCAAAGGTCATGACCTTGTGTGTGTTTGAGTACTCATTAACCAGGTTTATAATTACAAAGGTCTAGCCATTGTCCATGGTATTTATATGGATTATCAGTCCAGTTTTTGAGTACTCTAAGAGTCTTAACGACGTTAAAAAAGTGTGTTAAGGACTGTATATAAGTGTTGATTTATGTAATGAAGTTTTGTATCGTAATAATGAATTAATTATAAATTGTAACCTTTTATTTTGTGTCACCCTGTAATTCAATTATTTATTATTCTAATTATTAACATGGTATCTGTTTGGGGTACCCTCACATGGTGGCCACCATGTTTTTTACTGGTTACTATAGGAAGACATGTAAATATTGTGACACACTTGGGGTTTGAAGTAACTCTTTTTCAAAGGTCATGACCTTGTGTGTGTTTGAGTACTCATTCACCAGGTTTATTATTACAAAGGTCTAGACATTTTCCACGGTATTTATTAAGGGTATGCAGTCCAGTTTTGGAGTACTCTTAACGACGTTATTTGATAACAAGGTTATGACATTGTTTATGGTGTTTACATGTATATACGGTTTCGAGTACTCATTAACGAGGTTTTGTAATTACAAAGGTCATGCCATTTTCTAGGGTTTTTATGAAGGGTGTTTGATTCAGGGAATGACCGGGTTGGTGGCTGGCGCTGTAAGGTTGACATTGTTTGCAGTGTTAATTATGGGTGTTTGAGTACTCATTAACGATGTATTATGATCTCTTTTCACTGTTAATTGTGGGGTGGGAGATGACAACCTTCACGTGGTCCACCCTGTTGTTAACTAATTGTCATCAAACAATAGAGCTTTATAACCATGTTTATAAAGCTCTATGCACCAAACCAATTTGTTAATGACATTGTGATGACATTTTCTTTGGTGTTTATTTAGAGAGTTTGAGTACTCATTAAGGTTGACATTGTTTGCAGTGTTAATTTAGTGTGTTTGAGTACTCATTAACGATGTATTAGGATCTCTTTTAACTGTTAATTGTGGGGTGGGAGA
The DNA here is from genome assembly GCF_032118995.1 of Asterias amurensis. Taxonomy (NCBI): domain Eukaryota; kingdom Metazoa; phylum Echinodermata; class Asteroidea; order Forcipulatida; family Asteriidae; genus Asterias; species Asterias amurensis. Next base: position 14,694,611 of record NC_092661.1, read on the forward strand.
TGACAACCTTCACGTGGTCCACCCTGTTGTTAACTAATTGTCATCAAACAATAGAGCTATATAAACAAAGCTCTATGCAGCAAAAACAAAATTTTAATTACAAGGTCATGACATTTTCTAGGGGGTTTGAGTACTCATTAACGATGTAGATTTTAAACGATCTCTTTAAACAGTTATTTGTGGGGTGGGAGGTGACAACCTTCACGTGGTCCATCCTGTTGTTAACTAATTGTCATCAAACATTAGAGCTATGCATATACAAGTTTAAAGCTCTATACATCAAACCATACCCTTTTCATGAAATGCCCGCAGTAGATTTGAACAAATGTGTGAAAATGTTGTTTGTTCTTTTATGCAAATCACTTGTTTATTTTGTAAGATGTTACGGGAAACAGCAGGGTCACGGCAAACGTGCGGCGTGCGCCGTCTCCGTTTTAATTAAGTAAACTCATTTTGGGGAAGATGTATGCTGTTTAGTGTAACCCGTTCGTATGTACGCAAAAGAAACAAAACAAAGCGCCCGCCTAGCGCGTTAGCGCTGCTGGAATAGAACGCGCGTATGTCATGTAACCCTGACGTCATAATCAATTCCATAAAAAAAATTACGAAATTGTAACATTTTGCCCATTTTTTTGACACCGAAAAAATATGTTTCCCGCAGTAAAAATGTAAAAAGCTAACAACGGCAACATTCTTCAAGATACTTAAAATATGCATTCAAATCTCTAACGTAATGGGAAACAGTCAGGGTCACGGCAAACGTGAAGGGTTCATAAAAAAAGAGTTATATTCATAACACACTTTGCGACGGTTTTTCTTTAAAATGTGCATTTATACGGTTAAACAATTTTGACAACCCTTCATTTAGCAAAACATCTCAAGATAATCCTCCTTCATTTTAAGTGTTGTTCAAATATTTCCCACCAAGCGGAGCGTTTTACTGACGTGCTTATGAACACTCGGATTTTCTCATGAATTCTCAAAGGGTCTGGGAGCGCCTATTCTGATCACGATTTTGCAAAGAAACGCTGCGCGTCAGCTTCATTATCTCGTAGTTGTGCACTGACTGAGCCAAAAGGGAATTAATGACTTGATGAACTTTTAAGAATGTTCATGATCAGTCCATGCATCAAACAGTTCATGACATGTTCATCACAGCAGTTCATGAACCAAGTTCATGAACTGATCCTTTCCATTAATGGACAAGTTAAAAACGTTTTGTGTGTGTTCATAAAAGTCAATTTATAAGCTTTCTTTGCAGTTAATGAACTTCTAATGAATAATCATAACTCAACTGTGTATTAACTTAACTCCCTGTTTACAAATTGGTATACATTTTTCTTCTAAATTTAATTATTTACAGTTTCTGTATGTCAGTGATAGTAGTGATCATTAGTATCATAATTACCAAGCACTTTACTCTGACAAGTTTTGTTCCTGCCCTTTAGGTGTACAGTAATTAGTTTTAAAAATTTCAATTTATTTGCCAGGTTAACATTACGCATTTATAAAATAAAGACATTGATCATGTGAAACAAGAAACAACTGTGTGATGTAGAATGATCATTGTAAAGTAATAGAAAACACCCTGCCCTGTAAAACACTCTGCATTGTTTTGTTGTCAAATGAAAATGTGCCTGTGTGAATTATGATTAATTTTGTTCACCTAAAAGAACTCGGGCAAATTCCGAGTCGGTTTCCTTTGATTTTGAAACTTGGCACGGTGACAGTTTTATTAAAGAGATAGTTACACAGTAAGTAGTAGTGTTTGTTTTGAAGAACATCGTTGGTTATCAGCTCTTATTCTAGAAATTAAAACGTCACTTTGTATACAACATAAATTTGTCTTGCAACAGTCTCTTTAAATCCTCCATAACAACACATCGAACAAATGGAAGAAACAAATCAAGCAGGGACAATCTTCATTATTTGCACAAATTTAAAGTTGTCATTTTTGCCACTATTTACACTAATGTATGTATACATAAGCCGTGATAGTAGTAAAATTTACGTATATAATTTTCACCTAAAATCTTCAAGCAAATGTTTCTTGAAACAACCCCAAACAAAAGTGTCAATAACATAGACAAAAGGAATGACGGGAGGTTTTATATGGCCTCAACATTATTACTTATTTTTCTACCTTGTAGAAATGCCGAAAACTACAAATTTTTTGCATTAACAAGTGCAAATAACCAGTGGAGCCTTACGTGTTTCTAAGTTTTGCTCTTTGCTTGGCAAATAAAACCATATTTGTTGTAATCTAGCGACTGTTTACATCGCGCACAGAGAGGTAAAAGATTTGCCACGATTTTACGGACACCTTGAAAACAGGACCTCCTCCTTATCGCACATATTATTACAGTTAATCGCACTCATATTACAATTTATTGCAAAATATTACATTTTTTGCATACATATGTTCCTCATACCTATGTTTAATAAATCATCCTCTCCTTTCATGGACCATTCTTTGTCCTCATCACTTTACTCTCATTGGTTCATAGCCACCCACAAAGACTTTGATTTACTAGAATCTAACCCTTTTTTTCTGGTTCCTTCCTTTAAAACCTTTCTCCTCTTTTTCTATGGAAATGTAATTGTTTGAACATTCATAAAGCATTGATATTAAGTTTAAATATTAAGTTTAAATATATATAAAGGTTACAATACTAATTATTAAACAAAAAAGTTTTAACAAAAAAAAATTAACAAAATGTATATAAAAACAAATTTTTTAATGAAAGTCTCTGATTGGTCAAAACCCAGTCACGTGTGAGAGTGTTAACGGTGGTATAAATACCGGCTTTGGAAAATAGCGAATAAGTGGCCACTTAACCAGCATACATTGTGTAAACCTTGCGCGTTGCACTGTATCGCACGCTTATATCCCTGTTAGTTTTATTGCAACTTCGCGCACTTACGCGTACGCGCGCTGAAAATGTATCAATTTTGAGTGCGCGCGAGTAACATGTGCGCGCGTATAAACTGACGACGCCGAGCTCATGCGCGCGTTTTAATGCACAAGGAACAGCTATCGTCCAATCATTTGCCTCCTTTGACCCCAGTGAAGGCGCTGAACAGATCATTAATTAAAAGAGTCACTGGTCTCAAAGATCAGTAATGTGATTAACGCACGAAAGAGATTGGAACCATCAAAAGCTCAAAATATGGCCCGTTCGGCTCGGTCCGTTAACAGCGCCAGCCACCAACCCGGTCATTACCACGCAGTGAAGACCGGGTACGAACACTGTTATTCCCTAAATAAACCACAAGGGAAGTTGACTGGGTACATTTTTAAAATGACTTTGGGATGAACACAGAAAAATTGACTAGAGCGGGATTTCAACCAACGACCTCCGGTTTAACGATTATGTTACAATTATTTAAAGTTTATAAAACGTAAAGGGTTTACAAAGAAAAATTTACAAGTTAACAATTAAATATAGTTTAGGCAACATTTAATGCTGGAAATATACAAAGTTTACAAAATATATATCGTTTTAAAAATATATAAAAATTACAAAATGTATACTCTTAAAAAAAAAATATAAATAAAATAAATAATGAAAAAAACGAAAAATATGTATGTTATGTTTTACAATTATTTAAAGTTTATGAAATATAAAGTTTACAAAGTAAAGTTTACAGAATATACAATGTTAAATGCTTAAAAATGTATAATATTTACAAAAAACAGTATTTGCAAAATATATAGAATTCAACAAAATGTATAAAATTAAAAACAAATTATGAGTACAACAGTTATGAAATATACATTTCAAAAACTACGAAAATTACAAACGTCTAAAAAAAAAATTTTTTTTTATTATACATATCATGAAACAAAACTGAAAATAGATATTTTACAATAAGTTGAAGTTTATGTGAAATATAAAAAGTTTACAAAGTTAAGTTTACAAAATATATCAAGTATTGTTAACTAATATATAATGCTCAAAAATATATATAAAGTTATCAAAATATATGTAGTGTTCTAAAATATTTAGAATTTACAAAATATATAAATTATTGGCGAAAGTAACTCTATCTCTCTCTCTCTCTGCGTTCACGTCCTTCGTCCTTACATAGCAACAGTTAAAACAACAAGCCTGTAAGATCACGTCTTTCCCAAACAGAACAGTGTCCTGACCATAGAGCTATGCCTTTCTGCAGGGGCTCGCAACAACACAACTCCACACTGACGCTGTGTTATTGTGCCAAATCAAACACATTATTATTAACAAGATGAATTGTATTCCCATATTTTATGCAAAAAAAAAGTTCTTAAGCACCTCGTACCGGCTCATGCTGTGCTCCGGCTGTGCTCTGCTTTTTGTTGTCTAATTTAGAAATGTCACCCTTTTTCCCTACATGCAATGACTGAGTCTGGTTACCTGGTATGGGGTCCTTCTCATCTTCACATGCCCTGCAACCACTAGAATCCTGTTGATGGTAAATGCGGTACTCAATTACTTGGACGCACCTTTTAATCATGGAATTCTACTGAGTTGTATTACCGCACAGAGAGATCACGTCCACCGAGAAAGGTATATTATCACCCTTACTATCAGTAATGTAACTCTACTAACCAAACTTGCAAGTCCTATACCCAGTTACTGCATGCGCAGCGTTGCACACTAACCTAAATCTACCAAGCTCATATCCGAGCACGCTTGCGTGTGACATCTTAATCTCCAACTAAACACCATTCGTCATTGTCTACACGTCGTGTAACAACCACGCACCCCATTTACTACACGTTCATTCTTAAACTAAAATGGAATAACTCTGATTCGAAGTGCACTTTTCTCATTTTTTGTTTTGTTTTGTCTTATATTTTTTCGAAGACGGTGTCATGCCATTCCAGTACCGACCAAGAAGACATCATTGGGAGCTATGTACGCTGTGAGGAAAACGACAGGACCAGGTAAGTTTATTATTTCAGTTTGATTGATAGCTTGGAAAGTAATGAGGGAGCGTAATTTGTTAAGGTTTATCCTAAAATAAACAATTTGTTCAGATTTAAAAGGGGCTCCATGCTCTAAATTAGCTTTGTAATTCACAAATTTTCCATTTGCTGGAGTCAAGATGAAAATTGGGGGGGGGGGGGACTCGATTATGTAAGATGCTATTGTGTTTGATACCCTTCAATTGCAATTCAAATGTAAAGGGCCATACATTTTTGGACAGAAATTCTTCAGTTTCATTTCCAAATTGTAATCAAAAGGACATCAAGTCTGAGTTAATGTACCGACCAATGGGGAGAGGGTGATGGTATAAAACGTTGCGAGAACCAACTCCCTCTGAATTAACATAGTTTTCGATTAAGAAGTAATTTCCATGAATTTGGAAATTCTTGAATTGTGCATATATTGTTCCTTTACTAATATGTGGGTTTACTGTATTAATGTTTTGCAATTTGTCCTGTAAGGTTCTTGTTCATTCAATTGTTTGGATTATTATAATGTTATCCGCTTTTGTACAGTTTATGGAATGGGCGCAATGTTAATGAACAAATTTTTATTATTATTATTATTATTATTATTATTATTATTATTATTATTATTATTATTATTAGTTTTGTTTCGAGACCTCAGCATTTGATTTTGAGGTTTCGAAATCAAGCATCTGAAAGCACATAAGTTTGTGTAACAAGGATGGGTGTGCTTTCTTTTATTATTGTCTTGCAACTTGGACGATCAATTGAGCTCAAAGTTTCACAAGTTTTTACTTCATGCATATGTTGACATACGTCACCAAGAGTGAAGACTGGTCTTTGATAATTACCTATAGTGTCCAGTGTCTTTAAGCCTTTTGTCCACAAACTGTCCCGTCGGTTTCTTCGCAAAAAGTTCTTGAAAGTTGGTTTAATGGAAACAACAAGTTCATGACAATTGTTCAACTGTAAAGAAAATTTGAGAGAAAGAAAGCATAACAAATCATCATCGAAAAACTCAAGGACCCAATTTTGGGATGCTCTTTGTAATAATGGACCAATTTAAGGTGGAGGTTTTACACTTGATATTTTGACTTGATTGACATATTTTCAGGAGTCTGCAGTTCTGCTGGGAATGTGGTGTACTACCTGTCGATGACTGAAGCTCACAAAACATAGGTACATAGCTAGAGAATTATCTCTTTATAATCTTGTCTTCAGGGGAATGCTGGAATGCAGGCGGCGCCGGTGGTGGAGCTTAAGTTGCGCTGGATGGATGAGCATTTGGGAGGGAAGGATCAGAGCTGTTCTTGGCCGGTGATGCGTGAGAGTTGATTGCTGGCTGGATGTGAATTGCATAGGAGTGTGACACTCTGTAGGTGAGCTGCTGCTGGGAGGGTTGGCTCGAGGATGGGTGACCAGATGTACATAATGAAGAAACCTATGTCTCGTGGAACTTTATGATGTGCTTGTATCTCGATGGCCTCCCTGACTCTGCATTGGTGTCAGGACTGTACAGGAGCTTTGAGTTCGGCTTGATTCCAATTGATGATGTGGTCGTGTTCTTGTGAATGTTTGATGATGGCTGATTTGTCGAGGTGTCCCAGTCTGCTATGTGCTTTGTGTCCTTGATTCTTGTTGAGATGCTGCGCCAGGTTTCCGCGAAGTACACTTTACCGCAATCACAGGGAATGCGGTAAACGCCTGCTTTGTCTTGAGTGTCTCGCTTGTCCTTGTGTGTGTGGAGTGATGCTTGAATCTTGTTTGGTGCTGTGTGGAAGATCTTGACTTGAGCTTGACTGAAGATACTTTGAAACTTGTGAGAAGTGTGGCCGATATCTGGGAGGGTGATTGCAGCCTTGAACTCTGGTTGTTCATCTGTTGTGAGACTTGGCTTGGGCTGGCTAAGATTGAATGTCTTGTAGTCGTTAAGTTGAAGTGAAGTCTTGATGTGGTGTAGTTCCTGCTTCAAGCTGCCTTTGTCACAGGTGTTGAAGGCCCAGCAAACCAAGGTGTTGCAGACAGCAGACTTGAAGCGAGGATGATGGAATGATGAGTTGTGAAGGTATCTATCGGGGTGTGTTGGCTTGCAATGTACCGTTTGGGCTATAGTGCCATCAGCTTGTCTTGTTACTTGGACGTCTAGGACGGAGATAGTGTTGTTTTGTTCTTGTTCCAAGGTGAATTGGATGTGTGGATGTTGACTGTTCAGGTGATGGAAGAACTCTTGGAGTGCTGTCTTGTCGTAAGGCCTAACCACAAAGGTGTCGTTAATGTAGCGGAGCCAGAAGTTAGGGCAAAGATTGACCTTCTCGATGCTGTCAAGTTCAAACTCCTCCATGAACAAATCCGCCAGGACTGGGGATAGAGGATATCTCATGGCGGCCCCAGAGGTTTGTTCATAGAATTTGTCTCACCACCTGAAGCTGGAAGCGTAGACGCTGGTGATGAGGAGGTCGTGGACTTGTTCTGGAGTGAGGCTTGTGCGGTCTGTCAGTGTAGGTTCGGCTTGAAGGCTTTGGTTGGCGATGTTGCATGCTTCTTCGATTGGTATGTTGGTGAACAGTGACACGACATCAAAACTGACAAGGATATCAGTTGGACGGAGATGTATGTGCTTGATGATGTCTACTAACTTGCTTGTGTTGTTGATGTGATGTTCAGTGAGGCCAACTAGTCGATGGAGGTTCTTTGTGAGGTGTGTTGCAATGTTGTAAGAAGGTGAACCCTGGGAAGCCACGATGGGGCAGAGAGGACCATCTGGCTTGTGGATCTTGGGTTGGCAGAAGAAACGTGGGCAGGTGAATGCGGATGGCTTGAGGTGACGGTACGTGGTGTTGTCTATGACTTGCGCTTGATAGAGAGTACAGAGTTTGGTGGTGAGTGTGCGTTCAATGACTGGGCTGGGGTTCCTTGGCAGGCATTGGTAGGTATTAGTTGACAGGATTTCATTTACTTGGTGGTCATAATCGGTTGTAGACATGACCATAGTGGCCATACCCTTGTCCGCTGACATGATGTTGATGGACTTGTCTTTGTGCAGGGCTCAGATATCAGCATTTTCTCGCCTGCTTGTGTAGGGTCTTGGTAACTTGGCGTTTGAAGTCTTTGCAGAATTTGGATGCGGACATGGTTGGCGACTGTCTTGTCCAGATGTTTGAGTGCAGGTTCAGTGGACTGATTGATGTCTTTGACTTGAATCATGCGAGGTGTGCTGGCGCCCACACAGTGCACGATTCCAGTCAAAGATATTATTCAGTCTACCGAACCTGCACTCAAACATCTAGACAAGACATTCGTCAACCATATCCGCATCCAGATTCTTCAAACTCTTCAAACACCAAGTTACCAAGACCCAACACAAGCAAGCAAGAACACGCCACTATCCGAGCCCTGAACAAAGACAAGTCTATCCACATCATGTCAACGAACATTGGTAATGCCACCGTGTTCATGTGCACAACAGATTCTGACCACAAGGTAACCGACATCCTGTCAACTGATACCTACCAACGCCTGCCAAGTAACTCCTGTTCAGTCATAGAACGCACCCCCACTGCTAAATTCTGCACTCTCTATCAAGCGCAGGTCATAGACAACACCATGTACCGTCACCTCAAGCCATCCGCATCCGCCTAATCACGTTTTTTTGGCCAACCTTAAGAGCCACAAGCCAGATGTTCCTCTCCGTCCCATCGTGGCGTCCCGGGGTCACCCACCTACAATACTGCAAGACACCCCACCAAGACCCTTCATCCACTAGTTGGCCTCACTGAACATAACATTAACAACTCAAGCAAGTTCGTCGACATTATCAAATACATACATCTCCGGGCAACTGAGATCCTTGTCAGTTTTGACATCATGTCACTATTCACCAACATACCAACTGAAGAAGCATGCAACATCGCCGAACAATGCCTTCAAGCCTAACCTACACTGACAGACCGCACAAGACTCACTCCAGAACAAGTCCACGACCTCCTTATCACCTGCTTCTCCGCTTTTAGATTCAGGTGGCGAGACAAATTCTACGAACAAACCTCTGGGGCCACCATGGGATCTCCTCTATCCCCGGTCCTGATGGATTTGTTCATGGAGGAGTTTTAACTTGACGGTATCAAGAACGCCAATCTTTGCCCCAACCTCAGGTTCCGCTACATTGACGACACCTTTGTGGTTTTGGCCCAACGGCAAGACAGCACTCCAAAAGTTCTTCCATCAACTGAACAGTCAATATCTACGTATCCGATTCAACATGGAACAAGAACAAAACAATGCTATGTCCTTCCTAGGTGCCGAAGTAACAAGACAAGCTGATGGCACTCTAGCCCACACGGTACATCACAAGCCAACGCACACCAACAGATACATTCACAACTCATTATTCCACCATCCTCGCATCAAGTCTGCTGTCTCCAACACCTTGGTCCGTTGGACCTTGGACACCTGTGACAAGGGCAGCTTGAAGCAGGAACTACAACACATCAAGACATCACGTCAACCTAATGGCTACAAAACTTTCAACCTCAGCGAGCCCAAGCCAAGTCTCACACCAGATGAACTACCAGAGTTCAAGGCTGCAATCTCCCTCCCAAACATTGGCCTATCTTCTCACAAGCTTCAACGTATCTTCATTCAAGCTCATGTCAAGACCTTCCATACAGCATCAAACAAGATTCAAGCATCACTCCACACACACAAGGACAAGCAAGACACTCGAGACAAAGCCAGCGTTTACCACATTCCCTGCGATTACTGTGAAGTATACATCGTGGAACCAGGGCGCAATATCTCAACAAGAATCAAGGAACACAAAGCACATGGCACACTGGAACACCTCAACAATTCAGCCATCATCAAATATTCACACGAACACGACAGCATCATTAAGTGGAATCAAGCCAAACTCATAGCTCATGTACAGTCCTGGCACAAATGCAGAGTCGGGGAGGCCATCGATATACAAGCACGCCATACAGTTCCAGAAGACATCGGTTTCTTCATTAACGACATCTGGTCACACATCCTCAAGCCAACCCTTCCAGCAGCAGCTCACCACAAGAATGTCACACTCCAATGCACACACATCCAGCCAGCAATCAACTCACATGCATTACCGGCCAAGAACAGCTTTGATCCATCCCGCCCAAATGCTCATCCATCCAGCACTTCTAAAGTTCGACCATCGCCTGTAGTCCAACATTCTCCTGAAGACGAGCAGAATAAACTGTTAGAAACATCTAGACCAAACCTGCTCTTTCCAGAGCTAATACTCACCTTAAGAGGTTTACACATGGTTGTCCCCGTAAATTCTTATTTCTCGACACCATGCAAAGCTTCAAACAATACATATCCAAGATGGGATTAAATCGCAACAAACCTAGGTAGAATAGCTAGAGAATGATCTCTTTAACTCAAAACTCTATTTCGAGATGCATTTTTCTCATTGTCTGTATTTTTTCTTTAATTTTTTTACGGCGACGGTGATCCATCTGCCTATTGGAGACCAATGGAAACTGCACCATTCCAGTTGCGGCCATGAAGACATCAATGGGAGCTGTGTATCTTTGAGGAAAACGACAGGAAAAGGTAAGTTTATTTTAAGGTGGATTGATAGCTTGGGAAGTAATGAGGGACCGTATTGATAGCTTCGGAAGTAATGAGGGACCGTAAGTTGTTGAGATTTATCCTGAAATCAAGATTATGTCTAGATTTAAAAGGGGCTCCATGCTCAAATTTAGCTTTGTAATTCACAAATTTTCCATTTGCTGGAGTCGAGATGAAAACTGGGGGGGGGGGGACTCGATTATGTAAGAGGCTATTGTGTTTGATACCCTTCAATTGCAATTCAAGTATAAAGGGCCATACATTTTTGGACAGAAATTCTACAGTTTCATTTCCAAATTGTAATCAAAAGGACATCAAGTCTGAGCTTATGTACAGACCAATTTGTTTTTGCTGTATGATGATGTCATGCTCTGAAAGAGCGCAATTTGTTTTCTGCACCATTTTAACTTGACATAGAGTCATGCAGTGTCCCAGAACTCCACTCACATGTTGGAAAATGAATGCATCACAAAACTCAAATTCACAAAAACTCAAAACTCAAGATCCACATCATTTACATTTGTGGAGCGGAACTGTTTGCTTTTTTGGATTTTGGATTTTGAAGCAAACACTTTGGTACATGAGAAAATAAATACAGTGAAAAGTATTTGACATGAGTGTATATATGGTGTCCTGATTGAAATGTAATTCAGGAGTCTGCGTTTATGGTTTAAAGGCAGTGGACACTATTGTTAGTTACTCAAAATAATTATTATCGTCAAACCTTACTTGGTAACTAGGAATGGGGAGAGGGTGATGGTATAAAACATTGCGAGAACCAACTCCCTCTGAATTAACGTAGTTTTCGATAAAGAAGTAGTTTTCCATGAATTTGGTGCTCTGATTTTTGTCCTACCAATTTACTGCATGCGCAGCGTTGCACGCTAACCTAAATCTACCAAGCTCATATCCGAGCATGCTTGCGTGTGACATCTTAATCTCCAACTTCACACCATTCGTCATTGTCTACACGTCGTGTAACAACCACGCACCCCTTTTATTACACCTTCATTCTTAAACTAAAATGGAATAACTCTGATTCGAAGTGCACTTTTCTCATTTTTTGTTTTGTTTTGTCTTATATTTTTTCGAAGACGGTGTCATGCCATTCCAGTAACGACCAAGAAGACATCATTGGGAGCTATGTTACGCTGTGAGGAAACCGACAGGACCAGGTAAGTTTATTTTCAGTTTGATTGATAGCTTGGAAAGTAATGAGGGAGCGTAATTTGTTAAGGTTTATCTTAAAATAAACATTTTGTTCAGATTTAAAAGGGGCTCCACGCTCTAATTTAGCTTCGTTAATCACAAATTTTCCATTTGCTGGAGTCAAGATGAAAATTGGGGGGGGGGACTCGATTATGTAAGATGCTATCATGTTTGATACCCTTCAATTGCAATTCAAATGTAAAGGGCCATACATTTTTGGACAGAAATTCTTCAGTTTCATTTCCAAATTGTCATCAAAAGGACATCAAGTCTGAGTTAATGTACCGACCAATGGGGAGAGGGTGATGGTATAAAACGTTGCGAGAACCAAATCCCTCTGAATTAACATAGTTTTCGATTAAGAAGTAATTATCCATGAATTTGGAAATTCTTGGATTGTGCATATATTGTTCCTTTACTAATAATATGTGGGTTTACTGTATTAATGTTTTGCAATTTGTCCTGTAAGGTTCTTGTTCATTCAATTGTTTGGATTATTGTAATGATATTAGCTTTTGTACAGTTTATGGAATGGGCGCAATGTAAATGAACAAATTATTATTATCAATATTATTATTATTATTAGTTTTGATTCGAGACCTCAGCATTTGATTTTGAGGTTTCGAAATCAAGCATCTGAAAGCACATAAGTTTGTGTAACAAGGGTGGGTGTGCTTTCTTTCATTATTGTCTTTCAACTTCGACGATCAATTGAGCTCACAAGTTTTTACTTCATGCATATGTTGACATACGTCACCAAGAGTGAAGACTGGTCTTTGACAATTACCTATAGTGTCCAGTGTCTTTAAGCCTTTAGTCCACAAACTGTCCTGTCGGTTTCTTCGCAAAAAGTTCTTGAAAGTTGGTTTAATGGAAACAACAAGTTCATGACAATTGTTCGACTGTAAAGAAAATTTGAGAGAAAGAAAGCATAACAAATTATCATCGAAAAACTCAAGGACCCAATTTTGGGATGCTCTTTGTAATAATGGACCAATTTAAGGTGGAGGTTTTACACTTGATATTTTGACTTGATTGACATATTTTCAGGAGTCTGCAGTTCTGCTGGGAATGTGGTGTACTACCTGTCGATGACTGAAGCTCACAAAACATAGGTACATAGCTAGAGAATTATCTCTTTATAATCTTGTCTTCAGGGGAATGCTGGAATGCAGGCGGCGCCGGTGGTGGAGCTTAAGTTGCGCTGGATGGATGAGCATTTGGGAGGGAAGGATCAGAGCTGTTCTTGGCCGGTGATGCATGAGAGTTGATTGCTGGCTGGATGTGAATTGCATTGGAGTGTGACATTCTTTAGGTGAGCTGCTGCTGGGAGGGTTGGCTCGAGGATGGGTGACCAGATGTCCATAATGAAGAAACCTATGTCTCGTGGAACTTTATGATGTGCTTGTATCTCGATGGCCTCCCTGACTCTGCATTGGTGTCAGGACTGTACAGGAGCTTTGAGTTCGGCTTGATTCCAATTGATGATGTGGTCGTGTTCTTGTGAATGTTTGATTTTGGCTGATTTGTCGAGGTGTCCCAGTCTGCCATGTGCTTTGTGTCCTTGATTCATGTTGAGATGCTGCGCCAGGTTTCCGCGAAGTACACTTTACCGCAATCACAGGGAATGCGGTAAACGCCTGCTTTGTCTTGAGTGTCTCGCTTGTCCTTGTGTGTGTGGAGTGATGCTTGAATCTTGTTTGGTGCTGTGTGGAAGATCTTGACTTGAGCTTGACTGAAGATACTTTGAAACTTGTGAGAAGTGTGGCCGATATATGGGAGGGTGATTGCAGCCTTGAACTCTGGTTGTTCATCTGTTGTGAGACTTGGCTTGGGCTGGCTAAGATTGAATGTCTTGTAGTCGTTAAGTTGAAGTGAAGTCTTGACGTGGTGTAGTTTCTGCTTCAAGCTGCCTTTGTCACAGGTGTTGAAGGCCCAGCAAACCAAGGTGTTGCAGACAGCAGACTTGAAGCGAGGATGATGGAATGATGCGTTGTGAAGGTATCTATCGGGGTATTTTGGCTTGCGATGTACCGTTTGGGCTATAGTGCCCTCAGCTTGTCTTGTTACTTGGACGTCTAGGACGGAGATAGTGTTGTTTTGTTCTTGTTCCATGGTGAATTGGATGTGTGGATGTTGACTGTTCGGGTGATGGAAGAACTCTTGGAGTGCTGTCTTGTCGTAAGGCCTAACCACAAAGGTGTCGTTAATGTAGCGGAGCCAGAGGTTAGGGCAAAGATTGACCTTCTCGATGCTGTCAAGTTCAAACTCCCCCATGAACAAATCTGCCAGGACCGAGGATAGAGGATATCTCATGGCGGCCCCAGAGGTTTGTTCATAGAATTTGTCTCACCACCTGAAGCTGGAAGCGTAGACGCTGGTGATGAGGAGGTCGTGGACTTGTTCTGGAGTGAGGCTTGTACGGTCTGTCAGTGTAGGTTCGGCTTGAAGGCTTTGGTGGGCGATGTTGCATGCTTCTTCGATTGAAATGTTGGTGAACAGTGACACGACATTAAAACTGACAAGGATATCAGTTGGACGGAGATGTATGTGCTTGATGATGTCGACTAACTTGCTTGTGTTGTTGATGTGAGGTTCAGTGAGGCCAACTAGTCGATGGAGGTTCTTGGTGAGGTGTGTTGCAATGTTGTAAGAAGGTGAACCCTGGGATGCCACGATGGGGCGGAGAGGACCATCTGGCTTGTGGATCTTGGGTTGGCAGAAGAAACGTGGGCAGGTGAATGCGGATGGCTTGAGGTGACGGTACGTGGTGTTGTCTATGACTTGCGCTTGATAGAGAGATGAGTTTGGTGGTGAGTGTGCGTTCAATGACTGGGCTGGGGTTCCTTGGCAGGCATTGGTAGGTATTAGTTGACAGGATTTCATTTACTTGGTGGTCATAATCGGTTGTAGACATGACCATAGTGGCATTACCCTTGTCCGCTGACATGATGTGGATGGTCTTGTCTTTGTGCAGGGCTCAGATATCAGCATTTTCTCGCCTGCTTGTGTAGGGTCTTGGTAACTTGGCATTTGAAGTCTTTGCAGAATTTGGATGCGGACTTGGTTGGCGACTGTCTTGTCCAGATGTTTGAGTGCAGGTTCAGTGGACTGATTGATGTCTTTGACTTGAATCATGCGAGGTGCGCTGGCGCCCACACATTGCACGATTCCAGTCAAAGATATTATTCAGTCTACCGAACCTGCGCTCAAACATCTAGACAAGACATTCGTCAACCATATCCGCATCCAGATTCTTCAAACTCTTCAAACACCAAGTTACCAAGACCCAACACAAGCAAGCAAGAACACGCCGCTATCGGAGCCCTGCACAAAGACAAGTCTATCCACATCATTTCAACGAACATTGGTAATGCCACCGTGTTCATGTGCACAACAGATTCTGACCACAAGGTAACCGACATCCTGTCAACTGATACCTACCGACGCCTGCCAAGTAACTCCTGTTCAGTCATCGAATGCACCCCCACTGCTAAATTCTGCACTCTCTATCAAGCGCAGGTCATAGACAACACCATGTACCGTCACCTCAAGCCATCCGCATCCGCCTAATCACGTTTTTTTGGCCAACCTTAAGAGCCACAAGCCAGATGTTCCTCTTCGTCCCATCGTGGCGTCCCGGGGTCACCCACCTACAATACTGCAAGACACCCCACCAAGACCCTTCATCCACTAGTTGGCCTCACTGAACATAACATTAACAACTCAAGCAAGTTCGTCGACATTATCAAATACATACATCTCCGGGCAACTGAGATCCTTGTCAGTTTTGACATCATGTCACTATTCACCAACATACCAACTGAAGAAGCATG
Source organism: Asterias amurensis (assembly GCF_032118995.1). Taxonomy (NCBI): domain Eukaryota; kingdom Metazoa; phylum Echinodermata; class Asteroidea; order Forcipulatida; family Asteriidae; genus Asterias; species Asterias amurensis. The sequence continues at coordinate 14,710,205 of NC_092661.1, forward strand.
CAACATTGCCGAACAATGCCTTTAATCCTAACCTACACTGACAGACCGCACAAGACTCACTCCAGAACAAGTCCACGACATCCTTATCACCTGCTTCTCCGCTTTTAGATTCAGGTGGCGAGACTAATTCTACAAACAAACCTCTGGGGCCACCATGGGATCTCTACTATCCCCGGTCCTGATGGATTTGTTCATGGAGGAGTTTTAACTTGACGGTATCAAGAACGCCAATCTTCGCCCCAACCTCAGGTTCCGCTACATTGACGACACCTTTGTGGTTTTGGCCCAACGGCAAGACAGCACTCCAAAAGTTCTTCCATCAACTGAACAGTCAATATCTACGTATCCGATTCAACATGGAACAAGAACAAAACAATGCTATGTCCTTCCTAGGTGCCGAAGTAACAAAACAAGCTGATGGTACTCTAGCCCACACGGTACATCACAAGCCAACGCACACCAACAGATACGTTCACAACTCATTATTCCACCATCCTCGCTTCAAGTCTGCTGTCTCCAACACCTTGGTCCATTGGACCTTGGACACCTGTGACAAGGGCAGCTTGAAGCAGGAACTACAACACATCAAGACATCACGTCAACTTAATGGCTACAAAACTTTCAACCTCAGCGAGCCCAAGCCAAGTCTCACACCAGATGAACTACCAGAGTTCAAGGCTGCAATCTCCCTCCAAAACATTGGCCTATCTTCTCACAAGCTTCAACGTATCTTCATTCAAGCTCAAGTCAAGACCTTCCATACAGCATCAAACAAGATTCAAGCATCACTCCACACACACAAGGACAAGCAAGACACTCGAGACAAAGCCAGCGTTTACCACATTCCCTGCGATTACTGTAAAGTATACATCGTGGAACCAGGGCGCAATATCTCAACAAGAATCAAGGAACACAAAGCACATGGCACACTGGAACACCTCAACAATTCAGCCATCATCAAATATTCACACGAACACGACAGCATCATTAAGTGGAATCAAGCCAAACTCATAGCTCATGTACAGTCCTGGCACAAATGCAGAGTCGGGGAGGCCATCGATATACAAGCACGCCATACAGTTCCAGAAGACATCGGTTTCTTCATTAACGACATCTGGTCACACATCCTCAAGCCAACCCTTCCAGCAGCAGCTCACCACAAGAATGTCACACTCCAATGCACACACATCCAGCCAGCAATCAACTCACATGCATTACCGGCCAAGAACAGCTTTGATCCATCCCGCCCAAATGCTCATCCATCCAGCACTTCTAAAGTTCGACCATCGCCTGTAGTCCAACATTCTCCTGAAGACGAGCAGAATAAACTGTTAGAAACATCGAGACCAAACCTGCTCTTTCCAGAGCCAATACTCACCTTAAGAGGTTTACACATGGTTGTCCCCGTAAATTCTTATTTCTCCACACCATGCAAAGCTTCAAACAATACATATCCAAGATGGGATTAAATCGCAACAAACCTAGGTAGAATAGCTAGAGAATGATCTCTTTATACTCAAAACTCTATTTCGAGATGCATTTTTCTCATTGTCTGTATTTTTTCTTTAATTTTTTTACGGCGACGGTGATCCATCTGCCTATTGGAGACCAATGGAAACTGCACCATTCCAGTTGCGGCCATGAAGACATCAATGGGAGCTGTGTATCTTTGAGGAAAACGACAGGAAAAGGTAAGTTTATTTTAAGGGACCGTAAGTTGTTGTGATTTATCCTGAAATCAAGATTATGTCTAGATTTAAAAGGGGCTCCATGCTAAAATTTAGCTTTGAAAATCACCAGTTTTCCAATTGCTAGAGTCCTCATGAAAAAAATCTAAACCTCGCAGCATGAATATTGTTCTATGGTGAAAAGTATTTAATGAGAATAGTGGTTTTGTAATAACTTGATTGGCATATATTTCAGGAGTCTGCAGTTCTGCTGGGTATGTGGTGTGCTACCTGCCGATGACCAAAAGCCATGATGCAACAGTGCCTGACTATGCGGACAGCATCCCAGCTGTCTTTTAAGTGCACCAAACATAGGTAGATAGCTAGAGAATGATCTCTTTAATCTCTAAACTCTGTTGGGGAAGTGCTTTTTGCTAATAGTTTGTATTTGTCGTTTATTTTTTACGGCGACGGTGAACTGGTGAAATGTTTAACCATCTGCCCATGGGAGTCCAGTTGAAACTGCACATGCCGGCCATGAAGTAATCATTGGGACCTTTGTACGCTGTGAGCAAAATGACAAGACAGGGTAAGTTTATATTTAGTTTAATTGTTGGCAAATTTTGTGATTTTGACTGGAGCATAACTGTTTTCCTCTTCTGGATTAGTGATGTGAAAAAAATAACATTGTATTACATAAATGTGCCAAATACAACCTTGCAACATGAACTATAATTGTTCTACAGTAAAAAGTATTTGGTGAAAATAACTATACTGAAATGTCTTAATTGACATATATTTCAGGAGTCTGCAGATCTGCTTGGGATACCTGCTGATAACAAGCGCCAACATGAAAACAGCCGAGAGGATGCCTGCCTATGCGGACAACATCCCAGTTGTCATTGAAGTGCACCAAACATAGGTAGATAGCTAGAGAATGATCTCTTTAATCTCAAAACTTCATTTCGCAGTGCATTTCATTTGCTTGGATCCTTTTTGTTCTTAAGCAGCTCTATGAAAGTTGGCCCTGATGATCCAAGTCTTGATATGGTACTAATGCGAGCTAGCATTGTAATTTTGTTGTAGATGATTGTGACGACTGCGTGTCAACATGGACCATGAAGATGTGACGTCACAGTACAGAAAGATACATCATGGCTTGAGGAGATAGACTTATTCCTCAGCTACTCACCAGGGTCCTAAGTGGAATTTGAAGGTATGATCTGTTTTAGCGAAGCTTGAGATGAAAGTTTAGAAATCCATACAAGTGCAGACAATAGACATTTCTTAGGTTTCATTATTCAAACATAGTCCCATATACCTTAATAATAATAATAAACAGTTCTTATATAGCGCAAATTACAAAATAAAGTCTCTAAGGGCTTCTATGATTGAAAAGATGGGTTTTAAGTTTAGATTTAAATGTTCGTAGCGTGGCACAGTCTATGATATTGTTGGGAAGAGAGTTCCAAAGTCTTGGAGAAGCATATTTGAAGGAGCGATGACCGTTGACCTTGTCTGAAAAATGTATGTTAAAGCGTGCGCCAGGAGGGTCACTGAGTGAGGGATATGCATACTTAATAAAAAGCAATTCTTGATATAGTATACACACATCTTTAACCTTTAAATCCAAATCTCGCTCTAATTATTTTTTTCTTTCTTTTTTGATCATATTTAATACAGGATTAACACGTTCGAACATCTTCAAGTTGGACGCGTGAAGATGCTGTGCCACCTTAGGCAACACCAATAAAACACTTGCTTCACCACCTCATCTAAGGCATCATGACAACAGATGAACATTGTCAACAGAATGAACCCAAAGAACACAAACGAGACGAAGAGGCAGACCAAGTTGGCGTTAGATGGATGACATCAGAGAATTTGGAAGCGTCACTTGGATGCGACAAGCGCAAGAACGATCAACGACATTCTCTAGATAGATATTTTGCCACTTACACAAAAATATTTACTCTGTACAAAGTCAAGACAACATAAGGTTATTTGTAAAAGTAAACTCACTACCAATAACAAGTAAACAAGTGTGTTAAGGACTGTATATAAGTGGTGATTTATGTAATGAAGTTTTGTATTGTAATAATGAATTAAATATAAATTGTAACTTTTATTTTGTGTCACTCTGTAATTTAATTAGTTATTAATCTAATTGTTTACATGGTATCTGTTCAGGGGTACCCTCACATGGTGGCCACCATGTTTTTTTACTGGTTACTATATGAAGACATGTAAATATTGTGACACACTTGGGGTTTAGAACTCTTTTTAAAGTTTGTTATGTCAAAGGTCATGACCTTGTGTGTGTTTGAGTACTCATTAACCAGGTTTATTATTACAAAGGTCTAGACATTGTTCATGGTATTTATTAAGGATAATCAGTCCAGTTTTTGAGTACTCTTAACGTCGTTAAACAAGTGTGTTAAGGACTGTTTATAAGTGGTGATTTATGTAATGAAGTTTTGTATTGTAATAATGAATTAATTAAAAATTGTAACTTTTATTTTGTGTCACTCTGTAATTCAATTATTTGTTATTCTATTGTTTACATGGTATCTGTTCTGGGGTACCCTCACATGGTGGCTACCATGTTTCTTTACTGGTTACTATATGAAGACATGTCAATATTGTGACACACTTGGGGTTTAGTAACTCTTGTTAAAGTTTTTAATGTCAAAGGTCATGACCTTGTGTGTGTGTTTGAGTACTCATTAAACAGGTTTATAGTTACAAAGGTCTAGACATTGTCCATGGTATTTATATGGATAATCAGTCCAGTTTTCGAGTACTCTTAAGACGTTAAATAAGTGTGTTAAGGACTGTTAGTGGTGGTATATGTAATGAAGTTTTGTATTTTGATAATGAATTAAATATAAATTGTAACTTTTATTTTGTGTCACTCTGTAATTCAATTATTTATTATTTTAATTATTAACATGGTATCTCTTCTGGGGTACCCTCACATGGTGGCCACCATGTTTTTTTTACTGGTTACTATCTGAAGACATGTAAATATTGTGACACACTTGGGGTTTAGAACTCTTTTTAAAGTTTGTTATGTCAAAGGTCATGACCTTGTGTGTGTTTGAGTACTCATTAACCAGGTTTATTATTACAAAGGTCTAGACATTGTTCATGGTATTTATTAAGGATAATCAGTCCAGTTTTTGAGTACTCTTAACGTCGTTAAACAAGTGTGTTAAGGACTGTTTATAAGTGGTGATTTATGTAATGAAGTTTTGTATTGTAATAATGAATTAATTAAAAATTGTAACTTTTATTTTGTGTCACTCTGTAATTCAATTATTTGTTATTCTATTGTTTACATGGTATCTGTTCTGGGGTACCCTCACATGGTGGCTACCATGTTTCTTTACTGGTTACTATATGAAGACATGTCAATATTGTGACACACTTGGGGTTTAGTAACTCTTGTTAAAGTTTTTAATGTCAAAGGTCATGACCTTGTGTGTGTGTTTGAGTACTCATTAAACAGGTTTATAGTTACAAAGGTCTAGACATTGTCCATGGTATTTATATGGATAATCAGTCCAGTTTTCGAGTACTCTTAAGACGTTAAATAAGTGTGTTAAGGACTGTTAGTGGTGGTATATGTAATGAAGTTTTGTATTTTGATAATGAATTAAATATAAATTGTAACTTTTATTTTGTGTCACTCTGTAATTCAATTATTTGTTATTCTTATTGTTTACATGGTATCTGTTCTGGGGTACCCTCACATGGTGGCCACCATGTTTTTTTTACTGGTTACTATATGAAGACATGTAAATATTGTGACACACTTGGGGTTTAGTAACTCTTGTTAAAGTTTGTAATGTCAAAGGTCATGACCTTGTGTGTGTTTGAGTACTCATTAACCAGGTTTATTATTACAAAGGTCTAGACATTGTTCATGGTATTTGTTAGGGATAATCAGTCCAGTTTTTGAGTACTCTTAACGACGTTAAACAAGTGTGTTAAGGACTGTATATAAGTGGCGATTTATGTAATGAAGTTTTGTATTGTAATAATGAATTAAATATAAATTGTAACTTTTGTTTTGTGTCACTCTGTAATTCAATTATTTATTATTTTAATTATTAACATGGTATCTCTTCTGGGGTACCCTCACATGGTGGCCACAATGTTTTTTTACTGGTTACTATCTGAAGACATGTAAATATTGTGACACACTTGGGGTTTAGAACTCTTTTTAAAGTTTGTTATGTCAAAGGTCATGACCTTGTGTGTGTTTGAGTACTCATTAACCAGGTTTATTATTACAAAGGTCTAGACATTGTTCATGGTATTTATTAAGGATAATCAGTCCAGTTTTTGAGTACTCTTAACGTCGTTAAACAAGTGTGTTAAGGACTGTTTATAAGTGGTGATTTATGTAATGAAGTTTTGTATTGTAATAATGAATTAATTAAAAATTGTAACTTTTATTTTGTGTCACTCTGTAATTCAATTATTTGTTATTCTATTGTTTACATGGTATCTGTTCTGGGGTACCCTCACATGGTGGCTACCATGTTTCTTTACTGGTTACTATATGAAGACATGTCAATATTGTGACACACTTGGAGTTTAGTAACTATGTTAAAGTTTTTAATGTCAAAGGTCATGACCTTGTGTGTGTGTTTGAGTACTCATTAAACAGGTTTATAATTACAAAGGTCTAGACATTGTCCATGGTATTTATATGGATAATCAGTCCAGTTTTCGAGTACTCTTAAGACGTTAAACAAGTGTGTTAAGGACTGTAAGTGGTGGTATATGTAATGAAGTTTTGTATTTTGATAATAAATTAAAATTGTAACTTTTATTTTGTGTCACTCTGTAATTCAATTATTTGTTATTCTTATTGTTTACATGGTATCTGTTCTGGGGTACCCTCACATGGTGGCCACCATGTTTTTTTACTGGTTACTATATGAAGACATGTAAATATTGTGACACACTTGGGGTTTAGTAACTCTTGTTAAAGTTTGTAATGTCAAAGGTCATGACCTTGTGTGTGTTTGAGTACTCATTAACCAGGTTTATTATTACAAAGGTCTAGACATTGTTCATGGTATTTGTTAGGGATAATCAGTCCAGTTTTTGAGTACTCTTAACGACGTTAAACAAGTGTGTTAAGGACTGTATATAAGTGGCGATTTATGTAATGAAGTTTTGTATTGTAATAATGAATTAAATATAAATTGTAACTTTTGTTTTGTGTCACTCTGTAATTCAATTATTTATTATTTTAATTATTAACATGGTATCTCTTCTGGGGTACCCTCACATGGTGGCCACCATGTTTTTTTACTGGTTACTATATGAAGACATGTAAATATTGTGACACACTTGGGGTTAAGAACTCTTTTTAAAGTTTGTTATGTCAAAGGTCATGACCTTGTGTGTGTTTGAGTACTCATTAACCAGGTTTATTATTACAATGGTCTAGACATATTGTTCATGGTATTTGTTAAGGATAATCAGTCCAGTTTTTGAGTACTCTTAACGACGTTAAACAAGTGTGTTAAGGACTGTATATAAGTGGCGATTTATGTAATGAAGTTTTGTATTGTAATAATGAATTAAATATAAATTGTAACTTTTGTTTTGTGTCACTCTGTAATTCAATTATTTGTTATTCTAATTGTTTACATGGTATCTATTCTGGGGTACCCTCACATGGTGGCCACCATGTTTTTTTACTGGTTACTATATGAAGACATGTAAATATTGTGACACACTTGGGGTTTAGTAACTCTTTTTAAAGTTTGTTATGTCAAAGGTCATGACCTTGTGTGTGTTTGAGTACTCATTAACCAGGTTTATAATTACAAAGGTCTAGCCATTGTCCATGGTATTTATATGGATTATCAGTCCAGTTTTTGAGTACTCTAAGAGTCTTAACGACGTTAAAAAAGTGTGTTAAGGACTGTATATAAGTGTTGATTTATGTAATGAAGTTTTGTATCGTAATAATGAATTAATTATAAATTGTAACCTTTTATTTTGTGTCACCCTGTAATTCAATTATTTATTATTCTAATTATTAACATGGTATCTGTTTGGGGTACCCTCACATGGTGGCCACCATGTTTTTTACTGGTTACTATAGGAAGACATGTAAATATTGTGACACACTTGGGGTTTGAAGTAACTCTTTTTCAAAGGTCATGACCTTGTGTGTGTTTGAGTACTCATTAACCAGGTTTATTATTACGAAGGTCTAGACATTTTCCACGGTATTTATTAAGGGTATGCAGTCCAGTTTTGGAGTACTCTTAACGACGTTATTTGATAACAAGGTTATGACATTGTTTATGGTGTTTACATGTATATACGGTTTCGAGTACTCATTAACGAGGTTTTGTAATTACAAAGGTCATGCCATTTTCTAGGGTTTTTATGAAGGGTGTTTGATTCAGGGAATGACCGGGTTGGTGGCTGGCGCTGTAAGGTTGACATTGTTTGCAGTGTTAATTATGGGTGTTTGAGTACTCATTAACGATGTATTATGATCTCTTTTCACTGTTAATTGTGGGGTGGGAGATGACAACCTTCACGTGGTCCACCCTGTTGTTAACTAATTGTCATCAAACAATAGAGCTTTATAACCATGTTTATAAAGCTCTACGCACCAAACCAATTTGTTAATGACATTGTGATGACATTTTCTTTGGTGTTTATTTAGAGAGTTTGAGTACTCATTAAGGTTGACATTGTTTGCAGTGTTAATTTAGTGTGTTTGAGTACTCATTAACGATGTATTAGGATCTCTTTTAACTGTTAATTGTGGGGTGGGAGATGACAACCTTCACGTGGTCCACCCTGTTGTAAACTAATTGTCATCAAACAATAGAGCTATATAAACAAAGCTCTATGCAGCAAAAACAAAATTTTAATTACAAGGTCATGACATTTTCTAGGGGGTTTGAGTACTCATTAACGATGTAGATTTTAAACGATCTCTTTAAACAGTTATTTGTGGGGTGGGAGGTGACAACCTTCACGTGGTCCATCCTGTTGTTAACTAATTGTCATCAAACATTAGAGCTATGCATATACAAGTTTAAAGCTCTATGCATCAAACCATACCCTTTTCATGAAATGCCCGCAGTAGATTTGAACAAATGTGTGAAAATGTTGTTTGTTCTTTTATGCAAATCACTTGTTTATTTTGTAAGATGTTACGGGAAACAGCAGGGTCACGGCAAACGTGCGGCGTGCGCCGTCTCCGTTTTAATTAAGTAAACTCATTTTGGGGAAGATGTATGCTGTTTAGTGTAACCCGTTCGTATGTACGCAAAAGAAACAAAAGCGCCCGCCTAGCGCGTTAGCGCTGCTGGAATAGAACGCGCGTATGTCATGTAACCCTGACGTCATAATCAATTCCATAAAAAAAATTACGAAATTGTAACATTTTGCCCATTTTTTTGACACCGAAAAAATATGTTTCCCGCAGTAAAAATGTAAAAAGCTAACAACGGCAACATTCTTCAAGATACTTAAAATTTTATGCATTCAAATCTCTAACGTAATGGGAAACAGTCAGGGTCACGGCAAACGTGAAGGGTTCATAAAAAAAGAGTTATATTCATAACACACTTTGCGACGGTTTTTCTTTAAAATGTGTATACGGTTAAACAATTTTGACAACCCTTCATTTAGCAAAACATCTCGAGATAATCCTCCTTCATTTTAAGTGTTGTTCAAATATTTCCCACCAAGCGGAGCGTTTTACTGACGTGCTTATGAACACTCGGATTTTCTCATGAATTCTCAAAGGGTCTGGGAGCGCCTATTCTGATCACGATTTTGCAAAGAAACGCTGCGCGTCAGCTTCATTATCTCGTAGTTGTGCACTGACTGAGCCAAAAGGGAATTAATGACTTGATGAGCTTTTAAGAATGTTCATGATCAGTCCATGCATCAAACAGTTCATGACATGTTCATCACAGCAGTTCATGAACCAAGTTCATGAACTGATCCTTTCCATTAATGGACAAGTTAAAAACGTTTTGTGTGTTTTCATAAAAGTCAATTTATAAGCTTTCTTTGCAGTTAATGAACTTCTAATGAATAATCATAACTCAACTGTGTATTAACTTAACTCCCTGTTTACAAATTGGTATACATTTTCTTCTAAATTTAATTATTTACAGTTTCTGTATGTCAGTGATAGTAGTGATCATTAGTATCATAATTACCAAGCACTTTACTCTGACAATTTTTGTTCCTGCCCTTTAGGTGTACAGTAATTAGTTTTAAAAATTTCAATTTATTTGCCAGGTTAACATTACGCATTTATAAAATAAAGACATTGATCATGTGAAACAAGAAACAACTGTGTGATGTAGAATGATCATTGTAAAGTAATAGAAAACACCCTGCCCTGTAAAACACTCTGCATTGTTTTGTTGTCAAATGAAAATGTGCCTGTGTGAATTATGATTAATTTTGTTCACCTAAAAGAACTCGGGCAAAATCCGAGTCGGTTTCCTTTGATTTTGAAACTTGGCACGGTGACAGTTTTATTAAAGAGATAGTTACACAGTAAGTAGTAGTGTTTGTTTTGAAGAACATCGTTGGTTATCAACTCTTATTCTAGAAATTAAAACGTCACTTTGTATACAACATAAATTTGTCTTGCAACAGTCTCTTTAAATCCTCCATAACAACACATCGAACAAATGGAAGAAACAAATCAAGCAGGGACAATCTTCATTATTTGCACAAATTTAAAGTTGTCATTTTTGCCACTATTTACACTAATGTATGTATACATAAGCCGTGATAGTAGTAAAATTTACGTATATAATTTTAACCTAAAATCTTCAAGCAAATGTTTCTTGAAACAACCCCAAACAAAAGTGTCAATAACATAGACAAAAGGAATGACGGGAGGTTTTATATGGCCTCAACATTATTACTTATTTTTCTACCTTGTAGAAATGCCGAAAACTACAAATTTTTTGCATTAACAAGTGCAAATAACCAGTGGAGCCTTACGTGTTTCTAAGTTTTGCTCTTTGCTTGGCAAATAAAACCATATTTGTTGTAATCTAGCGACTGTTTACATCGCGCACAGAGAGGTAAAAGATTTGCCACGATTTTACGGACACCTTGAAAACAGGACCTCCTCCTTATCGCACATATTATTACAGTTAATCGCACTCATATTACAATTTATTGCAAAATATTTTCAGAAGCGAAGTAGTGCAGCCATTGTGAATGGTGATTGCGTGATGACTGATCTTGAACGGCACCTCTGTAAAATGTTCAAAGTCATTGAAATAGTTGGTAAGAGGGGCAGAACTGTTCCTGTGCTTCTTGGTACTGATGTGATGGCGTGGTTGAAGGCTCTGGTCGCAAATAGAAATGCAGCTGGAGTGGCACAAGACAATATATTCTTATTCGCACGAAGTTGTTACGGAGGCTCAGGTCATATACGAGGAAGCGACTGTCTACGAGCATATGCAAATCAGGCGGGCCTTGAGAATGCTGATAGCATGCGGTCTACAAAGCTTCGTAAACATGTAGCGACTGTTTCGCAAATTCTGGCCTTGAATGAACATCAGCTTGAAACACTTGCAAACTTCATGGGTCATGATTTGCGGGTCCATCGTGAGTACTACCGGTTGCCAGACACTGTCCAGAGGGTTACCAAACTGTCTAGACTCTTCCTCAGCTTGGAGAGAGGCAACTTGGTTTCGCAACATGGCAAATCTTTGGAGGAGTTGCATGTTACTGGAGGTAAACAAACCCGTTTTTAACTTGTCTTTCCAAATTAATTCAAACTGTGGTAACTCCCCCCCCCATAACATTCATTCACTGTACAACCTCCCCCCCCCATCCCCCCCCCCCACCCAATGGATTGGCCAACATGTTTAGGTGTGTGCGCCAAAAAGCAAGCATACCTAAATGTTACAATTGCTCTTTGTTTTTGGGGCATGATAACTCGGCCTGTGGCCGTCATCACCTAACCCCCCCCCCCCCCCCATTTTGAACATCATTCACTGTACACCCCAAACCCCACACACCCAACCCAACGGATTGGCCCACATTTTTATTTGTGTGCCAGAAAGTCATCAAAGCTAACTGTAGAAGTTTTATTTCTTTTTATTGCAGAAGGCTTCAGCAGCGATGAGGACAGCAGTGATTCAGGTGACTCGTGTGACCCAGCTTTGGAGGACAGTGTTGATGACAGTAAGTTTGTAATATTTGTGACTGCCTATATCTCTTGTAGGTCTCTTGCATATGCTGGTCCTATTCCCTGTTGACCGACCCCCCTAGACCCAAATGCGATAAGATGCCAGACTCCGTTTGCTGTCAACAAATTTAAGGTGTCATGCACCACCAAAGTACAGTCATAACCTAAAGTCACTCTGTAGGCACAGCCGAGTGATTAGCCCATCTCGGCAACTCATTCTGTACGGTAGCATGAAACAAGATGGCTGCTTCTTGTCAGGCATTTTCTGCAGGTACCTTTATCGCATTCTTTTGTGCTCAGTTGCGTATTGATTTACTCGAGGAGTAAATGTCACATCGGTAACATGAACATATTTAGGTTATGTATACGCCCCATTTGATTATGTTGACTAATTTACCTCTTCTTTCCTGTGTGTTGTAGGAAGGCCACCAACCCAAACGGATCCAGCTCCAAAAGATCGACAAGTCAAGCGTCGACAATTCAAGCGACGCCCCTGGACTGCCCAGGAAAAGAAAGACGTCACCGAGGGCTTGCAGAGATTCTTTTTGCTGAAGAAGATTCCAGGGAAACGTGACATTGAATCGTCCTGTCCTGTGGCATTGCAGACCAGAACTTGGAGAAACATTAAGGACTTTTGTAGAAACACGATGACACTTCAACAAATTTAAGGTCTCATGCACCACCAAAGTACAGTCATAACCTAGAGTGACTCTGTAGGCACAGCCAAATTATTAGTCTAGACTTTTGGCCTGCCCCCCCCCCCCCCCCCCCCAGGAACAAGAAAATACGTGTACCACCCCCAACAACATTTCCTAGAAGGCCAGTATACACATTGACATTAGTGAACCGCAAGAACAAGGATTCATGTGTTATGTCCTCACATCGATAGGTACCATTCGACTTTTGGCAATGTCCTCCATTGGATAGTATGAAAAGTATGTCCTCAATCTGCAGTGTACACATGTATTGGTGGGTGTGTGTGCGTGTAGTTCATGTAGGCCTACATTGTATCCATGCTCTACGACAAAACAGCACTGCGTGGCTGTGGGCATTATGGGTTGTGTATACACATGCAGACTCCGTTGAAGGCGCGCGTAATTCAAATTCCACTACGCTGGGATTCGCCTCATCTTTCTTCGTGCGATTTTGAACAAAATGTTAAACTACTATGAACTTGAAACTTATCATAAACATGAACCTTCATGAGTAGATGAACCCGCAACTTTTTTGGAATGATGACGTCATTGATGACGTCATTACGTTAAATAAACGGTAAATAATTGAAAAATTCATATCTTGAGAACCACAAACGCTACGTACAAGATTCTTTCACTACATGAAACCTCTTGTAATGTTCTACAAATGTTGTACACAACGTGACCTCATTTGACCATTCACCCGAACACCCTGAGTTTGTACACAAACTCTAAATTTCTAGTTATTATTATTATTATTCAATATGTATAGCTCTATGGTTAAACGCAACCTTAAAACTTGTTTTTTATGTGATTATTTGACATTAATATGTGGAACTCAGTTTTGTAATTGCGATGGATTTTTTCAATAAACCTGTTTTATATTAAATTGAATTAATTTTGTCAACTTTAATTTGCATTGCATTGATTAAGGTTCTTCCTCTTTAATGCTTTATTCTGGCCCTATGCTTTAGCATTGAGTAGGATTCTGGCCCATGCTTTAGCACTGTGTAGGATTCTGTCCCTATGCTTTAGCACTGTGTAGGATTCTGGCCCTATGCTTTAGCATTGAGTAGGATTCTGGCCCTATGCTTTAGCATTGAGTAGGATTCTGTCCCTATGCTTTAGCACTGTGTAGGATTCTTCCCCTATGCTTTAGCACTGTGTAGATTCTGTCCCTATGCTTTAGCATTGAGTAACATTCTCTGACACTTTCGTCATAAAAACTCATGCTATTCTGCAAACACATTATAATGATCCATGATTTACAAGGCAGAGGGCGCCCTATCTAGCCCTCCGTTGGTTTCAGCAATCATTGGTTTTGTACAGTACTCTATGGAGTAGAGCAGAAAGCACAGGTCAATGAGTAGAGTAGAATCCTACTTCGCCTGTGTGGTAAAATTTTTGTTAACATATCTTGCAGGGTATATCATAGGGTCAATAGAGGCTGGAATGACGTCAGGTCACTGACTGCATACCGATCTGCCTGGAGAGCGTTGACTGCCTCATGCGTCGGATGACGCATGAACCCCTAAGTCTAAGTAAGTATGTAAATTATTCAAACAAACTATGGGGATTGGGATATGGTTCCTATAATGAAGTGTTTAAACGTTGTATGTGGGGTGGGGGGGGGGGGGTCTAGTTTGGGACAATCCGCCCGGGCGAAATAGTAATCCGCCCGGGCGAAATAGTAATCCGCCCGGGCGAAATAGTAATCCGCCCGGGCGAAATAGCAATTCGCCCGGGCGAAATAGCAATCCGCCCGGGCGAAATAGTAATCTGCCCGGGCGAAATAGTAATCCGCCCGGGCGAAATAGTAATTCGCTCGGGCGAAATAGTAATCCGCCCGGGCGAAATAGTAATCCGCCCGGGCGAAATAGTAATCCGCCCGGGCGAAATAGTAATTCGCCCGGGCGAAACAGTAATCCGCCCGGGCGAAATAGTAATCCGCCCGGGCGAAATAGTAATTCGCTCGGGCGAAATAGTAATCCGCCCGGGCGAAATAGTAATCCGCCCGGGCGAAATAGTAATCCGCCCGGGCGAAATAGTAATCCGCCCGGGCGAAATAGTAATCCGTCCGGGCGAAATAGTAATTCGCCCGGGCGAGTTAGTAATCCGCCCGGACGAAATAGTAATCCGCCCGGGCGAAATAGTAATCCGCCCGGGCGAAATAGTGGAGCCCGATTTTGTTTTCGGTATGTCCTATATACGCTTCCGTAACAACCTCCATGTCACAATATTTTTTTATTTTTTTTAATTATTTATTGTTATCATTATTATTATTTCTTATTTTTTGGGGGGCACTCAAATTTGTCTCAAATAATTTGGGCCTTCAAAAAGTTAATGAGCGCGCCGCCGACGCTCTGTTTTCTTTATATTTACCGGGCGTGCTCACAGACATACCGAACGCGGGCGTGCACCCTGGCAGAAAATGAATAATAATAGCGCCCTCTGCTGGCAAATTCTTGGTCACACCACGGTCAAACAGAGCTATAAAAACCCTAGCCCGAACGTCTGACGTCATTCTTCAGAAATGGGTCAGGCCTCCCAGTGATGGGAACTGACTGAGAGCAGAGTCGTTTTGTTTTATATCCTTCAAAATCCTTCAAAACTCACTCTGAACAAACAAACCGTAAGCGAACGCTGTGGCGTCTGATTGCGACTGAAACAACAACTTTACGTTCACTTTGTTTCAGGAGTCCACCCCTTCACTTGATGCAAAGAGGTTGTACCTTAACTTTATTCAAGAGGCCGTACCTTTACTTGATGTAAGAGGTCGTGGTGCGAATGTCGTCACTGTAAAAAAATACCGTTAAATGTTACGGTCCTTTAAATCACCGTAAACTTTACTGTGGAAGTCGTGTAAATTGTGCCTTGTTGAAGGGGGAGTTTGCAAAACTTCCACTGTGAAATTTACTGCCCTTTACCTGGCATCCTATATAGCTACCAGGTAAAGCACCGTATTTTATGTTTTTGTTTTTTGTTTTTACAGTGTAGGCCAACCTTAACTTGATGCAAAGAGGCCGTTCCTTAACTTGGTGTATAGTGGTCGTACATTAAATTATACCAAAGAGGGCGTAATGCCATTAAGGCCGTATCTTAACTTGATACCAAAAGGCCATAATATATTTGCTGGCAGTGTAAGCACTTAACTGACAAACCTATAGAAGTTTGAGATCGATCGGCCATCTGGTTCACGAGAGAGTATAGTGAAAAACCGATTACAAATTTTGCATTGCATCTATGCCAAAAAACAAAAAATGAATAAAACGCTCACTGAGCGATAAACTCCGAACGCGAAATTAGATTATTCATTTCTCACCAAATATGAAGTTTCAGACGGAAATATTTCAAGGGATATTTTCTTCATATCGTCATCATTAGATCGTGTAAGTTTTATGTAAATCTGTGATCTCCACGAGTTTTGTTTCTTCCCAATTCTGTAACGAGAGGAAGCATCAATTACGGCATTTTCGCAACCGCAAATTAATTGTCTTGAATCAAAGACAACAGACGTACAATTGAAGGCGCTTTAGCAACATCACACCAACCACCACAAGTTTGACTTTGTCTTGAATCAAAGAAGGTAATCGTAGAACGGAATAATGAATGCATAATACGGTGCATAAAAATGCTGTCATCCCAAACGATGACCATCGTTATCTGTCAGACAAGCAAGTCCACAAAAAAGGAGCAATTTTTGATATATTATAAACGAGCTAACGGGTCTCTTGGGATCCCGGACCATTCACTATGTTCGCTTGACTGCTGACAATAATTGAGTAATCATACAGACAACCGTTCTGGTTCGTATGACAAACCAATAATGAGCCCCAAGCCATGACACCTTTTATTTGTTTTACAGTCAGAGAATAGCATGGGGTCCATTTTGTGTGATTTAATGGCATTTGACACATTAATTGGTGATATTGTCAAAGACCAGTAAATTCTCTCTTGGTGTTTCCCAATTCATAAAAAATGAATAACATGTGAATTGGACTAAATTATTGGTCGTCAATTTTTGCAAGAGAATAATGTAAAGAAAAGAAAAACACTCTACTTGCCTTGCTGTATTACTTTTTTGTGCTTTCAGATGCATAATAAAAGGCTTCAACTAAAGTCTTTTATTGACGGAGTGAGTTAATAACCTCTTTCTTAAAAATTACGTTATATTAGAGGAAGTTGTTTCTCATAAGCTTTCCATTGTTCGTTTTATCCAGGTTCGAATCCTGGTCATGGCACAAACTTTATTTTACTTTCCAATTTTCCAATTTTTGATACAATGTCAGCCGTACAGTAAAGTAGCTTGCCATGATCGTCTAGTGGTTAGGACATTGCGTTGTGGTCGCAATAACCCAGGTTCGAATCCTGGTCACGGCACAAACTTTAATTTAATTTCCTTTTTTTAATATAAAAATCTGTTTTCATTTTAACAAACTAAACCTTCAAAAAGAAGACGTTATCAGTCTTACGGTCAAGTAGTTTGCCGTGATCGTCTAGTGGTTAGGACATTGCGTTGTGGTCGCAATAACCCAGGTTCGAATCCTGGTCACGGCACAAACTTTATTTTACTTTCCCTTTTTTAATACAAAATCTTTATTCAATTTAACAAACTAAACCTGTAAATTGAAGACCAATGTCAGCCGTTCGGTCAAGTTAGTAGTTTGCCGAGAGTGGTTATGACATTGCGTTGTGGTCGCAATAACCCAGGTTCGAATCCTGGTCACGGCACAAACTTTATTTTACTTTCCCTTTTTTAATACAAAATCTTTATTCAATTTAACAAACTAAACCTGTAAATTGAAGACCAATGTCAGCCGTTCGGTCAAGTTAGTAGTTTGCCGAGAGTGGTTAGGACACTGCGTTGTGGTCGCAATAACCCAGGTTCGAATCCTGGTCACGGCACAAACTTTATTTTATTTTCCCTTTTTTAATACAAAATCTTTATTCAATTTAACAAACTAAACCTGTAAATTGAAGACCAATGTCAGCCGTACGGTCAAGTAGTTTGCCGTGATCGTCTAGTGGTTAGGACACTGCGTTGTGGTCGCAATAACCCAGGTTCGAATCCTGGTCACGGCACAAACTTTATTTTACTATCCCTTTTTTAATACAAAATATTTCTTCAATTTAACAAACTAAACCTGTAAATTGAAGACCAATGTCAGCTGTACGGTCAAGTTAGTTTGCCGTGATCGTCTAGTGGTTAGGACATTGCGTTGTGGTCGCAATAACCCAGGTTCGAATCCTGGTCACGGCACAAACTTTATTTTACTTTCCCTTTTTTAATACAAAATCTTTATTCAATTTAACAAACTAAACCTTCAAAAAGAAGACGTTATCAGTGTTACGGTCAAGTAGTTTGCCGTGATCGTCTAGTGGTTAGGACATTGCGTTGTGGTCGCAATAACCCAGGTTCGAATCCTGGTCACGGCACAAACTTTATTTTACTATCCCTTTTTTAATACAAAATCTTTCTTCAATTTAACAAACTAAACCTGTAAATTGAAGACCAAATGTCACCCGTACGGTCAAGTAGTTTGCCGTGATCGTCTAGTGGTTAGGACATTGCGTTGTGGTCGCAATAACCCAGGTTCGAATCCTGGTCACGGCACAAACTTTATTTTACTATCCCTTTTTTAATACAAAATCTTTATTCAATTTAACAAACTAAACCTGAAATTGAAGACCAATGTCAGCCGTTCGGTCAAGTAGTTTGCCGTGATCGTCTAGTGGTTAGGACATTGCGTTGTGGTCGCAATAACCCAGGTTCGAATCCTGGTCACGGCACAAACTTTATTTTACTATCCCTTTTTTAATACAAAATCTTTCTTCAATTTAACAAACTAAACCTGTAAATTGAAGACCAAATGTCACCCGTACGGTCAAGTAGTTTGCCGTGATCGTCTAGTGGTTAGGACATTGCGTTGTGGTCGCAATAACCCAGGTTCGAATCCTGGTCACGGCACAAACTTTATTTTACTATCCCTTTTTTAATACAAAATCTTTATTCAATTTAACAAACTAAACCTGTAAATTGAAGACCAATGTCAGCCGTTCGGTCAAGTAGTTTGCCGTGATCGTCTAGTGGTTAGGACATTGCGTTGTGGTCGCAATAACCCAGGTTCGAATCCTGGTCACGGCACAAACTTTATTTTACTATCTCTTTTTTAATACAAAATCTTTCTTCAATTTAACAAACTAAACCTGTAAATTGAAGACCAATGTCAGCCGTACGGTCAAGTAGCTTGCCGTGATCGTCTAGTGGTTAGGACATTGCGTTGTGGTCGCAATAACCCAGGTTCGAATCCTGGTCACAGCACGAACTTCCATGTTCCTGTTTTTAATTCCCTCTTTAAACATTTGTATGTACCATTAATTGTTCAATTCATGAACGATATAAACCTATAAAAAGAAGACACTATCAGTAGTACTGTCTTTTTGAAAAAGAATCCCGAGTCAAATTTATTTGTGGATGATAATTCAATAACAAGTTATTACGTTATAAAATAAATCGGTTTGTTTTTCCTCTCTTATTTTGTCTCTTCTTTTCGTAATTGCTTTAATCTTCTTAAGATAGTCTTCCCACGCTTATTTCCTTAATGTAACAATTAGCCTGCTTGGAAATTAACATTGGTCATTATTTGGAACAACATTACAGGGCCCAATTTCATTGGCTCTGTTGGCCGCCGAATTCCGCGCTTATACGATCACGATTCCCCGCTTACGTGCAAGCGCCGAATTTCTGTGCTAGCCTTGTAAGCGTAGAATGCCTAGTAACGTGGAGTACGCACGCGCAAAAGCCAACATTCGCCGCTAACCCGTAAAATACGCTTGCCGTAAGCACAGAATTCCCTGCTTCCGTAAGCGCCGATTCTGTGCTTACGGTAAGCTGAGCCATGAAATTGGGCCCAGATAGGCGCGTTGGTCAAAAATGGCCGTCATTGTGACAAAGTGTTTTTATTTTATTTTTTAGTTTTGACCGTGTTTATTGCTTAGTTGTGAAGTTGTGACCGTGTTTAGTTTGGCCTTTTTAATAATTAAAAAACACTTGGATTGCTGCATTCATTTTGAAATCAGATGCACCTGACCAATCACAACTCAGAAGGTTGGCTTTTCAAGCCGATGACGTACACAGGCTACGCGCTCCTAAAGAAGCACGTATAAACAGCACCTTCGAAACTGCACCTCGGGTGTGGATAAGGCTTCGTGTGCGTCAGAGCCACGGTTTCTAAAAGGCCGTAAGCTCCCCTGAGCAGTCGATAATTTTGCAAAACAAAACTGTAAATTTTAGAATTCTTTGTCTTGATACTGTTATTAAATTGCATTCACATAGTGGGTATTGTAACGTGCAGGGACTTGTACAAGTTTAACATAATCATGCTTAATTTGCATAATACCGTGCACGTTTTTGACGTATTGGATGGTTCTTTTGTTGGTTGCTTTGAATTCATTTCCACTGTGTACAATTTGGGAATGTGGCTGAAATGTGTGGTATGCTAAACATTGGGTGCAGAGAGTGGGGCGGTGGTCACGATTTCATTTACGAGGCAAAGCCCTTTTCATTCCGTTAGTTCAGAGTAATTATGGTTCGCACCCTCTAGCCCGAGAACTCCCTTACACCGCTCCTCAATTCTCATGTAAGTGCGATTCTGTCAGCCCCTCTGCTCTTATTTATTTATTGGATCAAACTATATTGCAATAACTGTTGTTTGTGATTAAAATTTATCATGTGGACGCCCCCATGGAAGCTATGTGCCACACTTTTGTGTGTGTGTCAACGTTGGTTTAACCATGGATGAAGAAATTTCTTCCTCCATGGTTTAACTAAGTCAATCCCCGACCCACCCCAATTGTATTAATATACATTGTCAAGCTGTTATTTCCCACGTGGCGGTGTTTGTACCGCATTGATGGGTTTTGTACTGTAAACTGCCAATTATTGGCTTGAGTAGGAGACTACGTTGCAGCAGAAGCAATGCTATAATAACCGCGTTCTAATAATTATATTGAATTCGGGCTCTCTTTCCCTTTTTGAAATAATCCTCTAAGAAGGAACGGGTGCATAACGGTGTTGTTAGAGACGTAGTCTCACCTCTAAAGCAGGAAGGAAAAGTTTCCGTATGGCGCCACCACTTTTTCATTCAATATGAAATAATATAGTATGAGATATCCCTTTTTGAAAAAATTTGTGAAAAAGTGGTGGCGAGGTGCGGAAAGTTATCCGACAGGAAATATGTTTGTTATTTAAAGTTACACTATACAAAAAAACCTCGCTGTGGTATTAAACAAAAACGATCCACCGGGCTCTGCCGCACCACGCCAATTGAGGTTGTCCTTTGACCAATCATGTACGCCGTGTGTTAACACATCTGGGCCCAATTTCATAAAGCTGCTAAGCACACAAACTTGCTTAGCATGAAATTTCTTCTTAGATAAAAACAGGATTAGGTCTACCAACCATATTTCATTTGTGGCATATCGCTTATTACTGGTGTAACAGTGGTATTCACCTTGCTAACCCTGCAAATCACGTGGAAGTTTGGTTGGTAATCCCGTTTTTATCGAGGAAGAAAAATGTCATGCTATAAGCGACATGTTTGTGCTTAGCAGCTCTGTGAAACTGGGCCCTGTGCGTTTCGATTGTTTCATCATCAGATTACCTAAGATGGCGGCTTTATGACGTCAATGGCGATGGTCTGTTGTCCATTCTAGTTCTTTTTAATTTAAATTCTGAACAAATATATAAATAAAGCAATCAAAATATAAATCATGGATTAAAACATCAATGTCTCTTTCTGTTTTATTTAAATCACACGTTTATTATTAATTGTTTTATCACAGACCGTGTACCAAACCAAAACGCATAAACACTTTGAAATTAATTACACAAATAATTTAAATTGATGATGCCTCAAAGATTTTCTAAGTTGAAATGCTTGCACAGTCACAACCGTGGGTATACCTTTTGTTACAACAACACCAAATGAACAAGTATTATGAACGTTGAGTAACTATAATTTACGGATTTTATTAAAAAACCTTCAATAATACTTCTCAATGACATTATTATTTTTTTAAAGAATATTGAGACAACTGCAACTGAAGTGGTTTCCAAACTGTTGTTCATAAAATGCATATGGAAAAAAACGTGTACTAATGACAGTGGCTGTGCACCTATGAATAATACATGTAATTCCATTAAGAGAACTACTGCATTTATATCTACAATGTGAGATTAATTTTGACAACGAAGGATTTGTAATCAAGCAGAAAAAAATGAAATATACATACATTTCAGCTCAAAGCTATGAGTACTATAAGGTAGGAGTCTTTGCAGGATGAATTACTCTTGTTTGTTGCCCACTTGGAAAAAATTTCATTAAAAGAAGTGCACTCTAAATTTGTTATTGCGGATTTAATTTTTTTTTTTTTTTACCCATACACCGATGTTTGTATAGCACGTATACTCAGTACTTACCCGCTAGTTCTGTGACAAAACCCACATGCATATTACTCGAGTGGGATTCGAACAAGTGCTGATTCGAACCCGTGATATAGGAATTCTAGAGCAGTGTAATTTTAAAAATATTATGCAAACTGTTGTCCAAGCTGTCATTTTGTAAGTATGTATCTTTCTTTTTCGAAAAAAAGTAACGTAATTCAGTATGATAACTCGTACAGGCAATGTAATATTTTCAGACTTTCATCTGAATTCAGATTGTTTATGTCTGCTTTGTGAAAACTAGAAACAATGTTGATTTCTACAGTTATAAAGAAAATCTGCTCTGTAAGCACTTTCTCGTATTGCGAATGTGATGAGACCACTGTTCACATAATCAAGTTCTTGAAATCTATTAATTCAGTGGTTTTACCAAAATGAGGACTTGTCATCACTTTTTTCAACATTCCTTCTTAAGTTTGCTCCCGACTTAATTTATATAATTTTGTCAGTAATAACTGTTATTATTCGAGCATCGGTCTCTTACACTTCCTCAAGGTGGTGACTGCAAACAATAAGGAAATTGTTGCACAGAATGTATGCAAGGATGAGACTGCCTCAAAGCAGCATCAAGTAGTGTCGAATCATTGCAAACAAATACCATTGTGTTTTATTGCGCCAGTTTTACTGGCAGAAAAACTGCGTATAAATAATCTGTACATTCTCATATTGCACAAAACGTACATGGGACTTACCCAACTAACCCTTTCCACACTGTATCTCTTGTTCCGTGGAATACAGCCCCGGGGAGGCCCTGGGACTTTTTTTACCTCACGGTTACCTCGGTGCACTTTCACACTGTGTACCTATTCCACGGGGTTCCGGTTGCACGTTTCAAGAATACCACGGGGTTTTACCGCTCAACCCCGACTCCAGAGCATGGGGTGGCTACTCCCCGGGGTATGCCCATTTGCTGGGGCAGACCAGGGGTGAAGCGATCATTGTCTGAAAGGGCTGCCCGATATTCCCACGGGGGCAACCCGGGGAATACAGAGTAGTGTGAAAGGGGCCAATGCTTGACCGTTGCAAAAACCGCATTGCAACTTACACAGAAAATTAACACAATCACTAGCCTTTAAATGCGTAAACACAAACGCTATAACTTAATATTGCTTTATGAACTGCACAATAACTGTGAATAAAAGACCTGTTTAAAGTTTATAATGTAAACGATAAATTCGTTGTTGCAAATTTGAACAACATCAGTGTTTAACACTGACGTTGCTATACGTGACGTAAAATGAATGAACAGCAAAAGCGAAATGAGTGCAAAGCATAGTGTTAGATTACACCTTATCTGAATAGGTGTTATAATGGGTGTGTCTAGTTGGGTGTAACACCAGATGCCATACCATATTTTAGACTGGGTATAAAATAACACAGATGTTTTTTAAGGTGTAGGCCTACACTCTAGAGTGTGTTTGAATGCTACAAACCACGTAAGCAGGTGAAAAATGATGAGCATGTTTAAAAAGTTGGTACAACATTGAGTTTAAACTCTTAACACTGTTTTTATAGACCCTGGACACTATTGGTAATTGTCAAAGACAAGTTTTCTCACTTGCTGTATCTCAACGTATGCATAAAATAACAACATGTGAAAATTTGAGCTCAATTGGTTGTCGAAGTTTCGAGATAATAATGAGAAAAAACACCATTGTCACACGAAGTTGTGTGGGTTCAGATGCCTAATTTCGAGACCTCAAATTCTAAACCTGAGGTCATGAAATCAAATTAGTGGAAAACTACTTCTTTCTCGACAACTACCTCACTTCAGAGGGAGCTGTTTCTCACGATTTTTTGTACTATCAACCTCTCCTCATTACTCATAATCAAGAAAGGTTTTATGATAATAATTATTTGAGTAATACCAATAGTGTCCACTGCCTTTAAGGTATCATCAATTGTGATACACATATTATCTGGGTAGTTTATAAAATGTCAACTGTGTGCCGGATTCTCTTGGGTGTTACACCGGTAGTGTTAAATCTACACCATGTAATAGACGTATTTCAGCTCGGGGGTTTTCCGGCAGACACAATTTCTAGACCCGACGCAGTCGTTCCCGGACCCGGCATAGCAACCCAAGCCTCGGCAGCAATTATTCTGGCGATTGGTAATTGTGCAACTCTTTCCGTAGCCAAGACACTGAAAAAAGGGAATAATATTACAGATTGGTTATAGTTGATTGTTGTATTGGAATATTAAACCAAATAACGCACTCTTATAATAGGTGCATTTTTAATGCATACTTTTCATTCAGTGGACACATTTTTTCAATGTACAAATTTGTCAATGCACAACTTGAAGTACCGAATTTGAAGTATCAGTGATAAAGACAACAGACAGACTCAATGATTCCTGGTATAAAACATTTCATGGAATAATATTTCAAGGGAAGTCTTTCACCATTACCTTCTGTAAACCCTGTAAATTATTTGTAAATCTGTGAACTTTTTATTTTTGTTCTGTTCAGAAAGTGTCCGATGGATGGCTTTAAGGTTATGTGCCCCAGCATCGTAGGATAGATTTGTAGCCTACTCCGCAAAAACTGGGGTGTTAAATAAACTGCCATGGTGTCAGATTTATCCACATTGACGCCGTGTAGTTTTTTTTATCACATTAATACTAAAAGAACCAATTAATTAACACCGGGGGTTTTGAAGCGTAGAGGGGGCTATGAACCAAGCTCCGTTGCATGTCATTTCTTCAATTTCCATAAAAAATTTTGTTTACTACTTATTGTTAAATCACTGTGCAATGGTTTAGTGTGAGAACTGTTTTGAAAATGGTGGTTGAAAATGCATGGATAAAGAAAGAAAGAAAACCACATGTCATTGATTATTAGTAAATGGGTTAATTGATGGTGTACATACAGTTTGAACTCAACACTGACAAAACAACAACACGAAGAACAAGCAGTTTTACTTTGTAATCGGACAACAGTGCTTGAAAGAGGGTTTCAGATGTTAGCAGTCACGTTGGCAAGATGAATAGAAGGAAAAAGAGAAAAGTGCAACCGTGCAACCGTTTGCAAATTCAAAAGAATTTTTCAGATCATGCAGTTTTAGGGGGAAAATGCAAACAAGCAAACTTTTTGTTTAAAACGGGAGTCCAAAAATATCCAACGTTTAGTTGTTACATAAACCTTCATATTTCTTGACCTTAAAACAAGCAACGCCGGTAGATTGAAGTGCATCATTTTGCTTACAGGGTAATGTTTCAATATTATTTCATCATTTTGTAAAACAATAAAGTGTTGGTTCGACTTTATCTCTGGCTCGGACTTTCCACAAATTTTGCTTATCCTTAATTTGTACCAACGAAGCAAGGCTTAATTGAAATTGGCGGGTTCAGACAAAGTCGGTTTCATTGAGCTGCTGAGATGCACTTGCTACTAGGGTAGAACAATTTGATCAAACCAAAAATGCAAGTGACATTGATGTTGGTCATAGTTTCCCTCCTGACTGAAGCTAACCATCTGAATGTATTTTTATGTCAAGCAGCTCAGTGAAAAAAATGTGCCTTGGTTGACGTAAACAAAAATAGGTAAAACAATAATGTGAGAAACTATGGTTTAAAATGAAGACATGTATCAACCCAAACTATGGACATTTTTGTTGTTTGAGACACCCTTTATTATGACATTTTGTAACCCACCGATAATGGTTCAAAGTACGGTCTCAGTAGTGTTTTTATGCAGTTAGACCGAAGTGCACCACGTGGGGAGGAAGTTTCACACGTTCTTTTGATTTGCTCTAGAACAGATCTGTCAGGCTTTAATAAGGAGGTAGAAATACAGGTCCTTTACTAAGTGTTTCTTGGTTAATTAACAAAAAACATATCACATAGTGCTCCTGTACTAAGAAAACTTGTGTGGTTAGGCATTCACTAACAAAACTATATAATCATGCAGGTTTAAAATTCCCTTTGGAAACAAAACATTACAGTTTGTTCACTACCTTATTTCGTGCAAATTCATACAATCAAATACGATGGTGTTTGGTTTCAATTATTTCTTGACTTGACGCTTCTAACAACTCCTGTTCTGAAGTTGAATCTCGACCTAACCAACAAATATTCTCATATCTCATCAAGTTGCCTCAAAACAGAAATTGTAAACTACAAACAAATAGCAAAGCAAAACGGGGGGCAGACAAGCTAAGCAGAGTATAGAGCAGTCTAGGTTTCGGGTCTGACTAACCATTTAAACTAGTCACGGATAAGCTACTCTACAACCCAGTCACACTTAAAGGCAGTGGACACTATTGGTAATTGTCAAAGACTAGCCATCATCAGTTGGTGTATCTCAACATATGCATAAAATAACAAACCTGTGAAAATTTGAGCTCAATCGGTCATCGAACTTGCGAGATAATAATGAAAGACAAAACACCCTTGTCACACGAAGTTGTGTGCTTTCTGATGCTTGATTTCGAGACCTTAAATTCTAAACTTGAGGTCTCGAAATTAAATTCATCGAAAATTACTTCTTTCTCGTCACTTCAGAGGGAGCTGTTTCTCACAATGTTTTATACTATCAACCTCTCCCCATTACTTCTAATCAAGAACGGTTTTATGATGATAATTATTTTGAGTAATTACCAATAGTGTCCACTGCCTTTAAAGTAGACACTATTGCTAATTACTCAAAATAATTATTAGCATAACAGCTGTATTGGTAACGAGTAATAGGAATAGGTTGATTGTATAAAACATTGTGAGAAATGGCTCCCTCTGAAGTGACGTAGTTTTCGAGGAAGAAGTAATTTTCCGCGAATTTGATTTCAAGACCTCAGATTTAGAATTTGAGGTCTCGAAAGCATCTGAAAGCACACAACTTCGTGTGACAAGGTGTTTTTTCTTTCATTATTATCTCGCGACTTCGACGACCAATTGAATTCAAATTTTCATAAGTTTGTTATTTCATGCATATGTTGAGATACACCAAGTGAGAATATACTGGTCTTTGACAATTACTTAGTCTCATTTTCCCTTTCTCTTCTCTGCTTTATGTGTTTAAGTGCAGGTATAGCAAAGCATATGACCCAACAAGAATAACATTGCTCAAGGCATTCTTTAAAAAAAAAAAATGCATTTTTGTAACAAATTATTCATTTTTGTTTATATGAGACTAATCGTATGTTTCTGTTTCGGCCAAGGTTATCTATACTTGTACTTTTACAAAACAGTAATTTCACAAACAAGACACAATCAATCGGACGGAAAACAGTACCACAACAGGGCTAATACTGTTTGTGGTCTTCGAACCTAATGAGGCCACATGCACGGTAATACGGTGACTTCAACTCAAGTTCAGTTTCTGTCGTGCCGCAAAGGGGGGGGGGGGGGAATTCTTCAGGTTTGATTGTGTTTTAAAAAACAATTCTTTTACTAGACCGTGTTTGTTTACGAAGTTAAAAAAAATGTCTTGACTGTACAAAATGACGGGGGCACGAAGTGAACGTCAAACTACACAATGCCGAGGCTTTTATTTTCTACTTTAAAACATAACTTCAACCAAGTTCCTTTCATCATAATGTAAAACATATTTGGGCGCATTTTGTAGCCCAAATCGCCCAGTCCAAGTCAATGTGCCCCCTTTAGCTTAAATGTTGCCTTATTAGCGACATCGTATTGCAACCCACATGTGTTAAGGCTATTCATACAAAAGAATCCCATTGTTAATAATTGTTAATGAGGCTTACTAACAAAAATGATACCTTATTGTTGTTATGTATTTATTTGTTTAACACGTCTGAATGTTTACCATTTGTTTTCCATTTTGTGCGGGTCCCCTTGGTGGTGGTTTTGGTCTCCTCTTGTACTCTTGTAAAAGGTTCTCAAACCAATCGTCGCTCTCGTCCTCCATTGCAGCCACTGTCATGACAACTGTTGCCATGACAACCACGAATAGTAGTGCGCATGTCTTCATTGTGTGTGTATGCCCTAGTTGGCAGTCAAAGAGTGCGGTTCAAAAATCTGTGGAGAAAGCGAGAAAAAAAAAGTGATTTTAGTTTTGTTGTGGCTGGTTATTTTTTTTACACCGGGTCAGACGGTACAAAGGAAAAGAGGGCGCAATTTCTAATGCCAGAGACGCGATTTGGTTTGTTTTGCATTGTGCCTACTGAGTTTTGTTTTATTAGTAAATGGGTTTCTTAGTTAGGCTACCTGATTGTGTAAAACATTTCTCAAATTGCATTATATTGTATAATATGTAGCTGCAACAGACTACCTCATACCACGTAAGTTTTCGTTGGCATTGTTTCCCATTCATTACCAAACGTGTACAGACCCTTTAAAGAAGTGTTTTCTTTTTAGAATATAATATTCCCAAAAGTTGTATCTTGCGTGACTCAAAAAGCTCAAAAATGATTTTTTTTTTTGGCACAACGCAATATTGTGGACAAATGACTGGACAGAAAAATCAGTTTCTAGTGTCATCGAACAAGGAAAACCGTAGACTCGTCACCAGTCACTTACCTAAGGGGATAGATAGATAGATATATAAGAACTTTGTTATCCCACACAAGTGGCAAAAAAAAAATCAAGTGACGGAAGGGAGCTTTTTGAGTCACAAGTGGATGAGGTGGGTGACGCGTGGAATCGCCCCCGGATTTGCCATAACTAGTTCGTCACGATGATGAAATTACTTGACATTACTGCGTGTCGTGGCCGAGCGGTTAAAAGTGCATCAGGCTGAAGTTAGGGTTTGCTAAAGTCATTAGGGTGTGGGTTCAAATCCTGGTCATGACACTGTGTACTTGAGCGAGACACTTAACTATAATAGCTCATCACTCAGGTAAATGGATTCCTGTCAGGGCTGAGATGGTTCTTGTGATTGATTTAGCTTTTATAGCAACACTCCAACATGGAGAGGAAAGGGTTTCGGGAATGAAATATAATGGCCCAGTGATATAGGATTTGAGGCATTGCATGGTGAGGGATCAGTATATTGGTTTGCGGAACACAATGTGTGTATCTACTTGCTAGGTAGAGTTTGTTCTTAGAGAACTGCTTTTCTTTATTCTACTACCGCGGGGTAGATTTATCAGATGTTCGGGAGACGTCTAAGTTCTGAAAAGAAAGTTCTGCCTTGAAATACTACAACCATTAGGGCCCAGTTCCGTATAGTCTGTTAGCATAACAACTTGCTAAGTGCAGAAATCTCCTACAGAGTCTGAATACAAACCCAAATTCATTAAAGTTTGCATTGTTGCAATTGTCGCCCCTCGCATTTTTGTTTGCAGTATTTTCTGTTTATGTACGAACATCGGATGATTGGATTTGCTGCGGTCGGAATGACGCGGTAAAACGGGTCACACTTCCCTTGAAGTTGGTGTGACCCTCGTGAGACCATGATTGAGGTCATACGAGTGTTTAGCGAAGCCCTCTGAGTAAGGAAAGAATTGTTTTTCTAAACCCGACATCGGGCATAGGTCTACCTCCAGAGAGGAATCGCGGGGACTGTGTCGTCATGATCGAGTTGTGAACGACCGCCTATATGCCGCGACCCCTGCGCCCTCTCTCGGTATTGTGCTGTTTATGGAGAGTGTGCTCCCCTTCCCCATAACATTTATTGCGTTAAATTAAAAATAAAACATTAGTGCTTGACAAATATTAATAAATAACTTGGTTTGAAAATAGCATTCGTGGTGTATAAACTGGTGATACATGGTGTATTAAGCGTGCTGTTAAATTGTTAACCATATTATTCAATACTACACATAACAAACAATGCACTGTACACAATGGTAAGTGTGCAATTATTTGACATAATCCACGCCCACTTTTTAACACCGATCTACGCCATTTTAGCACCAACCCATTTCTCCTTGCGACAGGAACCATTAAATTCTCCTCTATTGGGCATAATCTGCCCTGGAAAAAGTCTGACCAGTTCCCCAAAGTCACTGAGACCAAATTAATGAAATGGATAAAATTTGTTTGCTTGTGTACCACCCATACTTCTACGCGTTTCTTCTTGGTAAACTATATTTTCACACCTCTGTCAAAGCCAACATTCCTTCGTGTACAGCTGCTATGTCACGTCCAGGCTAATTAAGTTCACAAAGCGTAAACCACTCTTCAATCTTTTCAATTTATTTGTATTAATAAGAACCCAAATGAGCGTTTTCGTTGACGCCTCAGCTGTTACAGAGCCATGTAATGACAGTCGTTGTCCAAGAACACCTAATTATTTCCCTCCATATACAAAAATGACTCTCAGAAAACCCTGTCTTGCATTTCTGTTCATTATTATTTTGTGCTTCGATGAAAGTGTCAACGTAATAAATAAATGCGTATTTAAGATAAGACGTGGAGGCCATGGGATACAGTGCATTAGTTGATATGATGTTGACCTACATCAAACCACTTTTTCAAATTCGAAAGCGATTTTTTTAAGGCTTCGCTGCAAATAAGAGTTATTTTCGTAGCTCTCATGAGTTCTATATTATAGTGGTCTAACAAACAAACTTATTCTTTGCCTAATAATTGTCCCTATGTTGACGGTCAAAATAGTTCATCCTTTGAATAATTTGAACAAAGAGGGGAAATAATATTACAATAAGTTATTAAGATTGTGCCCTTACACTGATGTGAAGGCCTATTGCATACTCAGTACTTTCCCGAGTTTGTTGTAAAGACATCTGGCAATCACTTGGATGCATGACATTCAGATACCTCCAAGCCCAGACATGAATTATTTTATAGTAATAATATTAATCTAAGCATTATATAGCGTATTTTTACACAAAAAGGTACCACAACGCCTTACAACAATAATTACAAGCAAGATGTTGTTAAATTGATATTATTGACACTCAGCATATTTTGTTGTATTGTTGTGTAATTATTTTTTTCGTATGCCATGTATTCAAGCATTTGTTTTTCAATGGTAGGACCACTAAAACCGAATTGAATCGAATCGTGATTGTATGATACCGGTTTGTTTATTTTACAAGGTGGGCTCGCGTTTCCTAACATTTCAGCGTAACTACCTCCTCGTTGAATACAAATACAGAAAGTTCTGGAAACCAAAAATTTACTGCGTCCCAACGCTTTGGTTGCCGTTTATCTTTAAGCAAAGAATCCAAATGAGCTTGGCGTCAGGAGTATTCTAGATTCATAAGGCAACCGTTTTCCTCTTGATGAGTGCCAATCAGGAAGGATTTGCCCACAGCCCGTTTGCGACGGCTTCCTGTTAGTTCAATCAATTTATGACTGGGCTAAGCAATTAGGCAGCAAAATTGACAGGTGGGTAATTGCCAACCACAACGTACTCTCCTCGCCAAGTAGAAATAACGCTCACATGTAATCATAATAATTCTTATTGACAATAATGAAGGTTTTCTCCTCATTGATATGTGAGTGAGTAACTTTATTTATGGCACAAAGTATGGGCTGGGGGTATAGACACTATTGGTAATTACTAAAATAGTTATTAGCATAAAAACTAACTTGATAACGAGCAATGGAGAGCTGTTGTTACATTGTGAGAAACAGCTCCCTCTGAAGTAACGTAGTTTTTTTTTTAGAAAGGGGTAATTTCTTCAACAGAAGCCTTTTTCATGCATCTGAATGCATACAAAGTAGTGCAACAAGGGTGGTTTTACTCTTTCATATTCTCTTCTAAATTCGATGACCAGTTGAGCCAAAATTTTCACAGATTTGTTATTTTATTCAGTTGAGACACACCAACCACTGGTCTTTGACAATAACCAAAGGTGTCTTTCAGTGTCCTATGGCCTAGCCCCAATGTAACTATATCTCAGAATTACTTATTCCCAAAAGGCAACCTACGTCTCGCGTTCTCCGATCATCATCATCTACCCGCCCACCTGGAGTTCAACTCTGGTCCTACCCCCCCCCCCCCCCCGCACTCGCTATGGAAAACGAGCCTTCTCAATCGCCACTCCCACTCTTCAGAACAATCTCCACGTTCACATCCGTGCCTCCACTACACTGGACTCATTTAAAACCGCTCTCAAAACCCCCCTTTTTTAAATCCATCTAAGCTGTTCAGTTTCTGCTGCTTCATCCAACTTTAAATTGTCATTTTGGGGGTGTTATCGTACACTACTTATTTCAGCGCTTAGAAACCTGGTACTAAGCGCTCTATAAATCCATGTTATTCATTATTTCTGGTATTCCATGCCAATCGAAAGTACATTTAGACGTCATCATTATAGTTGTCGACTTAGAGCAAGTCCTTGAACGCATTTATAAATTAGACGGGCCAATTAAAGTCTCTATAATAAGGTTTGACAAGATACTTGATTAGTAATGGCTTCACCACGATAGTTTGTAAGTTCTTTTCTGCAGTCTGAAAAGTGCCCTTTCACAATCTATGAATGTTTGATGCTCGTTACACGAGAAAACACAGGGGTAATTTATTGACACCGAATGGCGCAACCAATTACGCCTATTGCGTAATTAACCGATTCTTTATAATGGTAATGTTGTCAGTTGAAGTGCTTAATTTGCTATTATGAGGCAAACAACCTTTTAACTTCTGGATGTCTGTCAATCAAGCTAATTAGATACAGTACCTCATCAATTTTGTTTTACCTCTGGGCGACCGTTTGTGAATTACAAAGAAAGACATTTTGGCGGGCGATTACTCCAATTTCCTTGTAAACTAAAGGCAATGTCAACTTTTGGACACAAATCACTATCACTGATGGCTGACACATTGAGGGGAAAGGGTGACGCTTTGTAACCAAAAAAAAAACCAAACAACTAACAAAAAAGAAGTTGGCTGTGATAAGTAGACTTGGCCGCTTCCTATAGAACCATGGGTGAATATGCCCGAACCATCTAGAACCATTGTTAAAGGGAAGGTACACGTTTGGTAATTACTCAAAGCAAATATTAACTTAAAAACTGACTAGGTAACGAGCATTGGAGAGCTGTTGATAGTATAAAACATTGTGAGAAACGGCTCCCTCTGATAGAGCAGCATAGATTTTGGAGTAGAGGCAATTCCTCACTAAAATAATAAAATACTTCTAACTAGAAGTCTTTTATTCCTATCTGAAAGCACACAAATTTGTCCGACAAGGGTGTTTCCTCTTTCATCATTTTCTCCCAACTCCGATGACCAATTGAGCTCAAATTTTCACAGGTTTGTTATTTTATGCTTATGTTGGGATACAACAAGTGAGAACACTGGTCTTTGACAATTACCAATAGTGTACCTTCCCTTTAACCCGAGGGGCGTATAATGGTGTCTTTTGACACCCTATTTGAAATGTGAACAAGCACCCTATTTTTATCTGCCCTTACATTTAATGTATTGTGAGAGAATAATTTTGATACAGTTTTGTTAGGTTCCAACAAACCTGGACACCTTTTTACAAAATGTAGGTCTATGGCTAAAACTTTGTTTAGGACCATCCTCTGCATAAGTAAGGATGCATTGAACAACGTGTGTCAACGTTCTTGGTGTTTCGTGGTATTTGGCAAAGCCCAGGAGTAAATACATATTCAAACCGGGGACATAACACAGTAGGGTACACGGTTCGGGAAAGGTCCACAGTTGAAAAACATGTACAAAACCAATCGGAGCAGTTGCCAACCAAAAGAGGGACAATATGAGGTCCAAGATTGCAGGCGTTATTATACAAGCTTGGAAGTCATGCGGGTTTCGACAACGGCCATTATAGCTACATTTTGGCAGCTACATTTTGGCAACAAACCCCGTTCGTTTTATATACGCTTTCATTATAGTTCAGCGATTAAAATATGGTTATTTATTCCATAACCCGGGGCCAGTAAATCCATAAGGAGTATCAGTTATCTTTTTGTGTAATCTTTCCAAAGAGTAATCGGATTAGGGTGGCATGAGAATAGTGGATTGATGTATTTTCGTGAAAGCAATCTCTTAATACGATGAGCTATTAGGATAGGAAACGCCCCGGGGTTGACAATCACTGTAGATAACCTGAGTAGGAGGTTGTGTCCGTCTTGACGGTTCTTCGGGCGCCCTGGTAGTACTGTATATACTCAGTACTTTCCCGAGCTCTGTGGAAAAAAACCAGGCATAATATTTGGATAGGATTCGAACCCACGACCTTTGCAATCTATAGCAGTGTCACTGAGATTACCCGGTAGCTAGAGACAGTTCGAATATTTTAGCAGCGGGTACGGTGACGGAAATTTGCATTGGGGATACAAAATATAAATGTTTTTTTTTTGTAAATACCGTTTCGTTCGTGCAGTGACTCTCTCGGTGAACTCTGGCTTTTTGATTTCAATCAGCTATGACTGTTGAAATCGAATTGACCAGATTTCACCTCTGGTGATCATACACTGCGACAATCCACTCACCACAGTCGGTCATTATTAAATAATTTTGTAAAGTATGTTTTACTAATTACTTTATCTTACATCAATTTATTTTTCAATTCCTCTTCATCACTAGACATAATTATATTTTTTTTATTGACTGCATTTTAAGACCCCTAGAGAATCCAATTCAATCAAAGACCGATGCCTCATCCAACATGGATGTTTTCTATTAAGAAAAACAGATGGGCGATCTATCACTGTTCTACGGGGAACACTCGGGGTGTAAAAGCAACCTTTCCTGGAGTGACGGGCAAAATCACTGGCAATTTTTCTCTCCAGTCGTTGGTGGCAGGGTATAAACAAGATTTTTAGTGCCTGATCCATCATAGTAACACGCATGTCGAGTCGTGATGCAGTCACAATTGGGTGGATTGCAAAGACATGGGATGAAGTGGTTATGGTTAATCTTTTCAGTGGATGTTGACAAAGGGTTGTTCTTTTTTAAAAAGTACAATATTTTGATCATGTCCCAAAAAGGGATAAGTCCTTCTATGTTGTTAGAGCGAGTCCCTTCTCTCAACGATAAATGTATTCGTTTTTCTTTTTTGCGGGGAAAACATTTAAAAGGCGCAATTTTGGTAACTTAAAAAATAATGGTTAAGCCCTCCCATGTCGTTAAAGAGAGATTCCCTTTCTCTCAAGTGGGTTTTGTTTACGTACACAACACACGGGATTACGCCTTAACGTCCCATTCGAAGGACGAAGCAATCATGGTAAGTCTTGCTTAAGGACACACTTGTCAAAACCGGGACTTCAACCCAACCCATACTGATCACTAAGCACCATAGTTTGAGTCCGGTGCTCTTGACCGTTCGGCCACGACACGACACATTGTAATCCAACTACATTATAAAAACACCCACAAGAGTATGGTAAATTTAAAGAAATGACCATTATAAATCGTGTTATCATTGCGTATACAGGGTACCTGACAAAGACCAGTGTGATGAGCCATGGAGTTTCTTCCTCCATGGATGAGCGAACCATCCTAACCCAACGTTGGCAGGTGAGCGTCAAAAATTATTTTTTGAAAAAACCCAAACACAAAACACCTTAAGTTACCATTTTTTTCACATTTGACTAATCTCTTGTACAAATTGACTAAGTGATATTTTCAGTATAAACTTGATCTCAGTTTGATCTTAGACAAATTAAAGCTCCCCGAAATGTCAGATCTAGATTTGTACTGGATTATATTAGTCAATCTATCCTCAATCAAGATTGCACTTTCATAATGTTTATTTATCATCATAACCAACCGGAAATCCCATTGATCTGTGTATAGAGTATAGAACACCCGTGGTGTTTACATAAAGTGTATCCCCCTGACATCCCCATACACAACCTCGCAGTGAAAGAGAAAACCTTAAGACAATTCCGGGCTAATTATTAGTCCATTCGATTAAAGAGGGGATACCCTCCCCTACTATAATTCCATCCTCCAGGGGGACTTGGTTTAATAGAACCCACGGCTTTCACCGTAGTCCCGTAGGTCATGAGGGATGGGTGTATTTGTTGCACCTGCCTGTGGCTTGAATATGCCAGCGCAAATTCCTGTCTTCACCATCTCATGGAGGAAGACCGCCTCGAGAGTACCAATCTAGCCGTCCAAATATCGGTATACGTTGCGTTGGGTCCTTACTTTAAAGGCAGAGGACACTTACTATTGGTAATTACTCAAAGTAATTATTAGCATAAAACCTTTCTTTGTGACGAGTAATGGGGAGAGGTTGATGGTATAAAACATTGTAAGAAACGGCTCCCCCTGAAGTGCCATAGTTTTCGAGAAAGAAGTAATTTTCCACGAATTTGATTTCGAGACCTCAAGTTTAGAACTTGAGGTCTCGAAATCAACCATCTAAACGCACACAACTTCGTGTGACAATGGTGCTTTTTTTCTTTCATTATTTTCTCGCAAGTTCTATGACCGATTGTGCTCAAATTTTCATAGGTTTATTTTATGCATGTGTTGAGATACACCAAGTGTGAAGGCTAGTCTTTGACAATTACCAGTAGTGTCCACTGCCTTTAACCATTAAATGCACTGAACACTATGGATAATTAATCAAGATATATATGAGCATTAAAACTAGATTGGTATAACGAGCAATGGGGAGCTGTCTAAAAAACATCGTAAGGAACAGCTCCCTCTGAACGTAGTTTTTGAGAAAGAGGTTGACTCACCCAAATATACCTTTTTTGCAATCTGAAAGCACAAAAGTTCGTGCAACAATGGTGTTTGTTCTTCTCTTGCCTTACACTTCGATGACCAATTGAGTCCAATTTGTGGCAGATTTGTAACCATGCATAATGTTGGGATACACCAAATGAGAATACTGGTCTGAAAATTACCAAAGGTGTCCATGACCTTTGTCTTGAGTGAGTGAGAAATAACCTCTTTCGCAAAAACTACGTTCAATTCAGAGGGAGTCGTTTCTCACAACATTTTATACTAATAACAGCTCTCCATTTTCTCATTACCAAGTCACTGTCCTTATATGCTAACCATTCTCTTGAGAAATTACCAATAGTGTCCAGAGCCTTTAAAGGTAAAGAAAAACCACAGAGGTTCTACCATCAGGGAGACAAAAAGGTCAACTGCGAAGAGATATCAATTTCTATACGGATGTGTTTTTCCTCGGTATGGTTGCTAATCAGCTGAATATGTTACCGGCTGGGGCCGAGACTATTTCCGTTTGTGCCGGCGGGCTTTTTTTTCCAAAATGACAAAGGCAATCAATGAAATCCTGTTGGAGTATGAGGAATTATTTATTAAGTGCAATCACAAGATCGACTAGTCTCCGTGGTGACAAAGCGAAACTAGAGCTTTAGAGAAGACAAATTTAGCTTCTTTTAAGGCAATCAAACCCGCTCCTCATTTGATTCTGTTTGTCCCTTTTTTAACGGTGAACGAAAATGGGGTCTTTATTTTACAAAACGATGGATCTTCCAATAATTTAAACGGACTTGGAAATGTCCATGAAGCTTGAAGACTACATTTCATAGTCTGCCTATAAGGATCATTCTGCCGTACGCCCTTACTGGCCTGTATTCTTCCTTTTTTGAAAGGGCAAAAGTATGGCCTGCCCTTCTTCCAGGCACACTATAAGCAATTTATTCTATGAAACAAACGTCCGTAAGCAATAAAATGTTTCCACAGGAAACAGTATGGCATCACGGTTACATCTTTGTTTTTTTTCTAGAGAATTACCCCAACGAGAATTTGTCCGATTCCAATACGAAATTTAACCTGCAATGACTTATGAATCACAGAACACCAGTTTTCAAGCTAGGTTTCTGGAAACTTTGCACGCCATTATTACTGCGTACAGGCCGCTTGTCACCTGGCACGCTGCAGCGGGCCGGTTTGTCTTTACGCTGATGAGACAGACACCTGCCGTAGAATTCGAGTTGTCGCGGGTTCGACTTCTACCGTAGACACCACTTGATTTTCCCCGCAGGTCTCGGAGTACACAATGCTTGTTACTGACCTACCGTATTGTGCAAAACAGCTGAAAGCGTGTTTTGATTAGGGTTGCTATAATGTTTAGGAGTTGCAAGGGTCGTAGGTTCGAGTCCCAGCCGAGTGGTATGCCTGTGATGTTGTTCACAGAGTTCGGGAAAGTACTGATACAGTGCTAAAACACATTGGTTTACATGTATAGGGGTAAACCAAAATTAATTTGTTTAGAATAAATATTTAGCCAAAATTATTAATATCAATGAAGTTATTATTATAACAATACCATTTATAACCATTTTGAGAAGATAATCACAGCACCTTGACGTTGACCAAAAGTACATCCTTGATGAAACGACCATTGAGCCTTAATTACTAATAGCATTAATTATATCCAAGCTAGCCATCCATGGTTCCGGGCATCATCATTCTAAGCCCCTTGGGGATTAGGGTGGATCATCACCCTAAGCCTCCATGGAGATTAAGATGGTAAGTAATGGGATATGTAGGCTGAAGGCTCAATTTACACGCATTAAGAATTAATGGAATATAGTGGGTTTGTTTAATCAAGGTCTGATCCATCAGTTCGCTGGTTGTGGATGAGGACTTCTCCTGGAAACGTCGTGTCCCCAGTATTCAGAAGTGAAAGTGATGCTTATTATAATGAAATGGGGAGTGTTAAGGGGGTACACTGACTATTGTTCCTTCCAATGTTGGTTTGGTGGAGTTAATTTGACTAGACGAAACTATTCAGTTATTTTAGTAATGCCATTTTTTCTTTAAAAAAGCAGATTGTTGTTGAACTTTAAATTGGTCAGTGGGAACTTAAAAAACAATGTTTACTACTGCATCAGAGTTCTCAACAAATCAATGAAGCTCATTGTAATGTTATTTGAAATGTAATAACCGCAAGTTGTAGTTTTTTGTAGGCACCGTGAGCTAATTTAAAAAGCAAAATATTAGAAGCAGTGAAGTGAACCACACTTACCACCTGTTACCTTCAGACTAGATGCAATTTCTTTACGAAATCAAATTCCTTCACGAATGTCAACAGTGATTATCATTTTAGTACACTGAGAACAACCTGTAACTTCACCTTGATCTTCCTTTACAAATAATGTCCATAGCTAAATTTCATGGAGCTGCTATGCACAAAAATTTGCCTCGCATGAAATTTCTTCGTTGATAAAAACAGGATTACAAACCAAAATTCCATCTGTTATATATTGCTTGTTACTGGTATTCAGCTGTTGTTTGCTTATCCTGAAAATCACGTGGAAATTTGGTTGGTAATCCTGTTTTTTTAATCAAGGCAAAAATGTCATGCTAAGCAAATGTCTGTGCTTGGCAGCTCTATGAAATTGGGCCCATGTCTCACATTGATATACGTACTTCATATTGTAAATGCAGAGTGTAAATGCCGGTATTTCGGCAGATATCATTTTTGTGTTATCCAACCAGGATTGACAAACATCTGCGTCGAAATGAGAATATGAAATGTTTGTATAGTTTGTCTAGTCTGTTTTTGATGTTTTGTTGTCACAGTGTGGAGATGATTTTTCTTCTGTGTTTTTCTCGAAATCAGTTATTTTTCACATGATTTTACGCCAAGTGACGAGTTCCTTTTTAATATGTTTTTCTGGCCAGCTTCAACAAAAATCCCACACTCGGCTCATTTAATTTTAGTTTGAAAATGACTACTCCCGGTGCTTCAGAATTTGGCAGATGAAAGGAGTAATTCCATTTGAAAAGTTGAGCAATCAATGGTCAAATTAGACAACTCATATTCATAATATTGCGAAGACCGTTCAATTTCTTAACAACCAGCAGCAAAAGGCTGTCACCTAAATCCTCAATGAGCAATCGTTTTTTCACATGTTAGTTTTCTTCAAATGTTTGCATTCAAACTCGTTTACAAAGGCTAATACACTGCAAATCCCGTTGGTAAAAAATTTCCCAACTTTTCTGCCCAACGTTGGTTCAAATATCAACTGACTACATAATTGGGCATAACTTAACCAACAGTGGTTGGGCAATAACGTTTATCTAATAGTTGGGCAAACAGTTTAACAAAACAAGTTGGTCAAATCATTTTACCCAATAGTTGGGCAAGTTTGTTTACCATTATGTTGGTTAAGATGTTGCCCAATAATGTAGTCAGTTGATATTTGAACCAACGTTGGGCAACCGTGTTGGGCAAAGGTTGCTACCCAACAAAAGTAGCAATGATTGACTATTTGTTGGTTACTTCTTTATTCAATTGTTGGTTAGGCCAAAAAAAAAAAAAAAAACGTTGATCGTCCGGATTTTTCCAAAAAGAGGAAGATGAGGGCCCTTTTTTTTAAACGTAAAATATGATGCAACAAAAACTTCAATTCGGAAAGGGCATCTAATTTGCGGTACTCTTTCAACACTGGATTCATCTGATATGTGCAGTCTATAATGTTTTCAGCCAGTCATTCCTCTTCACTTCTGCTTCAACTTCTGCTTTGTTGTATCTGCTGGAAGCTGGGCAACTGTTGGGTAAAATGATTTGACCAACTTGTTTTGCAGTGCAGGCGGCCAGCATTATCATAATGTGCTATGCCCATTTTGTGTGTGCGCATTGTCGGCCTGCCAGTGGTCCACCCCATGAAATGGCTGTTACAATGAAGATGACAAAATTCTAGGTCACCGAAAGCGTCAAATATCATCGCCACAAATATTTGACAAGCAATCTTTGAAAGGAAAATTAAATTTGATCTATCTATCCTTTTATAAAAAATAAATAAAAAAAGTAATCCACACAATTCCTGGTAGCCGTTAACGAGACGCACTTATCGCTCCTACGGGGATTATCGTTTCTGAACCTGAAATAATGAGTTATTGAATAACAATAGCGCAATTTAATGTCATGCAGGTCGTGAAAACAGCCACTGTTGGTTCCAATTTCCTGCCCTTTGTGTTGAACATGG
Source organism: Asterias amurensis (assembly GCF_032118995.1). NCBI lineage: Eukaryota > Metazoa > Echinodermata > Asteroidea > Forcipulatida > Asteriidae > Asterias > Asterias amurensis. Next base: position 14,751,065 of record NC_092661.1, read on the forward strand.
AGGTTTGAGTTTTACATGGAGGTTTACTTTTGTTGGCCCCGAGCCGCATGACTTGTCCTTGTTTTCCCCGTGTTACAATAATAACAATAATAATAACAATACCTTTGTACGGGTTGTATGTAGTCTTGAAATCAAGTCGGTAACTGTTGTGCGGTAAAATGCCCTTGGTGTGATAATAAATGCATTTGAAAGAATCTAATTCTGACTATATACTGCGTTGCAAAAATTATTTTATTTTTTGACCTAATACTGCATTATGTCTTGTAATGGATTATTCCTCAAATCCAAAAGGCCCAAATTATACAGCTCACAATTTAAAGGTAAATAAATTTATCATGTCAGAAGTAACCTGGTAAAAGAGTTAGCAATCAACAGTGTTCATTGCCCTTTTTTTTTTTTTTTTGCTTTTTTAAAATGACAATTTCCGAATAATATTGGGTCTATATAATTTTGTCGAGATAACTGAGCCCGATCAAAAAGTCCGGAACACAACGGATTTAATCTAACCCTTGCCTTTCGATCGTTAACGACGACGGACTGTTCAGCCATTTCCCCAACACGGGAGTAAACATCAAACTATGCACGGTGGGCTCCGTCCTACTTTACTTCTGAAAACTAAACTGTGTCCCTACACATGAATCAGTGTATTTTATGGGTACACCTTTAAATATTGGTTGTTTTTGCTTCTAACCTATAACGTTTCAGAGAAGCACTCCATTCCCCAATCTCGAAGAGTATTTTTGACAGCCAGCCGCCATGATGTTGCTTGTGTGTGTGTAGGCCTACCACTACTACATACAGTACGAACGTTGTACATGTACATGTACACTAATACTAAATCATTACAGTTTTGTTACAATATTGCGCACCGGTAACTTTGCCCAACAACCAGAAAGCTTTGTGCACAACACCATTGGTTACTGTGGTAATTTTGACCAACTTCTCGGGCAAATCTTGCCCAACTACAATAACATATACATTGGACCAACCAGTTAACCAATAATTTGGTCAACTTTGCCCAAGCGTGTTGGGCAACGGTTTTGTTTAACCAACGTCCATTATTTGTGACCAACAAATTAGTAATGCATTTACCCAACACATTTTTTGACCAACAAATTTGCAGTGTATACTGTTTGCAGTGTTTTTGCAAATCTGTGATCATTTCTAATTTCAATCTTATGACATGTAATATAGTATGCACGTTTCCGGGTCAAAAATATATTAGCTTCATCCCAATGGTCAATGTGAAGGAAACGACATATTTTCTTAATACTCAGAGCGTACTCTAGTAATTGAAAACAGAGGGAAAGAATAACAAGGAATTACAAGTCGCTCCCAAAGGACAATCTAAAAGCAACCCTAATCAAAATTGTTACGACTTGAAAAAAAAACCATATTAAAATACACATGACAATGGTTAGAGTATTATACTACATGGCGGTCTGGTTTGATATTGGTGCATAATCAATACAGGGGACTCAAATTGTGATAGACTCAAGAAGGCACAATAATGCTGTGTTTGCCTCCAAGTTTACTGAAAATATTGCGCTGTATGACATGGCCTCAATACCCGAGTTTTGGGAACGAGTCGGATACAAAATGGATTTCTTGCAGCTGAATTTCTTTCCGGTGTGCGTTGATACTTCAGTTTGTCTCCGTGTTGTGTGTTTGTATAAGGCAGCTGTGCAGATTCAAACTAAGTCTCTTATTCTCACTGTAGTAGAACAGACTGTGTGTGATTTAACCTCGAGAGCGTACGAGCTTTTGCGAGATTCTGAACTTCCGGGAACCTCGAATAATAGCAGCTACAGCGTGCATTGAGGAAGTTGTTTGTAAAAAAAAAAAAAAAAAAAAAAAAATTGCAGAGTGATTTTTTTTGTAGGGAGAACCGGGGGGGGGGGTAAATTCCACCCATAGACTATGGTTTGATAAGTTGTTCAAAAGCTACCCTTAATTTCCGCTTCACAATTTTTTACCATAAAGAACAGTCCACCAATAGGGTTTCGGGATTGATGTGACAGAAATAAAAACCACGCGCAAATTGCACCCACAATAACCTCCAAATATAATTTGATGGCTCAAAGGTGCTTGTGTTGCAACATTGCAGTTCCCAGTTCCTTTATCGTTTCAAGTCACGTTCGTTTTTTTCACACGTTCACGTAACGCGCATTTTCAAACTCATTATTCAGTAAAGCACGCACACATAACGCGTGAAAGCAACGCATACAGCTCATTTGAATCTACAGGTTAGTGCTCGATTGGGAGTTGGTAATGTTTCAGGAATTTCTGAAGTACGATCATTGTTATCTTTTACCTTTTTAAAACAGTCTCAGAGCTTGGAATTTATATATGCACTTATGTTTCACAGTTCATATGAAGCAAACAACATTACGACATATGAGGACAAAGCTGGTGCACTTTTACGTGGTTAGTGACATTGACTGACCACAATGGCAATTGTCTATCGAACTCTGACGTCACACCCCTATAGTGCTCTGCCCGTGCCTTATTTGCAGCTTGGCGTTACCTTTTCCAGCTCAAAAGTGTGCACGCTCATAGTGGCCCATTTTACAAAGAGCTACATATAATATAGATCTTAACTGCAAATCAATCGTATTGCTAAGTAAAGTGTGATGTCACAATACAAAACAATCTGGTAATACGGACAATTTGTCTTTGCGGAGAATTTATTGTATTTTCGAAATCGAGACCTTGATTGTAATTTTACCACCCGTTGTATAGTGTTGGTACCCGGTGTCACCTCGCTAGACGTGAATGATAGGCTCAACATTCTTGTGAAAACACCATGACAGTTTCTTGATGTTATTTCACCAAAGAAGACACTGGTATTTAGCTGAAACATTCCACATGTGTGGCTTTACTTGTTTCTTACTTTGCCTTATAAGTCATGCATTATAGTTGGTGTCTGAAACAGTGACTTCGGCTACAGCTTCGGCTAGATCGCGCGCGTCTCCCCATTCTTCAACACTGTGGCAGACGCGCTGATGAGCCGTAAGCTCTAGCCGAAGTCGCCGTTTCGAACACAGCCTTTCTTTGACAAAAAAACAATGACTCCACACAATTTGAAGGAAACAAAATCCCTCAACCTATCAAGTCCCAACCTTCTTGGACACGCCTGGGACTTACCGAATATTAGTCACTATGACCGTACAGTATTATGCCTGCCAGTAAATGCCCAGGAGTGCTCAGAGGCCATTTTAGTATAAAATATGATTATTTATATGGGGTTAAATCAATAAAGTTTTTGAATCACAGTCCTTTCTTGGTCCAACATTTAATTACAATGGCACCTCCCAATTAACATTATGGATTATTTTGGGCCGAATGTAATCTTTGGGTTATTAATTTTGTCTTTACACCCTGGACATATTAACCGTTGGGAGAGACAATTTCGAGGCTGAACGGTCCTTAAGAAAATTGTATAGATTTTCCAATCACTCTAAAACGGACAGAATGAAGAAATATCGATCACGCTACATACGTAATTGAGCGGAGTTATGATTTTCTTACAGTTGTGGAGTGTCCAATTTCAGACGTACATTCTGCACAGACATACTCAAAACAAATCATAAGTTATTGTGTATTTTGTCTTATCACTTCTTCTCCTTAAACTACAATCCCGTCCACATCTCATTGGGCACCCGCATTGGGGCCCCCGTGCACCCTATCAAAACTGGCTCTCCTTGCATTGTCTTCGTAACAGTCAACATTGAGCGAGGAACGGGGGAAGAGGAGAGAATGTTTATTGTCAGGTGGGGGGGGGGGTGGTGGGGGGGGGGGGTGGACAGGGAATGTTTATTGTAACGTTACGAATATGTGTCCTAAGCATTTTAACAAGGTAGCCATAATGGTTAGTGCATGGTTAGTCCTCCATGGTTAGTGTGTGTCATTGTAGGCTAGACTTGTAAAAACACGAAAACCTATACTGAGCAGCCGATTCCGCTTGGCCGATTCCAAGGCTTTGCCTGAGAATCAGGTTAAAATGCATATTCTGTTTAAGCAGTCTCTAAAATTCCTAACTTATAAATGGTTAATTCCCATTACTCTAACAACACCTCCACGAATGGATTTGCATCCATTATAACCGATCATTCGTCACAGTTAACTTCCAACAGTTTATAAATATTTGAGACAAATGGCTAATTTCGCCTTAATTTTCCACACTTGGGTGCACCTCGTTTTTAAGTACTCTTTCCCGCCGGGCCGTGTTTACTGTCACTTGTTCATCCATTTTGCAAAGGTATTAACTGCAAATGCCTATCAAATATTCATCTTCATTAAAAGGTAAATGTCTTTCTTGCCACGTTTGAGATATGCATCTGTTGTTCATAGCATACTTAACCTATAAATATCATTGTTTGGCAGGTAATAACTTGAAAAGCACTTCGTGGTTATATAGTGTAAAATCCTATGCTGTATATGGTTTTAGTCTGCACTTAACTGCAGAAACTTGGGTGTTATAATTGACATGAATGTTGTCACATACCCAAGAGAGCGAAACAACAATACCACTGTGTTTGAGTTGACAGAACTGAACTCATTTTAACACAACCCGCTATTTTGACGTGTTCTGGCAGTGTTTAAGGTAATATCAGTGGATATACTTACACTATTTTAGAGGTATCATATTCTCGTGGTATCTCGTTATTGTAGTAATGTAATTTCCTTTTCATTGTTTGATTATTCATTCCTTTATTATGTGCTTAATGTGCTTACACTATAACGTACTATCTTGTTGTGTTAAATGTGTATGCTACATTGTAACATGCTATAGTGTTTTCACTATATATTATTCTTATTCTTATTCTTATTCTTGTTCTTGTTCTTGTTCTTGTTCTTGTTCTTGTTCTTGTTCTTGTTCTTGTTCTTGTTCTTGTTCTTGTTCTTGTTCTTGTTCTTGTTCTTGTTCTTGTTCTTGTTCTTGTTCTTGTTCTTGTTCTTGTTCTTGTTCTTGTTCTTGTTCTTGTTCTTGTTCTTGTTCTTGTTCTTGTTCTTGTTCTTGTTCTTGTTCTTGTTCTTGTTCTTGTTCTTGTTCTTGTTCTTGTTCTTGTTCTTGTTCTTGTTCTTGTTCTTGTTCTTGTTCTTGTTCTTGTTCTTGTTCTTGTTCTTGTTCTTGTTCTTGTTCTTGTTCTTGTTCTTGTTCTTGTTCTTGTTCTTGTTCTTGTTCTTGTTCTTGTTCTTGTTCTTGTTCTTGTTCTTGTTCTTGTTCTTGTTCTTGTTCTTGTTCTTGTTCTTGTTCTTGTTCTTGTTCTTATTATTTATTCGGCATGAAAACACATACAAAGTACAAACATATACAGTACAAAACAAAAGCCAGGGACATATGCCTGTAATTAAAAAAGTTTACCTAAAAACTGTAACCCGAAGGCCTTCAATTCCAATATCCCTGGCCATATATTAAAAATCTATAATTATTTACAATAAATCTATAAAGACATTAAGAACATTAAGACAAAAACAGAAAGGTAATTAAAAGAAGGGACACAGAATAAGTAAAAATGCAAAATAGCCCCATTTAAAACGGTTCCTCTATCAGTTTAAAAAGAGTTGTATATGTGACAGGTATAAAGTAATACCCCCACAAAACTATTTTCTTGTGCATTCAATTTCCTTTTTAATGAATATTCATATCCTCGGGCGCCACCAACGGCGACCCCTCCGTCATTATTCTCTGCGTCGAAGACGAACGAACATTGAATATTCTCTTCGTCTTCTTTTACAGAATAAACGTTATAACTGCAGCCAAAGTGTCCTCGTATCCCTCATTTTGACCTCACATATATAAAGAGTTATAAAGAGTCTTATATGTAATAAGTAGTGTACACTAAAACTATGTTCACACTAAACACTATGTTCACACTAAACATCCCATACATGATAGTGTTTTTACATCAAAAGGTAATAACGTTCTTATTAACTGTTCACCCTCCAGTGTGATATCCTAATATCCAAATGCAAACAATTAGAAACAGTCTACAGATCCAGTCTTAATGAGACTAGTCACTAGTTCATTACAAACATCTAATGAAAAGATAATAATTTCAAATCCACTAGCCGCGTGTGACCGGGGAGAGAGACTAGGTAAGCATTATAAAAGATTTGCCGCTGGCCCTACAGCTGGATATGTAATGATGGCGTCAAAGAGCTACGGCTACGGCTGTTGCTAAAGGGTGTTACTGTGTAAGGCCGTATCCGAATTGGCGGCTACAACTATGGCTACGGCTGTTGCTAAGGGTGATGCATGCTGTGTAATGCCGTATCCGAATTGGCGTCTAGAGCTACGGCTACCGCTGTTGCTAGAGGGTGATGCCGTGTAATGCCGTATCCGAATTGGCGTCTACAGCTACGGCTACGGCTGTTGCTAAGGGTGATGCTGCGTAAGGCCGTCTCCGAATTGGCATCTACAACTACGGCTACGGCTGTTGCTAAAGGGTGTTGCATGCTGTGTAAGGCCGTATCCGATTTGACGGCTACAGCTACGGCTACGGCTGTTGCTAAAGGGTGTTGCTGTGTAAGGCCGTATCCGAATTGGCATATACAACTACGGCTATGGCTGTTGCTTAAGTGTGATGTTGTGTAAGGTCGTATCCGATTTGGCGACTACAGCTACGGCTACGGCTAGCAGTAACACCCTTTACCTATAGAGATGTCCTGAACCTCAACGCATGATGACGCAGACATCTAGCCGAAGCCCGTAGCTGCAATTTTGTAGCCTGCCAGATCGGACACGGCCTAACATCAACCTATACACAGAAATGACACGTGTTCGACACAATAAAAGTTTGATGCCCCGATTCTGACTGTGTCAATAACCGCAGGGAAAAGACAATTGAGACACATAGCCATCATAAACCAAAAACGGTTCGTCCATCAAAATAATAATAACACAAGCCGGAAGTAAAGAGATAGATCTCATATTGGGTGCACTTGTCATTTTGTTGGCAAGCAAGAGCAAAAAAAAACCCTGTACTGATATGTGCTCTACTCTCAGAATGCAATCAAAAACTTGCCTTTTTTAAACTGATGGAAAAGAGCCTCGTAGCTGCTATGGCAGAGACTTGTTAAACTACCCGAGGCAAGATTAAGAGTGTCATTTCATAGACGCCATGTGAATGCCGCAGAAGGGCTTACACTTTTTCTTATTCTTATTTTTCGCCTTGGCACAACCCGCGGGCGAACAACCTGGAAACGGCACTTAACAAACCCCGTTGTCGCTGTTCTCTCCACGCTCATACTCATCTCACCCACTCTCTCTTTAGTCCCGGTTTTATAAAGTTGTTTGGATGCTGTATGGGTGCCACTTTACTACACTGGTGCCCGCAAGCCAAAACAAACATTTTGACCAATGGGCAACTGAAGATGGCCGTTTGAGACTTCCGTGGCGTTTTTGTTCGCGGCACTCCATATACACTGAAGCATGTTTCTCGTTGAACACACCAATTGTAAACCATCAAGTGGGATTTCAAAACTTTTAATTCCATACTCAAAATTCACAAGACGATCAAGTGTAATATATGGTATAGTTCATTATCATCATATGAAGTGAAATAATTACCAACGGGATGAGAAAAAAATCAGCTTGAAAGATAACAAGTTCAATAACATAGTTTAAATGTTGGATTTATTTACCGTTAGGCCTATAGTAATGTAATTTTCGGTGTGTCCGGTTTATCGATTTGATAGTTTTTTTTTAAACCAATCTTGGGTGGGATAACTTAAACCTGGTTTGTGTTAACAATCAGTGTGTCTTCTTCTACCGATTGTAGTTGTGTTTTTAATCAATCTTCGTTAGGGATAACTTAAACCTGGCTTGTGTAAACAATCAGTGTGTTTAAGTGACCGATTGTAGTTATGTTTTTAACCAATCTTTGTTAGGGATAACTTAAACCTGGCTTGTGTAAACAATCAATGTGTTTAATCTACCTCTAATGTTGTTTTAACCAATCTTCGTTCAGGATAACTTAAATATGGTTTTAGTTAACAATCAGATGTCTAATCAACCGATATTGTAGTTGTGTTTTTTAACCAATCTTCGTTAAGGTTAACTTAAACCTGATTTGTAAAGAATCAGTAGGCCATGTTTAATCTACCGAATATGTTTTTAACCAATCTTCGTCAGGGATATGCTTTAACCTGGTTTGTGTTAACAATCACTGTCTCTAATCTGTAACGATATTTTAATTATGTGTTTAACCAATCTTCGTTCGGGATAACTTAAACCTGGTTTGCCCAAAAGCAATCTGCCAGAACAATCAACTTTGTATTCGGTTCTCGAAACTGTTTCCACGTTATTTCCAAGGGATATTAAATGTGTTAGGTGAATAAACCTTGACGTAGTCTGTTCATCCCCAACACCTGTTAATTTAATCAAGCAGCGCCGTGAGAGAGATGGCAAGCAACCAACTTGATCACGGTCTTACCCGATATGACTGACAACTTATACCATCCGTAGTTGCCTATCCAATCGAATAACAAACCATAAGGGAATGATAGTAACACTATCACCTCAAACCCTGTGAACATTCAGTCCCCTTGATATTAATTGGAAGCTCGTTCCATAACGTTCCGCATGAAGGCTGGGGTGTTTCGAGAGCTCTCTCCTTGAATTCTACTACGTGCGCACACCACTGATGACCAAGGTTTTCAGTTTCATGAATTAAAGACAGTGTATGTTGGAAACTATTGGTAATTGTCAAAGACCAGTCTCCTCACTTGGTGTATCTCAACATATCCGTAAAATAACAAACCTGTGAAATGTTGAGCTCAATTGGTCGTCGAAGTTGCGAGATGAAAGAAAAAACGCCCTGGTCACACGAAGTTGTGTGCTTTCAGATGCTTGATTTCGTGACCTCAAATTCTAAATCTGAGGTCTCAGAATCAAATTCGTGGAAAATTACTTCTTTCTTGAAAACTACTCCACTTCAGAGGGAGCCGTTTCTCACAATGTTTTGTACCATCAACCTCTCCCCATTACTGGTCACCAAGTAAGGTTTTATGCTAATAACTATTTTGAGTAGTTACCAATAGTTTCCACTGCCTTTAAGTTCGTATGGGATTGCCTAATAATAGATGGATATTTATTGGCAGGGAAAGCAACACGACTTGTTCACTGTGATTACTAACAGGTATACGGGATTTATTGGTTTAATCGCAATAATATCTCTCCATTTGATTAGAACAGACGTTGAATGTTCATAAAAATGCGGCTGTGATGTGTGGGTGATAAAGCTAATGGAAATCTCAAAGGATAGCCTATACAAACAAAATGCAAGAAAACCGGTAAATGGAACATAATGGCTAAACCGTTTACACTTTAAACAATTCCAGGTCAGTACTCACTCTGACTCAAAGTCCAGGGGCTCCTGACCTAACTGGGTCAGGCTGACCCAGTACCTGATGAAAAACTGGGTGTTGACCCGGTCGGATTCTGCGTCATTCTGGCTTATGACACAACTTCTGGGTCATGACCCCGAAATAAATCGGGTCCTGCCTGATCTGGATTCGGGTCCGATGTAAAGTTGTTAAGAGAAAGATATGGAACCAATATCACAAAACACCTGTATTACAAATGCATTAACTTTTCCTGGGGCCTTTCTCAAACCACGGCTTGGGCTCCGGCTCAGGCTTAGGCTCCGCGTGCTGTGTACGCAGCTTGCATTTAACCTGCATTTTGGAGCAGCGCGTATTGCACGGATATCAGCGCGCGGAGCCCGAGCCGGAGCCCAAGCCGAGCTTTGAGAAAGGCCCCTGATAGAAGTTATACTTGCAAGATGTACACCGTTACCTTACTAACAATACAAACAAGACCCAAGCCTGATGTTTAGAACAGATCAAGACATTAAAGTCAGTGAACCCTCTCGGCCAATTTTAATTATCTCAACCAACGATGCAATGTTTCTTTTAAAAACAACCCTGTCCACTGAGTGAACCATATACAAATCCAGCACCCAATTGACGTACGTGGTATCGAATGGCGATTATTCATTTTTCTTTTTCAACGATGTCATGTTTCTTTTGAAAACATTCCATCAGTACCATCGTCGAATAGTCCACTACGTGAACCATGTACGAATCCAGTACCCAATTGATGTACGTTGTATCAAATGGCGATTACTCATTTTTCTTTTTCAATGTCATGTTTCTTTTGAAAACATTCCATCAGTACCATCGTCTAATTACGTGAACCATGTACGAATCCAGTACCCAATTGACGTACGTGGTATCGAATGGCGATTATTCATTTTTCTTTTTCAACGATATCATGTTTCTTTTGAAAACACACCCGTCAAATTTTCCACTGAGTGAACCATGTACGAATCCAGTACCCAATTGACGTACGTTGTATCGAATGGTAATTTAATTACTATGAATAAGGATTTTTTCTTTTTCAACGATGCCATGTTTCTTTTGAAAACATTCCATCAGTACCATCGTCGAATAGTCCACTACGTGAACCATGTACGAATCCAGTACCCAATTGATGTACGTGGTATCGGATGGCAATCAAAAAGTTTTTTTTTTCTCTCAACGATGTCATGTCTCCTTTAGAACATCCCAGAACATCGTGGTCACATTCTCCACCTAGCGAACCTTTACGAATCCAGTACCCAATTGAAGTACGTGGTATCGAATGGCGATTTAATCAAGTTTTCCTTCTTTCCAGTCCCTTATTATTTCGTGTACTTTTTCTTTCGCTAGACGCATCGGATTACATGGTTTTAATCAAATCGCAGGACACAGTGTGGAAACTTTCACTGTTTTAAGTTCTCCACGTCCGCATGGTGGTGGGTTCAAATCCCGGGACGGGTAGAAACCCGAGACTACCTGGTGGATTGCTATTCTTGATTTATGTTTTGTGTTTATTTTTTTATATTTTTTTATCAACCAACTTTGATTTGCTATGTTTCTAAAAAGACTAAGTGTCGGTTTCTCCCCTTTTTTTCCTTCAAGAGTTCTTTATTGGAATTTTGTTATGACATGATGAGGCATGTGACGAGTTCAATAAAAGGCTGTCACATGCCATCCGTTGCAGCGGACGTGAATGGACTTTTTTCAGGTATCGGTTTTAAAGACAGTGGACACTATTGGTTATTGTCAAAGACCAGTCTTCTCACTTGGTGTATCTCAGCATATGCATTAAATAACAAACCTGTGAAAATTTGAGCTCAATCGGTCGTCGAAGTTGCGAGATGATAATGAAAGAAAAAACACCCTTGTCACACGAAGTTGTGTGCGTTTAGATGGTTGATTTCGAGACCTTAAGTTCTAAACTTGAGGTCTCGAAATCAAATTCATGGAAAATTACTTCTTTCTCGAAAACTATGGCACTTTAGAGGGAGCCGTTTCTCACAATGTTTTATACCATCAACCTCTCCCCATTACTCGTTACCAAGTGAGGGTTTATGCTGATAATTATTTTGAGTAATTACCAATAGTGTCCACTGCCTTTAGGTATTATGGTTGTAAAAATTGGAAGTTAAAGGTATTATAACAGGATTTGTAGATCAGAACCAAAACATTCTCAAATTCTAACAGTGTTTGTGTTTGTGTTTAATGTGATCAACCACATCTAATAACAAACAATGGGGTCTTAATCCGCTGAGTGGGCCAGGACAAGTAGTTAAACATCATGCACCATTTTCAAAAAGGACTTCATTTAAGAGGTTTTTATAACATTTCGCATAATTTATTTTTTTAGAGTATACGAACTACCTAATCAGTATAAAGCTGTCAGATTAAAAACAAACCTTAATTGCTCTAGAACTGCAAGGGTCGTGGGTTCAAATCCCACCCGAGTAACATGCCTGTGATATTTTTTCACAGGACTCGGGAAAGTACTGAGTATACAGTGCTAACACACATCGGTGTATGGGTAAAACCAAAATAATATTCTTTATCCCCGATGCAAATTTAACATTTATTAAACCTTTATTTATTTACACACTTCCAATCCTGTATAGTTATCAGGATGGATGCAATTAAAGCTGCGTTCGCGTGCCACTCCCCTCAGTTTTATCCTCCAAATTTCTGATAAAATCTTGATCGTAGACACTCAAGTTTCAGAATTTCTCATGGGAAACGTTTCATAGAGAAGATGATAACATTGATAATAAAAGAGTACTGCATGTTTAAATATGACTTTTCGATCGTCGCTATTAGAGCCCGCTTCCTCCGTGGACGTAGGGGTTCCTCTTTTTAATTATGTGTGCCTTTATTAAAGTGTCTTGGGTTTTGGTTGAAATTAACTTTTTTCTCCCTTGAGTTTGCAGAGTCTGTTATTTAAATTATCAATTGATGTATGGGTAGCACGTGACTATAGAGTTCTAGGTGAAGTGTTCTGTAATGTAATATACCGAGTAGTTCAAACTATGTAAAAAAAAATTGGTTTATACAGGGTTAAATCATAATTGACTGTTGTTGTTATTGTGTTTGGGGTTTGTAAATATCAAAAGAGTTAAGCATGTTTTAGGTATACTTTGCAGTGTGTGGACCATAAGAACGACTAGTAGGCTTGCGTGTACAATCATGTACAGCTACAAGAACTATAGTTGGTGGTTTCGAACAGTGCTCGTCTTCTCCTAAAGACGAGTCTGAAGACCAGCAGAGTATACTGTTCGAAACGTCGAGACCACATCGCTGGAGGGTAGTTGGTGCCGGTTCTTTTTAGGATCATCACAAGTTTACTGCACAGATTTTCTCCTGCATGTTTTGATGTTTTTTTTTTCTTTTCTTGAAGTGCCACACCCCGTTTCCACCCACCCCGCCCCCATCCAAGCCCAAGCCATCGTGTTAAATTGTTTTGGGTTTTGTTTTGAATTGTGAGATGAGAGTCACCCCTTCTTTGTTCTTATTGGCATTCTGCATGGAATCCTGTATAATTATATGCAACAGTTCCACACAGCATCCAGCATTGTTGTATTACCAGAATGATCTATAAATTAAAGCAATCATCAATAATTCAATTCGTCTGGCACGACCAACACACTATATAGGTAAAGTTGTTTCCACACGGGATTCACGCGGAATTTTTTAATCCCACAAAAATAATTGAATTGATTGAGCATAACGGACTCGATGGGTACTTGTTTTATATTTCATGACAGGGTGTCTGGGGTCCCATGGTATGTTGAGAGGTGAGCCCTTCAAGTGGACACGGACTGTACTACATGGACCTACTTGAGTGCAAGACTACACACGCACACGCACAAACAACATGCCGTAGTATGTTTACATTTGCATCCTAGTGGTCTTAAAGGGAAAGGTTACCTCTGGTTTTTGGAACCTTTTTATAAAAATGTTGTGTATACAATACAAGAGAAACTCTGTGTTGCAAACTGCTTACCAACCAAAAAGGAACTTAGTATCAAAAAATTGCAAAAAGATAGTTAGTGGCCTGACTTTTCGAAAACAGCATACAGAGTCTTTCTCGAAGGCTAATCTGATAAGGTGAACATTTAATTCCAAAAAGGTGGTCGAGTTGGGATATCGGCAACAATCTGGAGCGATTATGTCCACGCACGAAGAATAATCCGTAATTGGAATACCAGATCTGAAGGTTACTACTGTCAGTACGCTTCTAAGATTCACATTTTGGGTGATAAATTTAAAAACTCATAAATGTTTCCGTAATCACATTACTTCAAGTGAAATGATTCTCAACGTGCTTTATACCATTGAACGCCGCGGCCGTATGCCTTTTCTTCTAATAAAGTAAGCATTTATTGCTTTAAATTTTAAGAGTGGGTACCACATATTTACCTTTCCCTTTGAAAAGGGGATGCCACTTGCTCATTTGTTAGTATACTTTATACAACCATTTCAGATTTTGTGCTTAGACAAACAAACACGATGATTAATTGAAACAATGGAACGTGTTAAAGCCATTGGACCCTTTCGGTAAACAGTGCTGTCCAAGGCCCACACTTTGTGTACCACAACTTTTATATATCAAATAACAAACCTGTGAAAATTTAGGCTCAATCGGTCATCGGAGTCGGTAGAAAACAACGTAAAAACCCACCCTTGTTTCCGCGCGTTTCGCCGTGTCATGACATGTGTTTAAAATAAATCCGTAATTCTCGTTAACGAGAATATATATTGTTTGGCTGTTTTCTCAAAAAGTAAAGCATTTCATGGAGTAAATATTTCAAGAGAAGTCTTTCACCATTGCCTTCTGTAAACCCTGTAAGTTATTTGTAAATCTGTGAATTTTTTTTTTTTCTGAACCGAAAGGGTCCAATGGCTTTAACGGCACTGGACACCTTTGGTAATTATCAAAGACCATTCTTCTTACTTGGTGTATCTCAACATACGCATAAAATAACAAACCGGTGGAAATTGGAAGTCAATTGGTGGTCGAAGTTGCGAGAGAATAATGGAAGAAAACCGTTGTGTGTGCTTTCAGATTCCTGAATTCGAGACCTAATATTTTCGTGTGAAATAACTTCTTTCTCAAAAACTCTGTTTCTTCAGAGGGAGCCGTTTCTCACAATGTTTTATACTTTCAACAGCTCTCCGCTGCTCGTTACCAACTAAGCTGTTAAGGTCCGGTCACAAAGGCCCCGATAACGAGAACGATAACGAGAACGATAACGAGAACGATAAAGATGCACGCCCTCGGTTGGTTGAAATGCTCCACGCATAATACGCCCACGCTCATTCAACCAATCGAGGGCGTGCATTTTTATCGTTTTCGTTATCGTTCTCGTGTGACCGGGCCTTTATGCTAACAATTTTTTGGAATAATTAACAAAATTGCATTATGGATAAATATTAACATGTTGGGATTTACCATAACCGATCTGCGATAAGCAGCCTATTTCACTGTCATACAATAAATATAAAAGCAATTTTACCTCGTCTGTTGTAAACTTCAATCAACTGCACTTTGAGGCGTTCTAATTTAAATAGCTATTATATTCAATTTGAATATGACATTCTTTTTAAGTCGGGCGATGTCGGCATCCAATTAATTAGCAGAGCAGACGCAACTATGAATAATTAATTTATGCAAAAAACTGACGAGATATTGAAAGCTTTTCGAGTGGGTTGTTAATGGCTTTATTCTCTTAATCGCATGACAAAGGGAGCATTAATATTTAACACGTCATGAAGTGCAAACTAATGACTGTTTTAAAGAGCTTTTTGCAAAAAAAAAAAAAAAATAGAGTGCAGCGACGATTAGATTGATCGCCTTTTGTTTGGGAAATGACGCAGAAGATGTATTTGTTTTGTTTTGATGGGTGAGAACAAACAAAAGTCGGTATCTTTTCGTGAACACAAACAAAAAACCCACACAGTCACTCCTTTATGTTACTTTGTGCCAATTCTCACTGGATTCATTGGCAATTATTCAAACACAAAGCCTGAGGGCTGTCCCCCCAATCTACTCCAACCCATTTAAAGATGCACTTTAGTATTTGATGAGTTTTTGGGGCCATACTTTTGAGAGCTCTTCAGTCCATTTATCAATATCATTGTTTGTTGAGAAACAATTTCGGAGCCGTTGAAGGAGAGCTTCTAATAGTTTACCTCGAGGCTGTACTTATACTTGATTTACAAATTCATCTTATGACAAACACACAGTCGTCGACTCATCAATTAAGACATTCATATCTTTAATTGTTTTTATTTTGAGGGTGAAACTCAACTATTATTTATAATGGTTTCCATTTTAAAAGTTATAGTACTTCACTGTAAATGGTTAATGCATTGGTAAACAATTTGCACCACTCTATTTGCGAGATATAAACGAAAAGTACACACTTCAAAGCACTGGAAACGTTTGGTAATTGTCAAAGACCAGTATTCTCACTTGGTTTATCCCATCATAATGCATAACATAACAAATCAATGGGAGTCTGGGCTCAATTGGTCATCAAATTTGCAATTATATAAAAAAAATTAAAAAAAATAAAAACCTTGGTGCATTACTTTGTGTGCTTTCAAATGCATAATACAAGGCTTCAGCTGAAATCTTTAAATTTGTGAGTGAGAAATTTCCTCTTTCTAAAAAACTACGTTACTTCAGAGGGACCTGTTTCTCACAATGTTAAACAGCTCTCCAATGCTCGTTCCCAAGAAGTTCCTATATGCTATTGAGTAATTACTAATAGGGTCCATGCCTTTAAGTAAATATTTATAACGAGCCCAAATTATTTTGTAAATGAATGCTAATGTATGTGCTTGATGGCTGTAAAGGTGCTATGGGATCCCGCATGACGTTTTTTTTCATGTCTTCGCTATTAAAGCGTGCCACCAAATTTGATCTGATTTCTTTTCTTCCGTCAAATATTGGTTGTGTTGTGTATTAATTGAGAACTTGATTTATTTTATTATTTTATTAACCTTTCCTATAAGAACCTAAATATATTTAGGAATGTGGGTCTCGAGGCCCAACTTATTATAGACTTGATTCAAGTCCCATTCTCGTGCGAGGGGTCCCTATAAGCATACCCGCCGTCAAAATATAGCTATTGCGGTCCAGTTTGGGGAATGCAGAGCATCATAAAACAATAGTTTTCTGGCGATGGTACGGGATTGGGACTTGAGTCACGTCTACACTTAGTATAAAACAATAGTTTTCTGGCGATAGTACGGGATCGGGACTTGAGTCAAGTCTGCACTTATTAAAGAACCCTTGCCCAACAGCCCCAGTTCCCTTGCACTATGCTTTCATTAGATGCTTGATTAATGCTTCAGACCTGAAGCCTTTCTGAGATTCAAAATGTGTGGGTTGAAAATTACAAACTCTTTCTGAAATGTATTAGCACGATAAACGACTGGATGGGCGTGGTCAGCAGCATCGGTGCCGAATAGACCTTTATCATGGTGTGGTCATCTTGATTTTACTCCATTCCCAACTCATTGTAACCAAACTGAGGCTGGGCGAAATAATAGCCTGGTGCTATGCGCAATGAATGTTAGCATTCATTACTGTTATTGGAAACAGGGAACATGACCAAGATGGTGACAGCGTGATAAAGGTCTATTCAGGGAGAGACCAATGATTTGCAAACAGGGGATAAATCTAACAACTTTGCCGCGCGTAGAACCTGTATACGAACCACCCAGAGTTATCAGCAGATTTCAATTGCTGTATAGATAGATGCTTCTCAGTTTGTTAGGACAGTGTTGATCAAAATCAGTATAGATTTTAATCATATCAGTCCAACTTAAAGTCACCTGGAAATATATATATATATTTTTTCAAACATAAGAGTATATGCTTACGAACAATAAAACAATTTTTTTTGTAATTGTTTGTCACGATTTATATGTTTAAAAAATATATAAAGTTGTTTGGTCAAGTCGTGAGTTGGTACATTTCAAAAAGTGTTTTTCTGCATTCAGCAGCAATACACCTGGCCGGAAAAAAAAGATTTTTTATTTTTTTTGAAACGTACAAACTCACGATTTGGTCCGTACATGTACTTTGCAATTGTGTTTACTCTACGCATTACAGGCAAAGTCTGCCTCGATTGACGTCACGAACAGCGCCCTCTCGGGTCGGGGTCTACTCTTAAATTTGTAAATAACATAAGAACTGATTTTTTTAAACCTTAGCTAACTGTTTATTCACATTCCACTCATCAAAACACATATATTAGTGACAAAAGCTTTATTTTGAAAAAATACCACTTCCAGGTGACTTTAATTTTTATTCTCAGGAAATCAAATCATTAAAGGCAGTGGACACTATTGGTAATTATTCAAAATAATTATTAGCATAAAACCTTTCTTGGTGACTAGTAATGGGGAGAGGTTGATGGTATAAAACATTGTGAAAAACGGCTCCCTTTGAAGTGCCATAGTTTTTGAGAAAGAAGTAATTTTCCACGAATTTGATTTCGAGACCTCAGATTTAGAACTTGAGGTCTCGAAATCAACCATCTAAACGCACACAACTTCGTGTGACAAGGGTGTTTTTTTCTTTCATTTTTATCTCGCAACTTCGATGACCGATTGAGCTCAAATTTTCACAAGTTTGTTATTTTATGCATAATGTTAAGATACACCAACTGTGAAGGCTGGTCGTTGACAATTACCAATAGTGTCCAGTGTATTTAAAAGGAAGGTGCACGTTTGGTAATTACTCAACACAAGTATTAACTTAAAAACTGACTTGGTAACGAGCTGTTGATAGTATAAAACATTGTGAGAAACGGCTCCCTCTGGAGTAGCTCAGATTTTGAGAAAGAGTTAATTTCTCACTAAAGTAACTAAAGACTTCTATAGCCAGAAGTCTTTTATTCCTATCTGAAAGCTCACAAATTCGTCCAACAAGGTTTTTTTTTCTTTCATCATTTTCTCGCAACTTCGATGACCAGTTGAGCTCAAATTTCCACAGGCTTGTTATTTTATGCTTATGTTGGGATACACCAAGTGAGAACTTGGACAATTACCAAATGAGTTCAGTGCCCTTGAATGATCTCCAGTGGAGCAAGACTGTCCACTTCAAACGAAATGTTAATAACAGAACACAAGTTGTTTTCTTTTGCTGAAAAGTTTCCGCTACAATATGAAACCAAAGCGGCAGTGGGCGGCCAGACTGGAGTGCGATTCCTCTGACGATTGTCAACAATCTTAAAGGCACTGGACACGTTTGGTAATTGTTAAAGACCAGTATTCCCACTTGGTGTATTCCAATATATTATACACAAAATACAAAACCTGTGAACATTAATTGGACTCACTTTAATATCGCAGTTGCAAGAAAATAGGTGGTGCATAATAAAAAGGCTTCAGGCCTGACGTTTAACTGTTATAGTTTTAGTGAGAAATTACCTCTTTCTCAAAAACTACGTTACTTCAGAGGGAGCCGTTTATCACAATCTTTTATACTATCAACATCTCTCCATTGCTCGTTACCAAGTAAGGTTTTATGCTAACAATTGTTTCGAGTACTTATTACCAACAGTGTCCACTGCCTTTAACCTATACAATGAGCAACTTATGGTATCTGAAATAGCTCAGAAGTCTGACAAGTTAGTACTGTAGACAAGAATGCTTGCTGTAAAACAGTGCCGCCTAGTTTAACCCTTCTGCGCGGTAAAGTGTTCTGTGTTCTTAAACGTATAAACTATCATGTTAACAACCATCAAACCATATGAACAAGGGAGCGTTTCTTGGTCTTTGGTCAAACTGGGCATCTAATGCGGACACAAGTAACTCCGGTACGTTTTCAGCATAATACTGACGTGTTTTTCCACACGTGGCATGCATTTTACACGACACACGGGACCTACGGCTTTTCGTTCCACCCGAAGGACGAAGCAATAATTGTTAAATGTCTTAGTCAAGGACACTTGATGTCAAGACTGGAACTCGAACCCACACTCTGCTGATCAGAAACACAATGGCCCAATTTCCTAAAGGCTGTAAGCACAAAACAAACTTGCTAAACACAGAACAAAAGTATTGCTTAACAGAAACTGGTTACCAGCCAAAATCACATTAAGTTTACAATGCTGGGACTGGCCAGGACTGCTAAGCATTATTTCCTGCTAAGAAACAGCTTTATGCAATTGGGCAAATATTATATAGCCTGGTGCGCTACACTGCTCGGCCAGGACGCGCAATAAGTGACTTGCTCGGGTAATTCTAACCGTCTGGTTCGAATCCAACACGAATTTAACGGCGGGCTTTGACCACGCCATTCTTTATGCAACTGTATCCTGTTTTAGTTTGAAGTAAAAAGTACAATAATAACAACTGCATTTCTATAGAGCCTAACACCTCCAGAAGAAAGTCTTTGTGGGCGACAAGAGGAACACAAGAATATGTGTACGATGAATTGAACAGAAATGTTTTGAGAAGAGTCTTGAAACTTGAGATAGTTGAAGCTTGTTCGATGTGTAGAGGGAGATTGTCCATAAATGGGGTGCCGCAAATTGAAAACAACGTTGACCATTATTTCGAGGACATCTATAGGCCTTTAGTACAATAAAGTTGACAATAAAGTTAGCGTACAGGGCATGAAATCTTGTTACACGTTTTGGCCTAGAGAATGTGAAAGCTTTTTGGTACCACTCAACTCAAGCAAATAAATTATTTTCTTGTCAATTAATTAATGTTTTTTTTTGCAAGCACTCTTCTCCTCTCAGAAAACTTTGTTGTATCTAGCTCAGTAGATCAACACTATATCACAGATCAGTTGCACACTAACAAAACAATAAGCAAATGCAAATGGAAACAATAAATATTCAAAACCGAATTATAGCTTTTCTCTCAAACCACAGAGCAAGGAACAGCTCAAACCGAGGTTGAGAGGGTAATGGTCAGTGCTCCCTTTATTGGGATTATCTATTATTGCTTTGCCAAAAGGGGGACACGTTAGACAAGGACGGTGTCTGATATTGATTCAAGGGGGTGATGCAAACTCGATTTACAGCCCTCTCTCTTTGTTGTTTTTTGTCCATTTCAAAACTGACAATTTAAAAGAAAAAAATGCTGGCCTTACCTTTTTGCGATGCAAATGTCTACTCCTCAGTGGCTGTGACGTAGTTTGGAAGCTTCAAGAATCGTTGGGCTGCGTTGTCTGCTGTTTGAGATCGGGAGATGGAATGTAATGCGATAGAGTTATATTCAGTGAGTGACATTGATATCGACTGTCTGTTGGTTCTATAGGCTCGGTGTGTGATGAGGGGGGCCTTGAAGTGATACCGTCACACCGTTCGAGACCAATCAAAGAGAGCCTCTCGGTCATGTGAGGTGGTTACCGCTTCGTCCCGACCAATGAGAGAGGTTGACACTTTCGCTGATGAATATCATGAAGCACAGAATGTGTGAGAGTTTACCTCTGCGCTTACGAGTTGATCTGCTGTCAGTGATTATGCTCTATGAATAAACATGAGGTTGTGTGTAATCGTTACCACTGGCGCTATGCGGATAGGCGACTTGTGCAGGTCTATAAATCATGAATAAGCATGAGGAGATGGCAGTGATCAACCAATTAAGGTATTGACAATGCATAGCTGACCCGTCAAAAATAATTAATGATTCAATAAGTAGCTAAACAAAAAAGACTCTGGCAATTCAACCATGCATACAAAGCCTCATTTCTGCTCTGCCGTTGAGTGGCCTTTTAGTGCATTTATTAATAATTGGAAATAAAACAAAAGGAGTTTTCCAGCTTAGCCTTTGGCAGCTTATTTTTAAATAATTAAAGTATATCTGGCGCCAATTACCTCGGGGAAATGTCTTTAGAAATCCTGGTTTATCTACCAATTTCAACTGTAGTCTAATGCCATTACATAGACATAACTCACTATACTATACCTTCCTATAAAGGATTAGGAAAACATAGTCAAGCTGCCCAAGGACTTCATGGCGTTGTTATTCAATTAATTCATTCATTCTGGCTTACAAAAAAAAATACAATTCAATACAAAAAATGCGAGACAAAGAGTTACGAACAACAAAATCAAACAGAGTATAGTTAATTTTGGATGTGGATTGCGGACACGTACTTACTCAATCAAAATAATTGTTAGCATACAAACTTATTGCGACCACGATCACGGTAAGCTACTTGGCCGTACGGCTGACATTGTCTTCTTTTTGTAGGTTTAGTTTGTTAAATTGAATAAAGATTTTGTATTAAAAAAGGGATAGTAAAATAAAGTTTGTGCCGTGACCAGGATTCGAACCTGGGTTATTGCGACCACAACGCAATGTCCTAACCACTAGACGATCACGGCAAACTACTTGACCGTACGGCTGACATTGGTCTTCAATTTACAGGTTTAGTTTGTTAAATTGAATAAAGATTGTGTATTAAAAAAGGGATAGTAAAATAAAGTTTGTGCCGTGACCAGGATTCGAACCTGGGTTATTGCGACCACAACGCAATGTCCTAACCACTAGACGATCACGGCAAGCTACTTGACCGTGCGGCTGACATTGGTCTTCGTTTTGCAGGTTTGGTTTGTTTATTTAAAGAAAAAACAGATATATGTAAAAAAGAGAAGAATTTATAAACCAGGAAACAAAATAAAGTGTGTGCCATGACCAGGACTCGAACCTGGGTTATTGCGACCACAACGCAATGTCCTAACCACTAGACGATCACGGCAAACTACTTGACCGTACAGCTGACATTGTCTACTTTTTTAGCGTTTAGTTTGTTAATATCTATGAAGTTTTTATATTAAAAAAGGGAAAAATAAAGTTTGTGCCGTGACCAGGATTCGAACCTGGGTTATTGCGACCACAACGCAATGTCCTAACCACTAGACGATCACGGCAAACTACTTGACCGAACGGCTGACATTGGTCTTCGTTTTACAGGTTTAGTTTGTTAAATTGAATAAAGATTTTGTATTAAAACAGGGAAATTAAAATAAAGTGTGTGCCGTGACCAGGATTCGAACCTGGGTTATTGCGACCACAACGCAATGTCCTAACCACTAGACGATCACGGCAAACTACTTGACCGAACGGCTGACATTGGTCTTCGTTTTACAGGTTTAGTTTGTTAAATTGAATAAAGATTTTGTATTAAAAAAGGGATAGTAAAATAAAGTTCGTGCCGTGACCAGGATTCGAACCTGGGTTTATGCGACCACAACGCAATGTCCTAACCACTAGACGATCACGGCAAACTGCTTGACCGTACGGCTGACATTGGTCTTCCTTTTACAGGTTTAGTTTGTTAAATTGAATAAAGATTTTGTATTAAAAAAGGGAAATTAAAATAAAGTGTGTGCCGTGACCAGGATTCGAACCTGGGTTATTGCGACCACAACGCAATGTCCTAACCACTAGACGATCACGGCAAACTACTTGACCGTACAGCTGACATTGTCTTCTTTTTGTAGGTTTAGTTTATTTAATTGAAAACCGATTTTATATTAAAAAAGGGAAATTAAAATAAAGTGTGTGCCGTGACTAGGATTCGAACCTGGGTTATTGCGACCACAACGCAATGTCCTAACCACTAGACGATCACGGCAAGCTACTTGACCGTACGGTTGGTCTTCGTTTTGCAGGTTTAGCTTGTTTAGTTGGACAAAAATGATGTCTACAATGTAAATTTACAAAAACAATAAGACAATGTGTGCCGTGACCAGGATTCGAACCTGGGTTATTTCGACTTGGGTAACCACTAGACGATCACGGCAAGCTAGTCGACGGTGGGACTGACATTTGTATTTTTTTTTTGGCAGGTTTGTTTTTGTTAAATTGAATAAAACAATTAATTTGTGCTACGATTTGTTTTCATTTTGAGATACTGTTATTTGGCGCCGCGTCTTGTCTTTGCCAAAATTGTTGCACCTTTTTGCAGCTTTATTGTACCATTAAATATACTAACCTCTGAGACCTGGTAATTTAAAAAAAAATTCATGCATAATACCAGTTCTGTTTTAAAATTCCTATATCCATCCCTATGTAAAAAAAAAAATAATTGCTTAGCATGCCATTTCTTCCTTTTGATATAAAAACAGGATTTAACATCACCGACCAAATATCAATTTGTATCATATATTGTCAGCCTATGTAATATTGTTTGCTTTAGATTCCCGTGGCATTTTGGTTGGTAGGCTAATCCTGTTTTTATCAAGGATGACATTTCTAAGCATTTTTTGTGTGCTTAGCATGCTCTGTGGAATTGGGCCAGGTAGATTTAAAAAAATGTTCATCCCTAATACAAGTTCCGTTTTAAAATTCCAATATCCACCCCCATGCCAAGAAACATGTATCCGGAGGTTAGTATTTTAATAGTATTAATACCTCTGAGACCTGGGGTCGATATCACAAAGAGTACGGACTAGTCCTAACTAGGACTAGTCCTAGGAGATATACAAATTACATGGATGGTTCTAAGTTAGGACGAGTAACTGGTCCTAACTCGAGATAAGACTAGTCTTAACTCTTTGTGAAATCCACCCCAGGGCCCAATTTCATAGAGCTGCTAAGCACAAAAATTTGCTAAGCATGAAATTTTTGCCTTTATAAAAACAAGTTTTCCAACCAAATTTCCATGTGGTTTTCCGGATAAGCCAACATTCAGCTGAATACCAGTAACAGGCAATATCCATCAAATGGAAATTTTGTGGGTAATCTTGTTTTTATCAAGGAAGAAATTTCATGCTAAGCAAAATTTAGTGCTTAGCAGCTCTATGAAATCGGGCCCTCATAAGTAAACAAAAAATGCATGCCTATTACAAGTTCTGTTTAAAATTTTATCCATCCCCGTGTGTCAAGAAACACAGGGCCCAATTTCATAGAGCTGCTATAAGCAAAGAATTTTGCTTAGCATGAAATTGCTTCATTTGAATTAAAATAACAGGATGTTGATGTTTGCTTATCCTGAAGATCACGTGAAAATTTGGTTTGTTATCCTGTTGTTATCAAGGCAAACTTTTCATGCTAAGCACATTTTTGTGCTTAGCAGCTCTATGAAGTTGGGCTCTGCTCAGAGCATGAACCGGGTGTGACGGTTGCAAGGAATGGCTGTTTATTTAGAACGGCTGTTTAATGTATAACGAATTCGGGTAAATCTAAAATGTCGCGTGGCGATGGCATCAACGCGCTGTGTGAGTATCACATGCAACAGCCGTATACTTTGCCCAGTTGCTACAAACATCCAAAATGGCCGCTGTCAACAACGGAATGCGGACTAGTCCTGCTTCACGAAAAGTAAGTGATGATACACCTAAAGTTATCATTAAAGTAATATATTTCTAACCTATTGTTATTCAATGCACTGTTCTAAGAATTGTCGGTTTAAAAATGTTGTATCGGTGTCTAGTTAAGAATAAGAGAGACAAAAGCCGACCGTGTTTTGTGAGTGTGGGTCGGGGGTGCGAGATGTTTCGAATTCGAATGCGGAATGGGGATGTCGATTGAGTGAAATGCCAACTTCCTTGCCCAGCCCTAGAACTAGAGGTTCGTTCCGACTTCTGAAGTGTTGACATAACTTATTATTGTATACTAAACAAAGAGAGGTTTTACATTCATTGATTAATTCATTTATTCATTCTGTTTTTAACAATAACATGTTTAACTTTATTGTCACTCACACATGCACACACATAGCACATACAGTGAAATTCTTAGTTTGCCTCGTGAATACAAAACATATTAAATTTTTAAATTAAAATAAAAAATTAAAAAACACAGTGTATGTTGTGGACTTTCAAGTTCTCGCTACACTCCATTCTATAGTCCACTGGGCATGAGTGCGCGACGTAAGCCATCCCTAGACCCAGTAACTGGGGCGCTGTGTTCCTTTTTCGAAATTTTGACATTTTCTGTCATAACTGGGGCGCTGTATTCCGTTTTCGAAATTTTGACATTTTCTGTCATAGTTACAGCGCCCCAGTGACTGGGTCTAAGCCATCCCCTGGTTCCCCCCCCCCCCCCCAATTATCAGCAGATTTGAACATACCAATATCCAGATTCTTGTGGTTTTTTAGTTGGATATAACAATTCCCTAATTTTGTATTTTCTCAATTTTCTTTTAGCTCAATAAAAAGGAAGTAAACGTCAAGTTCCAATCGGTAACAACAGGCTTCACACAACAAGAGAAGGTTGCTAGAGAGAGTTCATTCGACACAACGAGATCGTTGTTCCTCCATGCTCCGGGCATCCCAGTGTCAGTCCCAGATGAACTAATCAGGATAAAGGCAAGATTAGAGTCCCGCTCTTTAAAACACAAAATCGTCTAATGAGGCTAAAAATGCTAACAGCTACGGTGCAGTATCAAGGAATTTAAAACATGGAATATTTGTTTGCATAGATTTATATAGAAATAATAGAGAGTTGTGTTTTTCCACAGATGTCAAATAATGGCAAAAGCAAAAAGAAGAAAAAATCCCAGAAAAGGTCCGAGAAACCAGAGAGTCTTGACCCGTATGAAACGGATGACAAGGAAGCAAGACGACTGAAGGAACTACAGGAGGTACGATTGGTCTTTGAAATGATTTAAAATTAACAGCTCTCTGTAATGTGTGGAAAGAAAAATGTTGGTGTCAATGACAAATTATGTAAAATAAGCAGTGTTGGTCATGGTGGGCGGTGTCGGGCGGGCCTGCCCGGAACTAACAAATTTCACCAAGCAAAATACACTGTGCTGCTCAGCACAGATTTCCCCTAGATTGTACCTCGGTAATGATGGCCCCATATCTAAACATAAATAACTTTGTTGTACCGCTCGATCTTGGTGGACTAAAATGGATTTAGAGCCGACCACTAAAATTGGTCTAGCTACATGTACAACACCGTTAATGCATGATTATTTTGTTGGGATTCAAGCCAGAATATTGGCAATTGTCGCATGGGTAGCGACCTACGAGCACCATACAATTGCTGAAACACGCAGGAAATTATTCCAGCATGGCATGTCTCCTGTGCTGCTATAAAAATGTGACATGAGTGAGAAGGGTCTATGGAAACAATTGCTTCCATGCCCCATGTAATTGCCTCAGTGCCCCAGTAGCGAGATAAGTGTACCGGATAGATTGTTCAGACACAGTACTAAAATTTAAATGGTTTGGGTCCAACTTTAGTAGGCTGTCTGAACATGGCCACTGAGGTGCCCTTTATGAGGGGCAAGCCTCACAGAGGGGCAAGCCTCATAGAGGGCATTGCCTTGTACTGACCACTGAGGTGCCCTTTATGAGGGGCAAGCCTCATGAGGGGCAAGCCTCATAGAGGGGCAAGCCTCATAGAGGGGCAAGCCTCATAGAGGGCATTGCCTTGCACTGACAAGGAACAAAGTGTCGGGCCTACTTGTGCTCTCCTAACTCCCTAATAACTTTAACAATTGAATGTGAACCTCTTTTGCATGCTGCTCATGGACCCCTTGCTTGCAGTGTATTCTAGCTGGAAAGAATAACAAGGATATTTATGAGAGGTTAAAACCCCTCATGTTGGTAAGAATATCACTCACTCGCTGTTTGACTGTGTATTAACTTTATTTATCTTCAAGCAAACTTGAATTCTCAGTTCAGGGCCTTTATATTTCATGGCTCTACTTACCACTGAATTCTGCGCTATGCGATCACCATTCTCTACTAAACTGTGCAAGCACCGAACTTTTGTGCTAGCTGCGTACGCGAAGAATGGCAAGTTTGCTTGAAGAAAAACTCATAATCACATTGGGGCTCATGGAGTAGTGACAAAAATCATCTGCGCCCCGTATCCAAATTGGCCTTCATCAGCCCCTCTGGACATGGGACAAAGAAGCAAGTTTTTGTCAGTATTACATTGGCGCTAATGTGATTTATAACTATGTAGTTACAGTATTTAAGGTCTCATTTTTTTCTTCTTTTGCTAACAATTTAGTTGAGACTTAATGAGACTTTCTTCACTTAACCTAATCCTGTTAACCCATCTTGTCATATTATTTTGTTGGCGAGTTGACCAAGCATTTAAAAACATTCATGACATGAAC
Organism: Asterias amurensis; assembly: GCF_032118995.1. Taxonomy (NCBI): domain Eukaryota; kingdom Metazoa; phylum Echinodermata; class Asteroidea; order Forcipulatida; family Asteriidae; genus Asterias; species Asterias amurensis. The sequence goes on from NC_092661.1 coordinate 14,778,486, forward strand.
ATTTTGGTGGCACAACGGTATCCGAATATTCCACACTGTGTATCCCTTCACAACATACATGTAATAACACACTAAAAAAAAACGGGTCGACTGTGATTTTGCTGGCTGGCATGGTGCATTGTCATTCAGGCCTGGAATTACACGCAGTCCATGAAGCACATGGGCTCCAATGCCCCCTGATCTGGGCCTTGGTGCCCCTACAAAAGTTTCCCATTGATTTTAAGATTTTCCAATGGAATTGCCCTTTGCAATATGATTATGGCCTTGCCCTTTTCAAAATGAAATTCCATTCAAAACCATGCTTGATGATATTGAATGGTCAGTGAATAGTTGCAATGGACCCTTCCCATGAAATATGCTAATTATATTCATGCATGCGTACAGACCCTGTTGGTTGGCAAACACCATAGAGTTGTGCACTAAGCAGACGCGCAATCGCGTCTGCGTCACGCACCCATTAGCCGTGTACAAAACAGCGCGATGTTCCCTCATTTTGCCAACCAAAACGTTAGTGCGCAAGCGCTATGTGCAATTTACATACACGTATTTCATGGGAAGGGTCTATTAATGTACTCATGTATGTGTCCTTATAGGGGCTGTATGATGTCTTGATGGTGTAACCCAAAAATGGAATGGGAGAATTTTAGGGCCACTTGGTGGCAGCAGACTTACAGTCTGAAGTACATTTACCTGGTGAATCCATTGTGCCTCTGATCATGCTCAGAACCACATGGATAGAACAATGGAAAGTTACAAAACCTGCCGCCACCTACATGTAGATTAAGTCAGAACGAGGGACTGTAGTTGACTATTGTCGACCATTGGGCTACTTTGCCTGGTATCCAGAATGTATTAATACCATGCATAGGTAACCATGGAACATTGACTAGTGGTTGACAAACCTCCCACATATTGTGATGTTATTTGTGTCGAATCCATTGTGCCTCTGATCATGCTCAGAACCACATGGATAGAACAATGGAAAGTTACAAAACCTGCCGCCACCTACATGTAGATTAAGTCAGAACGAGGGACTGTAGGTGACTATTGTATCAAGAATGTATTATTAACATGATTAATAGCAATGCATAGGTAACCATGGAACATTGACTAGTGGTTGACAAACCTCCCACATATTGTGATGTTATTTGTGTCCCTAGTTTTAACCATGTCTGTAATTCCTTTGCACTTGCTCTGGTAGATTTTTACTACATAAAAGCACCTTTCATAATCGTTTACCCCAATTCCAGAAATCTAGGCCTGATAGAATTACCCAAAATACATCGACACTGTTGATGTTTTCCCATTCCACTAGGCACACAAAGTTATCCCAGTAACAAGAAGCCATACGCAATAAAATGGCTCCTGGCACAAATAATGTGGCATTACTGTTGCATTTTTGTTGCTAGAGTTACCCCAAGTAGATGTTTTTCCATTCCCAGAATCCCTGATGCAGAATTTAACCTTCACGAATGGCAGAAAACCGATCAAACTTTCACACTTAGTTGTCTTGAAACGCAGATTTTCACATTAATTTCTAACACCCTTTCTCCGGTAACATTTCATTACGTCCTTCTTCCTGTCACACAACGGAAAAAGAACTGTTTTATATTATCATAATTCTCTTGTGTGTTAGCACAAAATTTTGGTCAGAAAACCGATTAAACTTTCAGACTTGGATGTCTTGGATGTCTTGAAGCAGCTGGGGTGTCGTGGCCGAGCGGATAAGAGCACCGAACTCAAGCTCTTGTGCTTCTGTTCAGCACAGTGTGGGTTCAAATCCTGGTCTTGACACTTGTGTCTCTGATCAAGACACTTAACTATATTTGCTTCTCTCCACCCAGGGGTAAATGAGTACCTGTGAGGGCAGAGATGGTTATTATTATTATTATTAATATTCTGTAATTTTTTTTTCCATCCTTCTTCCTGGCAGACGACGGAATAAGAAGTGTGTAATATTATGATTATTTTCTTGCGTGTAGCGCCATATGAGAGTGATGGACGATTTAACCAAACTACGGAATCATTACTACGTGGAGTACATGAACAAACTGACGGACAAAGTGGAAGAACAGAGACAGGATATCCAGAAGAAGACAGATCAACTCAACCGCAGGATCCAAAGGAAAGAGTTACAAGAGGTATGTTTCACTCTCCTAGGCCTATATATTTGTCTTGGTTTTTCCGTCGCTCTTTCCTTGACCATAGGATTTTCCTGTGGGGCAGGAAATTGCCATCAAACAGGGCAGAAAGGCGAGCAAATCTCTAGATTTCTTTTTATGGCAGGGATGTAATTTCTCCTTTTTTCAACCGGAAATCCGTTTTCGTGTGACCCCCACCCCCCTCATAAAAACACAGAGATAAAATCATATAGAATGCTCCAGCTTGCAGAGTAGGAATCCTAAACCAAAGATAAGTATTTGTAAGCAGGCTTCGCGCTCACAAGCTTAAGCCTGGTTCATACTTCATGCAAATGCGAAGCGAATTTGACGTGAAATTGACGTTGCAACCCTCCTTTCGCAGCGATATTCGCAAGTGAGTTGAGCAGAGTTGAACTGCTGCGAATTTTTCGTTGCGAATTGGTGACGTCGACATTCGTATCGCATTCGCAGGAAGTATGAACCAGCCTTTACGTTCTCTCTCAAGCTTTCATGCTTTGCGCTCGTACATGTAGTTCAGTTTTTTTTTAAACAGCCTATTACCTCCCTGATATTGTGATGTAGAGCAGCAATCCACAAACTTTTACACCCAATGAAAATTTCAGGCACTTGACTACTGTGGGCAGAGCCCTGCATGCTTCAATATGGTTAAACACTTGCCCTCTCAATGATATCTGCACTGCGTTTGATTTGACTTTATTCCTTCTTTTCTTGTTCAGAAGAAAGAGGCCCATAAAGTGAAGAAGAGGCATGAGAAGTCTTCCATAAATCAAGACAACACTTTCTTAGAGAATCTGCCAAAGAGTAAACTGTACCAGGTAACTTTTTAGAAGATTTGCTATCGTCCGAGAAAGTAAGGCTGTGTTCGTAATAGTGGCTATGGCTACTACTGCTACAGCTAGATTTCGGCATCATCATGTGTTGAAGTATAGGCCGTCCTTAATACGTTTTTACATGCTAAAACTGAGACGAAAATTATTACTTTTACTCATTTCTCAAAAACTACAGCACCTCAGTAAGTAAAATTTAAAGGGAAGCTTTCTACTATCATAATCTTCAAACTGTGTAAGTTTAATGTAAATCTTTGGACATTGTGTTTTTTGTTAGGAAAAAGTACATACATGTATACCCTCTAAAGCCATTGGACATTATTTTGGGAAAAAAAAAAAGAGAAAAAAAGTTCATAGATTTACAGGGTTTACAGAAGGCAATGGTGAAAGACTTCTCTTGAAATATTATTCCATGAAATGCTTTACTTTTTGAGAAAACATTAAAACAGTTATCAATTCTTGATACATGTCATAACACGGCCAAACGTGCGTAAACAAGGGTGGGTTTTCCCGACTCCGATGACCGATTGAGCCTAAACTTTCACAGGTTTGTTATTTTATATATAAGTTGTGACACACGAAGTGTGGGCCTTTGGAAAATACTGTTTACCGAAAGTGTTCAATGGCTTTAACAACACCCTTAACAACAATCATAGCCGTAGCTGTAGCCGCCTATTTGGATTCGGCTTTAGTCTTGCTGAGCACCGTCTATTTGTCTCGCAAACAGGAGCTGGGGGTTCTGAAAAGATCAGATGGTGTAAAGTCTCAACGTTTTAATCACTACGCTCTGATCATCTTCAGAAGAAAGCGCATAATGTCGAGGTGCAGGGTATTTTAAAAAAAACTTGCTTTCTATATTTGTGTTCCAGCCATGCGAAGTTTAAATTCCGTCTTGACAATCAGGGCCAAGTTTCTTAAAGCACAAAAACTTGGTAAGCATTGACAAATTTTGCTTAGCAGAAATAGGTTACTTGCCAAAATCCCGTACAGTTACCATTGCTGCACCCTTGTTTACTGGTTTCCTCATAAGGTTTGCAAGCTACAGTAAATAAGTTTGTTTATGAGGCATTCTTGGTTAGATCAATACCAGAAACACATAATAATAATAATAATAATAATAATAATAATAATAATAATAATAATAATAATAATAATAATAATAATAATAATAATAATAATAAATATTAAAACATTATTCTAAGAAAGACATTAATAATAATCATTCTGTTTGTCCAATATTGTAGATCATTTGTCTTGAAGAGAAACTGTTGAAGGAAGGAAAGCTTAGGACCCTAGAAGACCTGGAAAATTTCTGGAATGACATCAGTAACCCCGACTCTTTCCAATTGATGTTCGGTGGTGGAGAGACCTTAACGACTCTTGGCTACGGGACGCACTTGGGCACACATGAGGACATCCAGTCCGGTAAGAAAATTCCCGAACTCTTGATCAGGGTTGTAGCTTAGACCAATTTTAGTAGTGGGCTTTTAGTCAATTATTTTTTCGAAAGTCCACCAAGTGCTAGCGGATCAACAAAATTATTCATGTTTAGTTTATTATGCGGCCATGATTGCTGCAAGCTTCAGACATGATGCCAGGTTTCTAAACTGTTCGTGTATGGGGCCATTGCAATTAAAGTCAATGGACACTATTGGTAATTGTTAAAAACCAGTCTTCTCACTTGATGTATCTCAACATATGCATAAAATAACAACCTTCACAACCTGTAAAATTTTTAGCTCGATTGGTCGTCGGAGTTGCGAGATAATAATGAAAGAAAATGACACCATTGTCACACGAAGTTGTATGCTTTCATCAGATGCTTGATTTCGAGACCTCAAATTCTAAACTTGAGGTCTCAAAATCAAATTCGTGTAAAATTACTTCGTTCTCGAAAACTACGTCACTTCAGAGGGAGCCATTTCTCACAATGTTTTATACTATCAACCTCTCCCCATTACACGTTACCAAGTGAGGTTTTATGCTGATAATTATTTTGAGTAATTACCAATAGTGTCTACTGCCTTTAAGTTGAACTGAATTTTGAATGGCAAGTAGATACATGTACACGCATGGTGTTACCGCAAACCAAATTTTATATATTGATACCTCACCATGCAATGCCTCAAATCCCATATAACTCTTATATTTCTCTACAGAGCCTTCTGTTTGTAACAGCTTAACTTCCTCTATGAGTTCCCTGCACCAACACGACCAGGAGGAGAGACCCATGGACTCCTTCACCCGAGGCCTGTCTCAGATCGCTGAGGACAACGAGCCCTCCCGCCCAGGAACCAAGACAGGTGGAAGTCACAGTTGGGCAGTAACGCAGCAATCCAAAAAGGTCTGTGTAGATCATAGTAGTAGTAGTAGCAGTAGGGCCATTGCCCGACACGGGCATTCATCGCCAAATTAACCTCTTGAAATAGCTGAGTGCTCTCTTTTCAAGCTCCTTCAGCCTCCGTCAATCATTCATGCCTTGGGGCAAGACTGTTCCAAATGCAGGAAAGCGCCCTCTGTTGTCGATTTTGTTCTAGCCCTGTGAAAATGGCGACCAATGGTTTTGTAGCTGAGAGATATTTTTTTTCAAACTAAAAAACTAAATTCTTATAAAAGAAATGTAGCCTATAACTTTAAAATTCTCCAGTTGTGGAGAAACTGGAGACTGGAGAAAGCTTTGAAAATCACGCTTAGCAGAAACAGGTTGTTACCTGCCAGATTACCATGGAATGTACATTGCAAGTGACTTACTTCCCTCTTTCATTTGTTCTTAGCAGAACAATTTGCTTAGCACTATTGGCTGCTTAACAGCTTGATGAAATTGTGCCCTCTTTGGGAAAAGGTTTTAATAGAACTCGATAAGCACACAAAGGCTGGCTGTTTTACCTATAACTTCATTGTTATTTTTTTTTACAGACGGATAAAATGATAAAGAGAGGCAGTAAAGACGTGACAAGTCTTAAGGAGCAGGAGAATGACCCTACAGTCAAACTTGGAAAGGTAAATTTATGTTTACTTCAAATTTAAGTGCACACAAGTCTAAAGGCCCTTCAACATGTGACCCTCGGACATCGCACCTGTGGCACACACACAAGACAATTATTAACAAAGCTATCCTTGTAAAAGCCAATGGACCCTTTCGGTAAACAGTGTTGTCCAAGGACCACACTTTGTGTACCACAACTTCTACATCAAATAACTAACCTGTGAAAATTTAGGCTCAATCGGTCATCGGAGTTGGGAGAAAACAACTGAAAAACCCACCCTTGTTTGCGCGTGTTTCGCCGTGTCATGACATGTGTTTAAAATAAATCCGAAATTCTCGATTTATATTGTTTTGCTGTTTTCTCAAAAAGTAAAGCATTTCATGGAATAATATTTCAAGAGAAGTCTTTCACCATTGGCTTCTGTAAACCCTGTAAGTTATGTGTAAATCTGTGAATTTTATTTTTTTTTTCTGAACCGAAAGGGTCCAATGGCTTTAAATAGTATCCTTTTTAAATTTTTAATTATTACTGTGCCATTGCCAAGGACCCTTGCTCAATGTGATAAAATTATTCTCATGCACAGAATGTGTCACTAGTGGAACTAAGTGTTCAGTGAATAAACAATCATTACCTACCCCCCCCCCCCCTGAAAACAAAAATAATAATAACAATTCTTATATAGCGCATTTCACAATCAATGCGCTTTACATTAGTTCCCTGGTCATAGGGCCAATAACATCCCTTTTAATGTTTCTCAGCTCCCTTGGGAGTATACAACCTGGGCAGCAGTTTATATCGCTCCAAAGGCTTTTTCATTCACAATATCAACCTCTACCTTCGCAGGTACCCATTTATTCCCCTGGGTGAAGAGAAGCAGTTATAGTAAAGTATCTTGCTCAAGGACACAAGTGTCACGACCGGGATTCAAACCCACACTCCGGTGACTTAGCACCAGAACTTGAATTCGATGCTCTTAACCACTCGGCCATGACACTCTACAAAAAACAAAGGGGAAGTTGGTAAATTTGTGTTTTTAGAAGTCTTGTGAAATTTGGTTAAATAATCACAAACAAACAATGTGACGGACAATTGACACCAACTCCAAGGATCGTTGTTACTGGTGCTCGTGTGAAAGAGCCTTTTGTTTTTCAACTTTCAAAAACATCTACTCTTTCTACTTTTCCTAAGTCTCACAAAATCTTACTTCCAACGGATTGTTAGGTGGAGTTTCCTGCGTTGTCTTGTTTCACCCTTGACCTGGAACCAGCCAAGGCAGATCCAGCTGTCATCAGGATGCGGGAGGAGTACAGGCAGAAAGCGAGGGTACGAGAGTACGAGAAGAGGAGAGTCTTGAAGATGTACGAGACGTCATTGACGCACCAGGCTGCCACGCAACGGTAAGTTGTTGTTTGTCTGTCAATGGCTCTCACTCCTCTCTTGTACATAGTTAATCTCTAGTTATTTATTTATTATTTGCTTTAACAATGTAGTAATTTTGTATACTTTTATTCCCTTTTGATATTGTTCCATTTCTATTTACTAATTAAATCTCATAATTGTTCTATTTTCCAACAAGAGTATCGAATAAACGTATTATGAAATAATTGTCCTATTGGGTCTTTCATGCTTCTGTCGGCTCTTTTGATGGGTTTTCCCCTCTGGCCTCTAATTTGTGTATGTGTGTAATTCATTGTAAAATTTTACTGTTTTTATAATGTTTAGTATTTATATTTGTATCCGTCCTGTAAATAATCTTGCGCTGTTGGATGTTGTATAGTATAAAAATAAAATGAAATATAATAATATTATTGAATTGAATTGACCAACTTATTCTGTTAGCATACCCTCTGTCATGTTCTTTATTTTCTATTTCTTGTTTTTTTGTAGAATAATTGGCAAGAACTCTGAGTTCACTAATGTCCTCACGGGACCAAGTTTAGCCGATGTGGTTCGTATTTTACCTTTTTTTTGTTTTTCTCTTACCAAAATTAGTATGCAACTTATGAATGTGTATGAGTGCATTGGACAGAGTGTTTTCTTGAGTTGAATGTTGAAATGTTTATAGAATGGAACATATTATAAGGAATTTTACTGTTTTATCCATTGCACAGATAAAAAATGTTCTTTAGGGGAAGTGAAACTATTTTTTTAGTGTTTAAAGGTGCTTGCTCAAGAGCACAAGTGGTCATGACTGGGATTTGGACCCACACTCTGCTGCTGACAACACCATAGAGCTTGGGTCCAGTAAAACAGACTGCTCACAAACGTACTTGACTACTGAACAGAACTTAAATTAAAAAAAAAAAAAACTTTAACATTCCAGTCATATTTTCACAGGCTTGTTATTTTATGCTTAAGCTGGGATACACCAAGTGAGAAGATTGGTCTTTGACAATTACCAAATGTGTACCTTCCCTTTATCTATTTTTTGCACCCTTAAAAAGCATAACAGAATAAATTTAATCAGTCAATCATTCATTTCTCTCTTCAACCAGACTGGAATGCTATCCTCGTCCAGTGATTGCAATTCCCACTGTAAAGAGAGTGACCTGTCATCGGAAAGGCCACCTCTTGCTCTGACGATGTCTGGAGAGCCTCCAAGTCGGACATACCAACAACATTACGACCTTCAAGACGATAATGATGACAGTCGCTCTGTTGGCCGGTCAAGTAGACAGAGTTCTACAAGCTCCAATGTCTCCCAGACAAGGTAAAGTTTTATTTTGTTTTTGAAATGTAAAGAGCATCTTGAAGCCATTGGACACTTTCGGTAAACAGTATTGTCTAAGGCCAACACTTCGTGTATCACAACTTCTATATAAAATAACAAACCTGTGAAAATTTAGGCTCAATCGGTCATCGGAGTCGGAAGAAAATAACGGGAAAACCCACCCTTGTTTCCGCACGTTTCACCGTGTCAGGACATGTGTTTACTATAAATCCGTAATTCTCGTTGTCGAGAATTGATAATTGTTTCAATGTTTTCTCAAAAAGTAAAGTATTTCATGGAATAATATTTCATGAGAAGTCTTTTTCCTTTACCTTCTGTAAACCCTGTAAGTTATTTGAAAATTTGTGAACTTTTTTTTTTTCCTGTTCCGAAAGTGTATAATGGCTTTAAAAGGCAATGAACACCTTTGCTAATCGTCAATGACCAGTTATCTCACTTACATGTATCTGAATGATACAGTTACCTAACCCGTGACTCCTTTCTTCTTTCTTTCTGCTCCAGCATGCAAATGATTGCACACCTTTGTTCCATTTGTCTCTATTGAAACCCCTAATCCCCTAATCCCCTAACCCCTTGGTGCCAACTTATGTAGCTGTAAACAAAATAAAAATGGGAAAATAATATATACACTATCAATATTTAGCCGTCCTGATCACATCCATTGGTACACGGACGGGTCTGGCAATGCATTTCACTTGTCCGTGTACTCCCCAACCTCCACTGTGTTGTCCATTTAGGGGGACCCGGTGACGCGTTTCCCAGGGATACTGTGAGCCAGCACCACTACATGTTCATGTACCCTTTTCTTTGTTCCACGTGTGTCCATTGACAACCGTAATCCATAAACTACACTATCGCTTCTGGCGGTTGAAGTCCGTTTTGCAATGGACTTTTGTTCCATGCTGCCGGTGGACGTAAATATCTGTCCGCGAGTTGCGAAATGAAAACGCCCGCTACGGGCATTCTATCGAAGGATATTTGAAAATTCCGACGCAAACATTCTTGGCATGGGTGTATTGATCTATTATCGAGGACAAAACTTTTACCTTTCGCCGGGGGATAACCGCTAATTTTTTGTTTGAAAAATAATACCGCTCAGGGCCCAGCATTTTTTTAATAATACGGACGTGAAGTGGTTAAAAGACTTCAGGCCTGAAGCCATTCCTTAGGCAGCTGAAAGCACACAAATATGTGAAACAAAGGGTGTTTTTTGCTTTATTATTCTCTTGCAACTTCGATTGAGCCCAAATTTCCACAGATTTGTTATGTTATGCATATGTTTGGATATACCAAGTGAGAATACTGGCTTTTTGAAAATTACCAAACGTGTCTAGTGCCTTCAAGCAAGTCATTGTGCCAGACGTTGTTCAAGTCTAACTTGCAAAATGGTTTATTGACTCATCAAAGATAAAGCGATGATGAAATAATAATAATCATGAGGAGGTTGTCAGAGGTCAGAGTGAACCCATAAACGGTAAAAAATGACACACACACACTGCGTGATATTTCACTTTTGATTTCCGGCAGTTAGCTTTCACTGCATTGTATTCCAAACCACACAGAGTTTTGATTTGAGCTCATTCCACTTTCAGTTTTGTCAATTTAAATTTTTTTAACTGTTCAGGGACAGAAAAATATTGATCTGTTGTGATGGTTTGTCACAGTTGAAACTGTATTTCCAATGTGGAAACAAACAAACAAACAATCAAACACCCCCAAAAAAGAAACAAACAAACAAATAGCACAAAACTCCAAAAAGATCAGCAAACAAAGCCTTAGAAAGTTATCAGTAGTAATTTTACATTCAAATTGTGTAAATTTTTGTCCATAAAAATAAAAATTCAAAATTTATATGCTAAACATTGAGAAAAACATAACACTAAAAAATACAGTTGTAATGATAAAACTATATTTACACATATAATTTTACAGCGAGAAAAAAAAATATATGTTAACTATTTCAGAAAACCGACAAAACTAAATAAAGGCCTTAAAACCTTAAAATCATTAAGGTGTGTTACCAAGTCAACAAAGAAATTTACATGTAGTTGTTACATAATTTATTCACAGACTTTCTTCCCCTCAACTCTCTATTAAACTATTTTGTTCCTTGCCATCAAGAGGTTATTGATCATGTTTATAATCAGATAGTGTTTCAATTCTGGGTCATGAAATGTAAATGGTTTGCACAAAGCTATTAACCTTCAATGTATTTCCTTTAATATCTGGCCACTGGCCATTGTGAAAACAACAAGATAAATACAAGGGCACAATTAAGCCTCGGCAACTAGTGCGATTAGTGTCAAATTTGCGACTATTGATTGCTTAGTTGCGAGGCGTTTACTGTTTTTCAACTACTAAAAGAATAGCTGTGACTGCCTGTTTGGTGCAATTGTGTCGCTCACAACTGTTCACGACAACCAGACTTCAGTGACACAATCCTCCAATCCTTTCAGCGTGAATTTTACTATATTGCGCCTCCGGCAAACATTTGCTGCAATGCATTTTTGAAATTAAAAATTATTCACGACTAGTGTTGAGGTCGCGACTATTTGAGGTACGACTTGTTGATAAGTAAATTTCACTAGTCGCCCAGCCGTCGATTTCACAAAGAGTTAGGACTCGTCTTATCTCGAGTTAGGACGAGTAACTTGTCCTAACTTAGGATTAATCTTAAGGTCTGCATGCTACAGTGCTGGGTTGGGACTCGTCCTAAGCCCTAAGATTAGTCTTAAGTTAGGAAGAGTTTTGTGAAATCGACGGCTGGCCTACTGATAATGCAACTTCTGACTTCATCAATTGCTTAAAGTTCTTATAAACTGACAGGTTTAAAAGACCAGTATTCTCATTGGGTATCCCAACTTCTATGCGTAAAAAAACAACTCTGAGAAAAGTTGAGCTCAATTAGCCTATAGTCATCATTGGAAAGTGAGTGAAACAATCAGACAAAAACATGATGTTATTAGAAATCAGTGAAATCATAAAATAGAATTTTGTTAACAATTTCTCGGTGACCGAGCTTGAGCTATCACAGTTTTTCTTTTAAATACACATTTTGATTCACATAAGTTGTGGATATAACTTTCTTTGACATGGTTAAAATGTTTTCAAGTTATTTAATTACTTTCTTTTTTTACAACTTCTGAATAAAACTTTTCGAGATTATTAAAAGTGATATAATACAGTTTATCATACACCCATAATTATATAATTTAAAGACATCTTTAGACATTTTATAGACCGTATTGAATAACCCCTTCGTTGCTATGAAAGTCGCCATCTTGTAGGTCAAACCGTATGTGTGTCCAAATGGGTACATCAATGAAGCACGCATTCAGCAGCATTCCTGGTTTGATTTCTACGGCACATGCTCGCACACACCCATTGCACAGATGCCAATAAAGCCATGTTGCAGGGCAGATATTTGAACAGTGACGTCATATTCAATACGGTCTATAGAGAAAGTGTAAAACTTCTCAATAGAGAAAGTGTAAAACTTCTCAAACAATCAGTGTAGTATATTGCCTGCCAGAAAGGCCTAGGAATGTACTAAGGTCACTTGTTACAAGGTTTACACAACTCACCATACCACCCCCATTGCGTATTGACCAATCACAACTCATTGCGCCACCAAAAGTCCGACAAGATAAAGTCGGACATGCGTCCGTGTATGCTTGGCGCACGCGGCAGAGTTGTGCAGAATGGCATAGAGAGGCTCACGTGTTCTTGCTCGCACGTGCGCCGTGGGTGGAGCCTACTGGATCGGTCTATTGTACCATGATTGGTTTTACAAAATATCAGTTTGGAAAATATTTCTTGGTATTACTGGACACACGGGGTGACTGATCAGACAGAAACCTCCGGAGACTGATGTGACGTCGTTGGTGTCGTTTCCGTACGTCTGAGACACGGCAAAGCCTGCCTTAGCCCCTCCTGGAACCTCCGATACTTAAAGGTATAGATGATCGGATTGGCGCACATGTTGAAGAAGGCCAGGCAGACAGAGACGTTATAGAGTGTCTCGTTAATGTGGGTGGTACCGCTGACGTTGAAGTAGAAGTAACACACCTCGTTCAGCGCCCAACACACGGCAAACACTAAGCTGACTAGAATCAGTGTCTTGATGATGTTACGCCGGGTGCGCTCGTTGTTTTTCTCCATCAGCTGTTCATGGTTTGTTCTGTTTGTTGAGTTCCCGGATGGAATATGGCAGATGAGTTCATCCCGCAGCGTCTTGTAAATCCGGGCGTATGCGATAATCATGAAAGTCAGCGGGAAGAGGTAGGTGACAGTGAGGATGAAGATCGAGTAGACTATTTGAGCTCCTCGGCTTGAGAACTCGTTCACCACACAACGACCGTCCTGGACGATGTGCATTGCAGCGTAGTACGACTGGTAGGTGTAGCCCACAACCCACGGGAGACAGGCCAGCAGGAGTGACTTTGGCCACTCGAGTAGTGAACAGCTCCTGTACTTGAAGGGGTAGACGATGGCGAAGTAGCGTTCACCGGTTAAGCAGACCAGGTTGAGGGATGACGTGATGATGGTGGCCCAGAAGAGATACTTGGAGTTCCAGACCGAACAGAGGAATCGTGCTGCTACCGGGGAGGAGGCGGGGAGGTCCGGCTCCGGAGTCAGGAAACACAAGATCAGAAGGATGGAGGTCACCAAGTCAATGATGGATTGGTTGACGATTAAGATGTTTATATTACCCTTGCGCGATTTCACCATGTGTGTCAGGACGTAGATCACTAAGCCATTACCCATAATGCCCAGGCTGGCGATGACGCCATACACGATCTTGAGACCCAGCGAGAGATTCGTTAAGTGCCACTCTGCCATTGGATCCTGGTCACCCATTGTTCTTTTTTAAATACCTTGAAAGATACAGATCCAGTGCCGGCTTTTGTTTACTGCTTCAGGAGTGACACATGCGACGTCTGTTTTCAAAACCAGGGATTTACAGTTGCTTCTCTGCTTGGTTGTTCGCTTTGCTGGAGCTACCAATGTTCTGTCTACTTCAGGAGAGACTTGTTGTGGATACCTGTGCTCACACTTCACAGTCTTGAACTACCACAGTACAGCAAACCTTACCTGTAATCCCAACGACTGTTGAAATCGACACTGTTGTGTGTCACAGTTGACTTGGCATGCAGTCAAGTGTCAATTACCTGTGTGCCTGATTTAGAATACAAACTTTATTATGCAAAACAAACCTCGGCGCATTTCTGTCAGGTATGCTTGGTACGTGCCTTCTTGTACACTTTATGGATACTACTTCCTGCTCAGATATTTGTGTATATGAAATAAACTTAAAGATTGCGGAAACACAGAAATGACTAATAATGTGAAAACCCAGTAGCACTGCTTCAGGAAATAGTTTAGTCTTTTTTTTATGGCCAGATTAAAGAAGTCATATCAGAAATTGGGATTGTAATTTTGAATGGCCAGTTCCTGCTCAGATACATGTACATGTGTAAATGAAATAAACTTAAAGAGTGAGTAAACACAAAAGTGAATAATGATATAAAAAAAGAATTTGGCACAAGTATTGCATCAGGAAATATGGCCAGATTAAAGACATCATATAAGAATTAGTGATTGTAATTTGTGTGGCTAGTTTAATGGAATGTTGTAACAGTAAAATATTTTGAAGAAAGGCAGAGCTAATACATGTAACTGTCCCTGATTCTGCCAGAAAGTTACTTAAGAAACAAGCTAATCTTTTCATGTTCTGATGAACAAAGTTGACCTGATAATGGACAACTTATTCTCTAAAGACCGAGCTAGTCTCGCTTGTATTAAATTTTTGAGAACCAGATATTTGATTCTTTAATGTTATAGGCTGTGTATACGCTCACAAATTCAAAGGAAAACCACACAATTTCCAGGACTAGTTGTGCTGAATCATTTTATTCTACTTTTAAAATATCTTTCCAACCATTCATTTCATAACCAATGCTTTGAGTGAAGCTGAAAGCCCCAAATCCGAAGGCATAGTTCCTGGTAGGGCGCTACATTGGTTTAGCCCCACCCTACGAAAAAAAAAATGAATTGTCAATAACCATAGTGATTTAAAGGGACACAATGCCTTTGAACAGCCTTTGAACAGTCGAGTTGGTCTATAGGCCTAAAGCAGTTAAAACATGATGCACACAAATGTGCCTCGAAACTTTGTGGAGTCAAGTTTTTTTACTCCATAAAATGGCCGGCTGTGTTACTTCGCAAAGTATTTATGTACATGTATGTAAACCGATGTGTATTAGTATACAAATATTAACTTCTTCGAGTGCTATGGTTAAAACTATGACTCCCGAGGTGATCCCCGGAGCGTTCTATTTTCCCGAGGTAAAGGCGAGGGGAAATGGAACGCTCCGGGGATCACCGAGGGAGTCATAGGGAAAATGGAACGCTCCGGGGATCACCGAGGGAGTCATAGTTTTAACCATTGCACAAGTAAAAGCAGGTAATATTTGTTTTATAACACCCCAAACATTTCTAAATACTGTACTATTAAGTTACAGACCTGAATGCTACAATCCACAGACGACACAAATACAGATTGCGAAAACTTTTACTGTGCTGCATGTAGCGTTATGTAATCCGAAATGGTTACAGACTATTAATTGATCATCCTCGCACGCAACGGTCGTCTGGGTACTGCACGCCGTGTGATAGTCTTAAGACTAGCGCAGGGCAAACCGATGCACTATCACACGGCAAACCGATGCACTATCACACAGCCGCCGTCTAGTAAAATGTGACGCGATCTAAACCAATGAAAAGGCAGAATAATGGTAAGGGGTGTTATAACACTGTATACTTTCCCGTATCTGTAAACGAAAAACAGGCAAATTACTCGGCTGGGATTTGAATTTCACGTCTTTGCAATTCTAGTGCAGTGTTTTACTAAACAGACCACGGAGATTGCCCGACAGCTAGAGGTAGTTGGAATCCTATATTTTAACAGCGGGTACCACAATGATTTAGTTGTCATTTTTGTTTTATTTATTTATTCTTTTTGGGGGGAGGGGTGTTCAGTTTCCTGACTGTAACCACAATTCACAGTTGAATAGTCCCAACTAATGTGGACAGACCAGACTTTTTGGAACTTCCAGCCTTACTGAAGTTATTCTTTGTCGAATCGTTATGAAAAAGTTGGGTACTCTTTCCGTGTTAGAGTCAAGAGAGTGCCATGAGCAAAGTTCATGGTCGATACAGATGTTTGAGTCCACGGAAGGAAATGCATGTATTTCCTGTGCCAAGTTACTGTTGTCTAAATATTGACTCGCTAGAGGATTATTCCAGAACTGTACATTTATTTAGAAGTACAGCTTTAGGGTGTAACAGTAAAACCCAAAAGAACGATCAAATTACTCATTGCGGTTAGGTGCAATGAGGCGGGTCCATTTGCTCTAACGTTAGGTGCCCACTGAAGTAGTTTACCGTCAGTATGGAGGCGGTGAATTGTTTGTGCGTGGGGCTTTTGGGGTGTGCACCTCCTTCTATATCTTTTATATAGAGGAACATTCCAGAACTGCATATTTAAGTAGAATTATACATGTGCATATATGGTAGAAGTAGGGTGTAACAGTAGAAGCAAATGAAGGATCAAATTATAGTAATAATAATATTATTGAAGTCTTATATAGCGCACATATCTTCCAAACAAGGTACTCAAGGCACTGAGTATATATACATGTACAAACTTTCAGAAAGATTGGTTATTGCAGTGATGAATTCTGAGACCCAATTATGTAGGACCTTATAAGGGTTTACAAGGTGCTGCGGCGCATTCAGCAGCCACTGCCAGGAACACTGGAGCGAACCCCCTTCTCTTTTCGATAAGTGCACTGGGTTCTTTAACATGAGTAACACAGCACCGAAGGACTAAGCAATGGTAAAGTGTCTTGCTTAAGAACACAAGTGTCACGGCTGGGGATTTAAACCCACATTCTGCTGATCAGAAGCACCAGGGTTTGCATCTGGTACTCTTAATCGCTCGGCCACGATACTTCCATTACTCAATTGCGGTTAGGTGCAATGAGGCGGATTCATAGAGTCAATAGCTTTGGGATTGTTAATCAACCACTAAAAAAGTTTACTTTCAAATAAGGAGGTGTTGGATTGTTTTTGTGTGGGGTTTTGGGGCGTGCATATTCTTGTCGTCAAGTTGTTAATGTTCTGTCGCGGTGAGATAGTCAAGTTGTAACGGTGACTTCCACTCGCCGTTAAATGGAACTGTAGTCGTGAGAGCGGTAGTCTCGTGGGGCCAGCAGTCTGGTCTTGCGAGCGGCGGGAACCGCGGGGGGATTCGGAATAGAGTTGAAACGCTATCACAACGACAGGCATTTAAAGTCTAGGGCGTGCACCTCCTCTTGGCTCCCCAGCATGCCCAGCGACAGGCTTGCATTTGGAACTCTACTTCTCAATGGCCCAATTTCATAGAGCTGCTTTCATTGGGCAGAACAGTGCCAGTGTACTTCTTTCTCATACCAACTCCCATCCATCCTGCTACCCCCACCTACACCTGTAATAAACGAAAACAAAACAAGGCAAAAATATGTAATACACAAACATCAAACCACATTAAGATCCCTAAACAGTTACAATGCATGTAAGGGATAAATAAACAAAACTAGGGAAATTTGTGAAACAAAAGCTGAAGCAAACAAATGGCATGGTAACATACACTTCATACAACAGAAACTTTATTATAATAATTTTATATTATTATGTTTCATCTTCTCTCCCTTTCTATCAGATTAAGAGATGGACTGGCGCCCTCTATGCCGGTTGGAAAGTATCTCCGTCCAGAGAGGCCTTCTCCGTTAACATTAGAGACCATTCTGCCAGAGTGCAAGATCAAGGTGAGTCAAACCTGGCAGTCAGGTTAGACTTGTGGACAAGTCGTTAATGGTCTGCCGCGGCGAGATAGTAAACTGTGGTGGTGCTCTCGCTAGATCACTGCTACCGCGCAACTTGATATCGCGCGAACTGCTGGTTGCCGACTTCTACTCCCCATTATGGGACCATAGTAGTGGGGCCAGAAGTCTCGCGAGAGTACTGCGGGAATCACGGGGAGATTCGGAATAGAGTCTGGACGCTATCACCGCGACAGACATTTAACGACTTGTTCACAGTCAGATTGGTGTAAGGGTATCTTGCCTTGCACCTTGGGACCCTGATTCGAATCCCACCGGTGGCACTATGTGGATTGGGTTTTCAGTCCCTACTTGACAGCGTTGGTTTTCCCTGGAATTACTCTTTGGGGTTTTCTTCCCGCATCTAAAACTTAAATTTCTTCATACATGTAGTTAAAGAGCAGGACAGTTCTTTTTAGAACTGAGAAGTCTCCCGAACCCTCGAACATCTACTCCCCGGTAGTAGAATAAAGCAAGACAGTTCTCTAAGAACAAACTCTACCTGGCAAGTAGACACACACCTGTGTTACCGCAAACCAAATGTACACATAAGGGAATTAATTTTCATTTATAACCCTGGTCCTTTTGGTTGGTTAGTTGTTTGCAAAAGCTAATTCTTTTTTTTATAGAGAATATATATTCAAATAAACGATGAGTCAAATTCATGGAAAGAGAAAAATTCACCCAGAAAATATCAATGAAGAGAGTTGAGATTAAAGTGTCAAGACCGGGATTTGAACCCACGCTCTGCTGATCAGAAACACCAGTGTTTGAGTATGGTGTGCTTGACTGCTCGACCATGACACACACATACACTGGTGTGCAACTAGGGGCACACCCCACTTAATTAACTCCCATATAATATAGCATACAATGCAAAATTGTAAATATTACAAAATACACAGAAAATACTTTGCCCCGTACCTGGGCCCAATTTCATACAGCTGCTAAGTACACATGCTTAGCGTGAAATTTTTGCCTTGATAAAAACAGGATTACCAACCAAAATTCCACATGATTTTCAGGATAAGCTAAACAACAGCTGAATACCAGTAACAGGCAATATGCAACAAATGCAAATTTGGTTGGCAATGCTGTTTTTATCAAGGAAGAAATTTCATGCTAAGCAAATTTGTGTGCTTAGCAGCTAGCTCCATGAAATGACCTTGCATGTCACGGTTTCAGAGAGCATTTTGAAAAGAAAAAAAAACCCAGAATGTTGCTGATGTATCTGCTTGGATGTAGAAACTATTTTCCCACGGCAGCCTTGACTTCATGTCATGGTATTATTATGATGTTGGAAACGAAAACCTCATTGTCATTTCCTGACATGATAAACAATAACAAAAAATACCCAGAAGTTAACCAAATGCCTTTTCATTGCCCTCAGTTATCCGGGATGTAGTTCTGGAAAAGAATAACTAAACAAATCAGTTACTGTAGCTAGGATTTGTCCCTTAGCAATTTTGTTTATGGACACTCTACTGCTTCTGCGGTTTACCAAGCACGCGACAGTATTCAGGCAAAGGGTAGAATACACATGTTCCTGGGTTCGAATCCCACCCGAGTGATTTGTCTGTGGATTGTGTTCACAGAACTCGGGAAAGTACTGAGTATACAGAGCTTAAAGACACTGGACACTATTGGTAATTGTCTAAGACCAGTCTTCTCACTTGGTGTATCTCAACATATGCATAAAATAACAAACCTGTGAAAATTTGAGCTTGATTGGTCGTCGGAGTTGCGAGATAACTATGAAAGAAAAAACATCCTTATCACACGAAGTTGTGTGTTTTCAGATGCTTGATTTCGAAACCTCAAAGTCTAAATCTGAGGTCTCAAAGTCAAATTCGTGAACAATTACTTCCTTCTTGAAAACTACGTAACTTCAGGGGGAGACGTTTCTCACAATGTTTTATACTATCAACCTCTCCCCATTACTCGTTACCAAGTAAGGTTTTATGCTAACAATTGTTTTGAGTAATTACCAATAGTGTCCACTGCCTTTAATACATTAGTGTAATGGTAATAACAAATTTTAGTATTTTTTGTTGTTGATTTAATTTATTTTTATATATTGTTTTCAATTTATTGTTTTTTGTTTTGTTAGGACCAGTTAAGAGGAGAGCCTCTAGACAGGAACTATATTTCTTTTAGGCAATCCTTCAGGCTCCAGCTGGTTCCCTTTCTTCCTCTGTATTTTAAATTGCTTTTGTTGTACCTTGTCTTGTTTTTACCAGTGTGCAATTGTTCCTTTTTTATCTGCTGGAGAAATAAATATCCGAAAAGAATCCTGGTCGTGACACTTGAGCAAGATACTTTACTATAATTGCTTCTCTTCACCCAGGGGATTAAATGGGTACCTGCGAGGGTAGAGGTTGATATTGTGAAGGAAAAGCCTTTGGAGCGATATAAACTGTTGCCCAGGTTGTATACTCCCAAGGGAGCTGAGAAACATTAAAAAAGGGATGTTATTGGCCCTATGACTAGGGCACTAATGTAAAGCGCATTGATACGGTTATTGTGAAATGCGCTATATAAGAATTGGTTATTATTATTGGTTATTAGAAATAACTATGCTGACATTATTACTCTAATCAGGTGACACTTGTAAATGCATTTCATTATTTTTTGTTTGACTGAATGATCAGTTCGCTGAAATGCAAAAGTGAAGCATTTTTTTAATTTTTTAATTTATTTTATTTTTTATTTGCACACATTTATTTTTGTTACTGCCCTACATTTACACATTTTTTACAAAGTGTGTTTCAAATGATGAGTAGCTTACAGTAATACATAGTAACTTAGGATATGAAAACAAATGAAAGTTCACAATGATTTAAATAGTTATAATAATATATATTAGGAAGCTTAAAGCTTAAAGTACATGTAGGACAACCTGTTCACACAGTATTACCTGTTACAACAACTGAGACAATCTTTTTGCTTTGCAAATCTTTTTGTTTTGCAAATCTTTTTGCTTTGCAAATCTTTTTGCTTTGCAAATCTTTTTGCTTTGCAAATCTTTTTGCTTTGCAAATCTTTTTGCTTTGCCTATGAACTCACCATGCACATTGCTACAATCTGGCCTGTCATTCTTTGAACCATGATTTGACAAATACAAAGTGTTGTTTTCAGCATGATCTCTTGTTTTTCCCGGAGGTAACCCTTTCCGTATCTTTACTTGATTTTGCAGGAAGCTAAAGGGCTGAGTACGCTTTGGACCAACTATGGAAAGTTTCTGCCGAGTGTAAATTGATCCAACATTGAACCTGTAACATGGTCAGTAAACCGTCCATCCATCACACCAAAAAAAAAAAAAAAAAATCATTTTTTTATTATTTTTATTTACTGCTCACACAAAGTTAGGAAACTCTTTTTAACCAAGTATGTCTTTATTATTTATGACTCTCTTTGTATGTTATATTCCCTCATTGTCATTCATGAAGCCAAATTCAGCAACATGTAATCATTGCAAATTTGGTATCATTTAAAAGAAGAACACTTCAGCTTTGCATGGATAATATAACATATACAAAGAGAGTAATAAATAACAGAGATATACTTGGTTAAAGCAATTGGACACTTTCGGAACAGAAACAAATTAAAAGTTCACAGATTTACAAATAACTTACAGAAGGTAGTGGTGAAAGACTTCTCTTGAAATATTATTCCATGAAATGCTTTACTTTTTGAGAAAACATTCAAACAATATCAATTCTCGATAGCGAGAATAACGGATTTATTTTAAACAAATGTCATGACACGGCGAAACATGCGGAAACAAGGGTGGGTTTTCCCGTTATTTTCTCCCGACTTCGATGACCAATTGAGCCTAAATTTCCACAGGTTGTTATTTTATATAGAAGTTGTGATACACGAAGTGTGGGCCTTTGGACAATACTGTTTACCGAAAGTGTCCAATGGCTTTAATGGCATGGCACTCTAAGCACAACAATTCGCGGGAAGCACTGATGAGCTGAAAAGGGAAGTAGTGGGTGGTACCAATGTGCTTTAGTTTCATCAGAGCACCATAGGGTGATAATATTTATAGGTGGGTGGTCGAACGGACTTGTGTCATTTTATGTTGAGTACTTGAGTTGAACTGGTGATTGTCATTTTTTTCGTGAATATTGAATTGAATTTGTCAAGGATTTGCCTGATTGTTAGCAGCAAGAAGATTGTATCTGAACTTGGTTGACTGTTTCTAGGAGTTCGATTTGACTGTTGAGTTAGTGATTCAATCTAAACGTTTACGTTTTACGTTTACCTTGTTAAACTCGGCAGGTGGTTGATAGTTGGTGGAGTGCAGATTGGACAAACAAAGGTGCTCTATACACGATGGGTATGTTGAGGTTTCTATTACCGCTCATGATGTGTTTGATGGCTTGTCATGCCGTCCCTACGATCGACATTCCCCCTCGGGAATCCACAGTGCGTGTGCTGGGTTCGGTCACCCTCACATGCAAGGTGATGAACAAGGGCCTGTACGTAGTGTCGTGGCTCAAGAAAGGACGAGTCATCAGCAACGACGAGGCGATCGTGTCATCAGCCGTGGAGTCGTCTCGCTACTTCATCGTCGGCGAGCCCTCGGAGGGTAACTATAGCTTAAGGATAATAAACATCCTCACTTCGGACCGTGACATGTTCAAGTGCCAGCTCCGGGCTCCCCCGGGGACCGGTGATCCCGACGTGCAGTCCCCCCCAGTAACCCTGATCGTCCAGTCCCCACCGGTGGGGGACTACCCGACATGCTACCAGCAGTATAACGAGACTCGTGGGCTATCGGTTGGCACGGAGCTCAAATTCGGATGCCGATCGGAGATCGGGGAGCCGGCCGCCCAGCTCGTGTGGACACTGAACGGTACGGAGTTGGAGTCCAACGTAGACAGCGCGACTACGGGTTTCATCGGCATGGAGTTCCGTCGAAACATCACTGTGGAAGACCACAAGAAAATCTTCCTATGCACTCTGACCCACGAGCTTTTGCCCGGACCGAGAACCTGCGAGGTCGGGCCCCTTGATGTGCTTTTCCCGCCGATAGAAGTCAAGGTGGAGTCCAAGTTAACATTGCATAAAGTTGGGAGTAACTTGTTGCTGTTGTGCAACGTGAAGGCGAACCCACTTGTGATGTCATCGGACTACAGATGGTACACCATACCGCCAATTGACGAGTCACGCATCCAAAGCCCACCTGGAATGGTTTGGTTTTTAAGCAAATTGGAAGCCGGTGACGATGGTACGGTAGTGATATGCGAGGCTCGAAACAGTATGGGTGCTCTGAACTCCTCATTTACAATCTCCGTCACGAAGGAGACCACTCCTCCCCCGCCCCCAACAGCACCGGCACGACCCACGCTACCTAGAATCACCCGACCCAGATCGACATTGGCCTCGGCGAACCATTTCGACACCCCGTATGTTATTATCCTGATGCTGATAGCCATAGCCCTGCTCATGCTTGCCGTAACTCTAGTCATCATCGCCATGAAGAGAAAGAAGCAGCCAGCGGCAATCTTAACAGTGACCGACTTGGATAATCTCCACGCCGACGTGCACTCCCTTGCCTCCTTCGGCAACATCTCCCGACACGGCACCCCATACCTGGACCGAGTGGACTACGAACTCGGCCGTAGCCGCTCCCACAGCCGGGACCACATGTTCGACACAGAGAGCCTGGACTCTGCTTCGGCTTTCACGATGAGGGGCATGTCTTCCGACTCCCCAACCCACAGGAAATACAGCGTGGACTCCCTCGGTAAACCGCTAGGTAACCACACCCAGTATCGAGACCACCACCCCCGCCGTCAGAGCAACGGATCCCCGGTACACCATCTTTCGGCTAAACGCCTGGACTCGTCGCCCGTGAAAGAGCGCAAACAGAGCGATTCCGCTCTCAGCCAAGCGGGCCGTCCCTTGCCGAAGATCGGACCGGTGGTGGAGCAGAACGAATACGCCGAGTTAACCCCGGTATCTGCTCGTAAGAAGTACATCGAAGTATCGTAGAACTCCGTGGCGTCCCCGGAGTCCGGATACTGCGAGGATGACATCCTCATCAAAAACGTTGACAGTAGCTACTCGTTGCAGTCTTCTAATAACTGTAACTGCAGCCGTAAGATGTCTCATGTTGAGGTTTGAACTGGGACTAATCGTACCGAGCTATCACTCCAGTCAAAGCTCACCCATAATTTGGTTGCTGAATTGATTTTTGAAAACGGGAACTTTTTATTACAGTGGGTAATTTAATGCAACAACAAAATTAACGTTAAGGCCAACACGTTTGTTGCAATTCTATTGCTAACGCCAT
Source organism: Asterias amurensis (assembly GCF_032118995.1). Lineage (NCBI taxonomy): Eukaryota > Metazoa > Echinodermata > Asteroidea > Forcipulatida > Asteriidae > Asterias > Asterias amurensis. The sequence continues at coordinate 14,802,424 of NC_092661.1, forward strand.
GTTCGTAGAGCTGCTTCAGCAGAAACTACTGCTTAAAATCATTCTTATTTACATCTTCGGCAAAAACAACAATAAACAACGACATAAAAAACATGTTTTGGCAACCCAAAGGGGTTATTACATGCTCTGGATTCGGCATCGGGTTCTGTCGCTGAGCTTAGCACGTATGCAGAGCAAGACAATTGTCAAAACAACCGCGGGGTCACGCTAGCTTGAGCTGAATCTGGAGCCGAAGCCGTGGTTTCGAAACGGCCAATTGAATAATACCGTAATTCTTATACCACGCATAATAAATTTACGTTATTTGCTAAGCGAACCTTTGCTTCGATGCAGGAAAGGTCCCAATTTCATAAAGCTGTTGTACTGCTTGACAAATTCCTGCTAAGTAAGAATTTAGTGAACCAGTCACAACAATGCCAACTTAATGTAATTTTGGCTTGTAACCTAGCAAGTTTGTGTGCTTATTTCCTAAAGGGCCCAATTCCATATAGCCTGTAAGCACAAATATGTAGTGGTGTCTTGCTTCGCCTTCCACCTCTGGGACCCTGGTTCGAATCCCACCGGGGCACTGTGTGGGTCGAGTTTCCAGCCCAAACTTGACTGTGTGGGTTTTCTTCATCCCCACCAGGGGCGGTCAGGTTGGGGTAGTGGTGTCTTGCCTCACCTTCATCCTCTGGGACCCTGGTTCGAATCCCACTGGGGCACTGTGTGGATTGGGTTTTCAGTCACTACTTGACTGTGTGGGTTTCCCTGGAATAGTTATCTGGGATTTCTTCCCGCATCTAAACCTTAAATTTCTTCATTCTCGTTTGGCTGTAGTAAGAGCCTTGAGAATATATATCAACACATCAGGGAATTGTTTTTCATTTATAACCTTGGTCCTTTTGGTTGGTTAGTTGTTTGCAACAGCTAATTCTTTTTTTTCTAGAGAATATATATTCAAATAAACGATGAGTCAAATTCATGGAAAGAGAAAAATTCACCCAGAAAATATCAATGAAGAGAGTTGAGATTAAAGTGTCAAGACCGGGATTTGAACCCATGCTCTGCTGATCAGAAACACCAGTGCTTGAGTATGGTGTGCTTGACTGCTCGACCATGACACACTAATAAACTGGTGTGCAACTAGGGGTACACCCCACTTAATTAACTCCCATATAATATAGCGTAGAGTGCAATATTTTAAATATTAAATAATACACAGAAAATACTTAGTCCCACACCTGGGCCCAATTTCAAGTACAAAAATTTGCTTAACTGAAACTTTTGCCTTGAAAAAAAAACAGATTACCAACCAAAATTCCATGTGATTTTCAGGATAAGCAAAACAACAGCTGAATACCAGTAACAGGCAGTATGCAACAAATGCAAATTTGGTTGGCAATGCTGTTTTTATCAAGGAAGAAATTTCATGCTAAGCAAATTTTGGTGCTTAGCAGCTCCATGCAATTGGGCCCTTGTGAGCAAGGTTTAGACCTTGCATGTCACGGTTTCAGAGAGCATTTTGAAAGAAATAATCAAGAATGTTGCTGATGTACTTCTTGGATGTTACAAACTATTTGCCCACGGCAGCCTTGACTTCATGTCACAGTATTATTATGATGTTGGAAACGAAAACCTCATTGTCATTTCCTGACATGATAAACAATAACAAAAAATACCCAGAAGTTAACACAAATGCTTTTTCATTGCCCTCAGTTATCCGGGATGTAGTTCTGGAGAAGAATATTTAAACAAATCAGTTACTGTACCTAGGATTTGTCCCTTAGAAATTTTGTTTATGGACACTCTACTACTTCTATTGTTTACCAAGCAGGTAAAGGGTAAAATACACTGGTTCCTGGGTTTGAATCCCGCCAGAGTGATTTGTCTGTGGATTGTGTTCACAGAACTCGGGAAAGTACTACAGAGCTTATTACATCAAATCAGTGTAAGGGTAATAGCAAGTTATAGCATTTGTTGTTGTTGATATAAGTTATATAATATATTATTTTCAATTTATTGTTGTTTTTGTTAGAACCATGGTTAAAGCCATTGGACCCTTTCGGTACAGAAAAAATAAAATACAAAAATTCACAGATTTACAAATAACTTACAGGGTTTACAGAAAGTAGTGGTGAAAGACTTCTCTTGAAATATTATTCCATGAAATGCTTTACTTTTTGAGAAAACAGTAAAACAATATCAATTCTCGATATCGAGATTTACGGATTTATTTTAAACACATGTCATGACACGGCGAAACGTGCGGATACAAGGGTGGGTTTTCCCCGTTATTTTCTCCCGACTCCGATGACCGATTGAGCCTAAATTTTCACAAATTTTCACACTGTTTACCGAAAGTGTCCAATGGCTTTAAAGCCATTGGACCCTTTCGGTTAACAGTGTTGTCTAAGGCCCACACTTTGTGTACCACAACTTCTATATCAAATAACAAACCTGTGAAAATTTAGGCTCAATCGGTCATCGGAGTCGGGAGAAAACAACGGAAAAACCCACCCTTGTTTTCGCGCGTTTCGCCGTGTAATGACATGTGTTTAAAACAAATCCGTAATTCTCGTTAACGAGAATTTATATTGTTTTGCTGTTTTCTCAAAAAGTAAAGCATTTCATGGAATAATATTTCAGGAGAAGTCTTTCACCATTACCTTCTGTAAACCCTGTAAGTTATTTGTAAATCTGTGAACTTTTTTTTTTTTTTTCTGAACCGAAAGGGTCCAATGGCTTTAAGAGGAGAGCCTCTAGACAGGAACTATATTTCTTTTAGGCGATCCTTCAGGCTTCAGCCGGTTCCCTTTTCTTCCTCTGTATTTTAAACTGCTCTTATTGTATCTTGTCTTGTTTTTACCAGTGTGCAATTGTACTTTTTTATCTGCTGGAGAAATAAATATTACTATGCTATCATTATTGCTGGTGACACTTGTGAATGCATTTCCTTATTTTTTTCCTGACTGAATGGTCAGTTCGCTGAAATGCAAAAGTGAAGCATTTTTTACCTGTTATAACAATTGAGACAATCTTTTTGCTTTGCCTACAAATGCAAACTATGAACTCACCACTCACATTGCGTCAGTTTGGCCTGTCATTCTTTGAACCATGATTTGACAAATACAAAGTGTTGTTTTCAGCATGATCTCTTGTTTTTCCTGGAGGTAACCCTTTCCGTTTCTATACTTGGTTTTGCAGGAAGCTAAAGGGCTGAGCACGCTTTGGACCAACTACGGAAAGTTTCTGCCGAGTGTAAAATTGATCCAACATTGAACCTGTAACATGGTCAGTAAACCGTCCATCCATCACACCAAAAAAGAAAGAAAGAGTTTTGATTGTTGTTATATATTTCTGGTACTGAAATAAAGAATGCCTCATAAGTGAACTAAATCACCGTAGTTCCTAGGCCTGTGAGGAAACCCGTTAATATGAGTGCTTACTATGTTAACCAGAAACTGGATCTGGATAAATTTTCTCAACGCTCTAATTAGAGGCAAACGAGAATAGAAGATGATGAAGAAATTACAGTTTTAGATGTGGGAGGAAAACCCCACTAGAAAACTATTCCAGGAAAAACCAACGCTGGCAAGTAGGGACTGAAAACCCAATCCATATACATGTAGTGCCCCTGGTGGGATTCGAGCTGTGGTCCTAGAGGTGCAAGGCTAGGCAAGACACCACTACACCAACCTGACCGCCCTGGGGTGAACCCTTTTTCTTCCAAGATAGTGTTCTGGGTTCTTTTTAAAGGCACTACCAATCTTAAAACATGGGACCTTTTGCTCTGTTCAAGCCTTTATTAAAAACAATTTTGTTTGTATTACATGTATTAAGACAGTTGCGAAACTTGTAGTCAATTCTGGGAAACTGACTTAATCGGACTTGGGCGTTTCAAAACATTCAAATGTTTTAAAAGATCTTTAAATTTTTGTTCATATTCAACAGAAAATGAAACCTTTCGAATTATGTCATTCTTTCATCAGGTATGTCACATATTGTCATTTCCTGGACGAGAAAACTACATCATTTATTTTCCCTGGAAGGTCAAACTTTGTACAATTCCAATCATTTAGTTTTAGTCTAACCCACCCTGCAAACAACCTGTGAGTCACATTTCAGAGAAAACAATTATTGTTTTCTCTCCATATTTTGTTTGTATAGGACAGTTGCAAAACCGGGGGGGGGGGGGGGGCCCTTCAACCCCCCCCCCCTGCTCCGTTCAAGCCCTTGATAAAAAACAATTTTGTTTGTATTAAGACAGTTGCGAAACCGCCCCCTGCCCTGTTCAAACCCTTGCCCGCACCCTTAGCCCCACCTGTACAGCAGGTGGGGCTAGGTCACTCTACCTCCCGATATGAGGTTATTAGTTGTGATGAATCGCTACACAGTGGTGTGATTTCTTCTATTTTTAAAACGTAATTCCGGGTGTTTTTTACCTCCAAAAAGAAGAAATTTCATTTCGTTTGCTTTGCCCCCCCCCCCCCCCAAAGATCAATTTCATTAAACAAAATGAATTTTATAGGGCTGCTTAAGCAACAAATTTGCTTTAGCACGAAAACAGCTCGGTTATTTTTCACATGTTACTAGCAAAAATGTCATGCCATATACATTGCTTGTGACTGGTATTTAGCTGTTGTTTCCTTAGCATAACAATTGAGTGGAATCTTGGCCGGTAAATCTGATTTTACTAAGCAAGGATAATTTTGCTTAAGCAAAATTTTGTGCTTAAGCAGCTCTATGAAATTGGGCCCAGATTGCAGAGCAGGTTTTTTAAAACCTAAGATAAAAGTTAATATTGGGGTTCATTCTCAAACGTTTTCGAGCTCGCACGCTTCGCGCTCAGAGTTCAGTAGAGGTCAGGTTTGTTCTCAAAAACCTGTCACATCCTGTATACATCAAAAGGCCCCCCCCCCCCGGTGTCTAGTTATACAATTGTATAATTAACTATTTTATAGTGTTGTATAGATACTGAAATGAGCGATTTAAGTTTTAAGCAACTCTCCTGACAGTGACTAGGGGGAGCTAGTCGAAATGTTGAGACCAATTTAAGAACTCGCCCCGCGGTAGTGAAGTTTATAGCGTGAAGTCCCCTGGCTCGATTCAAAAAGTTAGTAGTAGGCCTACTGGCTGATTTTCAACCTTCCGCCCAGGTGGTACTTAATAGGTTGGACAGTTCTTTTCAGAACTGCGAAGTCTCCCGAATTTAGTAAGTCTACTCCTCGTAGTAGAATATTAAAAGCAAGACATGTTCTCAAAAGATCTATCTGTGGTGGTAAGTAGAAAACATATGGTGTTACCGCAAACCAAATTATATATAAGTTTTATCACATTTTCAAAACATTTTATAAACTTTTTTATTTATTTTGCCCTGAAAAAGCACTTCCATCCATGCAACAACAAAACAAAATATTCTTCATAGCAACACTTCACGGAAAGAGATGCTTTAGCAGAAAATATTGCTTAACGATTTCCCGCTTAGCAGAAATGAGCAGGGTACCAGTCATATTGGACTCAATTCGGCCGGTAACCTTATTCTACTTGGCATAATTTCATTGCTCTAGGCTACCTTTTGTGCTAAGGCAGCTCTGATGAAATTCAGCCTTGGGCTCTAATTTTATAAAGTGTCTATAAGCAGAAAATTAGCATGGGACCAGCCATAAACTATGTATATTATATATTATTCAAGCTGGTAACCCGTTTTTGCTTAGCAAGATTTCTTTTGTGCTTGAGAGCTTTATGTTAAGTTCAGCCCAGGGTTATCTTTTAGCCCAGGGTTAAATCATCTTATGTGTGTATTTTATAAATATATTATTAAGGATTTTTTTTTTTTAATAATTACTGTGTATAGCAAACACATTTGTATAAATTATTAAATGCTTTAAAATTCACTTTATTTTAAGTTTGCATCGTTGTTATTTTATTTGGAGAAAACAAATGTATCGAATTTCCCCCAGCTTTAACACAACATGACTTTTTAATTGGTCAGTTATTCTTTTTATTGGTTAACTAATAATAGTCAAACATCTCATTCACACTGGATTGTGTTCCAAATACAAGAATTACATTAATAGTACATTTAATTGCTCCAAAAAGTAGTGATCATGAAAACCTACTCTAAAACATTGTGATAAAAACGACACCCTTAAAGGGTCTATGTAACTTTTGTAGAACAAAAAACATAATGTCCACAGATTTACACTTAACTTACACAGTTAAAAACATAATGTCCACAGATTTACACCTAACTTAAACAGTTTGAAGAAAATGATAGCAAAAAGCTTCCCTGAAAAATATTACGTGCTGAGGTGCTGTAGTTTTGGGGAAATAAGTAAAACAATGTCATGAACATAATTTTCATCTCATGAGACGAAAATTATTTTTATCATTTACAAACGTATTTTCATGACATCGTTTTACTCATTGTTCAAAAATTACAGCACCTCAGTAAGTAATATTTAAAGAGAGCCTTTCCACCATCATTTATCTTCAAACCCTGTAAGTTAAATGTAAATCTAAAAGTACCTAAATCCATTATACACTTTCGGTACAGAAAAAAAAAGTTCACAGTTTTACAAATAACTAACAGGGTTTACAGAAGGTAATGGTGAAAGACTTCTCTTTAAATATTATTCCATGAAATGCTTTACTTTTTGAGAAAACAGTAAAACAATATCAATTCTCGATAGCGAGAATTACGAATTTATTCTGAACACATGTCATGTCACGAGGAAACGCGCGGAAACAAGAGTGGGTTTTCCCCGTTATTTTCTCCCGACTCCGATGACCGATTGAGCCTAAATTTTCACAGGTTTGTTATTTTGTATAGAAGTTGTGCAGTTTAATGCAGTTTTAGAAAAAGGTAATGAGAAACTGTTTCACAAGTTACGTTTGAATTTGAGAAACTTTTGTTTGAGGCTTGAATAAAAGACTTTTCCGGGCCTCGGAAAAAACCTGCACACGGTTCTATGCAACAATGTTTTGTTTTCTTCTTCAATATTTCCTCTGCAACTTCGATGACCAATTGAGCCCAAATTTGCATAGGTTGTTAATGGAATGCATATTCTGTTGGGGATACTGCTACTACTAACAAGCATACACCGCCTTTAAAAAAAAGTAACACTAAATATTACACGTTTCTATGGCGCTCCGCAATTAAAGTAGATTTAGTTATGAAAAACAACACCAACAACAGCAACACCAAAAAAACAACAAGCATTCACAATCAGCCATACATTTACAGAAATTGCAGGGAATATCTTCCTCCATGCAGGGAGTAGCAACTTCAAACTAAAATACGAATTATTGATGTGTTATCCCGTCACTACAAAATAACTTAACTATACACAACAAAACACATTCATCTCCTCTATGATGAATAAACACATGTTGGTTTTCACCCGGAACAATCTCCTTGGTATCGACACTACAGTATCCTTAGTTCCAGTTTCCGTCACTGTGGTTTAGAAACCCGGAACAATCTCCAGGAAACCAACACCCTGTAAGCCGGAACCTTGTCCATGTTCCTGCTTACCGTAAGCGAAAGAAGAAACGATGCTTACTGAAGCTAAACAGAACCTTAGACTGGTACCATGTCTTTTCCTGCAAGGATAAAGACAGGTACTTGCTTTTCAGAACCAGTGATTTCATTGGATACAATAGTTGCATTCGAAGTGTTTTGATTGGTCCGAGGTGACGTTTGTCTGCTGCATTGATTGAATGTAGGTGAAAGGTGATTATGGGCCGGGATTGACCTAGGCGAGAGACCACTCTCTGGCGTTATTCACGAGCCTCGAAGTGTGACGTCAGATGTTCAGGCTAAGAAAACCCCGACGCGTAGTTTTAAAGCAAGTAATAATTCTTATACCAGGCGTAAGCTGTTAAGCGCGCCTTTGCTTAGATGTAGAGGAGGGCCCACTTCATAAAGCTGTTAAGCAGAAACTACTGATTGACAAATTTCTTTGCTAAGCAAGAATTGAGTGGGCACCAGTCACAACAGTGTAAACTTAATGTAAATTAAAAGCAATACTTTTCTGTGATTAGTAAGTTGTTGTGCTAACAGGCGTTAAAAACATTTAAGCAGCCGTTTTGTGCTTACTTAGCGTTCCTTGGCAGGTTTTTTTTTTCCATTTTCACGTAAAGCTGTTTACCGTAAGCAAGTGTAAAATGCTCGCTAACCCGCGGTAAGCACACGAGTGATGTAACAATGCAAATCCATGGTGAACGTACATGCACGCCTAGAAATTGTCTACTTTCTTGAAAAAACATGGTGAAATACGTTTATGCTTACGCAATTTTTTTTTGCTACAGTAAGCGCAAAATTTGCTTACGGGTAAAACAGCTTTATGAAATTGGGCCCAGGCCATAAGCGTCCAGTAAGCATGGCACTCTAAGCACAACAATCCGCAGTAAGCACTGATGAGCTGAAAACGGAAGTAGTGGGTGGTACCAATGTGCTTTAGTTTCATCAGAGCACCATAGGGTGATAATATTTATATGTAGGTGGTCGACCAGACTTGTGTCATTTTATGTTGAGTACTTGAGTTGAACTGGTGATTGTCATTTTTATCGTGAATATTGAATTGAATTTGTCAAGGATTTGCCTGATTGTTTAGCAGCAAGAAGATTGTATCTGAACTTGGTTGACTGTTTCTAGGAGTTCGATTTGACTGTTGAGTTAGTGATTCAATCTAAACGTTTACGTTTACGTTTACGTTTACCTTGTTAAACTCGGCAGGTGCTTGATAGTTGGTGGAGTGCAGATTGGACAAACAAAGGTGCTCTATACACGATGGGTATGTTGAGGTTTCTATTACCGCTCATGATGTGTTTGATGGCTTGTCATGCCGTCCCCACGATCGACATTCCCCCACGGGAATCCACAGTGCGTGTGCGGGGTTCGGTCACCCTTACATGCAAGGTGATGAACAAGGGCCTGTACGTAGTGTCGTGGCTCAAGCAAGGACGAGTCATCAGCAACGACGAGGCGATCGTGTCATCAGCCGTGGAGTCGTCTCGCTACTCCATAGTCGGCGAGCCCTCGGAGGGTAACTATAGCTTAAGGATAACAAACATCCTCCTTTCGGACAATGACATGTTCAAGTGCCAGCTCCGGGCTCCCTCGGGGACCGGTTTTCGCGACGTGCAGTCCCGCCCAGTAACCCTGATCGTCCAGCACCCACCGGCGGAGGGCTACCCGACATGCTACCCGCAGTATACCGAGATTCGTGGGCTATCGGTCGGCACGGAGCTCAAATTCGGATGCGAAACTCAGATCGGGGAGCCGGCCGCCCAGCTCCTGTGGACACTGAACGGTACGGAGCTGGAGTCCGACGTGGACAGCGCGACTACGGATTTCATCGGCATGGAGTTCCGTCGAAACATCACTGTGGAAGACCACAAGAAAATCTTCCTATGCACTCTGACCCACGAGCTTTTGCCCGGACCGAGAACCTGCGAGGTCGGGCCCCTTGATGTGCTTTTCCCGCCGATAGAAGCCAAGGTGGAGTCGAAGTCAACATCGCATAAAGTTGGGAGTACCTTGTTGCTGTCGTGCAACGCGAAGGCGAACCCACTTGTGATGCCATCAGACTACAGATGGTACACCATACCGCCAATCGACGAGTCAAAGCAAAGCCCACTTGGAATGGTTTGGGTTTTGAGCAAATTGGAAGCCGGTTACGATGGTACGGTAGTGATATGCGAGGCTCGAAACAGTATGGGTGCTCTGAACTCCTCATTTACAATCTCCGTCACGAAGGAGACCACTCCTCCCCCGCCCCCAACAGCACCGGCACGACCCACGCTACCTAGAATCACCCGACCCAGATCGACATCGGCCTCGGCGAACCCTTTCGGCACCCCGTATGTTATTATCCTGATCCTGATAGCCATAGCCCTGCTCATGCTTGCCATTACTCTAGTCATCATCGCCATGAAGAGAAAGAAGCAGCCAGCGGCAATCTTAACAGTGACCGACTTGGATAATCTCCACGCCGACGTGCACTCCCTTGCCTCCTTCGGCAACATCTCCCGACACGGTACCCCATACCTGGACCGAGTGGATTACGAACTCGGCCGTAGCCGCTCCCACAGCCGGGACCACATGTTCGACACAGATAGCCTGGACTCTGCCTCGGCTCTCATGATGAGAGGCATGTCTTCCGACTCCCCAACTCATAGGAAATACAGCGTGGACTCCCTCGGTAAACCGCTAGGTAACCACACCCAGTACCGAGACCACCACCCCCGCCGTCCGAGCAACGGATCCCCGGTACACCATCCTTCCGCTAAACGCCTGGACTCGTCGCCCGTGAAACAGCGCAAACAGAGCGATTCCGCTCTCAGCCAAGCGGGCCGTCCCTTACCGAAGATCGGACCGGTGGTGGAGCAGAACGAATACGCCGAGTTAACCCCGGTATCCGCCCGTAAGAAGTACAACGAAGTATCGCAGAACTCCGTGGCGTCCCCGGAGTCCGGATACTGCGAGGATGATGTCCTCGTCAAAAACGTGGACAATAGCTACTCGTTGCAGTCTTCTAATAACTGTAACTGCAGCCGTAAGATGTCTCATGTTGAGGTTTGAACTGGGACTAATCGTACCGAGCTATCACTCCCGTCGACGGCATTCACCCCCTCCCTCCCCTTCCCCTGAGGAAGGAAAGACGGTACAAAGCTCACCCATACTTTGGTTGCTGAATTGATTTTTGAAAACGGGAACTTTTTATTACAGTGTTTGAGACTTTAAAAAGATTCGATCTAGTCTCTCTAAAACCCGCTAAAAAAAGAAGCAAAATGCACTTCTAACTTCTGTACGCACATAAAATTGTCTGCTGTAAAAAGTCTTTGATGAAAGGTGACTTTCAATAATTCTATTATTGAACGAAAAACGTGAAGAAAAAAAAACTTGAAAGAAAAAAATACGTGAGCAAAATGCAATTCTTACTTCTGTATGCAATGTCTACTGTTAAAAGAATTTGATGAAAAAAAGTGTAGTCAAAAGACAGCAACCAAAAGGGACAAGACATGAAGGACGTCTTTACAAGTGTTGTTGAGTAAATACTGAAGATTGTTGAGAAGGTGTATAAGAAAAGACAGGCAGTGACCTAAGAACTGGACTTGCGTAGTCGAGTGTTTCTCATTTGAAGAGTTGCCAAAATGAGCTGTATAAGCCACAGTTTAATACTCTAAGCCTCATTGTGAACATTTTGTATTGAGACACAATGTTTACTTTAATTAAAACTAAGCTACTTTAAAAACTTAGCTATGATTTATAATTATTTCTTCTTAAAGGCACTGGACACGTTTGGTAATTGTCAAAGACCAGTATCCTCACTTGATGAATGCCAACATAATTATGAATAAAATAACAAACAAATTTGGGCTCAAATTGGTCATCAAATTTGCAAGAGAGAATAATGAAGAAAAACACACTTGTTTAATTACTTTGTGTGCCCCAGATGTCTAATAAAAGGATTCAGCTGAAGTATTTTATTCTTTGAGTGAGAAATTACCTTTTTCTCAAAAACTACGTTACTTCAGAGGGAGCCGTTTCTCTGATGTTTTATGCTAACAACAGCTCTCCGTTGCTCGTTACCAAGTAAGTTTTTATTCTAACAATTATTTTGAGTAATTACCAATAGTGTCCATTGCCTTTAATGTTATTCCTATATAAAAAAGGCCTAGTTTGCTAGACATCGTCGTGTGCCAAGAAGAATGACGTGACGAAAAGTTATCAAAGAAAGTGCGTATTAGCAAAATGTGAAAAAAATTGTGTTTCATTTAGAGTTTGAAAGTTTGATCAGTTTACAGGCATTCATTTGGGCATCATAAAAGTGTAAAACTCTGCATGAGAATGAGCAAACATTCCTTTGGGGTAATTCCATGCAACAACAAAATTAACGTAAGGGCCAACACGTTTGTTGCCCTTTTATTGCTAACGCCATGTTCGTAGAGCCGCTTAAGCAGAAAATATTTACTTCGGCAAAAACAACAATGAACCAACAAATAAAAAACATGTTTTGGCAATCCAAAGGGGTTATTACATGAATAATTAATGTTTAAGAGGATACGTCAGCATAACATTTTCTGACCGTAAGTCACGTGGTTCATCAGCCTAGTTCTTTCATTCTATAATATACGTTCAATAAATATAACAGTATAGGGTATATACTTTTGGTATTAATTTAGTCAAAGACCTGGGATCGATTTCACAAAGAGTTAGGACTCGTCTTATCTCGAATTAGGACGAGTAACTCTTCCTAACTTAGGATTAATCTTAAGGTCTGCATGCTACAGTGCAGGGTTGGGACTCGTCCTAAGTCCTAAGATTAGTCTTAAAGCCATCAGACCCTTTCGGTAAACAGTGTTGTCCAAGGCCCACACTTTGTGTATCACAACTTCTACATCAAATAACAAACCTGTGAAAGTATAGGTTCAATCAGTTATCGGAGTCGGGAGAAAACACGGAAAAACCCACCCTTGTTTCCACGCGTTTCGCCGTGTCATGACTTGTGTTTAAAATAAATCCGTAATTCTCGTAAACGAGAATTTATAATGCTTTGCTGTTTTCTCAAAAAGTGAAGCATTTCATGGGATAATGTTTCAAGAGAAGTCTTTAACCATTGCCTTCTGTAAACCCTGTAAGTTATTTGTAAATCTGTGAACTTTTTTATTTTTGTCTGAACCGAAAGGGTCCAATGGCTTTAAGTTAGGAAGAGTTTTGTGAAATCGACGGCAGTATCCTCACTTGGTGTATATACCTTTGTTCCACAGACAACTGTGTGCTTTTAGGTGGCTGAACCCTTTCTAATATTTCAAATTGTGGGTGAAAATTGTTTCTTTCTCAAGGATACTTCAAAGGGTGTCCTTTTGAACATTGTTTTTGATTATAATATCAACAGCCATTCAGTGCTCGTTACCAAGTAAGTTTTTATGGGCATTATTTTTGGGACTTATTATACGAAAAGTATACCCACCTTCAAAATATTATTATTGTCTCTAATTGTGTACAATTTATTATAACTAAAATTAATTATTAAAGCAATTGTATTTTTAATTTATCTTTTCTATTTAACGTGTTTAAAGTTCACGATTTAAAACAGAATCACCTTAACTTTGTTTGTGCAACTTATAACAAAGCTTAAATGCTTATTATTTTCCAATATCTTTACAAAAAATGTCAACCTAGGACAGTTTCATGTCTCTGCTTACCACCACGGGATTCTGTGCTTACGGCACCCTGCATAACGCATGATTGGACGTAAGCGGATAAACTTAGCAGTAAGCAGACCCTTGGCATTGGGCTAGGCCCCAATTTCATGAAGCTGTTAAGCAGTAAATACTGCTTGACAAATTTGTTTGCTATGCAAAACCCGAGTGGCACAAGTCGCAATTAACCCGAAACACTCTAAATTGATGTTATTTTGACTTGTAACACTAACCTGCTTATCGGCATATCTGGTAAGCAATACTTTTCTGTGCTTAGCAAGTTTTCTGTGCTGACAGGCGTTGTGAAATTGGACCAGGAGTATACCTTAAAAATAAACATCAAAACACTCGAAGAATTAAGCAAAAAATAATAACACGGTGTACTAAATAAAAAACTAAAGATTATGATGTGTGTATTTTGACATTTCCAATTTTTTTTGAGACTCGGACTGATCTATAAACCACCCCAGTCGGGATATAGTCATACCCCATGAGGAGCCCTCCATGACAAAAATATCCCAAATGCGAATTACAATTAGGTAAACAATAATTCGAATGCAACCATACATAGGGGTATTTGTTTGTGCAGCTTTTGAGTTGACTGAGTTCACATTTCCGCCAGATTGCCGTTTCACCTTGCGGTATTACTTAAAGGTACTGGACATCTACAAGTTTATTTTCTTCTGTTTTTTTTTTTTTGTAAAAAAAGGTTATACGGCTGAAATAAACTGGACACTATTGGTAGTTGTCAAAGATATTCACACTTTTGTATCCCAACATAATGCATAAAATAACAAACATGTATACGTGAACAAATTGGAACCCAATTGTTCATTGAAGTTGCAAGAGAATACTAAAAGAAAAACACGTACCATTGTTCCACAAATTTGTTTGATTTCAAATGCCTAATAAAAAGCTTCAGCTGATTTCTTTAATTTTGACTGAGAAAATACCTTTATCTCAATACAAGTACGTTACTTCAGAGGGAGCCGTTTCTCACAATGTTGTATACTATCAACAGCTCTCCATTTACTCGTAACCATGTAAAAATTATTTTCTTGAGTAATTATCAATAGTCACCAGCGCCTTTGAAGACTATGTTCTCTTCGTTTTGTTTTTAGCCTGATGACCTTTGACATGTTTATTTCCGGTATCTATTTGACATCATACCGGAAGTCGATTGATATCACACGGAAACAGAAACAAGTCTGGTGACTCTACCGCATTTCCGTTTTGATACCCATTGTAATAGTTGGGTTGCTAGATCTAAATCAAACCAACCTTGTCAAAGAGAAAAGGCCTCTTAAATTTGTTTTCTTCTGGAATGAACTATCGCTTCATTTACCGGCTTCCAGGGAACGCTAGGATTGTTCCTATCTCGAGTAAGACGAGTAACCCGTCCTAACTTAGGATGGGTTCAATGCGTCATACGTCTTCGGATAGGGAACTTCACTCATCCTATGTCCTAAGGTTAATCCTAAGTTAGGAAGAGTTTGGTGAAATCGACGGCTGAACACCAATTTTGTATGAATTATTTCGTAAAGGCACTGGACACCCTTGGTAATTGTCAAAGATCAATATTCTCACTATTCTCATCACTTAAATGGAAGGTACACGTTTGGTAATTGTCAAAGACCAGTGTCCTCACTTGGTGTATCCCATCATATGCATAAGATATTAACAAGCCTGTAAAAATTTGAGCTCAATTGGTCATCGGAGTGGCGAGAAAATGATGAAAGAAAAAAAACCTTGCTGGACGAATTTGTGTGCTTTCAGATGGGAATAAAGAACTTCTAACTAGAAGTCTTTAATTATTTTATTGAGAAATTACCTCTTTCTCAAAACCTACGTTACTTCAGAGGGAGTCGTTTCCTACAATATTTTATGCTACCAACAGCTCTCCAATGCTCGTTACCTAGTCAGTTTTTTAAGTTAATATGTTTTGAGTAACTACCAAACGTGTACTTTCCCTTTAATGTATCACAGCAATTGCACTTACACAAAAATCCGAAAATGTTGACTCAATTGGTCATCGAAGTTGCAGGAGAATAATGAAAGAAGAAACACCATTGTTGCACTAAAGTATATTAAGTATTATTTATACAACATTGTGAGAAACAGCTCCCACTGAAGTACCGTAGTTTTTGAGAAAGAGGGAATTTCTCACTGAAGTAATAAAAGAATTCAGCTAAAGCCTGTTATTACTCATCTGAAAGCACACAACTTTGTGTGACAAGGGATTTCTTCCTCTCAATATTCTCTTGCAACTTCGATGACCAATTTATCCCAAGTTTTCTCATGTTTGTTATTAATTTTACGCATGTTGGGATGCACCAAGTGAGAATACTGGTCTTTGACAATATCAAACGTAACATGCGTAATATGTTAGTTTTATTGTATACGTCTACATTTAAAGGCAGTGGACACTATTGGTAATTGTCAAAGAGTAGCCTTTACAGTTGGTTTATCTCAACATATGCATAAAATAACAAACCTGTGAAAATTTGAGCTCAATCGGTCATCGAACTTGCGAGATAATAGTGAAAGAAAAAACACCCTTGTCACACGAAGTTGTGTGCGTTTAGATGGTTGATTTCGAGACCTCAAGTTCTAAATTTGAGGTCTCGAAACCAACTTCGTGGAAAATTACTTCTTTCTCTAAAAGTATGTCACTTCAGAGGGAGCCGTTTCTCACAATGTTTTATACCATCAACCTCTCCTCATTACTCGTTACCAAGGAAGGTTTTATGCTAATAATTATTTTGAGTAATTACCAATAGTGTCCACTGCCTTTAAAGGATTAAAAACAATCGAACAGTTCCAAAAAGTTTGTTTTGTCAAAGAATAGCCAAAAAGCAAACTTTTTACTATATCTAAATGAGCATAATCGTACAAAGACAAAGTAGAAGCAATAAACACGAAACGACATGGTGTTTTATACAGTGGTCTTCAAATTAACAACTTATTTCAAACGAATTTATGCGTCTACTTTTTTTTTCAAATTTAATATCAGTAAGGTTTCAAATTGAAACTTTATGGTATTTTGGGTTTTATGACAAAATTATTGCCAACCATCTTCCACAAAGGGACAAGAGTGTGTTAAACTTTTCATTTCTTACGAAGGTTCCCCATTATGGAACGGTTTGCCTGAGAGATTGCGTAATGAGCTAACCTTGACTTCATTCACTTCTAGGTACTCCCGTTTACGGAGTCATTGAATTATTTTGCATAATATTGGCATTTTGTTGCCTGGTTTTACTCTGATTTGGTTCCTGGTGGTATCGAGTGTTGTTGTTGCTTTAGTGGGGTTTGTTCTTTATACAATGTGTAATTGTTTATACCTTGTTTTGTGTTTTGCTTTTCTACAGGGCCCCAAGGGAGAACAGTGTTTTAACACTGATGGGGCTACCCTGTATAAATAATACTTAATAAGAATAATAGCAAAACTAATTAGATATTAAGTTAAAATGAGAAACGGTAGTTACAGTGTTGTGTTACTTCCTCTCTGTTCTAATAAAAACAATTAAAACGGAAACGCTTTACCCCGATGTTAAAGTCATCGACCATGAACTTTTGGCAGATTTATTAGGTGGTCAACTGAGGGCGCTATACCAAGTACGTTTACTCAGCGAACCTTCGGATTAACTGCCAGATTCTGAAGGCTTTGCTTCAATGAAGGTGCGTTACGTAACCCCATTCATTCTTGAACAATGCTGCCTAACGTGAAAGTTGAATAAGGTCAGAAAGTGGTGGCGTCTCAACGAGTGGAAACTAACATTTTGATGATTTTAAGGGGAGATTTTTAGCCTGCAATATAGCTGAAGTGTTATTAAAGACGATAGCTTTTATTTCATTGTGGAAGGCGTAGTTGGTAAGGGGCTGAGTGCCCGTAGAAACTCGGCCTCATTTATATGCCCCTCAAACTTAAGAATTCTTCTTTCTTTGTGAAAGATTTAGCATAACAATAGAGGCACGGACTGGAATGCTTGACAGCACACACAATCAGGGCTTTCTGAAGACACCAACGCCCTTACATACGTGTGTGCAAGCCTTAAATATCACAGGCAGTGGGTTTGAGTTTTGAGCCAGAGAAACACCTCTGTTTTTATCGTTCTCCCGAAGAAACTTAGAGGGTCAAAATGCTTCTATTCCTCCTGGTCGCTCTGGCGTCTTCGTCCCTAGTCCTCGCCGTGGACGACTCGCCACGATTCGGTATCCAACCACGGGACACGACGGCAATCCATGGTGAGACAGTCTCTATGTACTGTTCCATAAGTGGTCTGCAATCCAGCCAGTTTGTGTGGATCAAAGATGGCACCGTGATCACCCGAGGTTTTAGCGTTGTCTCCGTGGACAGCAACCGGTACTCTATCGGGGCGGCTGAGGAGGGTAACTACCACCTCGTCATCACCGATGCCCGGGCCGAGGACTCCGGAGCCTTCAGGTGTGTGGCCACTACCGGGGGAAGTGGCCTCATCTCACCCATCGCAAACCTCCAAGTCTTTGCCGCTCCCACAGTTGAGTACCCGGTTTGCACCGGGGTGGGGTCCAACGAGGTGGCTGTAGGCGAGATAGTCACCCTGTCCTGCGATGTCGAGGGTGGAAACCCCAAAACGGAGCTGTTCTTGAACAAGGGAGACGTAGCCGTACAGGCAACCGAGACGGCCACAGGAATTACGTAAGTATTTTGTTTAGTCAGAAGAGAACAAAATGGTTTGAATTTGGAATAATATTGACTTAAAATCATTTATTAGTGATGGGGGAAGACAGAGCCGACAATCTAAGAAAGCCAGACATGTCAATTCAAATGCAACCTTTTCTTCATAATGAGCAAAGAATATCAAGTAAAATGCCACCTTTTCGGACAAGTTTCCGTATGGCGCCACCACTTTTTCATTCATTATGAAAAAATATATCATTTACCTCAATGAGATATCCCTTTTGCAAAAATGAGTGAACAAGTGGTGGCGCCTTAAGGAAAGTTATTCTCACTTTGTTTTCATTTTGAGCAAAAAAATCATGATTGTAAAATAGTAATATTGTCGGGTCTAGCATTTTTCTTTTTTAGGGGGGGGGGGGGGGGGGCGAATAACATTTCATTATAAAACTGCACTCCCTTCAGTCTCCCTAGTGTGTAAGGAATACTGGTAAACAACCACAAGTTCGATAGGCCTATTCAAAACCAAAAACACCTTTCGAATAACTGTTCTGCTATTAAATGCAGTGGACACTATTGGTAATTACTCAAAATAATTATCAGACAAAAACCTCGCTTGTGGAAAGAAGTAATTTTCCAAGAATTTGATTTCGAGACCCCAAGTTTAGAATTTGAGGTCTAGAAATCAAGCATCTGAAAGCACACAACTTCGTGTGACAAGGGTGTTTTTTTTCTTTCATTATTATCTCGCAACTCCGACGACCAATCGAGCTCAAATTTTCACAGGTTTGTTGGTTTATGCATATATTGAGTTACACCAAGTGGTGAGACGACTGGTCTTTGATAATAACCAATAGTGTCCACTGTCTTTTAGAATGATTGACTTAATTCAAGTACAATTATTGATAATACAATATTGACCCACGTACAGCATGACCCTCGTGAATAAATAATACAAAATCTAATTTTTGAAGATGGGGAATTCATCTTCATTGATAAAGGCAGTATAATGTCTTCTGGTATTTTACTATGAAACTACACAGGCATAATGCCCGGCCTCTTGAATGATAATACAATGCAACCAACCGTACGATTTTATTCATCGCTTAAAAAGGGCATGGGCGCCCTCTTGTGACGGACCCTGCATGCACAGGCAATGGCATGTTGCCTTTAATATTCAACCATTGCTACACAAACGCTTTAAGCTTATTCAATGCTTTTTTGTTAAAACCAAAATTCATTCAAAATGCTCTTCCCACTTGTGATTCACCATAATTGTTTTAATAGTGACAAAATTATCTATTTACTGTGAATAACACGTAGAGAAAACAAAAATTAAATACGGGAAGAAATCGCAAATATTTTCGAAAATATTAAAGTTCTGCAATTTAAGTATACACGCAAGAATGCCTACGTATAAATTCACGTAAAAAAATACCTTTCGATGTCCCTTCAGGGCTACCATAATTTAATAATGCACGTCTTGTTGTAACAAGACGGAAATAGTAGCTATGAGGTGTGTATGTGTGTACCCATGCTGAGGGGTGGGGCCGGAAGTTATGTTCAGACAGTCACCCTGTTATCAGCCGACATCACAAAGTGTATTCACTAAAATAAAAGTCATTGCGCCAATTTTGAGCATACCTCTCTGCAGGATCCTATGTCTAAGATGGTTGAACACTATTCACGGTTTCTTTATCAGAAAGTGCAATGGGAAAAGAAAAAACAAGTTGGAAATGTTTCAGTTGAAGATAATTAACATGATTGGATGGGCTTTAAGCCGTTGTGTGAGGAATTAATGTAAAACGCAAAAGAAATTCAGACTAAAATTAGTCATTCGGTTTGTTTTATCATACCAATCCTGCTTAAAACTGTTTTGTTATAAAATTAGTTCCCTTTGAGTACGCATGTAGGCCTACTTGAAAATTGTTTTCGAAATTGGCAACAAGCAGCATGAGAAACACTTTTCAATGATTTTTTTTCTCACAAGTTTTGTATATACAATCTTATAAAAGGTAGCCATATTACTTCCATCAAGCATCGCTTAAGTATTGAACTTACTTGCATTTATTTGAATTTAACCAACAAATCTGAGCAGCAACAATTTTGTAAAAAATAATGTTCACTTTTTTTTCTTGCTTAAACGAATAGGTACGAATGGACTGTCCAAGAGGAAGACGAGGCGGTCGAGTTTGTCTGCATCGGCACCCAGCGTTTCTGGGCCGAGCCTCGTACCTGCCGCATGGGTCCATTCACCCTAGTCACCGGTCCACCAACCATGAACCTAGTGCCGGCTGAGGCTACCGTCCAGACCGGCCACTCGGTGTCGTTCCTCTGCAGTGTCGAAGCCGCTCCCCGTGCCGTCTTCAAGTGGTTCATCGCCAACGAGGAAGTGGACGCTGAGCACACTGATGAGAAGATGGCCGTTCAGGTGATTGGTGATAACAGCATCTTATTGATCCACGATGTTGGGGATGTGGGCGAGTCTCGCCAGGTAAGAATGTCAAAGCCTTGCATGGTGTGGATACATAGGAAATCTCTGTAATGGCAGTGTTGACCATACTGGCTCTTTTCAGGACCAACACGGCCCACAAAAGAGATTCACACATGGTTGTACCCGCAAGCTTACTATTAATTTACAATTTCTTCCTACACCATAACTTGTTTTTTTTATCCACTGCCCAGACATTCTCTCTGAATTTCAGATTTAACAACTTGTAAACTGTTCCAGCAAACGCTGCTAAAATCACGATTTTTAAATGGCTTCTAGCCACTGGGCAATCTCGGAGGTCTAGTGGTGAGACATCATAACTCAGTTTCAGGAAAGCTGCTTAGGCACAAAATGTAGCTAAGCACAACAAAATTATGAATTACCAGAATAAGGTTACCAGTCAACTTAGCATGCCACATGTACAAACTGTGACTGGTATTCTGCTGATTTTGGCTAAGCAGAAAATGTTTAAGCGGCTCTATGAAATTGGGCCCTGCTCTAGAATGGGAAAGGTCAATGGTTCGTAGATTTCTTCCCGGAACTTGGGGGAAATCTAGGGCCTTTACAGTGCTTACATACATCGGTGTGTGGGTAAAACAAAATAATATGAATATTTGTTGTTTAGCTCACCAATTGTTTTCATATTGTTATTATTTACATGAACTGTTTCTCCCACCACTTTATATTCAGTATCATTCATTTCCATACTTAAAATACCTTTTTATGACTAACATTATTCCTGGTAACCATGTTTTTGCATTGAATGTTTGTAAACTATTGAATATGAAAATGTAAAAAACTAAAATGTTGTTGACAATATAAATTGCATTTTGTAACTTCAATGTGGCCGCCAATTTGCATTTTCTGTTTCGGTTTTTGAAATTGGATGACAATATTGTATTTGTTGTATTTCATCGTGTTGTTTTTTTGTTTGTTTGTTTTCTATAACTCTTAGGCGAAGGTTCCAAATGTCTCAAATGATCCTCAATGAAACTGTTTGTTAAATTTACCTTCAAATTTTACTTTGATTATAAACTGTTTGCATTTTTATCAGCCTTATATCTCACTGTGTCTTATAGAGAGTGGCAAGATGGTCGCTCTGCATCTAGTGAGGTCTTCATGTTTAACAATAACATTAACATTTGAACATGGGGGTAAGGCCTGATGCTTCACGGAGGCAACGAAGGCCATGCCCCCTGGGTCCAATTTCATAAAGCCTGTAAGCACAAAACCTTGCTAAGCACAGAAAAATAATGCTGAACAGAAACAGAATACCAGTCAAAATTACATTACGTTTTTTACATTGATGTGACTGGTACCCCACTCCATTTTTGCTTAGCAAAGAAATTTTGTCAAGCAACTTTTGCTGCTTAACAGCTTTATAAAATTGGGCACTGGTCCTTTGCGTTGGTGGCCTTGAAATGCTCCACTAAAGACATTTACAAATTTCTCATAGGGTGCCCTTTTCAAAGGAGAAAATGCCTCGGTGCTCTTGCCCTGTCCACAACGAAGCGTACATGCCTGGCGAAGTTGTATTGTGTGAAGTGCATTAGGGACTAAATTCGAAATGATCATGCCCTTAAGCTTTGCATGAACTGTGCCCAAATTGGAAGATTCAAAACGGAAATAGCAATTATACATAACAAGCTGGATAAATCATGACACTTGGTGTGCCAGGGGTGTGGTGAGAGTTTTCCTAGAAATAGAATAATGTGCCGAACAGGTTGGTTCGAGGTTGTAATAGAGACACACGAGACCGTAGTCTTAGACCGTAGTCTAATCCGAATTGGCGGCTACGGCTGTTGCTAAGGGTGTTGCTAAGGACGGACTATACTTCAACGCATGATGACGCAGACATCTAGCCATAGCCACCTAGCCATAGCCGTTTCTGCAGTCGCTAATTCGGACACGGCCATAACTGGCGCAAAACCTAAACCCTGAACTTGACTGTGGATGTCTTTAATCCCCGTGTTTGATTTTGGGTCTAAAATCAGACTTGAGTAAAAATGTTTGCCTTTATCAAGAGCCAGTCCGAAAGGACTTGTAATTGTTAAAGTGCGAACTTCAGACTCAATGGCAAGTCCAAGCAAAGTGTGGACTGGAGCAGTTTGTGTTTGGACCCGAGTTTGGACTTAATGTTAGTCAGCCAAACGTAGGCCTACCTTGTTTGAACCGATGCTTGACAATTCAATTATTTGTGTAACTGTGTAATTAATTACTTTTGTTTTATACTTAGCTCTTTGGTGTATTTTTTATAAGTATTATTTATCGAAGTATTTTGATTTACTTTTGCCTTTTTTCCCGTTGTTTTTTTCAAATCTGATTTTTTTTTCTTCAGCATTTAACAATCCCTAGGCCTATCATTATGTTTCCAGTAATTTGATTATGTAGATATGAAATAATCTTAAAGCATTATGTGTAAACTTGAGATTTCATGAAATAAGATAATGAAATATGTAATTTTTCACTTCCCCTTTGTAGATTATGTGCGTTGTCGAGGCATCAACCGGCATAGTAGCCGCCGAGGCCGTGATGCACGTCCAGCCCGTCTACGCAGTCGTGACAGACGGCCCCATCGAACGGCCCCAGGCCACTAAGAAAACACCGGTGGAGGGCCCTGACAGCGAGAGCCCCAACAACACCCCTACCGATGGGTCTCAAGCAGGCACGGGCGATGACACCAACACCGAGGAGGCCGTGCTGGAATCCTCCATCAGTATCGCTCTCATCGCCGGGTCTAGCGCGGCGGCAGTCATCGTCATTATCGCTGTGATCGTTTCGATCGCCGTACTCCGTAGCAAGCGATCGTCATCGGGTAGCTTCGCAGCCAAGTCGACGGATCAACTGGCAGAGGGCGCTGTTGATGACACCGACAACTACTATTTCCGTCCACGTGGTGTTGGTATTGTTCGCTCTTGGCTGTTCCCAGTTCACAAGGACACGCAGAAGGGAATGGCAGCTTCTGTGGCGAGTACCCAACCACGGAAGTAGATTGGTTTTTAAAAATTACCTTTTTTTAATTTCGTGGACTTCTGTAACCCCACATTTCCTGTACATGTAGCTAAACAGCAACAACAACAGCAACCACCACCAAAGAATAATTTTGAAAAGTAAATTTATGCCTTGGTTTTGTTGGTGTCATCTTCAACCCACTGTTCCAGTTTTAAAGTAATAAAAATGTTTTAGTGTTTTAACTACTCAACGTAAAAACCTTATTGTAAACGAAAACAAAGCAATTAATTATATTTCTCCAAATTCCGGAAGTATTTTTATACTATTTTTAAAAACAACTTTTTATAACTATAATACATGTGTATTCTTTTTGTATTTTAACTTCGCACACTGCAAAAACTGGGGTGTTGAAATTGACACCATGGTTGTTATCGCATATAGATACCGAAAGAGACTCTATTTATGTCACATTTATCTATTTATCTATTTATGTCACAGTGTCAACGGTGTAAGTTTTAACTTCCCAGGTTTTGCAGTTTGAACTAACATTTATTTGTGACCTCTTTTTAAAATTTTAATTAAAAAATTGTAAATAGACTCTATATACCTCAATGCTCCGAGACATAAATGGAATAATATCATTTTTTTCCCAAACACTTATTTTGCTGCGAAAGGGGCCAACTAAACTCTATACACTTTCGTCAGATGACCGTGAATCTGCTTAAAAAATTACCATGAATTTTAGCCAAACTGGCTTATGAAAATCCGAGTAAGAATTTGAAAACATTGTTCAATTTTTTTTTTTATTGAATGAACACAAATACAGACATACGGAATTTCTAGTTGGTACTTCAATAGTTGAGGATTCTTTCAATTTCTGAATAATTATTCTAATTTGCGATATCCATTTTTCTCTATAAAAAAAAGAAGAAAAAAAGAAGAAGAAACAAAACAGTCAAAGTCGTTGTGTATTGCGGTCACGGTCAGGTTGAAAACAGTGTGGTTAAAGTCATGTTATGATGTTCTGCATTTTATGAGAGTTCCATAGATTTCTGACAGTTACTCTAATTTGCGAGCTCCATTTTCTCTTATCATGTTTTGAAATGTCAAATTCGTTTATCCCCAAGCCATGTGTGTTGCGGTCGCAGTCGTTTTGAAAACAGTGGGGTACACTCATGTTGTTATTATAATGATGTTTTGCGTTTATTTTTATGTTCGTCGTATAACCAGCGATTAGGTCTCGAGCTACTAACGGAAACCTGAGTCACAGGTCACTGGGGTCGTTAATGATAAACCCACAGGCTCGCGAAAGATGACATCATTTCAGGGGTGCATCAGCAAGATGGGTAAACATTGATTTGCAAAACTACCCAAACATTGATCAGATTTAGTTCAGGAAGAGTTAAAACTAATTGCGAACGGAAGCACCGGTTAAATAAAAGTGATGTCGACAAATTGTCCAGTTCCTTTCCCCTCTTTGTTGTATGAGGCGTTCGATTGTGGAAAGTTAACTGATCAAAGAAAGTGGCATAATTATGTCAAATGTGAGCGTAGGTGTGAATACTGATCTTAGATATAAATAGAATCTCACTGGCTCATGTTTGTAGACAAGATAATGTGCGTCAGTTGTTGAGTCTAAAACTAAAAAAAGTCTAGAACTAAAAAAAAAACCCCAAAACCCCCCCCAAAAAACCCACATGTTTAACCATAAGATCGCATACTCCGCTGGGTGAAAGCTAACTATTCAACCAATTTTAACAAGCAGAAATGTTTTCCTAATCGGTTTGTATCAATAAACTTCTTGAATCCCGCTCAAGTGTTAATCCAATCAATCAAAAACAACGCCGGTATCCCCACAAAACGTTTCAATTATACATGTACCACATTTTATTACCAGGAAAATGCCATTAAGAAAACAATTGTGTTTGAGCATGGAGGAAGAAAGATTTTCTTCCTCCACGGTTTGAGTCTGTTCTTGAAAATGTTTAAATTGGTACGGGGTGCATGCAGGGGCGGGCTTGTTCGTGTAACACGTCAAATAACGACTGAACATGCTTAATACTTTGCAAAGTTTATGTAAGATGAACTGTGATTTTTGGGGAGAGCAAAATAACATGTTTAGGGTTTTGGGGTACGTTTTTTGTATTTTCTTTCGGGGAAAAAACTTGGACCTTTTTAACGGGTAGTACATAATTGTTTCGAACAGACTGGCTACGTTTTATGTCAAATCGGATGTATCCTGCACCTCTAAATCTAGCCACATGAACGGGGGTTTTATTCTAGGACGGCCGGACATTTGTTTTATTACTAACAGCGCGGTTCTTTTTTGTCTGTATCTATTTCTGGCGACTGTGAAACTATTTTTAGATCAAGAAGTGTATAAATATACATGTGCTCTGATGTTTTAATATCTATAAATAGTTTTGAATCTTATATGGTTTAGTAGTACATGTACATGTATGTATTTTAAGTGTGATTAATATTTTTACCAAACAAGTCTTATTACTATCCTCTTTCTTCAATACTAATTTATGTACATGTATCTTGTTATTGAAATAAACAGTAAACGGTGTAAACTTTGCCCGTATTCCAACGTGAATTTGTAATGTTGTAGGCAACTGTTTAAAAGTTTCGTATATTAAACGCAAGGGTCCATAAATAACTTTCCGAAGTGGGGTTAATTCGCGAGATGTACTGTTTAATATACTTTTTTTTCTTTTCTGCAAGTCCCTGGTTTGATTTGACATAGCGGTGTAACTAATTTTGAATCAGAAAAAAATATTCCACCTTTTTGTTATAAAGATTAAAATTTGGTACGTGACTATTTTGTAATTGGATCACCTATGTTGTCTGTGGTGTCGTTTTATTTATTTCAAGGAATGATCCAGTGGTTTAATTCTCAGTAATGAAAGAAAAACCATCTATCAAAATTGTGTAAAATCATAAATCTGAAATTCTTGAACACGGTACAATGTACATGATCGCTGTTACTGTCCAAGTTAGCTCTTTAGAATTAGAATGTTGCTATAAGAGAAACAAAACGAAAAAAAACACACGTTTTTTGCCTTTAAATCTAAATCTGAGAAGTGTTACCGCGAAACGCTTCTCAAACTTTATACACGTATTCCTAATAGGTCTATGGAATATTCTTCCGCTTGTACATTCGATTCACATATTCTAGTCGACATCTCGAAAACGCGACCAAAATGTTCAGAGTGTTAGTTTCAATGTGTGCATCAAGATTTTACAGGATTAAAACAATCGAGCGTTCTCCCCCCCCCCCCCCAAAAAAAAAAAAAAAAAAAAATGAAGATTGCGTTTTGGCTTTAAAGCCATTGGACACTTTCGGTAAACAGTGTTGTCCAAAGGTCCACACTTCGTGTATCACAACTTATATAATAACAAACCTGTGAAAATTTGGGCTCAATCGGTCATCGGAGCTCGGGAGAAAATAACGGGAAAAGCCACTCTTGTTTCCGCCGTGTCATGACATGTGTTTAAAATAAATACGTAGTTCTCGATATCGAGAATGTATTGTTTTAATGTTTTCTCAAAAAGTAAAGCATTTCATGGAATAATATTTAAAGAGAAGACTTTAAGTTATTTGCAAATCTGTGAACTTTTTTGTTTGTTTCTGTTCCGAAAGTGTCCAATGGCTTTAAATGGCATGAAAGGAATTATAGATATGGGTGAAAATAAATACACATGATTGAG
This sequence comes from Asterias amurensis, assembly GCF_032118995.1. Classification (NCBI taxonomy): domain Eukaryota; kingdom Metazoa; phylum Echinodermata; class Asteroidea; order Forcipulatida; family Asteriidae; genus Asterias; species Asterias amurensis. Next base: position 14,829,432 of record NC_092661.1, read on the forward strand.
TCACTGTGTTTAGTCATTACCCCCCCCCCCCCCCCCGCAGTGAGGCGTCATGTTTGGGAAAGGGGGGAGGGGGATATAATTGTTGACCAGGTGTGCTGCCCCAGTTCAGACAGGACCCCCGGGTGACAGGACTTGACCGGCAAACTCGCTTCGATACCTGGACAGCACGTGCGAGCCGGGCCCCTCGGAAAGGTGTGCGTTTCTGACAGAAGTGTGGCCAGAGATCCGGGCCCTTCCAGGTTTAGTTTCGGATGGAGAACAAACAATGAAATATGTTTCTTTTCAGAAGTCAGACGGGACCAGAAAACACAAGGGAGAAACGGGAGAATGACTACAAGTCACCAGCCTTTAGGTTTGACCATGGAGAAAGTTGACAAGCAAAATCACCCCATGGCCGACAATAGTCAACTGTTACGTCCATAGTCATAGGCTGACTAAACGCATTATAGGCGAATGTACATGTGTCAAGGATATTATCTAGAAGATCAAATCAAAGAGGTGGAGATGGGCAGGCCACTTAAGGGGTGGGGGGAGGGGGGGGTCAAGGGGGTGTTCAATTGGCATTGACCCCCAATTGGCATTGTTCTCCCTTGAAATTTCTGTCCACGCGCCCAACCGCCTACGCGTGTCTCGTAAACACGCTTAGTGCCTGCGCAAGCCATCTGTAAGAGACCAAACGAAGTGTGGCAAGATATCGACATGTATAAAGCAGTCTCACTCACGATTTTCATTTAGGGCCAATTTTAAATATTGCTTAGCAATTTTCTGCTAGCAGAAATGAGCAGGGCCGTATTTCACAGACCTGCTTCAGCACAAATTGCAGCTAAGCACAACCTAATAATGCTTACCAGAATAAGGTTACCAGCCAAAATACTTTGTAACCTGTACTATTTCGGACTGGCATCCTGCTTACTTCTGCTAAGCAGGAAATTGTCTGCTTATTAAAAGCAGCTCTGTAAAATTGGGCCCTGGTAAAGCTGTTAAGTAACAAATTCTGTTTGACAAGTACCTTTGCTAAACATAAATTTAGCTGGGCACCAGCCACAACAATGCAAACCTAATGTAATCTGACTGGTGACCTGTACACTTTTGTGCTTACATGATTTATGAAATTGGGTCCTGGTCTTTGACCAGACAAATAATACCTTCCCTTTAATCTGAAGGTTTCGATATTACCGGGATTCAACTTGAATGGGCTCAAGACCCAGTAAGGGTCAACAACCTTTCCCCCTTTCTCGGCCAAACTAAAGAAGTTCGCTCTCCCCCTACTCGCTTCCTGTGAGAAAAAGATTGGACGCAGTTGTGTCATATATGCGTACCATGGCGTACTGCTTGCTGTATGTGAGAGGATTTATAAACAATCGCTACAATTTATAGTTTTTGATTCCAACTTAGAATTCCCAAAAGTTAGTACCCGAGGGAAAACAAAAATCAACTTGTCATGTCAAGATTTGTGTTTTGTAGTTAGCATTGATTTTTGGGGGAGTTTGGTGTTGGCAAATCAGTTTGAAGTTGTTGAGAAAATAGAACTAGCTGTTGCAAACTTCTTACAGCACTTTCGGTACAGAAAAAAATTAAATGTTCACAGATTTACAAATAATTTACAGGCTTTACAGAAGGTAATGGTGAAAGACTTATCTTGAAATATTATTTCATGAAATGCTTTACTTTTTGAGAAAACATTAAAACAATATCGATTCTCAATAGCGAGAATTACGGATTTATTTTAAACACATGTCATGACACGGCGAAACGTGGGAAACAAGGGTGGGTTTTCCCGTTATTTTCTCCCGACTCCGATGACCGATTGAGTCTACATTTTCACAGTTATTTTATATATAAGTTGTGGTACACGAAGTGTGGGCCTTTGGACAATACTGTTTACCGAAAGTGTCCAATGGCTTTAACAAACAATAGGACCAATGGTTGAGAAAAAAAAACGCCAGACATTTTGACCCCTTCTCGAACAAGGGATAACATACCTGTTAAATAACAGGAGGTATAAACAAATCTGCTTAGCAGATCTTTAGCAATCTGCTCAGCAGATTTTTGGAAATCGGCTAAGCAGATTTGAAGCAGTCTGGTAATTTTTGTTAACTGCTTAGCTTGTCACCAATCTGCTTAGCTGATTTTTGAAAATTTTGAGAAATCTCACTCGATAAATATTTTGAAATCTGATGCTTAACTGTTTTTTTTTCTGCTAAGCAGATCTTCAACATTCTGCTTAACACTATCTCTTGATGTAACCCCTTTTGGTTACTGTAACCTTTCCAGCATGAATATATAATGACCATTGTCTATGACGTCACAAGAACAAACAGCGCATTCACTGTGGTCAATAAAGTCCCCCATCACTGGCTGAGCGCTACGAGCGGCGCGTCAAGTGTCTGCGACAACCCTTGACCTCAGCGACCTGAAACAGTCAACAAACCGGAAGTAATTTATTTTTCCTGTACATCAAATTTGCCGCTGTCACAATGCTTTTCAATTGTTATCGAAATCGATTCAAAAGAGGAAATCATTGAACAAAAATTAAATTTTATGTAAACCTGTGATCTTTAGACGAGTTTTTTCCCTTACCAATTACGTAATGATTCTTTAATGTTTGGTGCTTTGGTATTGTCGAGTTAACGGCCCCCTATTGCCATTGACACGTCATGTTTGATCACAACATTAATCCTAAAGTTTTACCTTTACCCTTACCCTCAACCTAAAGCAATGCCCTTCACACAGACACTATCTCCCCACGACCTCGGCACTCGAGTTGACCTTTTGTCATTAAAAGTACACTTCGTTAAATAGTGATGAAGTGCCTCTCTAGAAGCGTCACTTCCTTGTGACGTTCTTATCAAAGTGGTTTTTTCCAGTAGATTTTTTATTTTTTACATCGAAAGTAAAACACATTTTTTAGTATCTTTGTAAAGTGCATTTTGTACTAAGCTTATTTTGTACCACATAATCAGTTTTACGTAAGCAAATATATTCAATAGATTGAACTGCCATTGACACGTCGTGTTTGATTTTGTTCAATAAAATTGTTTATAAATATAAACCCAGTTGGCTTGCGTGCTCTCGCACCCTCTCTCTAAAGACGAGCCAGTACAGCTTAAATAAATGCTTTTAAAAACAGCTTTCGGAAGTTGGGCACGACGGGCCCAATCCAACATAGTCCCAGCCGCGTAGCGTGTGGGCAAAGCAAAAGGTTTTGAGCATTGGACTAGCGCCTTAAACTCACCGGAACTTCTCGTAATGGGTGACGCACTATGAGTCAGAATCGCATCAACCGACACAGGGAGAGTATGCAAAGACTGCCACAAATCCCTCAAGAACTAAATGTTATTTGCGGTGTATATGCTCTAGTATTGGTTCAACCGCATTGTACGTTAGTGGCTCGTCTAGCTGCGGCCTGTTGGTCTACTTGAAGCAATCTGAGAAAGATGCTGGGGCAATGGTTAATGGTGGTCGTAACTGCCGTCATCGGGTGGCTGCCAACGCCGACCCATCAGGCCGTCTCGTGGATCTCCTACCCCGCTGATGTTGTCGCTTTCGAAGGGCAGGAGGTGACCCTAAACTGCGGCATAAACTACCCACTAACGCAAGACGACAATCACCATTGGGTGCACTTGGATTCTAATCGACGGGAACAACAAGCATTTCTGACGAACGGTAAAGACATCTCATCGGCACTGACTGCCGACAAACGTCGTCGCTACTCGGTGACGGGCCAGGCTACGAACGGCGGGTACACTTTACGGATAAGCCAGGCAAATAAATACGACAGTGGATTATACGGGTGTTTGGTGTACAGCCGAAACGAAGTCAACAAACGCACACTCTCGAATTTCGCCAAAGTGGAGGTGGTGCCTCGAGCTCTACCAACGGGTACGCCGATGTGTATGGTCGAGCCCCACCACCCGGAACCCGGTACCTCAGTTCAATTTAGTTGCTCCAGTAAGGTGGGTGGATCAACTACGACTTTATCCTGGTCGCTAGGGGGCCAGGCGATAGCCTCCAACATCGTCCGATCGTCAGACAGGACTATTCTGACGTTCCGGAAGACACTTGGCGATATGGATAATCAGGCCGTGTACACATGCACGGAGCAGTATCCGGCAACGGGGAGTAAGCAAGCCTCGTGTAGCATCGTACCATTCGACATGCCGGTGAATATTTCCATCATTCCAATGAAGGAACAAGTCGTCTCCGGAGACTCCGTCTCATTCTACTGCCAGACAGAGTCGGTACCCCCAGCCACGGAGTACACTTGGTACTACGAGGGCCACCCCGTCGTCGAGAGACCAGACCTGTTCCAGATTTCAGACAGTGGGAAGAGAATGACAATCCGGAACGTTGTCGGTGAGGACTTCTCCAAGTACACGGTTCGCTGCACCGTCAAAAATGTGTTGTTAATGAAACGGAGCGCCACGGCGTTCCTGGATGTGATTCCCTTATCACACCGGGAAAAGAGCGTGCGCGAGAACCGGTCGCATTCTTTATCACAAGATGCGACAGGGAGTGATAATAGCCATTCTGAGTTCCCTCCAGGTGACATGCAGGAAGCCAAGCTCCTGACTGTCCTGATCGCATTGACGGCTTCCGTCGGTACAGCCATTCTGTTGGTCCTGGCAATGGTTCTAATCGCGTGTCTACGCCGCCCGATTAAGCGTCACAGGAGCTCCTCTATGGAAGACAGTGACAGGCAGCCCCTCCACGAGATCTCAATACCCTTGCAGGAAGTCAAACAGACCAAGAGTTCCCCGGCGAGGAGAAAAGGCTCCCCCACTAGAAGGAGACCGCTATCGGCATCCTCCTACCAACCTCTCCGTCGAGACACGAGTCTATCCGCGAGTGGTGCTACTACGAAGAAACCGTCCCCAAGAAGGAAATTCTCGTCCCCGGCAGCCCCAACGCACATCAAGAGCGTCTCGCTTTACGAGAACGCAGTGCCACTTAGGTTGTCTTTGTCGGATGGGTTAAACGAAGAGGTGGCCTCCAGGACGCACAGAAAAGGACCATTCGCTCCCGTATCAATCTAATCTCAAAGGGCCTTTGTCACACAGGGCAATTTACAGGCAACTTGAAGCCAACCAATTACAGTGCATGCTACAGGACAACTTTGGTAACACATGAGTAATTTTTTAAACAATGTCTTATGATCCCACGAAAAAATTATGAACTTTCACTATGTGAATACCCTTTCTTTATGGAGATTGCCTGGAACTGGTTGCCAGTAAATTGCCTCGTGTGTCATGACCTTTAAGAGTTGTTGTTTAATACAGGGCCAAATTTCATAAAGCCTGTACGCATAGAACAGTTTTGCTTAACAGAAACAGGTTACCAGCCAAAATTACATAAGTTGTCATTATTGTGACTGGTGCCCTAATAATATGCTTAGAAAAGAAAAATCTCCAAGCGGTAATTTCTGCTTTAACAGCGTTATGAAATTGGGCCCTACTGTGTTTTTATTGTGTTGTTTGTTTTCTGGTTATGAAAAATACAGCCGTTGTTGCATAATCTCAAAGCGGAAGTCATTTTGCTGAAATAAATTGTTGTTTACTCCTGCTGCACATGCAAAATATACTAGCTCTGGATTGAGGGAACCAAGAGGTTACATGGAAATATCAAACAATATAATCATCATCATTGTCATCATCGTCATCATTATGCTGCCTGTCACAAAGTAGTAGTAGTAGTAGTAGTACTATTTTCGTACACAGCACTTTATCACCCATATACCTTTATCATGCTGCATCCATCTTGGTAATGTTCCACGTATCGAATAACAATAATGAATGCTGATTATTTTCCAATTAGGAACCAGACTATTTTGTTCTTCCAGCATCGGTTTGGTAACATTGATACCAATGGGAGAAATTCAAGACGGCTGCACCGTGATAAAGGTCTGTAGGGCCGCATCAAAGCGCTAAGTAGTTTAGTCTGCAAAGTATGTGCAGCTAGTATTGCAGTATGATACACATTCCTTATAGCATGCACCATGCGATGGTTTACAGGGTGCTTAGGCGCAATATGCTGCAAATCAAACCAGGAACATCGGGGCGAACCCCTTCACTTTACGATATTAGTGTACTGGTTTTTTTTTACGTGCATTACGCAACACACGGCACCTACGGTTTTACGTCCCATCCGAAGGACGAAACATGGTTTAGTGTCTTGCTTAAGGGCACAAGTGTCACGACTCTCGAACCCGAAACAGAAACACCAGAGCTTGAGCCCGGTGCTCGTATCTGTTCTTATTTCTCGACACCCGCTCTCCTATTGGCCCTTCGGGTTGCTAGGGATTGTCTTGACTTTGTGCCGATTTCCCTCATTGTCATACTCTTATCTCTGGATTGTATCTTTGTACTGGGGGCCAAGGTGACCTCGTTTTCTAGACACTTGAGGGAGTTGGGGAGTAGTCTCAAAGGAAACTTAAAGGCACTGGACAACATTGGTAATTACTCAAACTAACTGTTGGCATACAAACTCATTTGATAACGAGCTTCTGATAGTATAAAATTTTGTGAGAAACCGTTCCCTCATAAATGTATTTTCTAAGAAAGAGGCAATTTTTCACTCCCGGCCTGAAACCTTTTATTTGTGTATGCATCTGAAAGTTCACAAAGTTGTGCAACAATGGTGTTTTTTTCTTTCTTTCATTATTCTCTTGCAACTTCGATGACCAAGTTCTCACAGGTTTGTTGTTATTTTATGCATATGTTGGGATACACCAAGTGAGAATATTGATCTTTGACAATTACCAAAATGTGTCCAGTGCCTTTAAATCGTAAATGGACATAAAACAAATGTATTTATTTGTTAGTCACACGCTGAGAGTATTGCGTCTAGATACATGTTTTAAAGGTGTGTGTATTGTATGACGAGATAGTTATTCATTTAATCTCAGTGTTCATGTAGCTGGTAATTGCTGGAATTTTTAAGATGGTTTAAAATCCTTTCATTCTGGATAGAAAACAACCACAGCATCCTTTGAGTCTGCAGCTCAAACCGAGACCGGAAAAAGTTTGTTAAAAATTATTTTCCATTGTTGTGGATTGAACTTGCAAATTATGTAATTGTGGTGAATAAGGACCACCCGTCTCTGACTCATCCGTTTCTTTATCACGCAATAAGTTCAGGTTTGATGGAAAATGATTGCAAATCTGGTACAGACATGGTGGTTTTAAACAGGTAGCGTCACTATGACTGGGAGGGGCGGAGTTTGAGAAGGTGATGTGTAGAGACTCTTAAGTCGTAACACATTTTCTTCTGTTGTTTTCTTTTTGGGGTGAGATGTCTCAATTATACACAACGATCTTGTCTTTACCATACGATTATTTCCCGACCATATGGGTTGAAAGGTTGCTGTTTCTTCTTAATTTTGTTTTATTATGGCGTTCAAGGCAGTGGACACTATTGGTAATTACTCAAAATAATTAGCATGAAACCTCACTTGGTAATGGGTAATGGGGAGCTGCCGATAGTATAAAACACTGTGAGAAACGGCTCCCTCTGAAGTAACATAGTTTTCGAGAAAGAAGTAACTTTCTACGAATTTGATTTCGAGAACTCAGATTTAGAATTTGACGTATCGAAATCAAGCATTAGAAAACACACAACTTCTTGTGACAAGGGTTATTTTGCTTTTATTATTATCTCGCAACTTCGATGTCCGATTGAGCTCAAATTTTCACAGGTTTGTTATTTTATGCATATGTTGAGATACACCAAGTGAGAAGACTGGTCTTTGACAGTTACCAATAGTGTCCACTGTCTTTAATGAGGACTTTAGTGGAAACTGAGTGTTGAATTTGATCTTGCAGCCCCTCTTTAAAGATCTTGTGTATTCGCTGTAGAAGTTTTTAATCCTCTGTTGGCATGGTACACCGTTCCTAAAAAACATTCCGGTAATTTTTAGATTAGGTCTGTAAAGATAATGTGCTGTATTTGGGAGTAGGGCCAAAGTTTCCATATGTCGAGTTTTAAAGCTTACGTTTAGATATCACAATCTATGTTAGGGTTTAGGAGGCTGTTTACAGTGACAAAACCTTACAATTGCATCATTTTGCAGTACCGTGGTATTTTTACTGCCATAATGTAACGGTCGAGTCAAACAGTGAAATCCACAACAAACATATGGTAAAAGATGTATTCAAACTATTTGGTGGAAAATTACCTAACAATACAGCTCTCCAGTGCTCCTTTATCAACGAAGTTTTTGCGGTCGTTTAATTGTACATAAAGTACACCATGCATTTAAAGCGACAATGCTCCACACTTTTGAAATCTAATGCTGTGCTATTCATCTATGGTTTTTTTTTAAACTAAAGGTAGGCTGAATTTATTACTCACGCGAGATGTCTAGGAAAATAGCCTACCGACCTGTCACTGCCATGCGTTCTCTCAAACCGGATACGAGTGTCCAAGAGTTCTCTTGTAGTGCTTCCGTTAATCAACAGCTGTGGTGCACACTTAATGGAAAGCTGACAAAACTTTTGTGCTAGATTTTGACCATTCGTGCTCACTATGGTCCAATTTCTGCAAACTGGTTTGAGATCAAAATTATACGAAATCTCTTGTTTTCATACAGAAGCGTATTTCCTCCACATAAATATTTTTTTCTCTCTCTTATCATGTACGTACACGATAAGTTGTCGTGTAAGTACATGATAAATCCAAATTTATCGTGTACGTACATGATAAGTCAAACAACTTATCGTGTACATACACGATAAGTTATCGGGTACGTACACGATAATTTATTGTGTACGTACATGATAAGTTTATTGTGTACGTACATGATAATTTTGGATTTATTGTGTCCGTACACATACACGATAAGTTTTGATTTATATTGTATGTACATGATAAGTTATCGTGTACGTACACGATAAGAGATTTGGCCGAATAAATAACAATAATAATAATAAAAAGAGAGGGAAACATTATTCATTTTCATCATCATGTTCAAATTGTAACATTATCGAATTTTATCTCATGAAGACAAGCAGGGTCTTTCGTTCGAAGCGTTGAGACAAAACCGGCTCTTTTCAGCTCGTGCCAACACTCAACACAAAGGGGCTTTACACAATAATGTTTGTCCCCGCAAGTTCTTCTTTTTCTTGTTCACACCTTGCAAAGCTTCAGTGATCCAAAAATTTCTCAAATCGTAAAACGACACTGTGGACTAACTTACGAAATGATTCTCTTTGTTTTGCAGACTTATGTCTTGCACCCTGTCTGCAAAACTATTGGGCAGGTGTTTTGTTTGCGTAAAAAGGTGACACAGATCATTCTCTTTCGGCCTCGAATAAATCATGTTGATTTGAATAACAGCTTTCTGCAAAGCTTCAGAAATCACTTTAACCAACAAACAGCGTTTTGTAAACGACACTGTGAAAGTATCGTTATAATATACGAATTGTTTGTCTGTATTTTGCAGACCAATGAAAGTAATAGGGGTATCATTTTCGTAAAAAGATGACACAGACCATTGCTCTTTAAGCCTCGACTAGGGCAGTAAAGACCTTTAGTTTATTTGAACTGTAGCCAAAACAAGATGGCGTCTATTCTCCATGAGGAATACTCTGTTGTCACTGAGCTTGATATCTATCCTGTTCGTAATAGTGTGACGTACTTCCGTTGTAAGCCCCGCCCACTTCACACAAACTGGCTCCACAGATTACCAGAAACCCATTAGCCCTTTTTGAGATATGGAGTGCAGTTTGGTTTGAGTGTATTACAGACAAACTTAGCGTCATAGTATAGTATTGTGCCTACCGTATTTCAAAATGTGTCATAGGATTGGCACTGAGACCGTTTATACGTAAAGGCAGTGGACACTATTGATAATTACTCAAAATAATTATTGGCATAAAACCTCACTTGGTAACGAGTAATGGGGAGAGGTTGATAGTACAAAACGTTGTGAGAAACGGCTCCCTCTGAAGTGACGTAGTTTTCGAGAAAGAAGTAATTTTCCACGAATTTGACATCGAGACCTCAGATTTAGAATTTGAGGTCACAAAATCAACCATCTGAAAGCACACAACTTCGTGTGACCAGGGTGTTTTTTTCTTTCATTATTATCTCGCAACTTCGACAACCAATTGAACTCCAGTTTTCACAGGTTTGTTATTTCATGCTTATGTTGAGATTCACCAAGTGAGAAAACTGGTATTTGACAATTACCAATAATGTCCACGGCCTTTAATGATTATGCAAAACAAGTGAAATTATAACTGGACATAATGGCTTTTCATGCAAACTGTTTCAAAAATTCTAAGGTCTTATCAGAATGAAAGGTTTCTTTCATAAATACTCTTGAGTTATAACATAATGCTCTTCAATGATAATAATAATAATAATAATAATAATAATAATAATAATACGGACATTTATAGCGCGCAATGACCTATAAAAATATACTCTACTGCGCATTACAAGGAATACAAAAAATGTAGAGAAAAAATGAAGGAAAAAAAAGAAAAAAATACACAAACAGAGCAATATGTAATTCGTGTTACAATAAAACAGAGGTCTGCCATGTTTTAAGTTGAGCCGGAGGTGAAGCTAGAACTGTGTGTTCAGAACACACTGTATTGTTACCGTGGGCATATTATTTGTTTGTATAACTGCTCTATTTAAAACGATTACCTCCGAATCTAACGTCCTGTAAATTAATTTAGCTGAGTGGTGTTTTTGTTATTGCTGCTGCTGCTGCTGCTGTTGCTTTTGTTGTTATTGTTGTTGCTGCTGAAATTGTATAACTGCTCTATTTAAAACGATGTTTACCTCCTAATCTAACGTCCCGCACAGTAACTTAGCTAAGCGTTTGTGTTGTTGTTGTTGTTGTTGTTGTTGCTGTTGTTGTTGTTGTTGTTGTTGTTGTTGTGGTTGTTGTTGTTGTTGTTGCTGCTGCTGATGTTATTGATGTTGTTGTTGCTGATGTTGTGTTATGTTTAGTAACCAGGGCCCAATTTCAAAGAGCTGCTAAGCACAACATTTTGCTTAGCATGACATTTCTTTCTTGATAAAAACAGGATTACCGACCAAATTTCCATTTGTTGCATGTTGCTTTCTCACTGGTATACATATGTTGTTTGCTTGCCCTAAAAATCAAGTGGAAGTTTGGTTGGCATTCCTGTTTTTATCAAGGGAGAAGTTTCATGTTAAGCAAATTTTCGTGCTTAGCAGCTCTATAAAATTGGGCCCTGGTACAACATCAACCAAGTCTTACATACAAAACTTTAAAACATGGCCTCCGTGGTGAATAAGACTATGACTTTGTTACATAAAACTTATAACCCTTTGATGTTTTCCGCTCAGCAACCAGCCTACCTTTAGGTGAAATTATTCTGTTGGATCTTAAAACTATTTTTTTCTTCTTCTGCTATAGACAGCTCAGCAGCGTTTTAGGAACTTAACTCTCTGAGATTTTGTTCTTAATTAACAGCTTGTATACAATTCATATTGTGGAATTTAAGAATGATTAGTTTGTTTAAAAAGGAATGAATAAGCTTAACCGTGCTGCATCGTGTATTGAAATGGGAGTGAAATTGCTTGAAGTAGTTACTTTCGTTTTTGTGTTTAAGATTTTAATTGTCAAATATTTTACGACTTGTTTATGTCTGACTGTCTTCTGCAATAATGTAAATATTCCGAATCTCTTTCTTTTTAAAGATTTTTTTTAAACAAATAATTATTAAAATGCTGGTTTATTGACCCTTCCCCGGTGGAATGGGTTTTTAGTTTCGATAATTATTAGAAGATGTATATGGAAATTATGAAAAGTAATATTACTTTAATAAAAAAAATGCAAACAAACAAAAAAGATCTATCTATATATATATATATATATAAATAATATTTATTTTGGACTAAAATTAGTGTAAACAGATGATGATGTTGAATTCTTTGTTTTAAAAGTCAATAAAGTTTACTCGTAAACCTGAAGTCAAATCTTGATATTCGACTCTTGAATCTTAAATTGTTAATACTCTCCTGAACGCAATGCTGCTGCTCTGAAGAGGGTGGATTGCAATAATCCATTTCTGCTCTGCGCTTATATAATTATGCTGTCAAGATTGTGCTCATCAGTTTTGGTATTGTCAGTTTGTCCTGAGAGAGATTGGAAGCCGCCCATCCCAAATAAAGGACTTTGTTCAGTTCACTCTGTGTCAATGTCTATAGACCTTTATCACGCTGTCACCATCTTGGTCATGTTCCCTGTTTCCAATAACAGTATGCTAACATTCATTAGGCATGGCACCAGACTATTATTTCGTCCAGCCTCACTTTGGTAACAATGAGTTGGAATGGAGTAAAATCAAGATGACCACACCGTGATTAAGGTCTATAAAGAACCTTGATATAAGTTGGTGGGAGTTACAGAAAGGAAATTAACGCTGATTATAAAACGTGTATTGACGCACGTAGTGCCGAAGGCCTAACCTCTTGTATTATGACGTCACCAAACTAAAACAGCGCCCTCACTGAAGTCAATGAACACCCAATACTGGTCCCCTGTCTTTATGCGCAAGGATAAAATGCACTGGTCTTTGAACTGCATGGTTCCGATTTGCGGTTTTCAAAACTCTCCCCTTCCAAGTTGTATACAGTTTGAACTTTGACATGCGTCCTCGCGTACATATGAGCGTAACACCCCGTTGTATGGACTTATCCCATTGGCTGATAAACCTTACTCGTGACCCGACCATTAAAATCTGAATAATAACTTGTTTGTCTTTTTAATCTATCATATCATTAGGAAGCAGTAGCATTTCTCAGAAGAGATGATTTGTCATGAAATTGGCCCCTCTTTGTGAGGTTTCTTAAGAGGATATGACCCCTTGTCCCTTCAGACTGAATACAATGACCGTCTGGCCCCGGTCGCACATAAATTAGCATTGACAGACCCAAGCAATGCCCTCCTTAAAGGCACTGGATACTTGTAAATACTCAAAATAATTATTAGCATAAAAACTTGAGCAATTGAGAGCTGTTGATAGTATGACACAGTGTGAGAAACGGCTCACCGTGTGACAGGGGTGTTTTTTTTCCTTTATATAATTATGTTATCTCGCAACTTCGATGACTAATTGAGCTCAGATTTTCACATGTTTGTTGGTTTATGCATATGTTGAGATACACCAAGTGAGAGGACTGGTCTTTGACATTTACCAATAGTGTCAAGTGTCTTTAACTCTTTGTGAAATGTAAAATCCACCCCTGTGCCTTTAAGGACCAACCGGCAAAAAGGAGTGCACCTAAGGACAGTGTACGGTTCTAGACGGCACCAGTTGATGGATCCCCAATGGCGCTTGTAGTTCTATAATTAGAATTTACGGAATGTGAAAAGGACACTCATCTAGTACATGAACATCGCTCTAATGTGTGACTAGAAAGGATGAGTTGTGAGTTTACACTGACACTGAACTTTATACTACAACTCCTCTTAAATTTCTCCCAACAAAATACAGAGTTTTTTAGCACCTGGGTCAAATTTTGTAAAGCTGCTAAGCACAAAAATTTGCTCAACATGAAGTTTCTTCCTTGATAAAAACAGGATTACAAACCAATTGTCTATTTGTTGCACATTATTACTTGTTACTTGTATTCAGCTGTTGTTTGCTTATCCTGAAAATCACGTGAAAATTTGGTTGGTAATCCTGTTTTGATCAAGGAAGAAATTTCATGCTAAGCACATTTTTGTGCTTAGCATCTCTATGAAATGTGGCCCTGATTACCAAACAACTTCACCATATCAAACCTGTGTTTTTATTTTTAGAAATAATTTCGACTATTATTACAAAATTCCCTGCTTCAAAGTGCAGGCATAAGACACGTACACACTTCTTCCCAGAAAAAGGAAAAAAAAAAACATGAAGTGCAGATCCTCCACGTAAACATGAGTTTTCTCCTTTTTTCGAACCATTTTGTTATTCTTCTCAACATCACCATTTCATGCAATAGTGAATCTTTCAACAGCTTATTTTCAACTGTAAAGCACTAAATACACTAAAAGGAAGGAAGCGATTAATTATCTTCATTCACAGCATGCATGTTATTTATCGAGGGGTTAATTTATGCCCATTCAAAGAAAGTGTGCGAAATTGGGATTGACCAATACTCACTTTTTAGGACTGTCGTCTGAAATATTTTGAAGGAAAACTGAGCCAAACAATATGATTATGTACAACCCGAATGATGTATTTTCGTTAAAATGTATTGAAATTATTTGCAACAATTTAGTTGTATGACCCAATGAATATGTATATTTTGTTTGAAAGTCGCTTTAGACTTTTAAGTAAACTTTAGTGCAGAAGTTCAACATCAGAACATCAGAACATCAGGATTCGAACTGCCTCTAGCTACCGGGCTATCTCGGTAGTCTAGTTGGTAAGACACTGCTCTAGAATTGCAAGGGTCGTGGGTTCGAATCAAACCCGAGTAGGATAAATATGCCTGTGATATTTTTTTTCACAGGACTCGGGAAAGTACTGAGTATACGGCGCTATAACACACATCGATGTATGGGGAAAAAAAAAACTTGTGTTCATTGCTGTTAAAAAAAACCAGAAGAAGCAAGAAGTAAGAAACTACTGGCGTCTGTTAACCATTAATTGGTTATGTGACTGGTTAACTCACTGGTGTCATTTTTAACAAATTAAGTTTTTTTTTGCAGTGTTGTTACGTCCCGTGCAACGTCCCTTGATTTTCAATAATTATTCCATTTAGTCATTTTATCTATACAATGCATTGTTAATACAAGTTGTCTATCTTTAGCGACCGGGGACGTGCCCTTTGCCAAAAGTAAGCACCCACTTCCTGCCGCGTACTTATTTATTTATGGAATCATAAAATTATTTAAAACAGCATGAGCAAAGAAGACAAGGTCTCATTACGCATAATGTACCCTCTGTTTAGCTTATAAGGGATAACCTAAAGAGATTTTCGGACCTGCACCCCCCCCCCCCCGCCCCCATATAATAAAATAAAATGTATGCACCCCTCTGGTTAGCTATGGGATAAAGAGATTTAAAAATCGCATAAAAGTAACTCCATCGCCCCAACCAACATCGACCCAAAAAAAGAAAAAAACACTAACCCCTGATAGTATAAAGAGATTTAAAAAATCTCATAATAAGCTACCCCGTCTCCCTAACCAGCCCAAACCCCAAAGATAAAATGAATGTGCCCTTCTAGTTAACTATGGTTTAAAGCCATCTATAGTTAACTATGGTTTAAAAAGACTTAAAAATCGCATAAAAGTAACCCCAACCAAACCCCAGAATAAATAAATGCATCTCCTTGGTTAGCTATATAGCATATCTCTATATAGAGATTTACAACAAAAATCCTCAACCTACCTATAAGTACCCCCGGTTAGCTTATGGACTTATAAGGTCACTTAAAAACGGTCCAGCATTTCCAGCTAGACCCCCTCTTGTTAGAGGTAATCTACAGGGATTTCTCTCTTAAAAAAAAGAAAGAAAATAAAAATATATTATGCAAGCTCACCCCAAACAAGGCCACCCTGATCTACAAGATTGTTTAATGTACAACACAAATCAGGGGAGCTGAAGGTAGGAATTGATATTCCTCTTAAAACAGTCAAGATAGCTTGAAAGCAACCCCCTCCCCCTGAAAACAGTAAATAAAAAAACTGAAACATTATTTTGATGAACTTTTTGTTGAGTTCACGGAACCACCGTGTACACGGCGGAAATGACATTGACAGGGGATGACCCTGAGACCAAATCCCTGCCAGGTCTCATGGGCCTCATTGTGTTGATCGTCGGAATTAAAGAGATGACACACCAATTGTCTTATAATTTTTTGTGATGAGCAGATTTTAGATTCGAACACAATTAGTAATGACTCAGAATAACTGCTAGCATAAACAACTTACTACTTTTGATAGTATAAGACACTGTGAGAAACGGCTCGCTTTGATGCTCTGAAGTGACGTAGGTGTTGAGAAAGAGGCAATTTCTTAATCAAATGTTAAAAGGTAAACAAAAGAAAAAATAGGCATCTGAAAGCACACAAATGTGTGCAACAAGGGTAAAATTTAGTTCAAATTTTCTGAGATTAAATATTTTATGCGTATGTTGCACCAAATGGAAGTTGATGATGTTTTCTGCTAAAAGGAAAACTAATAACAATTTTTCGCTGCTTTAAGCAAGCTTTAGGCAGCTCTAAGAAATTTGGCTCTTATCTGCAATGTCGTCAGTTAATTTTATCTTGAAGGCCCGACTCACCAGAAAAAAAGTTTTGAAAATGTTAACCAACCTGGGAGGTATAGTTATGACACCATTACCTGATGATGTACCTTGTACCTCAACGCTGATTCATAACTACACCCCTCAGGTTGCTTATCTTTTTTCAAAATCAGCACGTACAAAAGACTTTGATGAAGTACTGTACCTTTATTCTGACTCATGGAGTCTATCTTACCAGTAACTGCAATGTTGTAACACCTTGTCAATGCTGTTATTCATCTTTAATTGTGGTTTGCTTTAAGCAACGGCTCAAGGGACGTCAAAGCTGCTGTAAACCCATGGATGAAGTAGGGTGACTAAACCACCGAAAACTGCATTCAGGTCAAACAAGTTTGAGTTGTCATGAGAATTATTTTTTGTTTGTATGCAAGTCGCCAGAAACACTAGGCCTGAAGGCCACTTCAAGGCGCGGGCTACGGTCATTTTTTTCCGTTGCCAGCTACTCCTAGGGCTGAAACAGTGTTACCCCTTTTACAGTCCATACGGATGTAGGCTTGGGTATCATCAATCAGAAGCCTGGCCGGTAGAGGCTTATGTTACCTTAAAACTCCACTTTTGACAAAGACAGTAATAACAGGTCCCGCAGACAACAGCTTTGGTTACACTTATACGCAAATAATAGGTCAAGGCCTATACGTATCGGTTTTTTTTTAGACATCATGAAAAAGAAGAGAAAAAAAAAAACAGTTCATGTTCAAATGACAACAATAAGGGCAATCAGTAGTTAGCATGCAAAATTACCATAACGTAATGACCTTTTTTTTAATAAATATTATTAATGGTTGTATTGCTTTAATGACATTGTAGCCAAAACAGGCTCAGTAATATTACATTATTTTAAACACACAAGAGTAGCATCATTAAAATTCGGAAAATCTGAGACCAACAATTACAAAATTGCACACTAAAATAGACATGCATGAACGATTGTTTACTTAAACTATTTTGGGGGCAGTTATTGTCTTTATAGTAGTTGCACAGTGCTCTGATAATATGTTGAGAGAGCACTTTTAAAAGTTAGTTGCTTATTGATATTTAATAGATTCATAACAATTCCCTCTTATCTAAACCATCATGCACACAACATAAGACTCTGTGACCATCTACATGCCAATAATTCATTTTGCAATGTTTACAAAACTTAGGCTGAATATTGGGCGAAGCTTTTGATACTTTTTGCCCCCCTTTCGTCAACTAGGGTAAGCTTCCGACATGCCCCTTGAAGTCTCATCCTAAACGCTACATCCGTCAACACAGGATGTGATGATTCAGACCATGTGACAAGCTTTTCCTTAAAAAAGATGGAAAACAAGGGTCTAGTGGATTACAATCAAGTCGCTGAACCTTAGAGATAAAGCTCAACATTAGTTGTTTTTGCACAAATTAAACAATTATTTTGCTTGTATGGCTTTTTTTTCTGGAGTCCCTGTATCAATGTCTAATATCCAAACTATTTCTGTGACGTCACTCTATTGATTAAAGTGCAGACTATTTTTTTGCAAATCTACACTCAACTGTAGATGCGTAACACTTAAGTGTGTATTCGTTACGAATCTACACTTAAACTGTCGTAACTAAAGACTGAAAGTTCAACTTTTAATATTAACTGACATTGTACTCGGTAATAATGCAAGCACTATAAAGTATGCCTTTATGTTTTTTGCAAAATAGTTTAAAATGTCGTGTTATTTGATGCGCGTATAATCTTTTTGAACCAAGATAAGGTACAGTATTTGTAACTCAGTCACAAACCCTCAAGTAATACCAGGGTGGTGATTTGTCACGGTCCGGGTGACACAAGGTCCGGTTCCGGGTCAAAGCTGCCAACAATTCGGCTCAGACTGGATCCGAGTTAAAATGAGAGATCCGTTCCATTGATTTACTCGGTTCTTTATACCGTAGCTTACGGAACGTGGTCATATGTGTTTCCTTTGTAAATCTGGATCAGATTTTATACGGTAATTGAGATTCGTTTTTGTAATGTGGTATAAATACATCATCAAGTGCTTGCGTTTGCATCTCAACAACAACAGCATCAGCAGCAGCAGCAGCAGCTAAAACAACAACAATAACAACAACAACAACAACAGCAACAACAAAAACAACCACAACGACGACGACGACGACGACGACAACAACTAACCACGACGACAGCGAAGACAAAGACAAAGACAAAGACAAAAACAACAACAACGACAACGACAACGACAACGAAAAAAAAAACAACAACAACAACAGCATCAGCAGCAACAACAACAACAACAACAACAACAACAACAACAACAACAACAACAACAACAACAACAACAACAACAACAACAACAACAACAACAACAAAAACAACCACAGCAACAACAACAACAACAACAAACAGCAGTAATACAGCAGACATTCTCTACACACTCGTGACTATAATATTTAGATTTGGAATATCGAAATAAGAAATCGGCTATTTTTCAGACGGACATATTTTACATGAACAATATTGATACTGATATGTAAGACACGATTAAGCCTAATACAATTACGAAGTCAATTATTTTACATGGAGTTAAGTTCGTGTTAATTATTTGTTTTATCTACCAATTATAGCATGTATCTTTAAATGCAGTGGACACTGTTGGTAATTGTCAAAGACTAGCCTTCACAGTTGGAGTATCTCAACATATGCATAACATTTAACCTGTGAAAATTTGAGCCCAATCGGTCATCGAAGTTGCGAGATAATAATGAAAGAAAAAAAACCCACCATTGTCACACAAAGTTGGGTGCGTTTAGATGGTTGATTTCGAGACCTCAAGTTCTAAATCTGAGGTCCCGAAATCAAATTTGTGGAAAATTACTTCTTTCTCGAAAACTATGGCACTTCAGAGGGAGCCGTTTTTCACAATGGTTTATACCATCAACCTCTCCCCATTACTTGTCACCAAGAAAGGTTTTATGCTAATAGTTATTTTGAGTAATTACCAATAGTGTCCACTGCCTTTAAAGATGAACTTACTGCCACAAAAGGTGTTTCCTTTCTGGAAATGAGGTGATAACACAACCAGACAATACGACAATCGGCGTTTTCCGGTCTTTGTTTTATCCTTTGTGTAGGTCTTTAACACAACAATGCACTAGTTCAAGCTCAGATTAGTTTGTGTACATTTTGTTTGGTCGTTATATTAGCTTAGATTTGTAGGGTTTTAGTACCTTTTTTACCATACAAAACACAAACGTCCACATAATAATTAACATTATACACGGTTTAAAGCCATTGGACACTTGCGGTAAACATGATTGTCCAAAGGTCCACACTTCGTGTATCACAACTTATATAAAAAATAACAAACCTGAGAACATTTAGGCCCAATCGATCACCATAGTCGGGAAAAAATAACGGGAAAACCCACCCTTGTTTCCGCACGTTTCGCCGTGTCATGACATGTGTTTAAAATAAATCCGTAATTCTCGATATCGAGAATTGATCAAAAAGTAATTTCATGGAATAATATTTCAAGAGAAGTCTTTCACCATTACCTTAATCTGTAAATCCTGTTAGTTGTTTGTAAATCTTGGAACTTTTTTTCTTGTTCCGAAAGTGTATAATGGCTTTAAAGATAATGTTGGAGAAAAGCTTCCTTTAAAATATTACTTGTTGAGTTGCTGTAGTTTTTGGATAACATAACTTTTCTCAAAAACTTGACAACATAATGAGACTCAAACTTCTATTTGTTAACTATTTTCACACATCTTCATTCACAGTGAGTAAAGAGGGACTCAAGTCATGGCTAAAAAAAATTAAACTGCAAAGCTATCAAAACCCTTTAAAGACTGGTCAGTTTTTAACATGTAGGTATTTGTGTGATTTTCTTCTGAATTGTTTTATTTTGTTTTACATCAAGTTTCGTTTATCAAGTTTCGTGATATAATAAAACAAACCAATTCTTTCTTAACGGTAATATAAATCCATAATTATTATGTTAGTTGATATAGAAATCGACAGGTCCCTGTTTTGCGTAAAAAAATACAAAGCTATCAAAACCCTTTAAAGACCAGTACGTCCATCGCAGTCATCGCGTTGCCTTTTTTGTACATGTATGTATTTTCGTGATTTTATTCTGGACTGTTTTCATTTGTAATTGGCGCTTGCGCTGTTGGATGTTGCATAAAATAAAATATTTTTTTATCAAGTTTCGTGATATAATAAAACAAACACAATTCTTTCTTAACGGTAACATAAATCCATAATTATTATGTTAGTTGATACAAAAATCTACAGTTTGGCAAAGGTCCCTGATTGCGTAAAGTCATTTCTTCCCAATTAGGAAGCTTCGCCAACCCATCGGTTAAAACTCATCATTCTTTAGAGGGCTTTATCGAGTTTGACCGCCCTAATAAGTATCATCTGAATTGCTCAATAGAGGGCGCTATTAAACAAGTTTTCTAGAAGTTTTAAACCTCTCCCCCATCGCGTATTGTACACTCGTAACTTTTAATACATAAATCCAACGGTATATCATTCACAATCTACCAGGAAATAGCCGTCTAAATAACCAAACGTTAGCTTGTATTCCTGTACGCACAATGCACACTAAAAACTCCCGGATCAGAATTGACCCGGTTTCGAGGCCCTTTTAGACTATATACGGTTTCCAGGCCCTGTTTGACCTGACCTGATTTAGGGCAAGGTTGACTCGGAATCTGTCTCAAACTAAACTGTCAGAATTGACCCGGTTTCCAGGCCCTATTCGACTTGACCCATTTCTGGGCCAGGTTGACTCGGAATCTGTCTCAAACTAAACTGTCAGAATTAACCCGGTTTCCAGGCACTGTTAGACCTGACCTATTTTGGGGCCAGGTTGACCCGGAATCTGTCTAAAATTGAAAACAAAAAAGCATTTAGTTTTTGTTTTGTTTTCGATCATGAATTCAAATGAAATTTCTCTGCTTAAAGGCACTGGACACTATTGGTAATTACTCAAAATAATTATTAGCATAAAGACTTATTTGGTAACGAGTAATGGGGAGAGGTTGATAGTATAAAACATTGTGAGAAACGGCTCCGTCTGAAGTAACGTAGTTTTCGGAAAGGAGTAATTTCTCACTAAAATATATACAACTTGTGCGACAAGGGTGTTTTTTCTTCCTCTCTCGCAACTTCGACGACCAGTATTGAACTCAAATTTCGACAGGTTTGTTTTGTTATGCATAAAATATGTTGAGATACACCAATTACAGCAAAACCACTTCCTCTTTAAATACACCAACAGGAAACAGCAATCGGGCGATCTAGAACACAAGCTCAGAGCGCATGAATGTTTCACTGGTGTGGTGTGTTTTATCGAAAATTTGAGGATGTGAATGAAATTTAATCTACAGCCCAAAAAAAATGATGTAATTATTTCCCTGTCACAACTCTAACTTTTTTTTCCTCTCTCCCACTGCTTGCACCATCATTCTTTGTGAAATTCCAAGGACAGCGAAACAGCTTTTTGGAAATGAATCCAACTAAACCAACACTTCTTTACTTTCCAATCGGATCTTTAAAGGAACTGAACACGTTTGGTAATTGTCAAAGACCAGTATATTCTCACTTGGTGTACCCCAACATGCAATACATTACAAATCTGTGAAATGTTTGACTCTATTGTTCATCGAAGTTGCAAGAGAATAACGAAATAAAAACCACCCTTGTTTCACAACTTTGTGTCCTTTCAGATGCCTAATAAGTCTTTTAATATTTGAGTGGGAAATTACCTCTTTCTCAAAAACTAAAACGTTACTACTTCAGAGGGGAGCCATTACTCGTTACCAAGTAAGTTTTTATGCTAACAACTATTTTGAGTAAAATACCAATAGTGTCCAGTGCCTTTAAACCTCACGTTGAACAAACGAAACGAGGAAACAGTGAGTACAGTCTATGTCTCATCTCATGTCTGGTTTCTGAAGCAACAATATTCTCTGAAAGTTTTGGAGCCTTAAAGGCAGTGGACATTATTGGTAATTGTCAAAGACTAGCCTTCACAGTTGGTGTATCTCAACATATGAAAAAAATAACAAACCTGTGAAAATTTTAGCCCAATCGGTCATCGAACTTGCGAGATAATAATGAAAGAAAAAACACCCTTGTCACACGAAGTTGTGTGCGTTTAGATGGTTGATTTCGAGACCTCAAGTTCTAAATATGAGGTCTCGAAATCAAATTTGTGGAAAATTACTTCTTTCTCGAAAACTACTCCACTTCAGAGGGAGCCGTTTCTCACAATGTTTTATACCATCAACCTCTCCCCATTACTCGTCACCAAGAAAGGTTTTATGCTAATAATTATTTTGAGTAATTACCAATAGTGTCCACTGCCTTTAACACTACTATGTCCTTAGTTCGATTCACGACTAAAGGCCATAAAAGGTTTTTAATGTTGGTGGTTCTGTCCAATAGCATTCTGTCTGGGTCCACCGGTTTTCCTCCCTTCGGAAAGAAAATCAAAAGATTTCCCCCAAAATTCCTCCAAAAGTTGATTGTCTCTTCCACCATTAAATTGCTGGGCAAACCAATTATACTGCCATAACTGGGGTGTTAAAGCTAACACCATTGGTGTATATCATAGGGTGCTTAATGTCACAAATTGTCTTGGCAGAATTAGTGTTGGTTCACCAAATGGTGTAAACTGTGATTTTCTTGTCGGTATAAAAATTAATGCGACAACAACTATGATGTAAGTTCACCCCAGGTTTTGCAGTTATTCACGAGATAACCCCGGGATTTGTGTTAATAATGTGAACGCAAAGATATGTGACAGTTATGTTATAAATGAAACTTCGATGAATATTCCCATGAGTTTAACTTCCTTGGAATTGGCTCTGCAAAGTGTACAATTTAGCTGCTTAGCAAAGTTTAATATCATAATTACAAATCACTATATCACCTTTGTTTATAATATTAATGATTAATTTTGGTTAAAACGGTGGGACAAATTTCATAAAGTCTGTAAGCACAAAAAGTTGTTAAGCACAGGAAAAAAGTGCTTCCAAAACAGGTTACCAGCCAGCATTCCATTAAGTTTACATTGTTTTGACTGGCGCCCCACTCAATCACTAATTGTTTTGCTTAGCAAATAAATTGGTTGAGCAGTATTTTCTGCTAAACAGCTTTATGAAATTGGGTCCTGAGAAGATTGGTAACATCAGTCAAACTGGATCTAGTGTTTTTCATTGTATCCTGTTTACAGAGGGTCCATCAAACGAAAATCAGTCTGTTAGATTTTATACTTTAGGCGTCATTTCTGAAAAATTAGGATGATCGTCAGTTCCTGAATAGCAAGTTGTGTCTTCCTGTTTAATTGTTGTGGCCTGACTTTGTTTTGAAACAACCTGCAGTAACGAGGGGGATGTCGTTGTTAAACTTGGTGTACATAAGTTGAACTCGATTTCACGAAGCACAGAGATACACCAAGTCTTTGTAGGCAACATTGTTTGATGCTTAGTAATGTGTTGCGTTTCAAGACACTGGACACTATTGGTAATGTCAAAGACCAGTCTTCTCACTTGGTGTATCTCATTGCATAAAATAACAAACCTGTGAAAATATTAATTGGTTTTACCCATACACCGATGTGTGTTAGCACTGTATACTCAGTACTTTCTACGACCCTTGCAATTCTAGAGCAGTGTCTTACCAACTATAGACTACCGAAGTTGCCCGGTAGCTAGAGGCAGTTCGAATCCTATGTTTTGGCAGCGGGTACCGCGCAACGATAATAAACCTGTGAAAATTTGAGCTCAGTATTGGTCGTCTACGTTGCGAGATAATAATGAAAGAAAAAACACCCTTGTCACACGAAGTTGTGTGCTTTCAGATGCTTGATTTCGAGACCTCAAAATGTCTCGAAATTAAATTCGTGGAAAATTACTTCTTTCTCGTTACATCAGAGGGAGCCGTTTCTCACAATGCTTTATACCATCAACCTCTCCCCATTACTCGTTACCAAGTTAGGTTTTATGCTAATAATTATTTTGAGTAATTACCAATAGGGTCCACTGCCTTTAATCAGCTCTGAGAAATTAGCATAACTTAGACAATGTATTTGTTTGTTTACATGTTCTTGTTTTGTCACTTTTATTATCGGCTCCGTCTGTCAGTATTCTTGCCCATTTTCTTTCACATTTTTAAATACTGGTGAGAGATTAAAACATTTACTCAGTGCATTCAGACTATGTTACCAAAATTAAAACTAGTAATTTATTTTGCCGACGGATTTTTTTTTTTTACGATTATGTGTTTGATTTATTTTATTTATTTAATAACCCTGGTGAAACCTTTCAGCGCGAATACTGACTTTCAAAGGTACCAAGCAATAAAACATCCACGATTTTTTTTATATATATAAATACAGCTACAATAAACATACTGGAATTTTTTAATTAAAGTTACGCAAACAAAATTGAAATTATTAAGTTCTGAACCAACCAACGCCTTCCAAGAAATAAGTAAAAGGCAAACAAAGAAAATACACACAAAATACAAAATCACATTATGTCAAATGCAGATGAAAAAACCCATTATTTTTGTTGACAAGACAATTGGCTACAGTTGAAGGCAGATGTGATTGTGATTTGGAGATAAAAAAATACTTTTTTATAGATTATCATTGTAGCGAGTAGTTGGGATAAATAATACGGTGTTTCAATAATATACATTTAATTTTTAAATTTAGTATATTCCCGTTAATCTTTTAAGTTGAACAATCTTTTAAATCGGATTTTCAATCAACTTGTTTATGATTATGCAAATCACATTACCGCGCTTGCGCATTGACAAATAATTGGTTGACACAGAGGTGTCAATCCCATGGGGAGAGGAATCCCCCTAGCCCCCCCCCCTCCCCATTTGTTTTCACAATTTAAATCTATTTATACTCACTTTCCTTATTGACTGATTTTTTTTAAATGAAGATCGCGACTTACCATTTTCGTTCAAGTGTAGGTCTTTAAACCAAAACAAATGTTGTCCTCAATTATAAGTTACCCAATTATAAGTAGATCAGCCTATAGAGGCAAATTACCGTATAAGCAGGGCCCAATTTCATAGAGCTGCTAAGCACAAAAATTTGCTTAGCATGAAATTTCATCCTTGATAAAAACGGAATTACCAACAAAATTTCCATTTGTTTCATGTTGCTTGTTACTGGTCTTCAGCTGTTGTTTGCTTGTCCTAAAAGTCACTTAGGAAAATTAGTTGGTATTCCTGTTTTTATTAAGAAGGAAATTTCATGTTAAGCAAATTTTTGTGCTTAGCAGCGCTATGAAATGGGCCCAAGTCCGTGAAAACTCACAGCTAAATTAAACAAAAAACTGGTGCGCTCTACTTCTTTACTTTGTACCTTTAATATTGTTGGTGCCATTCGTTGACCTTTGACCTTTTCACTGTAAAGTCCGGTTCATACTTCCTGCTAATGCGAATGCGACGCGAACTTGACGTGAATTTGACGTCACAACTATCCTTTCGCAGCGATATTCGCAAGTGAGTTGCCCAGAGCTGAACTGCTGCGAAATTCGTTTCTAATTTTGTGACGTCAACATTCGCTCCGCGTTCGCATTCGCAGGAAGTATGACCCAGGCTTTATGGTAGTATATGTTGGTTGATTGTAAGTTGTTTTGTCTCTTTAACAATCTTGCTTGTCCCCAATACTGTGTGTTTAAACTGTCTACTTTATATAAAAAAATGTGTACAGTGCAATTCAACCTATCGGTTGCCACACTGAACATTCGTTTTAATGTTGTCTTGTGAAATAAACCAATAAACATGAATGCTATTGACGTATAGTCTCGTCAGATATTGTGATGTCTGCATAATCGACCGTTTCAGTTTGCGGTGGACATGTTTTGCCCACTTCGCCGCCCGTAGCTAGGTCTAGTTCCGCGTATGTAACATCTCTGTCCTCGTGTATTTCGTCCGTCTCTTCACAGCCCGAGTCCACGCTGCTCATATCCCACGTGGAAGC
Source organism: Asterias amurensis (assembly GCF_032118995.1). NCBI lineage: Eukaryota > Metazoa > Echinodermata > Asteroidea > Forcipulatida > Asteriidae > Asterias > Asterias amurensis. The sequence goes on from NC_092661.1 coordinate 14,855,701, forward strand.
ATCCGAGAATCCATCATAGTCGGCATCGTCGGTATCCACGGAGAGATAGTGGGCACCGACGGCAGAGGGCGGGCTCTCCACAGGCAGATGCGCGTCGATGCCGTCAGCGTGTGGTCTACCATGGTGTTTCTTCCTCTTTTTCTTCGTCTGATCTGGCTTCGCGTACAGTGCGTCCAGCTCGTCGCCATCTTGTTTCACGTCATCTGAGGTCACAACTGGTGTAGGGTTGTCACCGGAGGTGGCGTTTTCGTCTCGGGCTGCTCCTTCGATCCTCACGTCGTGAACTCGGAACTTCCACACGGGAGGCGGTGGGTTAACAATCACCTCGATGGTTTTCAGCCGAACCGAGTCACGCGTCACCAAGTCTTGATTTGAAGTGCTCACAGTCGACAGCCTCAACGATCTCAAACGCTCGATGGCTTTGTTCTTCTGCAATTTTCTCTTGAGCACCCGGCCACCTTTGGGGCCCCCTTTCTTCTTGTAGACTAAGTAGACGATCGCCACGATGACCAGGGCACAGATTGCCAAGAGGCTGATCACTGCAGCGACCGCACCGTTCCCAGATTCAGCGCTGTTGTCCGATGGGTTCTGCTGTGGGGAAAGTTTTTCGCCGCAGTTCTCCACGCACCCGTGCACGTTAATAACAACACCGGTACCATGTTCCGTGGTCGCGTGAGTTCCTGTGGTATCTGCTACCTCAGCTTTGGTGGATACCTGATATGTTACTCCAGGCGTAATCCCTGATGTAGTGTCTTGGTTTCTGGCGATCGTAGTACTGAGTGAAGAGACTTCATCAGGCTGGGCTGTTGGGGTTGTTGTCTGTTGATTTGTGATCTCCGCTTGAGTTGATGATACGTGTAGTTCTGCCAAGCCGAACGTCTTGGTAATTGCATTCATGACGACGCAACGCACCATCATGCTGTTGTCCTCTGCAGTTAGCCTCGTGATGGTAAAAGTAGATGAGTCTCCATTATTCACAACAGAGAACCTTCCCTTACTCTCAGCTATCTTGATGGTACTATCTCCTGATCCGTACAGCCATCGATACCTCTGCACCGATGGGATGGCCGTTCCACGGCATCGGAACGTCGCTTTGCCCGCAATGACAGCGTTCAGGACGCTCGGGGTGACTTCGGCCCGTATGGGAACAGCAAGAGGTGTCACGCTGCAGTTCATGCCGTTCCGTGTTGTTGAAAATGATGACCCAACTAGGCAGGTGAACTCAGCAAAGTTGTCCGCTTCGGCAAGAGTCTTGACAAACGAGATACCGTGTTCATTGGCCAGGTGGGCCTCTGGTTGGATCTGAACCGTACCGTCCATCCACCACGTCAGCATGTCAGGGGAGATGCCTCTTGGAGCGATGCAAGAGAAGGTGACGGTCTGCCCGAGAGTTGGGGCCTCGGGGTAGATACTGCAACGCAGCGGTTCGTTACTGGCCTCCTGCACTACACTAAGGCTGCCTGGGTCCGTGCGACTCGTCCCGCCTTGGTCGACAGCCACACACTGGTACTGGCCAGAATCAGCGAGTTCCGCGTTGGTGATCATTAAGTTATACGTGAAGACATCACGGACGTTACTGGTGTCCAGAGAGTATCTTTCTGCACCGAATCCTTTCGCCTGAACGGACTGGCCAATCGTAACATAGACCCCACCACCACTTCTCATACCCTTGTACCAATACATTGTCATGGATCCTTGGACGTTGATAAGATCCACCGAGCATTGTAGAATGGCAGTTTCACCGACATGAACGACCACGGTGCCGGGTGTGTCGATAAAACCAGCCGCCGTCGAGAAGGGCAAAAACACGGCGAAGGTAACGACAAGAGCACGCCAACACAACGCCATCTCTTTGGTGTGGAGTCTCTAGAACAGTCCACTGGAAAATGAAACTCGTCCTGTCTGTATACAATACGTTCTCGTGACTGCCTGGTTTAGGGGAATGGATAACTATCAATTATATTGGCTTTGTTTCCGGCCTCAACTGACATGAGCGGTTGTTGTGAGGGCCATATTTTGTGAGGTGTTTCCTGCCCAATGTCCTGTGAATAACAAGGACATCAACTTATGTGAGGAAATCCTCTTTAATCATGAAGGCGTAGGTATATAAGAAAAAGTCATAACATACCTGGAAGGACCGTAAACAAGGTTGAAAGGGCACTGGGAACTTTTGGTAATTACTCAAAATAATTTTTAGTATAAAAACTATGGATAGCTGCTCCCTCTGAAGTAGCGTAGTTTTTGAGAAAGAGGTAATTTCTCACTTAAATTTAAAAAAAATCTGAAATCACACAAAGAAATGCAACAAGGTTTTTTTCAAATTCTTTATACGAAAGACAGGTACTTGCTATTCAGATCCAGTGATTCCATTAAATACAACGATGTCACAGTAGATAAATACATTAACTAAAAGCTTCCGTATATGTGCTTTGATTGGTCCGAGTGTTTGTGCAGCTGACAAACATCACCTTGGACGACCATTCAAAACAGAGATATGTAAAGCTTACTTTCGGTCGTCTGCATGCTATGTCCACGTGTGTATTATGTACAGTCATGTACTGTACTTGCATGCAATGTTGGTGTAGAATTCGACTGCGTGTCTCTATGTGAAATGAGTGTAGGTGAAATGTGAAGATGGACGGAGAATGGCCGATGTTCAGGCTATTTCTATTCCCCCATTATTGGAAATTAACACGGGCTGGGGTCCGTTTTGGCGGCAGTAACCAGAAACTGTTTCGGTTGTTGGTCGTTGGTTCTGCTCTTCAGACTGTGAGCTCATAACTGTTTTGGTTATGACGTCAGAAACAATTATTGATTACAGCCGCCAAAACGCGTCCCTGGAGGAGGTTGATTGAATAGAGGGCGCTATCAGACCAATTGTGTCTAATACACTATTTGCAACATTGAATAAACGTGTATATCTATCTATCTATCTATCTACTTTGTTGATAAACAAACTGCGCTGTCAAATGTTGGCAAAACAATTTTTTGTGCTAAAACAAATTATGCCCAAATTCATTATTTGTTTTTGTAAAGATTAAAAGCAGTGGACACTATTGGTAATTACTCGAAAAAATTACTAGCATAAAACCTAGTATAGTATCATACACTGTGAGAAACGGCTCCCTCTGAAGTGGATTAGTTTTCGAGAAAGAAGTAATTTCCCACGAATTTGATTTCGAGACCTCTTACAATTTGACGTCTTGAAATCAAGCATCTGAAAGCACACAACTTCGTGTGGCAAGGGTGTTTTTTCCCTTTATTAAGCCCTTTTCACACTACAGAGGCATTTCCCGGTAAATAAACTCCCGGGAAAATCCTGGGAGCTTTTAACCCCACCGCCACCCCAGCAACCGTTCTCATTATCCCAATTGGTAATTCCCGGGAGTACGATTTCCCAGAAATATGAGCGGTCATTTCACAAATACGATCAAACCCCAGGAAATGTGGTAAACAGGTTAGCCCATGCGGAAGTTACCAATGTTTGTGGACGAAAGTCCGTTCCCACAATGCCACACGGCCGGCTGCAAAATCCTTGTTGCCACATGCGACCCAAAATGGCTGCATATTAATTGTGTGTTTGCGTGTTGTTATACCAATATTTGAAGACGATCGCTGTGACAGTGTTTTAAAGACATGCGGTATAACAATCAGATGAAATTTGTTGTACGATTGACGGGTTTCATGGCACTTGCTGGAAGTATTGGTCAAAGGTCAATCTGGTCTACCAAGAAGAGCGGCCACTGGTGGGAGCAAGTTGCTATTAGGAAATGCGAAAGGGAGCTCTCTACTCTGCGACAGTTTTTTTTTCTTTCTTTTGAGAACTGTAATTGAATGGACTTTTGTGTCCGTGTTTTACCCAGAGGTTTTGTGTTGGCATTCATCTCAATTTGTGCCTGTTCACACTATAGTTGTTTCCCGGGAAATTCCCGGGAACTTTTGGTTGATCTGTTCACACTACAAAAATACTCCGGGGAATTTCCCGGGAAATGACGTTTTCCCAGGAAATGATTAACCCTGCTCAGGGGCAGGGTTAAGGGATTCAACCCTGGGGTAAGGCCTATAAATTTTCTGAATGGCATTTTCGAAGGATTGCATAACAATGTCCATGATGTTAGGGCCAAGGTAATTAAAGTTTTTACAGAAAAATTACCGCATGGTCGATTTTGCACAATCTGACAATAGCAGTAGAAAGAAAAAGAAGCATTCTTCCCTTCCAACATCAACAGTGCTGTTTTCCTATCGTGCAAAGAAAGAACACTGAATAGGCTTTAACCCTATATTATTGGCTAGCATTTTTTTCATGGCTTCATAAAGACTTTTAAATGTATGTTTCTTCTATAAAAAAACAAAATTGCAGGAGAACACTTTTGCAATAGAAAATATTTAGGCCTTGAAAAACAAAACTAGTATCCTACCGACCTACAAGTCCTTTTCCCCAAGGTTTTCAGTTTTTTTCTGCAATGGGCAGGGGTCCGTTCATATCCAGCTTCACGCAGGCAGTCGGCCAATTTTCCCGTTTATTGTAGGCCTATGTGCCCATCTAGCTGTTTTTGGACTGCATCGTCGGCCCAAAATGCAACTAGTTTCAAAATGTCATCATCACTCCATCGGTCACTTCTACCCATCGTAAAAAAAATTGAGCAAAAAATTGAACTAAAATATTTACTGTCAGGTGGTAGACAGCAATGTCGATCGAAGAACTCAAATCTGACTCCTGACAACACAAGTCCACCAACGGCCAAGTACACACATCGCGTTAGCCTTGTCCAAGGCTCTTTACGCAAGCACCGGCCCTCTCTGACTTCACGAAATGCATATACTATACCGCACGGCACATAACAGTACTTGATACCGCGGGGTCGAAGCATGGCTTTCGAGGTATCAACGAGGTTACAGAACGAGGCCGGATCGCGCCTCGTTTTGTAACCTCGTTGATACCTCGAAAGCCATGCTTCGACCCCGCGGTATCAAGTACTGTTATGTGCCGTGCAGTATAGTATCTATGCATTTCGTGAAGTCAGAGCGGGCCGGTGCTTGCGTAAAGAGCCTTGGACAAGGCTAACATCGCGTGTGTGCGAGAAGGAAGCTTGTTCACGCCAACTGTTTATTCTATTCCAATTCCATTCACGTGGTCTATTTTTTTAATTCATATATTTATTTGTAAATTAAAGATGTAATTCACTTTTATTTTCGTACCTAAATGTAAACACTTTCAGAAGGAGAAATCAAAAAAGGGCTATTGTTACCGCGCGAATTATTTGGCGCGCTATTTTTGACGTCTGTGACCTTTCGAGATTAATGACGTCTCAACACAGTGGAAGCAAAAGGTGGGGTAAGTTAAACACACTTTCTTTCTCACTAGCTGCTTTTTTTTCCTGGGTCTAACTCATTTAACCCTACCCCTGAGCAGGGTTAATTATTTCCCGGGAATAAGCTATTTCCCGCGAATTTTTGTGTAGTGTGAACAGATCGACCAAAAGTTCCCGGGAATTTCCCGGGAAATACCTGTAGTGTGAAAAGGGCTATAGTTATCTTGCAACTTCGATGACCGATTGAGCTCAAATTTTCATAGGTTTGTTATTTTATGCATATTTTGAGGTACAGCAAGTGAGAAGACTGGTCTTAGACAATTACCAATAGTGTCCAGGGTCTTTAATGAGCTGAAATATCTCTTATGATTTGTGGATTTGCTTTCAAATTTACTTTTTATATTTGGGTAACATTTCTACAAGTTTTGGCTAATTGTTTTTTATTTCAATTACGGCTTACCATGGTTTTCCAACCTCCGTTGGCTGTATATTTGAAGGTTGTCATCCGCTTCCCCATTCCCCATTATGTGAATGGGTATTGCATGTCTAGACCGTTTTTATAAACGTTTTTCTCGGCAGACTGAACCTTATGCCCCTGTCACACGAGGCAACTTACATTCTAGGGGTGGATTTCACAAAGAGTTAAGACTATTCCTATCTCTAGGAAGGACAAGTTACTTGTGCTAACTTAGGACTAGCTATACGTTTTTCATATCTCCTAGGACTAGTCCTAACTCTTTGTGAAACCTCAAAGAAGAAAAGCCATTAAAATTTTAATGTTCACATACTTTTATAGGGGATTGTAAGACATCATTTGAAAAATAACTCATGTACTACCAAAGTGGTCCTGTAGCATGCACTGCAGTTGGTTGCCTCCAAGTTGCCTGTAAAAGTTGCCTTGTGGGACAAGGCCTTAAGGTTTTAAGCACATTTTCATCATTTTGTCTTGCCCTCTTGGTATCTTTTGTATCTCTCTTGTGTGTACTTTTTATGAACTTTTATGAGAGAAATGAAATAAACGAATGTCAAGGAAACCATCCGCATTTGTTTGGAACCAAATCAACTCAGAACAAGCTGCACAACTGCCCCCTATGAGGAAAAGTCTAAACAATTTTAATTTGTTTTTCCTAAATTGCAAAATGGCAGTCCAATATTTCTGGCTTGGACTTCAAGTTGCCAAGACATTGAGACGGAAACATCTAACGATATTTGGTACCAACAACCACGTCTGTTAGCAGAAGCCGGATACGAAAAAAAAATCAGCCCTTTTTGAATCCACGCCCTTGGCTCCTGAAACGGCTCAGGCATGCTAGGCCCCTCGGTTGTTTTTGACAGTAATTACGCGTACATGCTCAGGGCTCCAGAGGAGAGAACGGAGCATTCTTCCCTTCAAACATCAACAGTGCTGTTTTCCGTATTGTGCAAAGAAAGAACACGGAATAGGCTTTAACCCTATATTATTATTGGCTAGCATTTTTTCATGGTTTCATAAAGACTTTTAAATGTATGTTTCTTCTATAAAAAAAATTGCAGGAGAACACATTTGCAATAGAAAATATTTAGGCCTTGAAAAACAAAACTAGTATCCTACCGACCTATAAGTCCTTTTTCCCAAGGTTTTCAGTTTTTTTCTGCAATGGGCAGGGGTCCATTCATATCCAGCACCACGCAGGCAGTCGGCCAATTTTGAGAAAACTTTCCCGTTTCTTGTAGGCCTATATGCCCATCTAGCTGTTTTTGGACTGCATCGTCAGCCCAAAATGCAACTACGGTTTCAAAATTTCATCATCACTCCATCGGTCACTTCTACCCATCGTAAGAAATTGAGCAAAAAAATGAACTAAAATATTTACTGTCAGGTGGTAGACAGCAATGTCGATCGAAGAACTCAAATCTTACTCTGGACAACACAAGTCCACCAACGGCCAAGTACACACATCGCGTGTGTACGAGAAGGAAGCTTGTTCACGCCAACGGTTTATTCCAATTCCAATTCCATTCACGTGATCTATTTTTTTTAATTCATATATTTATTTGTAAATTACAGATGTAATTCACTTTTATTTTCGTACCTAAATGTAAACACTTTCAGAAGGAGAAAACCAAAAAGGGCTATTGTTACCGCGCGAATTATTTGGCGCGCTATTTTTGACGTGTGTGACCTTTCGAGATTTTGCGTCTCAACACAGTTCAAGCAACAGGTGGGGTATGTTAAACCCGCTTTCGTTCTCACTAGCTGTTTTTCCCCCCGGGGTTAACTCATTTAACCCTACCCCTGTACAGGGTTAATTATTTCCCGGGAATAAGCTATTTCCCGGGAATTGTTTTGTAGTGTGAACAGATCGACCAAAAGTTCCCGGGAATTTCCCGGGAAATACCTGTAGTGTGAAAAGGGCTATAGTTATCTTGCAACTTCGATGACCGATTGAGCTCAAATTTTTACAGGTTTGTTATTTTATATACATGCTGAGATACAGCAAGTGAGAAGACTGGTCTTTGACAATTACCAATAATGTCCAGGGTCTTTAGTGAGCTGAAATATCTCTTATGATTTGTGGATTTGCTTTCAAAGAGTTAAACTTTCATTTTTTGTTTTTACTTTTTATATTTGGGTAACATTTCTACAAGTTCTGGCTAATTGTTTTTTTATTTCAATTACGGCTTTCCATGGTTTTCCAACCTCGGTTGGCTGTATATTTGAAGGTTGTCATCCTTTTCCCCATTCCCCATTATGTGAATGGATATTGCATGTCTAGACCGTTTTTATAAACGTTTTTCTCGGCAGACTGAACCCTGTCACACGAGGCAACTTACATTCTAGGGGTGGATTTCACAAAGAGTTAAGACTAGTCCTGTCTCTAGTAAGGACAAGTTACTTGTGCTAACTTAGGACTAGCTATACGTTTTTCATATCTCCTAGGACTAGTCCTAACTCTTTGTGAAAATCGACCCCAGGCAACCTCAAAGAAGAAAAGCCATTAAAATTTTAATGTTCACATACTTTTATAGGGGAGTGCAAGACATTATTTGAAAATGACTCATGTGCTACTTAATAAGTGGTCCTGTAGCATGCACTGCGGTTGGTTGCCTCCAAGTTCCCTGTAAAAGTTGCCTTGTGGGACAAGGCCTTAAGGTTTAAAGCACATTTTCATCATTTGTCTTGCCCTCTTGGTATCTTTTTTATCTCTCTTGGGTGTACTTTTTATGAACTTTTATGAGAGAAATGAAATAAACGAATGTCAAGGAAACCATCCGCATTTGTTTGGAACCAAATCAACTCAGAACAAGCTGCAAAACTTCCCCCTATGAGGAAAAGTCTAAACAATTTTAATTTTTTTTTCCTAAATTGCAAAATGGCAGTCCAATATTTCTGGCTTGGACTTCAAGTTGCCAAGACGTTGAGCAGGAAACATCTAACGATATTTGGTACCAAAAAACCACGTCTGTTAGCAGTAGCCGGATACGATAAAAAAAATCAGCCCTTTTTGAATCCACGCCCTCTGCTACTGAAATGGCTCAGGCACGCTAGGCCCCACGGTTGTTTTTGACAGTAATTACGCGTACATGCTCAGGGTTTCAGACGAGAGAACGGAGCCCAAAGCCGCATCCAAAGCCGAAGCCGAGAATGTTCATTATTTATTCACATATAAACCAGCACAACATTCAAGAAGAGACACTTCATTTCTTAAACTCCCTAACAGTCAAACTACGGCCAGAGTTGTTCTTTTCTACTGGACTGTTCTTGACTCCACACCAAAAATGGCGTTGTGTTGGTGTGCTCTTGTCATCGCCTTCGCCGTGTTTTTGCCGTTTTTGACGGCAGCTGGTTTTATCGACACACCCGGCAATGTGACTGTTCATGTCGGTGAAACTGCCATTCTGCAATGCTCGGTGGATACTAACAACTTTCAAAAGTTTATGATAATGAGATGGTACAAGTCAACGATACACGACGGTTTTTATGTTGCGGTTGGCGAGTCTGTTCGGGCGAAAGGAATCGGTGCAGGAAAATACTCTCTGGACACCAGTAACGTCGGTGGTGTCTTTTCATATAACCTAACGATCACCAAAGCAGAAGTCGCTGACTCTGGCCAGTACCAATGTGGGGCTACTGACCGAGACGGGACAAGGCGCACGGAACCCGGCAGTCTCACTGTCACGGTGCAAGAAACTAACAACAAAACTATGAATTGCAGTATCTACCCCGAGGCCCCAACTCTCGGGCAGACCGTCACCTTCTCTTGCATCGCTCCAAGAGGCATCTCCCCTGACATGCTGACGTGGTGGATGGACGGTACGGTTCAGATCCAACCAGAGGCCAACCTGACCAATGAACACGGCATCTCGTTTGTCAAGACTCTTGCCGAAGCGGACAACTTTGCTGAGTTCACCTGCCTGGTTGGGTCATCATTTCACGGAACACGGAACGGCATGAACTGCAGAGTGACACCTCTTGCTGTGCCCATACGGGCCGTAGTCACCCCGAGCGTCCTGAACGCGGCCATTGCGGGCAATGCGACGTTCCGATGCCGTGGAACGGCCATCCCATCGGTGCAGAGGTATCGATGGCTGTACGGATCGGGAGATAGTACCATCAAGATAGCTGAGAGCAAGGGAAGGTTTTCTGTTGTGAATAACGGAGACTCATCTACTTTTACCATCACGAGGCTAACTGCAGAGGACAACAACATGATGGTGCGTTGCGTCGTCAGGAATGTAATAACGAAGACGTTCGACTTGGCAGAACTACACGTATCAACAACTCAAGCAGAGATCACAAGTCAACAGAAAACAACCCCTTCAACCCAACTCCATGAAGTCTCTTCACTCAGTACTACGAACCAAGACAGAACATCGGGGACTAGTGGGACTTTTAGCTCGGCGGAACTACACTTATCAACAACCCAAATCCCGACTCAACAGCCAACAACCCCGGTAGCAAAGACTGATGGGGTCTCTTCACTGAGTACTACGATCGCCAGAAACCAAGACAGAACATCAGGGACTAGTGGGACTTTTAGCTCGGCGAAACTACACTTATCAACAACCCAAATCCCGACTCAACAGGCAACAACCCCGGCAGCAAAGACTGATGAGGTCTCTTCACTGAATACTACGATCGCCAGAAACCAAGAGAGAACATCGGGGACTAGTGGGACTTTTAGCTCGGCGGAACTACACTTATCAACAACCATCCTGTCAACAACCCAAATCCCGCCTCAACAGCCAACAACCCCGGCAGCAAAGACTGATGAAGTCTCTTCACTCAGTACTACGATCGCCAGAAACCAAGAGAGAACATCAGGGACTAGTGGGACTTTTAGATCGGCGCAACTACAAAAATCAGCAAACCAAGTGGAGTTCAAGAGTCAAGAGACAACAACCCCTTCAACCCAACTCCATGAAGTCTCTTCACTCAGTACTACGATCGCAAGAAACCAAGACAGAACATCGGGGACTAGTGGGACTTTTAGCTCGGCGGAACTACACTTATCAACAACCATCCTGTCAACAACCCAAATCCCGACTCAACAGCCAACAACCCCGGCAGCAAAGACTGATGGGGTCTCTCCACTCAGTACTACGATCCCCAGAAACCAAGACACAACATCGGGGACTAGTGGGACTTTTAGCTCGGCGGAACCACACTTATCAACAACCCAAATCCCAACTCAACAGCCAACAACCCCGGCAGCAAAGACTGATGAAGTCTCTTCACTTAGTACTACGATCGCCAGAAACAAAGACAGAACATCAGGGACTAGTGGGACTTTTAGCTCGGCGGAACTACACTTATCAACAACCCAAATCCCGACTCAACAGCCAACAACCCCGGCAGCAAAGACTGATGAGGTCTCTTCACTCAGTACTACGATCGCCACAAATCAAAACAGCACGTCGGGGACTACGGACACTTTTAGCTCTGCAGAACTAAACGTATCAACAACCCAAATCCCAACTCAACAGCCAACAACCCCTGCAGCAAAGACTGATGAAGTCTCTTCACTCAGTACTATGATCGCCACAAATCAAAACAGCACGTCGGGTACAACGGGGACTTTTAGCTCGGCGGAACTACACTTATCAACAACCCAAATCCCAACTCAACAGCCAACAACCCCGGCAGCAAAGACTGATGAGGTCTCCTCACTCAGTACTACGATCGCCAGAAACCAAGACAGCACGTCGGGGACAACGGGGACTTTTAGCTCTGCAGAACTAAACTTAACAACAAATCAACTTGAGATCACGGGTCAACAGACAACACCCCCAGCATCCCACCAGACTGTTGAAGTTTCTACAATGAGCACTACAATCGCCACGACATTTCAAGACACGACTGAGACCAAGCCCATCTCGCAGCCAGCCATGAAATCCACGCAAGATGGGGCAATAGAAACCACACAAAACCACACGACTGCGGAAAATCATTATAATGGTGTAACAACTTATCCGACAGAGAAGAGCCCATCTGAAAACGGACGTAGAACCGCACACCGTGCTTCCTCTGCAGTGTTCAGCCTTCTGTCCCTCTGTGCCCTGCTCGTCGTCGGGGCGACAGTGTACATGTTCGTAGTCTACACGAAGAAGAGAGATACCGCAGTTTGTGGTAGGAGGCTCTGGAGCAAATCACAGAGGCTGTCGATTTTGAGCAATTCGCACCACGACAAGGCTTTGGGAGACTCGGTTCGGCTGAAAACAATCAAGGTGATGGTTAACACAACCACTCCAGAGTGGATGTTCCGCGTTCACGACGTGACAAACGAAGACGCAGCCCAAGACGAAAACGCCACCACCGGTGACATCCCTTCACCAGTCGTGACGTCAGACGATGGGAGACAAGATGGCGACGAGATGGACGCGTTATACGCTAAGCCAGATCGGATGAAGAAGAACAACAAGAATCACCCTAGCAGCCCCCAAGCCGACGGCTCCGACACGCATCTGCCACTGGAGAGCCCGCCCTCTGCCGTCGCCGAACACCCCCTCTCCGTTGAGACCTACGCCGTTTAGCCGATGTTTCCACGTGACTGTGAGTTGCCCCAAGACGATAAAGCTCGATATTGGATAGTGCATGCGCTCAGTTGTAACTCGCTAAAGCGCGCCCTCCTATGATTGGTTTGTGGGGCAAGACTAGTCTCCGGCGTACTGGCGAGCTACCCCACAAACCAGTCATAGGAGGGCGCGTTTTAGCGAGTTACAACTGAGCGCAGTACACTATCCAATATCGAGCTTTATCGTCTTGGAGCAAGACTAGACAGTGAGCTGCATGGACTCTAAACTGGTCCCTTGTCTTCATCTGCATTGAAAGACAGGTATTTGTTTTACAAACCAGTGATGTCATTGGGACACAATGATTTCATTGGATAAACGTGCAGTGACGTCATATTTCCTCATCTGTGTGTTGATTGGTCCGAAGTAAACGGGGTGTAGCTGACAATCACCTCGGACCAATCAAAACACATATTTTGGAAAGCTTACTTTCTGTTGTCCGCATGCAATGTACATGAGCCAAGTTCGAGCTGCGACCATTTTCCAACAACTACTCATTGTTCCTGCATGATTACACGTATGAAAAAAATCCGGGGTACCAGGCAAAATCGCCCAATGGTCGATAATAGATCGTTATCATGGTGTAGCCATCTTGAATTTCTCCCATTGATATCAATGTTTCCAAACCGAGGCTGGAAGAACAAAATAGTCTGGTACCTTTTTTGCAAAATTTTAATTCGCATTCATTATTGCTATTTGATACGAGGAACATGACCAAGATGGAGGCAGCATGATAAAGGTCTATTGCTGGAACTTGCTCAATGTTAAATGGTGTTTGAAGCTTTGCATGGTGTGGAGAATAAGAGCATAAATATAAATATTAATAGTAAACTTGCGGGTACAACCATGGGTGAAAACTCTTTGGAGGGAGTGGTGGCTCTGAACAGAGCCGGTTTGGTCTCGACGTTTCGAAGACGAGCAGAGTATACTGTTCGAAACGTCGAGACCAAACCGGCTCTTGTCAGAGCCACGGTTGTACCCGCAAGTTTACTGTTAATATTTATATGTATAGTTGCTTTTGTTCAATGTTGTTGTTACTAGTTCCCGGTTTGAATGTGTTGCGGATTGGGTTTTTTAGTATATTCATTATTAGGCATTACTATTTTAAACGAGCGAATTTATTATTATTATAATTATGTGTATAGGACTATTGCTATTCAGAAGTATATTCGGAAGTTTAAAGAGCAACGAGGGGTTTTGGCTTGAGTAAGAAACTACGTTGCAACACTTTTTGAAATGATCCTCCAATGGGGCAGATGATCATGAGCCCGGATAGACAAAATATGGATTTTGGGCTTTCTTCCCCCCTTTAAAGGATTTGGGTACTTTTGTAAAGGGTTCATAGATTTACATTTAACTTACAGGGTTTGAAGATAATGATAGTGGAAAGCTTCCCTTCAAATATTATTTACTTAGGTGCTGTAGTTTTTGAGAAATGAGTAGAACAATGTCATGAAAATACGTTTGTAAATGCTTATAATTTTCGTCCCATGAGACGAAAATTATTTTCATGACATAGTTTTACTCATTTCCCCAAAACTACAGCACCTCAGCACGTAATATTTTCAGTGAAGCTTTCTACTATCGGTGTATCTTCAAACTGTGTAAGTTTTGTGTAAATCTGTGGACATTGTGCTTTTTTGTCCTACAAAAAGTACATACACCCTTTAAATACGGAGCATTAATTGCATAACGGCATTATTAAAAACACTGGACACTATTGATAATTGTCAAAGACTGTATGCATACCACAACAAACCTGTGAAAATTTGAGCTCAATTGGTCGTCGAAGTTGCGAGATGAAAAAAAAACACCTTGTCACACGAAGTTGTGTGCTTTCAGATTCTTGATTTCGAGACCCCAAATTCTAAATCTGAGGTCTCAAAATCAAACTCGCGGAAAATTACTTCTTTCTCTAAAACTACGTCACTTCAGAGGGAGCCATTTTTCACAATGTTTTATACTATCAACCTCTCCCCATTACTCCTTATCAAGTAAGGTTTATTTTGAGTAATTACCAATATTGTCCACTGCCTTTAATAACGTAGCCTCATCTCAAGCCAGAAATCGGGAGTATTACAGTACTAAACCCCTCACTGTGGTGTAAAACAAAATAATGCTGACATGCCTTCATTATCTGGTCGCCATCTTCTTTCTCTTATGTACCAACAAAAGTTGATCTTCCCCAAAATGAGGCTGGAAAGAGACAAGTTGATACCATTAAAGATGCTATGTCAGATATTTGGCCCCAAACATTAAAAAATAGATTTTTTTTCAGTGAATGGTAATTCAAAGAGTATCACCCGCTCTAACGAAAACAAGTTTAACTTTTACTTTTAATGGTTAGGAACCATGACAAAAATTAAAAACGTTTCTGATAAAACACATAAAAAATTGGTCACGCGATATGTTGTCGGGATCCCGACAAAAACTAATTTTGAGCACTTTATTTCACTGCTACTAATAATTGGCGGACTTTTTCGAGTAATAGCTCAAATGAAAGCTCGTAACTTTCTCGACCCCCATCAAAATACCTATTGAATTTTAAATCAAAACCTTTGGGTCAAATCAGCCAAAAATCTGACATAGCATCTTTAAATACAAAACTAATGTGCATAGGATTTGAGGCGTTGCATGGTGAGGTATCAATATATATTTGGTTTGCTGTAACACCATGTGTGTATCTACTTGCATAAAGTTTGTTCTTAGAGAACTGTCTTTCGTTATTCTACTCCTGCGGAGTATATTAATCGGATGTTCGGGAGACTTCTCAGATATGAAAAGAACTGTCCTGCTTTTTAACTATTACCCGGGCGGAAGGTTTAGACAATTACCTGGGACTACTACTTTAGCTTATGGGATCGTAATTAAAGCTTAGGATCGTGATTAACTCCACTACCACGGAGTCAGTTCTTGGATTGGTCTCAACTTTCGACTAGCTTAATCGTCAGGAGATAGTGTATAAATACGTTATTAAGGAAGTATTGAGCAATTTGGCTACAATGTGATAACAGTAATTTGACCTTTCATAAATTACGCTTAATATTACATTGTATACAGAGATTGGAAAAATGCCCATCCATTTGGAAATTGTGTGGCATGTTACTTAAGATCGTGCCTTTTCCTTTTAAACTTGCCAATCTAGTTTCGGTTGGATTCGGGTTCTTTAGTGTGTATATCTATTAGAACTGCAAAGGTCGTGGGTTCATAAAAATTGTAATGAACTTTAAAGACACTGGACACTATTGGTAATTGTCAAAGACCAGTCTTCTTACTTGGTGTATCTCAACAAATGCATAAAATAAACAAACCTGTGAAAATTTAAGCTCAATTGGTCGTCGAAGTTGCGAGATATTAATGAAAGAAAAGACACCCTTCCCTTGTCACACGAAGTTGTGTGCTTTCAGATGCTTGATTTCGAGACCTCAAAATCTAATTCTGAGGTCTCGAAAGCAATTCGTGGAAAATTACTTCTTTCTCGAAAACTACGTTACTTCAGAGGGAGCCGTTTCTCGCAATGTTTTATCAACCTCTCCCCATAACTCGTTACCAAGGTTTTATGCTAACAGTTATTTTAAGTAATTACCAAAAGTGTCCACTGCCTTTAAAGGCCTAGGACTAGTCCTAAGTTAGGACTACCTTTGTGAAATCCACCCCTGGGTTCTTTTACATGCGTTACATAACACATGGGACCAACGGCTTAACGTCCCATCCGAAGACGAAGCATTGGTTAAGTGTCTGGCTTAGGGACACAAGTGTCACGGCTATGAATGCGATACTGCAATGGGATTCATTTGAAAGCCAAGAATAAACAATGGGCCATATAAGTCCATTTGCAAGGGTCTGAAATTTTCACAAAGGCATTATCACAAAGCATTTTTTTAAACAAAATGTAACCTACACAAAAAACACCACTTGATGACTTTATTTTGAAGGGAGAAAAAGTACAGCAGCATTTTGGCAAGAAGGCAGGCCATGCTTGCTAAATGACATTTTATACGGCTGTTTGAGTATGCAAACACTCTCCATGCGAATATACTTTCTAAACAGCCGTTGCACTGTGCACGTTCACTTTGTTGGCAAAGTTTTTTTATCGGTGTACAGTCTTTACGCAAAGTCTTTAATTACAAACAAAAACATTTTTAATAATTAGTTTTAGTATTCTAGTCGCTTTGAGCCCTACCAAACAAGTGTGACTGGCTCAATGGGCTACAGAAGTATTGTGCCTTGAGACTAGAATCAGAAATAAAAGAAATGAACACTAAACAAAGAGTCTGACTTTATATCTAAGTAACCCGATATGTCAGCACATGGTCTAAACATTGATTTCCCTAATTTTATATGTATATATCTGAAAGTTAAAATTATTCCTTTCGTTCAAAGCGCTCATGCCTTGTGGAACTCATTGCCTCTCTGTCGTTTGGCACCTATCTCTAATATTCAACGCAGCACTCAACAGTTTTCTTCTTGATTCAACCCATACAACTCAAAGTTTTTAACTGTTTATATTATAATATTTTCCTTTTTTCCCCTGTGTACTAGCCTTTTATAAATGTTTTTATCGGCCGACTGAACTTTTAGGTTATAGGAAACGTTGTCTTCCTCAATCTTGCCTTCTCCATATCTTTTATATCTCTATTGTGTTTAATTTTACAGGCAGTGGACTCTATTGGTAATTACACAAAATAATTATTAGCATAAAACCTTACTTTGTAAGGAGTAATGGGGAGAGGTTGGTGGTAAAAAACATTGTGAGAAACAGCTCCCTCTGAAGTAGAGTAGTTTTCGAGAAAGAAGTAATTTTCCACGAATTTGATTTTGAGACCTCAAGTTTAGAATTTGAGGTCTCGAAATCAAGCATCTGAAAGCACACGACTTCGCGTGACAAGGGTGATTTTTTCTTTCATAGTTATCTCGCAACTCCGACGACCAATCGAGCTCAAATTTTCACAGGTTTGTTATTTTATGCATATGTTGAGATACGGCAAGTAAGAAGACTGGTCTTTGACAATTACCAATAGTGTCCACTGGCTTTAACAGTTTTCTTCTTGATTCAGCCCGTACAACTCAAAGTTTTTAACTGTTTATATTTTAATATTTTCCCTTTTCCCCCGTGTACCAGCCTTTTATAAATGTTTTTATCGGCCGACTGAACCTTTAGGTTATAGGAAACGTTGTCTTCCTCAATCTTGCCTTCTCCATCATCTTTTTTTATCTCTATTTTGTTTAATTTTAACGAACTTGTGGAGAGAAGAAAAAGAAATTGAACAAGCTGGGCCGCGTCCAACAATGTCACGTGAAACCATCCGCATTTGTTTGGAACCAAATCAACTCAGAACAAGCTGCAAAACTTCCCCTATGAGGAAAAGCCTAAACAATTTTTAATGTTTTTCCCGGATTGCGAACTGGCAGTTTATTATTTCTGGCTTGGAATTCAAGTTGCCAAGACATTGAGCAGGAAACATCGAACGATATTTGGTACCCAAACCAACATCTGTTAGCAGAAGCCGGATACAAAACAAAAATCCAAAAATCCAGCCCTTTTTGAATACACGACCTTGGCTCCATATATGGGTCAGGAGCTTGGCCCCGCGGTTGTTTTTGACAATAATATTATGCATACGTGCCCATAAGGGCTTCAGACGAGAGAACGGAGCCCGAAGCCGAATCCAAAGCCGAAGCCGAGAATGTTTATTATTTATTCACATATAAACCCAGCACAACATTCAAGAAGAGACACTCCACTTTTTAAACTCCCTAACAGACTTAATAAACTACGGCCAGAGTTGGTCTTTTCTACTGGACTGTTCTTGACTCCACACCAAAAAAATGGCGTTGTGTTGGTGTGCTCTTGTCATTACATTCGCCGTGTTTTTGCCGTTTTTGACAGCAGCTGGTTTTATCGACACACCCGGTAATGTGACTGTTCATGTCGGTGAAACTGCCATTCTGCAATGCTCGGTGGATCCTAACAACTTTCAAAAAGTAATGATAATGTATTGGTACAAGTCAACTATACACATCGGTTTGTATGTTACGATTGGCGAGTCTGTTCGGGAGGAAGGAATCGATGCAGAAAGATACTCTCTGGACACCAGTAACGTCGGTGGTGTCTTTACATATAACCTAAGGATTACCAATGCAGAAGTAGCTGACTCTGGCCAGTACCAGTGTAGGGCTACTGACCCAGACGGGACAAGGCGCACGGAACCCGGCATTCTCACTGTGGTGCAAGAAACTAACAACGAAACTATGAGTTGCAGTATCTACCCCGAGGCCCCAACTCTCGGACAGACCGTCACCTTCTCTTGCATCGCGCCAAGAGGCATCTCCCCTGACATGCTGACGTGGTGGATGGACGGTACGGTTCAGATCCAACCAGAGGCCAACCTGACCAATGGACACGGCATCTCGTTTGTCAAGACTCTTACCGAAGCGGACAACTTTGCTGAGTTCACCTGCCTAGTTGGGTCATCATTTTCAACAACACGGAACGGCATGAACTGCAGCGTGACACCTCTTGCTGTTCCCATACGGGCCGAAGTCACCCCGAGCGTCCTGAACGCCGTCATTGATGGCAATGCGACGTTCCGATGCCGTGGAACGGCCATCCCATCGGTACAGAGGTATCGATGGCTGTATGGATTAGGAGATAGTACCATCAAGATATCTGAGAGTAATGGAAGGTTCTCTGTTGTGAATAACGAAGACTCGTCTACTTTTACCATCACGAGACTAACTGCAGAGGACAACAGAATGATGGTGCGTTGCGTCGTTCAGAATGCGATAACAACGACTTTTGACTTAGCGGAACTACATGTATCGACGACGCGAATGGAGTTCACAAGTCAACAGAAAACATCCCCAGTAGCACAGACCCTTGAAGTCTCTTCACTAAGTACTACGATCGCCACGGAAACCAAGACAGAACATACTAGTGGGACTTTTATATCGGCGGAACTACACTTATCAACAACCCAAATCCCGACTCAACAGCCAACAACCCCGGCAGCAAAGACTGATGGGGTCTCTTTACTCAGTACTACGATCGCCAGAAACCAAGAGAGAACATCAGGGACTAGTGGGACTTTTAGATCGGCGCAACTACACGTGTCAACTACTCAAATCCCGACTCAACAGCCAACAACCCCTGCAGCAAAGACTGATGAGGTCTCCTCACTGAGTACTACGATCGCCAGAAACCAAGACAGAACATCAGGGACTAGTGGGACTTTTAGATCGGCGGAACTACACTTATCAACAACCATCCTGTCAACAACCCAAATCCCAACTCAACAGCCAACAACCCTGGCAGCAAAGACTGATGAGGTCTCTTCACTGAGTACTACGATCGCCAGAAACCAAGACAGCACGTCGGTGACTAGTGGGACTTTTAGCTCGGCGGAACTACACTTATCAACAACCCAAATCCCGACTCAACAGCCAACAACCCCGGCAGCAAAGACTGATGAAGTCTCTTCACTCAATACTACGATCGCCAGAAACCAAGACAGAACATCAGGGACTACGGGCACGGGTTTTATCGACACACCCGGCAATGTGACTGTTCATGTCGGTGAAACTGCCATTCTGCAATGCTCGGTGGATACTAACAACTTTCAAAAGTTTATGATAATGTTTTGGTACAAGTCAACGATACACGACGGTTTTTATGTTGCGATTGGCGAGTCTGTTCGGGCGAAAGGAATCGGTGCAGAAAAATACTCTCTGGACACCAGTAACGTCGGTGGTGTCTTTACATATAACCTAAGGATTACCAATGCAGAAGTCGCTGACTCTGGCCAGTACCAATGTAGGGCTACTGAACGAGACGGGACAAGGCGCACGGAACCCGGCAGTCTCACTGTGGTGCAAGAAACTAACAACGAAACTATGAGTTGCAGTATCTACCCCGAGACCCCAACTCTCGGGCAGACCATCACCTTCTCTTGCATCGCTCCAAGAGACATCTCCCCTGACATGCTGACGTGGACGGACGGTACGTTTCAGATTATCCAACCAGAGGCCAACCTGACCAATGAACACGGCATCTCGTTTGTCAAGACTCTTGCCGAAGCGGACAACTTTGCTGAGTTTACCTGCCTAGTTGGGTCATCATTTTCAACAACACGGAACGGCATGAACTGCAGCGTGACACCTCTTGCTGTGCCCATACGGGCCGTAGTCACCCCGAGCGTCCTGAACGCCGTCATTGCGGGCAATGCGACGTTCCGATGCCGTGGAACGGCCATCCCATCGGTGCAGAGGTATCGATGGCTGTACGGATCGGGAGATAGTACCATCAAGATATCTAAGAGTAAGGGAAGGTTCTCTGTTGTGAATAACGGAGACTCATCTACTTTTACCATCACGAGGCTAACTGCAGAGGACAACAACATGATGGTGCGTTGCGTCGTTCAGAACGCGATAACAAAGACTTTTGACTTGGCAGAACTACGTATCAACTACTCCAGCGGATCGTAATTAACTGCACTACCACGGAGTCATTTCTTGGATTGGTCTCAACGTTTCGTCTAGCTTGCTATTAGCCATCATGAGATAGTTTATTAATACGTTATAAGGAAGTCTTGAGAAATTTAGCTTACAATGTGTTAAAAGGAATATCACCTTTTCATAAAGTATGCTTAATTTTACATTGTATACAGTGATTGGAAACTGTGTGGCATGTTTCTTATCGTGCCTTCTCCTTTTAAACTTGTCAATCTAGTTTCTGTTGGATTCGGGTTCTTTAGTGTGTATATCTATTAGAACTGCAAAGGTCGTGGGTTCATAAAAATTGTAATGGATTTTAAGAAATGGTCAGTTTGACTTTTTCCTTCTCATTTTGGCACAGTTTCCGGGCCACATTGACACAGAAATGGTTCAGGCCACCAAATGACCCTGAATTCGCAATGGTTTTATTGTTGATACTCATTGGAACAAGCAACAGTATAAAACATTGTGAGAAACGGCTCCCTCTGAAGTCACGTAGTTTTTGCGAAAGAAGTAATTTTCCTCGAATTTGATTTCGAGACCGCAAATTTAGAATTTGAGGTCTCGAAATCAAATATCAGAAAGCACACAACTTCGTGTGACAAGGGTGATTTTTCTTTCAATATTATCTCGCAAATTCGATGACCGATTGAGCTCAAATTTTCACAGGTTTGTTATTTCATGCATATGATGAGATACACCAAGTGAGAAGACTGGTCTTTGACAATTACCAACAGTGTCCAGTGTCTTTAAATAACAAACGGAAGTTTGTGAGATCAAATTCCCTTTTTCTTGACGCGTTTCTCATAACAAAGTATATGACGTGTTTAGTCTCTACTTCAAGGGAAAATTGGTGGCTTAAATACGGAATGTATACAAACTGCAACTTCAATACAACTTCATTAGTCTGACAGGATCGATTTGGCAATTGGTGGCTTAATTACGGAATGTAAACAAACTGCAACTTCAATACAACTTCATTAGTCTGACAGGATCGATTTGGCATAAAACTTGGGATATTAATGGTTTATTTATTTATTTCATCAATTTTGATTAAAAATTGACACTTGCAGTAAAAATACCAAACTATTCTCGTATGCACTAAATGTAGTTAATACGACAAAAGTCAGACAAATTAATATAAAAAATGCAACCCACCCCCCCCCCCCAAATAAAGGGCAAATGGCCAAGGAGTACACACAAAGACAAGCTTATCACAGTACTAACTTTGTGCATTGTGCATTGTTTTGTTACCACAATGATTTGTGAAGGAAACACAGTTTCAATTAATACTGACAACATCAATTAATATAAAATACAAACAGACATCTTTAATATAATACAGCTTGACATGAAAACCTCCCTCGATGACGAGTTTGCAGGTTGGGTTAATACAATTATTATTTTGCAAAAAAGAAAGACATTATATCTTTTTTAATGTCTTTATTAAAACAAAACAAAAACATTATGATCAAAATCGATCTTCCTGAGAAAAACTTTAATCAATGTTAATGCTCAAAAAAACATGTCTCAGTTAACTTTGCAACACTGACTAGCCTGATACTGTGAAACTTTAAACTCAATCGGCAAATTCAAGAACAGTTTAAAAACTCTTCTATACGTAAAGGAACATTTTGTTTAGTTTAAATTTCTAATTACGTGTTGCTACTTTCTTTTCTTGGTGATTGTTTTTTGTAGAGCAGCGCCATGAGCACCGCTTACGGCGGATACCGGCGCTATATACAAGTTTCCATTGCTATTATTATTAGCCGATGCAACCATGCCTGTATTGTATTTTAAAACTGTTTTTCATTAAAACTTTTGAAACAAATATTTAGTGAATTAGTTTCTGCCAGAAATGTATAGCTGTTGCAACTAATCAACTAATGGGTTTTTACTGTTCTTAATTTACAAAAAGAAACATTTTTGACATTTAAATGAATTTCATGCAGTCAAGATATAAAGTTCTTTACGATGGTTTTCATTTTGAGTTATCATTAAAAAAATACTGGTATGCTATTTTACAAATGTTTCAAGTTCGCAATATTTCATTCCCGTTTGGAGGCTACTTCTATTCTTGGTATTAAAGATAGTGGACATTATTGGTAATTGTCAAAGACCAGTCTTCTCACTTGGTGTATCTCATCATATGCATAAAATAAGAAACCTGTGAAAATTTGAGCTCAGTCGGTCGTCGAAGTTGCGAGAGAATAATGAAAGAAAAAACACCCTTGTCACCCGGAGTTGTGTGCGTTTAGATGGTTGATTTCGAGACCTCAAATTCTAAACTTGAGGTCTCGAAATCAAATTCGTGGAAAATTACTTCTTTCTCGAAAAATACTCCACTTCAGAGGGAGCCGTTTCTCACAATGTTTTATACTATCAACCTCTCTCCATTACTCGTTACCAAGTAAGGTTTTGTGCTAATAATTATTTTGAGTAATTACCAATAGTGTCCACTGCCTTTAAACTGAGCTTCGCACTTTGTGCCTCATCAATCCACACCTTACTGGCTATTTTGTAAACATTCACCTTTTCGCAAATACCCATTGCGCAAGCGCTTAGCACTGAATGAGGTGCATGATGGTCTAGGTAGCGACTATAAACTTCATCGCTAGCTAGACCAGCATGCACCTTATTTGGCAGCTGCACTTTCGTTCGTCTGTAGCTTGGACAGCTTCGTAGAACCGCGGTCCCAAGTGACTCGAACGGGAGACCACACATCGAGCGAGTGGCGAAGGTCTTGACAAAAGGCTAGGTCGTCGGCTGCATTGAAAGTAGGCGAAAGGTGATTATGGACGGGGAATGACCTATATAACGATCCCGGCTTAAATGCTTGAGACACGCATTTGCAACGTGGCAATAAACATTCCCAGTCCAGAGAGTGACTATAGGAGACAAGCAAAATATACTGTTCAACACGTCGAGACACATGGTTGTACTCGCAAGTTTACTATTCATATGTATAATTACACTTATTTTCCACACCATGCAAAGCTTCAAACATCATTTATTCCCAGTCCTCTTCCCTTGTGACAATACAAATTATCCCACGCTCACAGTCGCGTTCGATTAGCTTCCCTGGGTCGACCCTGCGGTGCTCTCACTCGGGTGAGCCCCTGACAAGAGCTAATCGAACGATCACACTCGCCCTCTCGTGGTGACGGCATGCACCTCAGGTCACCCTAGCCTGAACGTCTGACGTCATTCTTCGAGGCTCGTGAATAACGCCAGAGACCGGCAGTGAAAACCGGCGTGTAGTTTGACCTTTGACCTCATTAATTTCACATAGGGTGCGTTCGTTTAGCTTCCCTGGGTCGACCCCGATGTGGCGTATTTTATTTTTTTCCAGGACGAACGTGGGCACACAATTACCCCACGTTCGTCCTCGAACCTGGAGAAAAAACCCAGACGCATCATCACGTGAGCCTTCCCGTGACCCAATCCACAAGCGGGGCTCTTGGGGCTGGCCCGAGGTGCAACGACGTCACCACGGGAAGGCTCACGTGATGATGTGTCTGGGGGTTTTCCAGGTTCGAGGACGAACGTGGGGTAATTGTGTGCCCACGTTCGTCCTGGAAAAAAATAAAATACACCACATCGGGGTTGACCCAGGGAAGCTAAACGAACGCACCCATAGAGATACGCAGTCAAATTGTATTGCCGGCTTGAGGGCAGTGTACTGTTTGGGCATACTGGGTGCACGTTTATTCAATACTATTGTATCCAATGGAGTCACTGGATATGAGAAGCTGTGACCTGTCTTTATCCTTGCGGATTAAGACAGGGGCCCAGTCTAAGGTCACCCCCAAGTGACATACTCCACAAACAGGGCACTGGGGGCTGAGCCGGGTGATCCCCGTCAAAGCTATTCGAACATACCGGGGCAGACCGGGGTCGACCGAGTGAAGTTAAACGAACGCACCCACTGATTTCTATCCTAGACTGGGCCACTGTCTTTATCCGCAAGACAGGTACTTGCTATTCAGATCCAGTGATTCCATTGGACCCAATTATGTCACAGTAGATAAATGCAGTGACTTAAAGCTTCCGAATCTGTGTTTTGATTGGTCCGAGTGTTTGTGCAGCTGACAAACATCACCTTGGACTGACCAATCAAAACACAGACATGGAAAGCTTACTTGTGTCCACGTGTGTATGTACAGTCATGCAATGTTGGTGTAGAATTCGACTGCGTGTCTCTTTGTGAAATGAGTGTAGGTGAAATGTGAAGATGGACGGGGAATGACCGATGTTCAGGCTATGGGCTGGAGGAGGTTGATTCAATAGAGGGCGCTATCAGAACAATTGTGTATAATAGACCTTTTGTTGGTAAACAAACTGCGCTTGTTGGCATGGACCAAAGTAGAATGTTGGCAAAAAAATTGTGCTAAAACAAACAATGCCATAATTCGTTATTTGCTTTTGTAAAGATTAAGAAATATCTCTTTCGATTTGTTGATTTGCTTTCAACAAATTAAACTTGTAACATTTCTACAACTTCTGTCTATTTGTTTTCCGTTTCAATTACGGCTTTCTATAGTTTTCCAACATCGGTTGGCAAAAACCAACTGTATATTTGAAAGTTGTCATCCTTTTCCCCCATGAGTATTGCATGTCTACACGGTTTTTATAAACGTTTTTCTCGGCAGACAGAACCTTTAGGTTTTAGAAATATGCACATTTTCCTTCTTAGTCTTGCCCTCTTGATATCTTTTATATCTCTCTTGTGTGTACTTTTTATGAACTTGTGGAGATATATACAATAAACAATGTCCAGGAAACCATCCGCATTAATTTGTTTGGAACCAAATCAAGTACGATAAATATCGCAATAATAACTGTGATAAATATCGCGATCGTACTCGCTAAAGTTATCGCGATAATAACCATGAAACACAATTTTATCATTACATACTAAAGTTCAATGTTCAGTTATAATTATTTTATCGCACTCCAACAAAAAGGTACATATTATGTGAATGAAATTATAGAGATTACAATAACATAATAACATAATAATAATAATTGTGGCTTCTTATATAGCGCACATGTCTGTCACTCAGTGACGCTCCTGGCGCTGTAACATACAGTATTTCCTGCAAGATGTGGGACTACGTTTGAATTATGAGACCTAATTCTGATAGCACCATGTAATGCTTTACAAGGTGCTGTGGCGCAATTTGCTGCCGATCGGACCAGGGACACCGGGCGAACCCCTTCTCTTTTCGATAAGTGCACTGGGTTCTTTTACATGCGTTACATAACACATGGGACCAACGGCTTGACGTCCCATCCGAAGACGAAGCATTGGTTAAGTGTCTGGCTTAGGGACACAAGTGTCACGGCTATGAATGCGATACTGCAATGGGATTCATTTGAAAGCCAAGATTAAACAATGGGCCCTATAAGTCCATTAGCAAGGGTCTGAAATTTTCACAAAGGCATTATCACAAAGCATTTTTTTTTAAACAAAATGTAACCTACACAAACAGACACCACTTAATGACTTTATTTTGAAGGGAGGAAAAGTACAGCAGCATTTTGGCATGAAGGCAGGCCATGCTTGCCAAATGACATTTTATACGGCTGTTTGAGTATGCATACACTCTCCATGCAAATATACTTTCTAAACAGCCGTTGCAATGTGCACGTTCACTTTTTGGAAAAGCTTTTTTATCGGTGTACAGTCTTTACGCAAAGTCTTTAATTACAAACAAAAACATTTTTAATAATTAGTTTTAGTTTACTAGTCGCAGTGAGCCCTACCAAACAAGTGTGACTGACTCAATGGGCTAAAAAAGTATTGTGCCTTGAGACTAGAATCAAAAATAAAAGAAATGAACACTAAACAATGAGTCTGACTTTATATCTAAGTAACCCGATATGTCAGCACATTGTCTAAACATTGATGATCCTAATTTTAAAATTTCCTTTTCTATATATCTAGAAGTTTAAATTATTCCTTTTTGTTTCATAGCGCTCATGCCTCGTGGAACTCATTGCCTCTCTGTCGTTTGACACCCATCTCTTTAATCAAAGCAGCACTCAACAGTTTTCTTCTTGATTCAACCCATACAACTCAAAGTTTTTAACTGTTTATATTTTAAATTTTGTTTCCCTTTGCCCCCTGTGTACCAGCCTTTTATAAATGTTTTTATCGGCCGACTGAACCTTTAGGTAAAATAAAACGTTGTCCTCCTCAATCTTGCCTTCTCCATATCTTTGTTTATCTCTATTGTGTTTAATTTTAAAGGCAGATGGACTCTATTGGTAATTACTCAAAATAATTGGAAGCATAAAACCTTACTTGGTAATGAGTAATGGGGAGAGGTTTATAGTATAAAACATTGTGAGAAACGGCTCCCTCTGAAGTGACGTAGTTTTCGAGAAAGAAGTAATTTTCCACGTATTTGATTTCGAGACCTCAAGTTTAGATTTGAGGTCTCGAAATCAAGCATCGGAAAGCACACAACTTTGTGTGACCAGGGTGTTCTTTCTTTCATTATTATCTCACAACTTCGATGACCAATTAAGCTAACATTTTCACAGGTTTGTCATTTTATGCATATGTTGAGATACACCAAGTGAGAAGACTTTTTTTTTTAAATTACCAATAGTATAGTGTCCAGTGTCTTTAACGAACTTGTGGAGAGAAATAGAAATAGAATTAAGCTGGGCCGTGTCCAACAATGTCCATAAAACCATCTGCATTTGTCTGGAACCAAATCAACTCAGAACAAGCTGCAAAACTTCCCCTATGAGGAAAAGCCTAAACAATTTTTAATGTTTTTCCCCGGATTGCGAACTGGCAGTTTATTATTTCTGGCTTGGAATTCAAGTTGCTAAGACATTGAGCAGGAAACATCGAACGATATAATTGGTACCCAAACCAACATCTGTTAGCAGAAGCCGGATACAAAACAAAAATCCAGCCCTTTTTGAATACACGACCTTGGCTCCAGATATGGCTCAGGCTAGCTTGGCCCCGCGGTTGTTTTTGACAATAATATTATGCATACGTGCCCATAAGGGCTTCAGATGAGAGAACGGAGCCCGAAGCCGAATCCAAAGTCGAAGCCGAGAATGTTCATTATTTATTCACATATAACCCAGCACAACATTCAAGAAGAGACACTCCACTTTTTAAACTCCCTAACAGACTTAATAAACTACGGCCAGAGTTGTTCTTTTCTACTGGACTGTTCTTGACTCCACACCAAAATAATGGCGTTGTGTTGGTGTGCTCTTGTCATCGCCTTCGCCGTGTTTTTGCCGTTTTTGACGGCAGCTGGTTTTATCGACACACCCGGCAATGTGACTGTTCATGTCGGTGAAACTGCCATTCTGCAATGCTCGGTGGATCTTATCAACTTTCAAAAGTCTATGATTATGAATTGGTACAAGTTAACTACACACAGCGGTTTGTATGTTACAGTTGGCGAGTCTGTTCGGACGAAAGGAATCGATGCAGAAAGATACTCCCTGGACACCAGTAACGTCGGTGGTGTCTTTACATATAACCTAAGAATTACCAATGCAGAAGTAGGTGACTCTGGCCAGTACCAGTGTAGGGCTTCTGACCCAGACGGGACAAGGCGCACGGAACCCGGCAGTCTCACTGTGGTGCAAGAAACTAACAACGAAACTATGAGTTGCAGTATCTACCCCGAGGCCCCAACTCTCGGGCAGAACGTCACCTTCTCTTGCATCGCTCCAAGAGGCATCTCCCCTGACATGCTGACGTGGATGGACGGTACGTTTCAGATCATCCAACCAGAGGCCAACCTGACCAATGAGCATGGTATCTCGTTCGTCAAGACCCTTGCCGAAGCGGACAACTTTGCTGAGTTCACCTGCCTTGATGGGTCATCATTTTCAACAACACGGAACGGCATGAACTGCAGCGTGACACCTCTTGCTGTTCCCATACAGGCCGAAGTCACCCCGAGCGTTCTGAACGCGGTCGTTGCGGGCAATGCGACGTTCCGATGCCGTGGAACGGCCATCCCATCGGTGCAGAAGTATCGATGGCTGTACGGATTAGGAGATAGTACCATCGAGAGTAATGGAAGGTTTTCTGTTGTGAATAACGGAGACTCGTCTACTTTGACCATCACGAGGCTAACTGCAGAGGACAACAGCACGATGGTGCGTTGCGTCGTTCAGAATGCGATGACAAAGACTTTTGACTTGGCGGAACTACACGTTTCGACGACGCGAATGGAGTTCACAAGTCAACAGAAAACATCCCCAGCAGCACAGACCCTTGAAGTCTCTTCACTAAGTACTACGATCGCCACTGAAACCAAGACAGAACATACTAGTGGGACTTTAAGATCGGCGGAACTACACTTATCAACAACCCAAATCCCGACTCAACAGCCAACAACCCCGGCAGCAAAGACTGATGTGGTCTCTTCACTCAGTACTACGACCGCCAGAAATCAAGACAGCACGTCGGGGACTACGGACACTTTTAGCTTTGCAGAACTAAACGTATCCACCACTCAAGTTGAGATCACGAGTCAACAGACAACATCCCCAGAATCCCACACTGTTGAAGTTTCTACAAAGAGTACTACAATCGCCATGACATTTCAAGACACGACTGAGACCAAGCCCATCTCGCACCCAGTCATGAAGTCCACGCAAGATGGGGCAATAGAAACCACACAAAACCACACGACCGCGGAGAATCATAATGGTGATATCAACTTTGATACCGACGCCCCGCAAGATTGCATGAACGAATGCGCGGGGAAAATCTATCCGAAAAAGAAGAGCCCATCTGACGGCAGTCGAACCGCACACCGTGCTAGCGCTGTAGTGTTCAGCCTTCTGTCCCTCTGTGCCCTGCTCGTCGTCGGGGCGACGGTGTACATGTTCGTAGTCTACACTAAGAAAAAAGATCCCGCAGCTGGAGGTGGGAGGCTCTGGAGAAAATCACCGAGGCTGTCGATTTTGAGCAATTCGCATCAGGATCTGGCTTTGGGAGACTCGGTTCGGCTGAAAACCATCGAGGTGATGGTTAACACACCCACTCCAGAGTGGATGTTCCGAGTTCACGACGTGACAAACGAAGACGCAGCCCAAGACGAAAACGCCACCACCGGTGACATCCCTTCACCAGTCGTGACATCAGACGATGGAAGACAAGATGGCGACGAGATGGACGCGTTATACGCTAAGCCAGATCGGATGACGAAGAACAACAAGAATCACCCTAGCCCGCCCTCTGCCGTCGCCGAGCACTCCCTCTCCGTTGAGACCTACGATCCGGACTTTGTCGTTTGTCCGATGTTTCCAAGTGCGGTGTGAACTGAATGGACTCTAAACTGGTCCCCTGTCTTACTGCATTGAAAGACAGGTATTGGTTTTACAAACCAATGATGTCATTGGACACAATGGTGTCATTGGATACACGTGCAGTGATGTTATATTTTTCCTTATCTGTGTTTTGATTGGGCCGAAGTAAACATGCAGCTGACAATCTTCGCTCGGCCCCAGCGGCCAGTCTATCCAGGACCGCTGGGATGGGCTAATCACTTGCACAGATTCTTGTTCAGGAAGTACGTCACGTATGCAGTGCATAGCAATATGGCGCAGTGTTGAGTGTGATGCATGATGGGACTGCGCATTATTAAACCAATGTGCGTGCATGATACGTTTGCCCATCCCAGCGCCTTTAGTTAAAGCAAGGCGCTGGGGACGAGCGAACTGACAATCACCTCGGACCAATCAAACACATTGGAAAGTTTACTTTCTGTTGACTGCATGCAGTGTACATAAGCCTAGTTCGAGCTGCGATCATTTTTCAACCACTACTCATTAGTTCCTGCATGATTACATTTATGAGATACATCCTGGGTACCAGGCAAAATCGTCCAATGGTCAACAATAGATCTTTATCATGGTGCACCCTTCTTGAATTTCTCCCATTGATATCAATGTTTCCGAGGCTGGAAGAACAAATAGTCTGGTACCTTTTTTTGCAAAATGATAATTAGCATTCATTATTGCTATTCGATACCAGGAACAAGACCAAGATGGAGGCAGCATGATAAAGGTCTACAGTTTACTATAGTCCCTTGCTAGAACTTGCTCAATGTTGTTATTAGTTTCCAGTTTGAATGTGTTGCCTTATACTTTGGATTGGCTTTTGATGACTTTATTTTGAAGGGAGAAAAAGTACAGCAGCATTTTGGCATGAAGGCAGGCCATGCTTGCCAAATGACATTTTATACGGCTGTTTGAGTATGCATAAACTCTCCATGCAAATATACTTTCTAAACAGCCGTTGCAATGTGCACGTTCACTTTTTTGGAAAAGCTTTTTTATCGGTGTACAGTCTTTACGCAAAGTCTTTAATTACAAACAAAAACATTTTTAATAATTAGTTTTAGTTTACTAGTCGCAGTGAGCCCTACCAAACAAGTGTGACTGGCTCAATGGGCTACAGAAGTATTGTGCCTTGAGACTAGAATCAAAAATAAAAGAAATGAACACTAAACAATGAGTCTGACTTTATATCTAAGTCACCCGATATGTCAGCACATGGTCTAAACATTGATTTCCCTGATTTTAAAATTTCCTTTTCTATATATATCTAGAAGTTTAAATTATTCCTTTTTGTTTCATAGCGCTCATGCCTTGTGGAACTCTTGCCTCTCTGTCGTTTGGCACCTATCTCTTTAATCAAAGCAGCACTCAACAGTTTTCTTCTTGATTCAACCCATACAACTCAAAGTTGTTAACTGTTTATATTTTAAATTTTGTTTCCTTTTCCCCCTGTGTACAGTCGTTTGACCAGTTCTGGATCACTTTTTGAATTCACATTGTTTTTTGTTGCAATCTCTTTGATATCTTAAACAAAAAAGTTTATCAGTTTTCCTAAACATGACATAAAACTCACCAAGTATTCACTGACAAAAAAAGGTTAGTTCTTTTGAAGAGGCTTTAAGAAAAATATTGTCACCTGTTTGACCAGTTCAGGATCAGTTGAATCTATTCTGAATCAGTAGAGTGCCCTTTATTGCAAACCCATACTCCCATTCATAAAACTGTCCCTCAAGGACACAAAACTTCAGAGGTGTGTTGAAATGGACTTGGACTTCATTTGTTTAGTGAATGTCATGCAAGTGTCTTCAATAGCAGCGCAAAAACCAAGTGACAAAACCACAAAACAACAGCAAAGGCAAATGAAAAAGTGAAGCGAACCTAAAAAGCATTATCGACCCCTCCAAGTTTAAATTTCTCAAAAAAAAAAAAATCTAAAAGAATTTGTTGAAGTAATGTTTCTCAAAATCATCTGAATAAACTTTCTACTGCAGTAGTATGATTTTACCATACTTAGTAAGTTAGTGCGGCACCATTTGACGCAATGAGATGTTGAGTGATCCCGAACTGGTCAAGGGTAAGTTGCCCCCCTAAAGAAGATTTTGGTAACTTCGTCTCCTCAAAAAAACAAGGTGTCTGCACAGTATTTACAGGAATGTTTTTTTACACATTTTTATCATTTTACATAAATATTTTTTGCCCCGGCACTCCAATTCTAAAGGTAAGAAGTTTTAACAGTGTTTTTCAACCAACATTTTTACACAAAAAAATGATAAATTTCGCAGACAACCTTCAGAAAAACAGCCATAATTTATTTGCTGATGATGTTTGGTACCTTATTTTGGGTTTGTTGGTTTAATGAGTGTTAATCTTTACATTTATCAACAGAAATTGGTAATAATGAGAAGTGATATAACCAAACTGCGCCAATAAAGTATCTAAACACTTACAAATGGTCAGATATATCGGAACCTGAAATAGTATGCCAAAAAATAATTATTCATTTCTATTCACCGTTAATTTCTGCACATTTTGACACATCTTATGTTGCGCTACGATGTTGTTTAGTGGATTTATGGACACTTGAGTGGCTTAAGGTCGAATTTCAAAAGTTGCAAAAGCCCCTATTCAAGCTAAATCGTTGTATTGTGACGAGTAAGATCAGCGTTTCTTTTGCCCGCCCTTTATAAATGATTTGTTTGTCGCGTTTTGGATAAATCGGTTGCGATGAACATCAGCAATAATTGTCAGTAACCAAGCAAAGGGGTCAAAGATGGGAGGCATACAACAAAATGGGTTAAGAGCCAGAATCCCTGATTATGGTAAGACAGGGAAAGGTGTTTCAAGATAACAGGAAAGATGGCTCAACTGACCAAACAGGAAAGAGGACGGATCGTTGGTTTGATAGAAGCCGGTATGTCGATTCGAGCTGCAGCTCATCAAGTTGGAACGTCACCAGCGACGGTCAGTAAAATGGTGGAATGGCTACCAAGCTCAGGGAAATGTGGACAACCTGCCAAGGAGTGGCCGCCCGAGTGTGACTTCTGCAGCAGAGGAAAGTGAACAAGTCCATCAAGCCTGACACCACTCTCGAGGGATTGCGACGCATCCTGATCAGGAAATGGCAGGGGATTGACCAGGGACAGATCAGATGTCTCGTTTGGAGTATGAGAAGACGACTCCTTGCCGTTAACAGTGATGGAGGACACACCAAGTATTGAGGACAGGATATCAGCAGTTTTAGAGTTAAAGATACGGCCATAAATTTCATGGTCAAGTAAACGAAACGAGTTTGTGTCTTTTGTCTTGATTTTGTCTGTGTGTGAGGCTTGTGTGAGTTCCCTTCTGGAATTGGGGTGAATAGGGGCTTTTGCAACTTTTGAAATTCGACCTTAAGCCACTCAAGTGCCCATAAATCCACCCAACAACATCGTAGCGCAACATAACATGTGTCAAAATGTGCACAAATTAACGGTGAATAGAAATGAATAATTATTCTTTGGCATACTAATTCAGGTTCCGATAAATCTGACTATTTGTAAGTGTTTAGATACTTTATTGGCGCAGTTTATTTGGTTATTGCAAAGTTGAAGTGATCCCGAACTGGTCAATGATCCCGAACTGGTCAAATGACTGTACCAGCCTTTTATAAATGTTTTTATCGGCCGACTGAACCTTTAGGTTAAAGGAAACGTTGTCCTCCTCAATCTTGCCTTCTCCATATCTTTTTTATCTCTATTGTGTTTAATTTTAAAGGCAGTGGACTCTGTTGGTAATTACTCAAAATAATTGGAAGCATAAAACCTTACTTGGTAATGAGTAATGGGGAGAGGTTTATAGTATAAAACATTTTGAGAAACGGCTCCCTCTGAAGTGACGTAGTTTTCGAGAAAGAAGTAATTTTCCACGTATTTGATTTCGAGACCTCAAGTTTAGATTTGAGGTCTCGAAATCAAGCATCTGAAAGCACACAACTTTGTGTGACCAGGGTGTTCTTTCTTTCATTGTTATCTCACAACTTCGATGACCAATTAAGCTAACATTTTCACAGGTTTGTAATTTTATGCATATGTTGAGATACACCAAGTGAGAAGACTTGTCTTTGACAATTACCAATAGTGTCCAGGGTCTTTAACGAACTTGTGGAGAGAAATAGAAATATAACAAGCTGGGCCGTGTCCAACATTGTCCATAAAACCATCCGCATTTGTTTTGAACCAAATCAACTCAGAACAAGCTGCAAAACTTCCCCTATGAGGAAACGCCTAAACAATTTTTAATGTTTTTCCCGGATTGCGAACTGGCAGTTTATTATTTCTGGCTTGGAATTCAAGTTGCTAAGACAATGAGCAGGAAACATCGAACGATATTTGGTACCCAAACCAACATCTGTTAGCAGAAGCCGGATACAAAACAAAAATCCCAAAATCCAGCCCTTTTTGAATACACGACCTTGGGTCCAGATATGGCTCAGGCTAGCTTGGCCCCGCGGTTGTTTTTGACAATAATATTATGCATACGTGCCCATAAGGGCTTCAGATGAGAGAACGGAGCCCGAAGCCGAATCCAAAGCCGAAGCCGAGGATGTTCATTATTTATTCACATATAAACCAGCACAACATTCAAGAAGAGACTTCCTCTTTGTAAACTCCCTAACAGACTTAATAAACTACGGCCAGAGTTGTTCTTTTCTACTGGACTGTTCTTGACTCCACACCAAAATAATGGCGTTGTGTTGGTGTGCTCTTGTGATTACATTCGCCGTGTTTTTGCCGTTTTTGACGGCAGCTGGTTTTATCGACACACCCGGCAATGTGACTGTTCATGTCGGTGAATCTGTCATTCTGCAATGCTCGATTGATCCTAAAAACTTCAAAGAGGCTATGATAATGTATTGGTACAAGACGACGATAAGTGATGGGTTCTTTGTAACGTATGGGCAGTCCGTATGGGCAGTCCAGAACCTGCTCGGTGCAGAAAGATACTCTCTGGACACCAGTAACGTCGGTGGTGTCTTTATATATAACCTAAGGATTACCAATGCAGAAGTAGCTGACTCTGGCCAGTACCAGTGTAGGGCTACTGACGTAGACGGGACAAGGCGCACGGAACCCGGCAGTCTCACCGTCACGGTGCAAGAAACTAACAACGAAACTATGAGTTGCAGTATCTACCCCGAGGCCCCAACTCTTGGGCAGACCGTCACCTTCTCTTGCATCGCTCCAAGAGGCATCTCCCCTGACATGCTGACGTGGTGGGTGGACGGTACGGTTCAGATCCAACCAGAGGCCAACCTGACCAATGGACACGGCATCTCGTTTGTCAAGACTCTTGCCGAAACGGACAACTTTGCTGAGTTCACCTGCCTGGTTGGGTCATCATTTTCAACAACACGGAAAGGCATGAACTGCAGCGTGACACCTCTGGCTGTGCCCATACGGGCCGAAGTCACCCCGAGCGTCCTGAACGCGGCCATTGCGGACAATGCGACGTTCCGATGCCGTGGCACGGCCATCCCATCGGTGCAGAGGTATCGATGGCTGTACGGATCAGGAGATAGTACCATCAAGGTATATGAGAGTAAGGGAAGGTTTTCTGTTGTGAATAATGGAGACTCGTCTACTTTTACTATCACGAGGCTAACTGCAGAGGACAACAGCATGATGGTGCGTTGCATCGTTCAGAATGCGATAACAAAGACTTTTGACTTGGCGGAACTACACGTATCGACGACGCGAATGGAGTTCACAAGTCAACGGAAAACATCCCCAGCAGCACAGACCCTTGAAGTCTCTTCACTAAGTACTACGATCGCCACTGAAACCAAGACAGAACATACTA
Source organism: Asterias amurensis (assembly GCF_032118995.1). NCBI lineage: Eukaryota > Metazoa > Echinodermata > Asteroidea > Forcipulatida > Asteriidae > Asterias > Asterias amurensis. The sequence continues at coordinate 14,891,739 of NC_092661.1, forward strand.
GTGGGACTTTTAGCTCGGCTGAACTACACTTATCAACAACCCAAATCCCGACTCAACAGCCAACAACCCCGGCAGCAAAGACTGATGAGGTCTCTTCACTGAGTACTACGATCGCCAGAAACCAAGACACAACATCGGGGACTAGTGGGACTTTTAGATCGGCGGAACTACACTTATCAACAACCCAAATCCCGACTCAACAGCCAACAACCCCGGCAGCAAAGACTGATGAGGTCTCTTCACTGAGTACTACGATCGCCAGAAACCAAGACAGAACATCAGGGACTAGTGGGACTTTTAGCTCGGCGGAACTACTCTTATCATCAACCCAAATCCCGACTCAACAGCCAACAACCCCGGCAGCAAAGACTGATGAGGTCTCTTCACTCAGTACTACGATCGCCAGAAACCAAGACAGCACGTCGGGGACTACAGACACTTTTAGCTCGGCGGAACTACACTTATCAACAACCCAAATCCCGACTCAACAGACAACAACCCCGGCAGCAAAGACTGATGAGGTCTCTTCACTGAGTACTACGATCGCCAGAAACCAAGACAGAACATCAGGGACTAGTGGGACTTTTAGCTCGGCGGAACTACTCTTATCAACAACCCAAATCCCGACTCAACAGCCAACAACCCCGGCAGCAAAGACTGATGAGGTCTCCTCACTCAGTACTACGATCGCCAGAAACCAAGACAGCACGTCGGGGACTACGGACACTTTTAGCTTTGCAGAACTAAACGTATCCACCACTCAAGTTGAGATCACGAGTCAACAGACAACATCCCCAGAATCCCAGACTGTTGAAGTTTCTACAATGAGTACTACAATCGCCATGACATTTCAAGACACGACTGAGACCAAGCTCATCTTGCACCCAGTCATGAAATCCACGCAAGATGGGGCAATAGAAACCACACAAAACCACACGACCGCGGAGAATCATAATGGTGATATCAACTTTTTTACCGACGCCCCGCAAGATTGCATGAACGAATGCGCGGGGAAAATCTATCCGAAAAAGAAGAGCCCATCTGAAAACGGCAGTCGAACCGCACACCGTGCTAGCGCTGTAGTGTTCAGCCTTCTGTCCCTCTGTGCCCTGCTCGTCGTCGGGGCGACGGTGTACATGTTCGTAGTCTACACTAAGAAAAAAGATCCCGCAGCTGGAGGTGGGAGGCTCTGGAGAAAATCACCGAGGCTGTCGATTTTGAGCAATTCGCATCAGGATCTGGCTTTGGGAGACTCGGTTCGGCTGAAAACCATCGAGGTGATGGTTAACATACCCACTCCAGAGTGGATGTTCCGAGTTCACGACGTGACAAACGAAGACGCAGCCCAAGACGAAAACGCCACCACCGGTGACATCCCTTCACCAGTCGTGACGACAGACGATGGGAGACAAGATGGCGACGAGATGGACGCGTTATACGCTAAGCCAGATCGGATGACGAAGAACAACAAGAATCACCCTAGCCCGCCCTCTGCCGTCGCCAAACACTCCCTCTCCGTTGAGACCTACGATCCGGACGTTGTCGTTTGTTCGATGTTTCCAAGTGCGGTGTGAACAGAATGTACTCTAAACTGGTCCCCTGTCTTCATCTGCATTGAAAGACAGGTATTGATTTTACAAACCAGTGATGTCATTAGACATAATGATTTCATTGGATACACGTGCAGTGACGTTATATATTTCCTTATCTGTGTTTTGATTGGTCCGAAGTAAACGTGCAGCTGACAATCTTCGCTCGGCCCCAGCGGCCAGTCTATCCAGGACCGCTGGGATGGGCTAATCGCTTGCACAGATTCTTGTTCAGGAAGTACGTCACGTATGCAGTGCATGGAAATATGGCGCAGTGTTGAGTGTGATGCATGATGGGACTGCGCATTATTAAACCAATATGCGTGCATGATACGTTTGCCCATCCCAGCGCCTTCGGTTAAAGCAAGTCGCTTGGGACGAGCGAACTGACAATCACCTCGGACCAATCAAAACACATACTTTGGAAAGCTTTAATACTTTTTGTTGACTGCATGCAGTGTACATAAGCCAAATTCGAGCTGCGAACATTTTTCAACCACTACTCATTAGTTCCTGCATGATTACATTTATGAGATACATCCTGGGTACCAGGCAAAATCGTCCAATGGTCGACAATAGATCTTTATCATGGTGCACCCTTCTTGATTTTCTCCCATCGATATCAATGTTTCCAAACCGAGGCTGGAATAACTAAATAGTCTGGTACCTATTTGTAAAATGATTTTTAGCATTCATTATTGCTATTTGATACCAGGAACAAGACCAAGATGGAGGCAGCATGATAAAGGTCTACAGTTTACTATAGTCCCTTGCTAGAACTTGCTCAATGTTGTTATTAGTTTCCAGTTTGAATGTGTTGCCTTATACTTCAGATTGGCTTTTGATGACTTTATTTTGAAGGGAGAAAAAGTACAGCAGCATTTTGGCATGAAGGCAGGCCATGCTTGCCAAATTACATTTTATACGGCTGTTTGAGTATGCATACACTCTCCATGCAAATATACTTTCTAAACAGCCGTCGCAATGTGCACGTTCACGTTTTTGGAAAAGCTTTTTTATCGGTGTACAGTCTTTACGCAAAGTCTTTAATTACAAACAAAAACATTTTTAATAATTAGTTTTAGTTTACTAGTCGCAGTGAGCCCTACCAAACAAGTGTGACTGGCTCAATGGGCTACAGACGTATTGTGCCTTGAGACTAGAATCAAAAATAAAAGAAATGAACACTAAACAATGAGTCTGACTTTATATCTAAGTCACCCGATATGTCAGCACATGGTCTAAACATTGATTTCCCTGATTTTTAAATTTCCTTTTCTATTTATATCTAGACGTTTAAATTATTCCTTTTGTTCAAAGCGCTCATGCCTCGTGGAACTCATTGCCTCTCTGTCGTTTGGCACCTATCTCTTTAATCAAAGCAGCACTCAACAGTTTTCTTTTTTTATTCAACCCATACAACTCAAAGTTGTTAACTGTTTATATTTTAATATTTTCCCTTTCACCTGTGTACCAGCCTTTTATAAATGTTTTTATCGGCCGACTGAACCTTTAGGTTAAAGGAAACGTTGTCCTCCTCAATCTTGCCTTCTCCATATCTTTTATATCTCTATTGTGTTTAATTTTAAAGGCAGTGGACACTATTGGTAATTACTCAAAATAATTGTTAGCATAAAACCTTACCTGGTAATGAGTAATGGGGAGAGGTTGATGGTATAACACATTGTGAGAAACGGCTCCCTCTGAAGTGACGTAGTTTTCGAGAAAGAAGTAATTTTCCACGTATTTGATTTCGAGACCTCAAGTTTAGAATTTGAGGTCTCCAAACCAAGCGTCTGAAAGCACACAACTTTGTGTGACCAGGGTGTTCTTTCTTTCATTGTTATCTCACAACTTCGATGACCAATTAACCTATCATTTTCACAGGTTTGTTATTTTATGCATATGTTGAGATATACCAAGTGAGAAGACTCTTTTTTTTTTTAATTACCAATAGTGTCCAGTGTCTTTAATGAACTTGTGGAGAGAAATAGAAATAGAATTAAGCTGGGCCGTGTCCAACAATGTCCATAAAACCATCCGCATTTGTCTGGAACCAAATCAACTCAGAACAAGCTGCAAACGGAAAAGCCTAAACATATTTTAATGTTTTTCCCGGATTGCGAACTGGCAGTTTATTATTTCTGGCTTGGAATTCAAGTTGCCAAGACATTGAGCAGGAAACATCGAACGATATTTGGTACCCAAACCAACATCTGTTAGCAGAAGCCGGATACAAAACAAAAATCCAAAAATCCAGCCCTTTTTGAATACACGACCTTGGCTCCAGATATGGCTCAGGCTAGCTTGGCCCCGCGGTTGTTTTTGACAATAATATTATGCACACGTGCCCATAAGGGCTTCAGATGAGAGAACGGAGCCCGAAGCCGAATCCAAAGCCGAAGCCGAGAATGTTCATTATTTATTCACATATAACCCAGCACAACATTCAAGAAGAGACACTCAACGTTTTAAACTCCCTAACAGACTTAATAAACTACGGCCAGAGTTGTTCTTTTCTACTGGACTGTTCTTGACTCCACACCAAAATAATGGCGTTGTGTTGTTGTGCTCTTGTGATTACATTCGCCGTGTTTTTTCCGTGTTTGACGGCAGCTGGTTTTATCGACACACCCGGCAATGTGACTGTTCATGTCGGTGAATCTGTCATTCTGCAATGCTCGATTGATCCTAAAAACTTCAAAGAGGCTATGATAATGTATTGGTACAAGACGACGATAAGTGATGGGTTCTTTGTAACGTATGGGCAGTCCGTATGGGCAGTCCAGAACCTGTTCGGTGCAGAAAGATACTCTCTGGACACCAGTAACGTCGGTGGTGTCTTTATATATAACCTAAGGATTACCAATGCAGAAGTAGCTGACTCTGGCCAGTACCAGTGTAGGGCTACTGACGTAGACGGGACAAGGCGAGCGGAACCCGTCAGGCTCACCGTCACGGTGCAAGAAACTAACAACGAAACTATGAGTTGCAGCATCTACCCCGAGGCCCCAACTCTTGGGCAGACCGTCACCTTCTCTTGCATCGCTCCAAGAGCCATCTCCCCTGACATGCTGACGTGGATGGACGGTACGTTTCAGATAATCCAACCAAAGGCCAACCTGGCCAATGAACACGGCATCTCGTTTGTCAAGACTCTTGCCGAAACGGACAACTTTGCTGAGTTCACCTGCCTGGTTGGGTCATCATTTTCAACAACACGGAAAGGCATGAACTGCAGCGTGACACCTCTTGCTGTGCCCATACAGGCCGAAGTCACCCCGAGCGTCCTGAACGCGGCCATTGCGGACAATGCGACGTTCCGATGCCGTGGAACGGCCATCCCATCGGTGCAGAGGTATCGATGGCTGTACGGATCAGGAGATAGTACCATCAAGGTATATGAGAGTAAGGGAAGGTTTTCTGTTGTGAATAATGGAGACTCGTCTACTTTTACTATCACGAGGCTAACTGCAGAGGACAACAGCATGATGGTGCGTTGCATCGTTCAGAATGCGATAACAAAGACTTTTGACTTGGCGGAACTACACGTATCGACGACGCGAATGGAGTTCACAAGTCAACGGAAAACATCCCCAGCAGCACAGACCCTTGAAGTCTCTTCACTAAGTACTACGATCGCCACTGAAACCAAGACAGAACATACTAGTGGGACTTTTAGCTCGGCTGAACTACACTTATCAACAACCCAAATCCCGACTCAACAGCCAACAACCCCGGCAGCAAAGACTGATGAGGTCTCTTCACTGAGTACTACGATCGCCAGAAACCAAAAGAGAACATCAGGGACTAGTGGGACTTTTAGCTCGGCGGAACTACACTTATCAACAACCCAAATCCCGACTCAACAGCCAACAACCCCGGCAGCAAAGACTGATGAGGTCTCTTCACTGAGTACAACGATCGCCAGAAACCAAGACACAACATCGGGGACTAGTGGGACTATTAGCTCGGCGGAACTACACGTATCAACTACTCAAATCCCGACTCAACAGCCAACAACCCCTGCAGCAAAGACTGATGAGGTCTCTTCACTGAGTACTACGATCGCCAGAAACCAAGACAGAACATCAGGGACTAGTGGGACTTTTAGCTCGGCGGAACTACTCTTATCAACAACCCAAATCCCGACTCAACAGCCAACAACCCCGGCAGCAAAGACTGATGAGGTCTCTTCACTGAGTACTACGATCGCCAGAGACCAAGAGAGAACATCAGGGACTAGTGGGACTTTTAGATCGGCGGAACTACACTTATCAACAACCCAAATCCCGACTCAACAGCCAACAACCCCGGCAGCGAAGACTGATGAGGTCTCTTCACTGAGTACATCGATCGCCAGAAACCAAGACACAACATCGGGGACTAGTGGGACTTTTAGCTCGGCGGAACTACACGTATCAACTACTCAAATCCCGACTCAACAGCCAACAACCCCTGCAGCAAAGACTGATGAGGTCTCTTCACTGAGTACTACGATCGCCAGAAACCAAGACAGAACATCAGGGACTAGTGGGACTTTTAGCTCGGCGGAACTACTCTTATCAACAACCCAAATCCCGACTCAACAGCCAACAACCCCTGCAGCAAAGACTGATGAGGTCTCTTCACTCAGTACTACGACCGCCAGAAATCAAGACAGCACGTCGGGGACTACGGACACTTTTAGCTTTGCAGAACTAAACGTATCCACCACTCAAGTTGAGATCACGAGTCAACAGACAACATCCCCAGAATCCCACACTGTTGAAGTTTCTACAATGAGTACTACAATCGCCATGACATTTCAAGACACGACTGAGACCAAGCCCATCTCGCACCCAGTCATGAAATCCACGCAAGATGGGGCAATAGAAACCACACAAAACCACACGACCGCGGAGAATCATAATGGTGATATCAACTTTTTTACCGACGCCCCGCAAGATTGCATGAACGAATGCGCGGGGAAAATCTATCCGAAAAAGAAGAGCCCATCTGACGGCAGTCGAACCGCACACCGTGCTAGCGCTGTAGTGTTCAGCCTTCTGTCCCTCTGTGCCCTGCTCGTCGTCGGGGCGACGGTGTACATGTTCGTAGTCTACACTAAGAAAAAAGATCCCGCAGCTGGAGGTGGGAGGCTCTGGATAAAATCACCGAGGCTGTCGATTTTGAGCAATTCGCATCAGGATCTGGCTTTGGGAGACTCGGTTCGGCTGAAAACAATCGAGGTGATGGTTAACATACCCACTCCAGAGTGGATGTTCCGAGTTCACGACGTGACAAACGAAGACGCAGCCCAAGACGAAAACGCCACCACCGGTGTCATCCCTTCACCAGTCGTGACGACAGACGATGGGAGACAAGATGGCGACGAGATGGACGCGTTATACGCTAAGCCAGATCGGATGACGAAGAACAACAAGAATCACCCTAGCCCGCCCTCTGCCGTCGCCGAGCACTCCCTCTCCGTTGAGACCTACGATCCGGACTTTGTCGTTTGTCCGATGTTTCCAAGTGCGGTGTGAGCTGAATGGACTCTAAACTGGTCCTCTGTCTTACTGCATTGAAAGACAGGTATTGGTTTTACAAACCAATGATACACGTGCAGTGACGTTATATATTTCCTTATCTGTGTTTTGATTGGTCCGAAGTAAACGTGCAGCTGACAATCTTCGCTCGGCCCCAGCGGCCAGTCTATCCAGGACCGCTGGGATGGGCTAATCGCTTGCACAGATTCTTGTTCAGGAAGTACGTCACGTATGCAGTGCATGGAAATACGGTGCAGTGTTGAGTGTGATGCATGATGGGACTGCGCATTATTAAAATAATATGCGTGCATGATACGTTTGCCCATCCCAGCGCCTTCGGTTAAAGCAAGGCGCTGGGGACGAGCGAACTGACAATCACCTCGGACCAATAAAAAAACACCAAAAAAAATTTGGAAAGCTTACTCTCTGTTGACTGTATGCAGTGTACATAAGCCAAGTTAAAGCTGCGATCATTTTTCAACCACTACTCGTTAGTTCCTGCATGATTACATTTATGAGATACATCCTGGGTACCAGGCAAAATCGTCCAATGGTCGACAATAGATCTTTATCATGGTGCACCCTTCTTGATTTTCTCCCATTGATATCAATGTTTCCAAACCGAGGCTGGAATAACTAAATAGTCTGGTACCTATTTGTAAAATGATTATTAGCATTCATTATTGCTATTTGATACGAGGAACATGACCAAGATGGAGGCAGCATGATAAAGGTCTACAGTTTACTATAGTCACTTGCTAGAACTTGCTCAATGTTGTTATTAGTTCCCAGTTTGAATGTGTTACCTTATCTTTTGGATTGTTTTTTGTTAGTATATTCATTATTAGGCATTGGTATTTTAAACGAGCGAATTTAATATTATTAGGTTTATTGGCCTATTACTATTCAGAAGAATCTTCGGAAGTTTGAAGAGCAACGAGGGGTTTTGGCTTGAGTAAGAGACTACGTTGCAACGCTTTTTTTTAAATAGTCCTCCAATGGGGCAGATGAGCCCGTGTAGATATAATATGGAATTCGCCCCCCCCCCCCATTGACTAGGGAGCATTTGCAAAACGCCGTTATTAATAACGTAGTCTCCTCTCAAGCCTGGAATCGGGATTATTATAGTTCTAAACCCCTCACTGTGGTGTAAAACAAAACAAAATGCTGACATGCCTTCTTTCTGGCCGCCATCTTCTTTCTCTTATGTACCAACAAAAGTTGATCTTCCCCAAAATGAGGCTGGAAGGACACAAGTTGATACCAGTGTAAATGTTTTATACAAAATGAATGTAGTGATAAATACGTTATTAAAGGAACACATTGCCTTGGATCGGACGAGTTGGTTAAAAAAAAGCGTTTGTAACCGTTTTTTTAATAAAATGCATATGGTTGGAAAGATGTTTTAAAAGTAGAATACAATGATCCACACAAACTTGCCACGAAATTGCGAGGTTTTCCTTTGACTGTGCGAACTAACACGGTCGGCCATTTATTGGAGTCAAAAATTTGACTCCCATAAATGGCTGACCGTGTAAGTCGACAAGGTAAAAAGAAAACCGTGCAATTTCGAGGCATGTTTGTGTGGATCATTGTATTCTACTTTTACAACATCTTTCTACCCATATGCATTGAATAACAAACGGTTACAAACGCTTTTCAAAGACCAACTCGACCGATCCAAGGCAACGTGTTCCTTTAATGAAGTATTGAACAGTTTGGCTTAATACTAACAATGTGTTAACAGGAATTTAACCTTTTCATAAAGTAGGCTTGTTACATTGTAAAAAGATTGGACAAGTGCCCATCCATTTGGAAATTGTGTGACATGTTCCTTGTCGTGCCTTTTCCTTTTAAAGACACTGGACACTATTAGTAATTGTCAAAGACCAGTCTTCTCACTTGGTTTATCTCAACATAAATATGCATAAACTAACAAACCTGTGATAAATTTGAGCTCAACATTGGTTGTCGAACTTGCGAGATGAAAGAAAATAATACCCTTGTCACACGATGTTGTGTGCTTTCAGATGCATGATTTTGAGACCTCAAATTCTAAATCGGAGGTGTCGAAACCAAATTCGTGGAAATTTACTTCTTTCTCGAAAATTATGTTACTTCAGGGGGAGCCGTTTCTCACAATGTTTTATTATCAACAGCTCCGCATTAATCATTACAAAGTAAGGTTTTATGCTAATAGTTATTTTGAGTAGTTACCGATAGTGTCCACTGCCTTTAAACTTGGCAATCTAGTTTGTGGTGGATTTCGGTTCTTCAGTGTGTATATCTCTTAGAACTGAAAAGGTCGTGGGTTCATAAAAATTGTAATGGATTTTAAAGACAGTGGACACTATTGGTAGTTGTCAAAGACCAGTCTTCTCACTTGGTGTATCTCAACATATATGCATAAAATAAACAAACCTGTGAAAATTTGAGCTCAATTGGTCGTCGAAGTTGCGAGATAATAATGAAAGAAAAAAAAAACACCCTTGACACACGACGTTGTGTGCTTTCAGATGCTTGATTTCGACACCTCAAAATCTAATTCTGAGGTCTCGGAATCAATTTGTGGAAAATTACTTCTTTCTCGCAAAACTACGTCACAATTCAGTGGGCGCCGTATTCACACAATGCTGTATACTATCAACCTCTCCCCATTACTCACATTCAAGAAAGGTTTTATGATAATAATTATTTTAAGGGATTACACAAAAAGACAAACTGATCGGAGTTTTCTGCCTTGTATAGCCATATACCTATAGAGTGGCTTTTAGCATTAATTTGGGCGAACTGCAGAAAAAAAGAGAAAAAAATACTGTCCTTAATAACCAGATTAGGAAACCTTCCTACTGATTTGTGAAGGAAAAATACGAACAGACATCTTTAATATAACACAGCTTGACCTGAAAACCTTACTCGATGACGAGTTTGAAGATTGGATAAAGACAATTATTTTGGCAAAAAAAACAAGACTTTATTTCTTTTAAAATGTCTTTATTAAAGAAAAGAAAAAGGTTATCTTAAAATCGGACTTTCTGAATTTTGTTTTCATTAAAGCATTACGGGAAAACTAAAAATGCGTTTTGACAAAAAGGTCTTCGTGGCGACTGGAACGGGAGACCACACACGCGAGTGGCGAATGCCTTTACAAAAGTCTAGATCGTCTACTGGAACATTCTACCCCTTGAAATTCGTCAGTCTTCTTCATTGACTGTATTTAAATCCTGCTTAAAAACCCACCTGTTTTCCTCACGTTTTTGTGATTAATTGGTTGTTCTTTTCTTTTCTTTCTTTTCTTTTTGTCAGTGCGCCATGAGCGTCAGTCATGGCGGATACCGGCGCCTTATAAATTTTCATTAATATTATTACTGCATCATGAGTGTAGGTGAAAGGTGATTATTGAAAGGGATTGACCTAAAACGATCCCGGCCTAAATGCAATGAGAATCACATTTGCAATGTGGCATTAAACATTCCCAGTCCTAAAAGTAAACTAGGAGACGAGCAAAATTAACTGTTCGAAACCAAACCGGCTCTTTTCAGAGTCATAACACTCCCTCAAAAGAGTTTTTTTTTTAAACATGATTGTACCTGCAAGTTTACTATTCATATGTATAGTTACTATATTTCTCCACACCATGCAAAGCTTTAAACACCATTTGTTCCCAATCCTCTTCCCATGCATGTGGCAATACATACTATCCCCCACTCACAGTCGATGGGAGCGCAGACCGTGCACTGAGAATCAACAATGAGGACCACCATTGAAAGGGGTGCGGGGGCTGTGGGGCGAGAAGATAAAAAAGATTACAGTACATAAAATTGACAGTAAAGGGAACATTAACACGTAATTAAAGAACTCGCGGACAACTATATTGACAAAGTGTGAAACAAAAGGATTGTCAGAACGATCTGAGTAGCCAACCGAGAGTAGCAAGGTCATCACATTCAAGAAACCAGTTTACGAAACAAAACTGTTTTGACACTTTTTAACAAATACCATGGTTGACGCAGTTTACGTACTTAAAGTCACCTGGAAATAGAATTTTTTTTTCTTTAAAACATAAGAGTATATGCTTACGAACAATAAAAAAAAATTTGTAGTAATTGTTTGTCACGATTTATATTTTTAAAAAAATATATAAAGTTGTTTAGGGGCTGACTCCGCCTACCCCTTTTGTGACGTCAATCGAGGCAGACTTTGCCTGCAATGCGTATAGTAAACACACGTGCAAAGTACATGTACGTCCAAGTCGTGAGTTGGTACATTTCAAAAAGTGTTTTTTCTGCATTCAGCAGCAATACACCTGGTCGGCGTTGCCGGGAAAAAAAAACAAAAAAAAAAAAACGTACAAACTCACGATTGGTCCGTACATGTACTTTGCAGTTGTGTTTACTCTACGCGTTACAGGCAAAGTCTGCCTTGATTGACGTCACGAACAGCGCCCTCTCTGGTCGGGGTCTACTCTTAAATTTGTAAATAACATAAGAACTGATTTTTTTAAACCTTAATTAACTGTTTATTCACATTCCACTCATCAAAACACATATATTAGTGACAAAAGCTTTATTTTGAAAAAATACCACTTCCAGGTGACTTTAAAGTCAGAGTTAAATTTCCGTCTGAAAGAAGGACCAATAATGCAAAAATAAGCAGTGACAAATCCTTGTGCAAGCTTTATGGCTAGAGGCTACTCTCTGCTGGCGTACATCACGAGCCTTTGTCGACGTCACATGTCCAGGCTACTACCTCGATCTCTGCTGGGCCCAACTTCATAGAGCTGCTTAAGCACAAAATATTGCTTAAGCAAAAAATTCATTGCTTAGTAAAATCAGATTACCGGCCAAGACTCCACTCAATTGTTATGCTAAGTAAACAACAGCTAAATACTAGTCATAAGTAATGTATATGGCATGAAATTTTGGCCAGTAACATGTGTAAAATAAGCGAGCTATTTTCGTGCTTAAGCAAATTTGTTGCTTAAGCAGCTCTATGAAATTGGCCCCAGGCTTGTCATTATTTGCGGCTGAATCAAGGCCAGTCTATATTTCCACAATGGCCCAAAACTACAAAAGATAGTTCTTCATCAAGTTATTCTATTAGAGTTGCAGATGCTTTGTGCCTCAGCAGCAGTAGGGTGAATACACGAATACCTTTTGAATTAATTGAACCGTATAACGTCTATTTCTTAGAAGTCGTTGGAGCGTTGGAGCGTGTTAGCCAAATTATTACACTATACGTTCAACGGGGGAAGGTGTGTCCCGCCTCTGTGCTGGTACACAAACTACCATATGGGGGCTTCAGTGCACTTTACCAGGTTTTATGGACATCTGTGGATAGGTTATAACTACGCATGCATTCACCACTACCGCAATTACCTCTAAAAAACGAAGGGGAAACAGGTTGTTTTAAACCAGTAAGGTATCCATACACCCTCTCTACAACACAATGAAGTACGAGAACATTTTAAAACACATCGGTGTTCTGGGCAAATTTCAAAAAATTCTGATCGCCGGATTCCTGTTATTTCAACTGCCAGCTTGCTGCCAGTTCATCGGGCAGGTATTTCTAGGAGCCACCACGGACCATTGGTGTAAAACTCCTGGAATAGCTGATGTCGAAGCTAACTGTAGCAGTAGTCTTGGTTTCGAGAATGCATTGGAGTGCCAGGAAGCTCAGAAGAACAGGTTCTGTATTACTTTAGGCTTTTCGTGTTTGTGCTTCAATCGGGCCTCGATCTTTCCTTTTTCAATTGTACAAATATTGTATCTATTTAAAGGCAGTGGACACTATTGGTAATTCTCAAAGACCAGTCTTCGCACTTGGTGTATCTCAACATATACATAAAATAACAAACCTGTGAAAATTTGAGCTCAGTCGGTCATCGAACTTGCGAGATAATAATGAAAGAAAAAACACCCTTGTTCCACGAAGTTGTGTGCGTTTAGATGGTTGATTTCGAGACCTCAAAGTTCTAAACTTGAGGTCTTGAAATCAAATTCGTGGAAAATTACTTCTTTCTCGAAAACTATGGCACTTCAGAGGGAGCCGTTTCTGACAATGTTTTATACCATCAACCTCTCCCCATTACTCGTCACCAAGAAAGGTTTTATGCCAATAATTATTTTGAGTAATTACCAATAGTGTCCACTGTCTTTATTGTATCTATATTTTATACTACCCCCCCCCACCCCCCCCCCCCCATTTCATCTCGTCTGCGTTGTGGTGTTTGCTTACTTTAATTGACAACTATGGGCCTTGTTGTATATTTGGGTTTGCTTTTACTTGCTATCTTTTGTTTTAATTGTCAATACAAATTTAGATTTCTATGAATTTTTTCTATTTTAAAATGAGCAAGGTCTGGGAGGACACATCTTTTTTGCTGAGTTTTATTTGTTATTGATAGCCCCTGTCCAACTTGTGATCGTTATGTAATGTCTAAAGATTTAAAGGCACTGGACACTATTGGTAATTACTCAAACCAATTTTGAGCATAAAAACTTACTTGGTAACGAGCATTGGAGAGCTGTGTTGATAGTATAAAACATTGTGAGAAACGGCTCCCTCTGAAGTGACATAGTTTTTGAGAAAGAAGTAATTTTCCACGAAATTTGATTTCGAGACCTCAGAATTAGATTTCGAGGTCTCGAAAACAAGCATCTGAAAGCACGCAACTTCGTGTGACAAGGGTGTTTCTTCTTTCATTATTATCTCGCAACTTTGACGACCAACAATTGAGCTCAAATTTTCACACGTTTGTTATTTTGTGCATTATGTTGAGATAAACACCAAGTGAGAAGACTGGTCTTTGACCATTGCCAATAGTGTCCAGTGTCTTTGAAATAAATAAATAAATAGATAAACAAAAAATAAAATAAAAGTGAACAAATTAATAACAGGAGCATCCCGTACGAGTTGGACTCTGACGGTAATCTAGTGTTCTCTTCGTGCAAGCGATACGCCGAGGGAGAAGGGGGCTCAGACGTGAATTCTTCTGCCTCATCAGATGTCATCATCAGCTGTGATTCGGGATGGAACTTCGATCGATCCCAGTACAAATCAACCATCAATCAAGATGTAAGGTTACATTTACTCTATTGTAATAATATTATTTCTGGTTTATTAAAACAATGTATTTGTAACACAGGGGTTAAACTGCTGCAATTAGTTAAATGCAGCGGACACTATCGGTAAAATATTTATTAGCATAAAACCTTATATGTAGAAAAATACCGTTTGACCTCAAACAAATTGCAACAGTTTTTTTTTACCACAGTGCATTTGATTGAGGTCTGTTTAATGACATACTAAAAATCCGCATAAATCCAATTAGTGGAAATATGCTTAATTTGCATATTTCAAAATGGCCGCCATTTTAACAAGTTTTTCATTGATTTCAATGTAACTCTTATTTAAGGTAACGTATTTCCAAACTAAAATAACTAAAATGCATATTTCAGGATAGATAACAAATCCGTGGTTCACAAGATGCCGAAACTGTTTGAAAATTTGTCATAATTTGCATAATTAAAATGGCCGCCGTTTTATTTTTTTGAACTTTCTGAATATTATTGGTTTGAGTTTTTTTCTGGATTGACAACCTTCTTGAAATTTCACATTTCTGTATATAAACATTGTCAATCTCTGTAAATTATCAAATTATTTCCTTACATTATTTAATTGTTGACTTATGAGTCACCCTCATCTTCAGAACCATCTAAATCTAGGTCTGGTGGCGGTGAGTTGGCACAACTAGAACCACGGCATTCAGTGCAGGCAATTGAACAAGGCATGCAGGCCGTACTTTCGGCATGTGCATTTTCTGTTCATACATTCTTTTGTACACCTACACCTGATGACCTCAAGTAGTGTTGTTGGCGCCGGTGGTTGGTCTGTTTGGGTAGATACTTGCCATCTACGATCTGCCAACCCCAATCATCTGTCAACCCCGTCAACTCTAATATTTGATAATAGACACGGAGACTATGATACTTTGCTGCTGCTGAGGTTGGTGGCAAAGTAGATGCTTCGACATGGGAAGTGCTTGTTGACACCTTCACACAAAACTTGTTGTACCTCAAAAGATCTAGACCATCTGTTGAATTACCATTGTAAAGCCAAACCAGAGCCATCTCCCCAGCTTTGATAATGTCCTCTTTCAAAATTGATCCTGTTTGATTGAATACCTTTGCGTGCTCGCAGAAGTCTGCATTCTCCATAAATTTCTTTAAGGCCAAACCCTTCCCAAGTCCAAACATACGTGATGTAGTGTCACAACCAAGGATAGCATGTATGAAGAGAATGTTGTCACACACGGTGCTTCCCAAAGTTACCTTCAACAGCTTGATGTTCCAAATTCTACTCTTCTTTGAGTTTGTCTTTGGCTCAGGTGTAAAGTAAATGTTGTTTGCATTTAGTTCAACATGGAAGATAAGGAGGACAAGAAGGTCGGTGTCATCTCCAACTAGAATGGTACTGATTGATCTCGCAGACTCCACTGCTTTTCTGACAATCAGGACATCTGCATCATGTCTTGCATGAACTGTGACACATCCAGCCATTTGCAGTCTGTCGCTGAGGAGATGGATAAAACGTTGTTTGTTGACGTTGTTCGCAAGGAATTACTGTTTCCTTGATTTAATAACCATGTCACCAGCAAAGTTTACCGTCAGGCCTGAGCAAGCTCCTGTTCTTCTAAAATGAGTAGAGTCCTTCGTAGTAGGACCATCATGGTATCCATCAAAAACTATGGTTGGTCTTCCATATCGTTGAGTAACATAATCAGTATACAGGAGAGGGGGGTAGTACAAAATATAGATACATTAAAGGCAGTGGACACGTTTGGTAATTACTCAAAATAATTATTAGCATAAAACCTTTCTTGGTGACGAGTAATGGGGAGAGGTTGATGGTATAAAACACTGAGAAACGGCTCCTTCGGAAGTAACGGAGAAAGAAGTATTCCATGAAGTTGATTTCGAGACCTCAGATTTAGAATAATTTTGAGGTCTCGAAAACAAGCATCTGAAAGCACACAACTTCATGTGACAAGGGTGTTTTTTTTTCCTTTCATTATTATCTCGCAACTTCGACGACCGATTGAGCTCAAATTTTTACAGGTTTGTTATTTTATGCATATGTTGAGATTCACAAAGTGAGAAGACTGGTCTTTGACAATTACTAATAGTGTCCAGTGCCTTTAATTTAAAAAAGAAAATAGTACGAGTTACGTCATTAGTTGGGACTAGCTCTTTTTTTATCTCCTTGGACTAGACCTAAGTTCTTTGTGCGATCGACCCTTGTGCCTATAGACCTTTATCATGCTGCCTTCATCTTGGTCATGTTCCTCGATATCGATTATATAATGAATGCTAATAATCATTTTGAAAATGGAACCAGACTATTTCGTTCTTCCAGCCTCGGTTTGGTAACACTAATATCAATGGGAGAAATTCAAGATGGCTGCACCATTAAAGGCAGTGGACACTATTGGTAATTACTCAAAATAATTATTAGCATAAACCTTTCTCGGTGACGAGTAATGGGGAGAGGTTGATGGTATAAAACATTGTGAGAAACGGCTCCCTCTGAAGTGCCATAGTTTTCGAGAAAGAAGTAATTTCCCACGAATTTGATTTCGAGACCTCAGATTTAGAACTTGAGGTCTCGAAATCAACCATCTAAACGAACACAACTTCGTGTGACAAGGGTGTTTTTTTCTTTCACTATTATCTCGCAAGTTCCGTGACCGATTGCGCTAAAATTTTCACAGGTTTGTTATTGTATGCATATGTTGAGATACACCAACTGTGAAGGCTAGTCTTTGACAATAATTATGTCAATAATCTTATGTCAATAATTATTTTGAGTAATTACCAATAGTGCCCACTGCCTTTAAAGGCGTTTCTTTTCTTCCATAATGCATCACTGTCAGATTTTACAGTCAGTCCCTGCTCCTGTCAACATTTACATAATAATATGCAGCCTCCGGGTTCAAACTTTATTATTCTCATTGCAAACCCAGTCTGTTTTTATGTTACCAGCCGTCGATTTCACCAAACTCTTCCTAACTTAGGACTGATCTTAGGACTGAAGATTAGTC
The DNA here is from genome assembly GCF_032118995.1 of Asterias amurensis. Lineage (NCBI taxonomy): Eukaryota > Metazoa > Echinodermata > Asteroidea > Forcipulatida > Asteriidae > Asterias > Asterias amurensis. Next base: position 14,908,961 of record NC_092661.1, read on the forward strand.
CCCCTTGCACTGTAACATGAAGAATAGTCCTGTTAGAGTTAGGACGAGTTACTCGTCCTAACTCGGGATGGGATTAATCCTAGCGTTTCGTGAAATCGGCTGCTTGTCTGTCTCAATGTTTGTAGTTTGTCTGTCTAGGCTGTCTTCTAAAGCCATTTAATCTGACAGCCTTATACTCTCTTTATTTTGGTCCACATAGATTAGCGCTTTTCCCTCCATCATGCAATATTTTGAGAAAATGGCACTCTCTGCTTCGCCTCGGGTGCCATTTTCCCCCTCGGGTCTATGAACTGTACTAAAAGCTACTTTTACCACCTTTTCCGTACACTCCATAGGCCTAATCGTTTTAGTTTTAGTTTTTCCTTATTTATAAAGGGGGCCAATTATTATATTTAGTATCAATGGCCAAGGGTCGAATTTTTGTCCGACCGACCCCCGTAAAAATGTTCACTGAAGGGAAACTCAACGAGTTTTTGAATTTTTTTATTGAAGGGAAGTTTGCGAACTGGGAAACTAAGATAGGTGTAGACAAACCATGAGAATACATTGGGCTGTGCGAGCATTGGGTACTTTGTTTAACGACAATGCAAAGTTATTTTAAGGAGAAAAATGATTTATCTAGGCTTACCTTGTCATTTTCCCCCCTTTTTGTTTGTTACTTCACGCTTTGGAGCATTCCTTTGTATGTGATAAAGCGTTAAAGGCACTGCACACTATTGGTATTTCCTCAAAATAATTGTTATTTCTTCAAAATAATTGATAGTACAAAAACTCACTTGGTAACGAGTAATGGGGAGTTGATGATAGCATAAAACATCGTGAGAAACGGCTCCCTCTGAAGTAACGTAGTTCTCGAGAAAGAAATCAAGCATCTGAGAGCACACAACTTTGTTTTGAAGTAACGATAGTTTACGAGAAAGAATTAATTTCTCACTAAAATATTTGAATTGAATTGAATACACAATTCAAGCATCAGTCTGAAAGCTCACAACTTGAACGACTATGGTATTTTGCTTCCATTGTTCTCTCGCAACTTCGACGACCAATTTAATAGACCTTATGCACATGACGTCATTTCAGTACGGCGCCCCCGCATTGAGGTAAAAAGGAGATTGTTCATTGGTCATTCTATGTGCGTTTTGATTGTTTCGTCACCGTTTGACCTCAAAGATGGCGGCTGGATGACGTCAATGCATAAGGTCTATTCAAATTTTCACAGGTTTTTAATTGTATGAGAAGACTGGTCTTTGACACTTTCAGGTGTTCAGTGCATTTTAATTCTAATCATTACTATTATTCTGTACATTGATATAACATGTATTAGCCTATTATTAAGGCCCGGTCACACAGGCACCGATAACGAGAACGAAAACGAGAACGATAAAAATGCACTCCCTCGATTGGTTTACTAAGCGTGGGCGTATTCTGCGTGGAGCAATTCAACCAATCGAGGGCGTGCATCTTTATCGTTCTCGTTCTCGTTTTCGTTCTCGTTCTCGTTCTCGTTCTCGTTTTCGTTCTCGTTTTCGTTCTCGTTTTCGTTCTCGTTTTCGTTCTCGTTTTCGTTCTCGTTCTCGTTCTCGTTTTCGTTCTCGTTATCGGGGCCTGTGTGACCGGGCCTTTACTCGTTTTTAAATTGTGCATTTCATATTCTGTTTGCACAGTTCAGCCTAGTTTGCGAACGGGAGGATCTACCCGGTGTTGCACAGTCTGTATGGTTCGCTGGTCTGCTCACCGGGTCAATCATATGGGGATCCGTTGGAGACTGGTAAGTCCACAAGGGTGGAGAACCACTCTATTTTTTTTTTTATAGGGGATATTTATGTGATAAGTATCTGTATCTGTCAAATACTGCAACAAACTCCTCACAGGATATAGAAGTTGCAGGTGTGGTGTGGCGAGTGGACAAAAACTAGTGGTGAGCTCCCCTTTATGAAAGTGGTAATTTGGATTTTATCTAGCCTATAGTATTGAATGAGCCTATTGAAGGCGCTTCTCTTATATATACTGGCAGGCGGTTCCATTCAACGGGAGTTCTTTGAACAAAGGAAAACTTGTAACAGTCCTTATTGGCTGAAGGGTGGGTGAACGAATTTTATGATGATTTCCTAGTGAGAGTTTGGTTTCCCTGTGGTTTGAGTTTGACTTAATTGGCAGGCGGTTCCATTCATCGAGTATTCTTTGAACAAAGGAAAACTTGTAACAGTCCTTATTGGTTGAAGGGTGTGTGAACGAATTTTATGATGATTTCCTAGTGACAGTTTGGTTTCCCTGTGGTTTGAATTTGACCTAATCTATTAAGAAAGTTAAGGCCAACTTTGGTTTGGATATGCACTGCTGGTTATCGCTATCACTAGCAGTGCCTAACTTCATACAGACGCTTAGGCACCAAAAAAGTAGCTAAGCACAAACAAATTGTGCTTACCAGTTGTGCTTATACCTGGTTTGCAAAATACCAGTGTACAATTTGTGACTTGTATCCTGCTCATTTCTGCTAAGCAGAACATTTTTGTTTAGCGATATTTTCTTAAGCAACTCTGAAATTGAGTCATGGCTATAGCTGAAGTGTCCTTTGGGTTGCTCCTGCAAGACTCGATGTGTTTCTTGCATAGATATATTTCGCATTTGTTAAACAACCAAATTAAAGCAAAATATGATAATTTCTTTTCAGGATTGGCAGACGAAAGACGTTTTTCTTGAGTCTTGTTGGGGTCTCCATCTCTTCCATAGCGACGTCATTTTCACCAAGCTTTGAGGTGTTCACTTTACTGCGTTTCGTCACTGCAAACTGCTGCTATGGAGCTTTTCTAATGACCTATGTTTTAGGTAAGCAAGCCCCCCCCCCCCCCCGGCAGTGAAGTTCGTTTGATATTGGACATTATACATTTACATAGTTTTGTACAGCGAATGTCTCATGTCCAATATATAAATGGCAACTGTACAGACATACATGAATTCTCAATGTTCACTTGAATAAGTTTCATCACAGCAAAATGCAGCGCAGCTATGGATCTTTCCTGATAATCTATGTATGAGGTATAGGCATTGTTGTTTTCCCGTGACACTGAAGTTGGACATGACACATTCGCATAGTTTTGTACAGCGAATGTTTTAACTATTTCTATATTGGACATATGCATACCATGTATGTTTTGAACAGCGAATGTCTACTTTGTTATTTCTCTATTGGACATTAGACAATCACATGGTTTTATATACACCGAATGTCCAATATGTAAATAGCAAAGTGGACATTCGCTGTACAAACATACATAATGTCCAATGTCCAATATAGAAATATTCAAACACGCAGTACAAACCCATGTGAATGTTCTATGTACAATATAGAAACAGCAAAGTAGACATTCGCTGTAAAAACATACTCGTTTGTATACAATTATGTCCATTGTAGAAATAGTCCAACATTTGCTACGTGAATACACAATGTACATCATCAAACTTATTATCTTTTCTGCAATTTTTTCGAAGGACATTGTGTTCCCTTCAATAGTTGCATACTGCAAGCATGGGTGACTTTAAAGGATTTGGGTACCTTTTCAAAATGTCCATAGATTTACATTAAACTAACAGGGTTTGAAGATATTGATAGTGGAAGGCTTCCCTTCAAATTTTACTTACTGAGGTGCTGTAGTTTTTGAGAAATGAGTAAAACAAAAGCACGTAATATTTTCAGGGAAGCTTTCTACTACCATTATCTTCAAACTGTGTTAGTTTTGTCCTACAAAAGTTACATAGACCCTTTAATACTGGAAACAACAAACTACAACCACATGGTGGCCCCTATTGGCATATGGTTTTCTTTTATTGTATAGTTTTTTTGTATGGCTTATTTTGTACTAGGCCCTCATGCAATAAATATAGTCAATGAGCTAACCAGACTTGCTTGTACCAATTCGAGAGACTTATTACAATAATAAATTATCTTGTTGTAAATAATCCACAACTTACCATAAATAATGAAAGCCTTTCCGAAACAAACTGCTTACCATTCGAAAGATTTGCATCGTATCTCAAACCTCTTGCCTCTTCCATTGTTGTTAAGTCAACGGCCGTTTAGATAATAACGGTTTTTTTTACCCATGTAATGTGCACAAAGAGTGAATTGTTTGAGTTTACATACTCAAACAGCCGTTGTATTTGTCAATTATGGCAAGCATCCGACCGATGCTGCTCTATTTGTTAAACTTGGTTCACGCCCCTTCATGGTTCACACAAGAGCAAGGGGACTGTTCAGGGGAGGTGAATAATAGAAAGGAATAACAGAACAACATTATCAAGTCTCCACAACTCTTTGTGCAGAAGTGCGAATATACTTTTTCCAAAACAAATCTGGCTCTTGGCCAACTCTCTCTCAAAAGTGACGACACATGGTTTTACCCGCAAGTTTACTTTTATTTGTATAGTTGCGTCCTTTTTCAATTATTTTTTTAATGTAATTATCATAATCGTTTTTTTTTTATGGCATCAATATTGTACAATACATTGACATTGTTTTACTCATTTTATCTCTCAAAAACTACAGCACCTCAGCAACTAATATTATAATGTACGTTTTTTACTACTCTCTTAATAGAAAAGAGTGAAAAGGCACTCTTTGAAGAGCCATATGAGGGACAACTCTTTTTCGAGTGGTCTTCCACTCTTTTAGATTTAAGTTTGCATCTTTTTGAGTGATTAATCACTCTGTCCTGGAGTGAAACCCCTCTAAAAGAGTGAAATAACCACCACTCTTTTTGAAGAGCCATATGCGGGACAGCTCTAAATGTAAAGAGTGGTGTTTTTCACTCTTTTACATTATCTTCAAACGGTGTACATCTCTGGACATTGTAATTTGTGTTACAAAAAGTACCCAATTCCTTTAATTCTGTGTTCATCCAGTGTATAAAGATGTAGCCCTCCTTCATTTATATTTCTTGCAGTTCCTCTGGTCTATGTTGTTCCTGAATAAACCCTGTTGACACCACTCCATCTTCTTCTCTGTCTACCTCTTTTCCTTTTCCCTGTCCTTGGTTGCCAGTCAATTAGTTTTTTTTTGTCCGTCTGTTGTCATGTCTTCGGGCATTGTTTCGTCCAGCCCGTCTTCATTCAGCTTGCTTTAATGTTCTGTGTCTCTTACTCCACTTTTCTGGTAGCATGCTTGCCAAACGACAAATACAACGTGAAACGACTAGTTATGTATGTTTTCCCATTCACTCTCTGTACAAATGCATGAGTGAAATGGAAGAGGCTGACAGGTTTCAAAAATTGACGGTGAAACAAACACTACTTTATGGTAATTGTCAAAGACCAGTGTTTTCACTTGGTGTATCTCAACATAATATGCATAAAATAACAAACCTGTGAAAGTTTTAGCTCAATTGGTCGTCAAAGTTGCGAGGTAATAACGACAGAAAAAAACACCCTTGTCACATGAAGTTGTGTTGATTTGGAGACCTCCAAATCTAATTCTGAGGTCTAGAAATCAAATTCGTGGAAAATTACTTCTTTGTCGAAAACTACGTTACTTCAGAGGGAGCCGTTTCTCACAATGTTTTATACTATCAACAGCTCTCCATTACTCGTTACCAAGTAAGGTTTTATGCTAATCCCCAACAGGAAAACACAATATGAGGAGCGTTAAACGGGACTCTTCTCAGTTTCAAATTTCGGTTTCAAAGTTAAATCTGATATCAGTTTAAGTAACCACAATATTTCCAAGTAAAATGTTTTTCAAAATACTTTGTATTATCAAAAGCTTCTGCAAGCTTCTAACCACTAGTTTTTATTGTCATTTTTGTAAGAATGACTACATCTGAAAAAAGAATACCCCTGTAATACCGTATTTTTACGCGACTCACCTATGAAAACATCGCTCTGCAATTTTTACGTTTTTCTCAAAAACTTGACGAATACTGAAACTTCTACAAGTATTCACAGTGAGTAGTGATTCATGTCATGGCCACAAACACAAGGTATCAAAACCCTTTGAGGCATACGAATTATGCATTTGAATCTTCATTTAAACCCTCACCAAAGACCTTGTGCGAACAAACCAACAACATGGCACAGTGGAGATTAATGGAAATGCATTTTTGTTACTGGTAAATTAACTGTTTTGGGGGGACAAAAGTCTTTTTGTAAACATTCTGAACAGATCATCAAAGTCCCTATGCATGGGAACTCTAGTCATCGGCTCTAATCATCAGTCCATGGACACAGATACCGCAGAATTGAAGCATTCAAGCATTTTTTTTGCACACAATGGTTCACAATGATTTGCAAAAAGAAAACGTACTTTCAAAATGGGTCGTTTTTGTCATGCTTCAGAGTAGCTTGACTGAGCCAGATTTTTCCCACGGTTCCTGGAGTAGATTCCACCGGTCCCAGAGTTAAGACTAGTCTTATTTCGAGTCAGGGCGAGTAAGCTTAGGACTGGCCTTAAGTTTTTAGTACGACTGTAGTCCTAACTTAGGACTCAAAGTTCTTTGTTTTGACTGCGGCCCAACTGTAGGAGTGAGTGAACTATATAGAGTTAACGCGTGTGGAATGCCATTGTTGAAGAATACCGTTTATCCATGGTTTCTGGCCTTGGCTTATTCAATCAGCCACCACACTGTTCCTTTTCTTTGTAATATCGAAGTCTTAAATGGGGCACGTACTCAAGGCGCTAAGTATATACATTTACAGAAAGAGAGGTTATTGAAAGTTGTAAATTCTGAGACCCATTTATGTAGCACCTTGTAAGGGTCTACAATGTGCTACGGCGCATTATTAGCAGCCACAGCCTGGCGAACCCCTTCTCTGTTCGATAAGTGCACTGGGTTCTTGTATATGGGTCACACACGGGACCGACTGTTTTACGTCCCATCCGAAGGACGAAGCATGGTTATATTGTATTTGACTGTATAAGCTTTAAAGAAACAGGCATAGTTTAATCCGTTGTGCACAAGTACCATAAATACAGTCGTATGTACTCTGTTTGCTATTACATTGAGTATGCATCCTGCAGTGCTGTGGTTTTGTCATTATGGATATAAATGTGAATTGAATTGAATTGAATTGAACTCTTCCAAGTTTTCTTGGAAACATATTTGGTAACCTATTTTTTAATCTATTTTGTAACCTATTACCTATTTTGTAAACCTATTTTGTAACTTCTTTTGTTGTGTAACCCTACAGGTAGCGAACTAGTGGGCCCCAAACAGCGTGTCATGTACGGCAGCGTGTCAGCCATGGCCTTCTCAGTCGGTTACATGGTGTTGGTTTGTCTTGCATACCTCATACGTGATTGGCGAGACCTGCAGTTGACGATGTCTCTGCCATTCCTACCGTTTTTCATTCTGTTCTTGTGAGTAGAAAATAATGTTCGTTTTTTTTAATTCCCCGCCTTCTTTCATCGAAACCATACTAACTGATAACTGCCGTGCAGCCAGGGACCATACAATGTTTTCCCCGGTACAACCTGGTAAGCGGAAGCCAGGGGTCACCTTAAGTATATGCTCTTTATCTATTCCAAATATCAAGCTATAAACCACAAACTGACTGGGTAAGAATTCAAAATGTAGTCCCACCACGAAGCTAGTAGATTAACGTCTGTTTGTTAATTGCTTTTGGATCGATGTTGAATGTGTTTGGACAATATTATTTTTTGTATTGTTTTGTTTTATTTTGGGTAGTAAAAAGTTGATGTAAATTTAAAACCATTACTTTTTATTGGCTCTGGTTATTGGTAAACAGTTCTGTTTGCATGTATATATTTTTTGTAAAAAAAGGAAATATATAGCGTGTCATGGCCGAGTGATTAAGTGCACCGGACTCAAGCTCCGTTGTTTATGATCAGCAGAGTCGTCCCAGTCCCTGTGTCCGTATTAAGCAAGACCAATATTGCTTCGTCCTTCGGATGGGACGTAAAGCCGTAGGTCCTGTGTGTTGTCTAACGCACGTACAATAACCCACTGCACTTTTATCGTAAAGAGAAGGGGGTATGCCATTACATGGTGGTATGAAACAAGGAGTTGTCTCATAACTCAAACGTAGTCCCGCATGTATCTTGAAGGAAAATAATGAATGCTAAAGCGCCATGACTGTCACATTGAAGTGAGTATAAGTGACGGATATGAGCGTTGTTTAAGAAGCCACTAATGTTAATTAGTATAAGTATAAAACTATTGTTATTGTTGAGTGTTTTTTTTTTTTAGGTGTTCGGCTTACTATTGTTTTTGTTAAGGTTTTTTTCCCTCGTCTTCTTCTTTCTCCCTCAACCTTTGCCAGCAATTTTAAACAAAAGTAAAGCTTTTCCAAACTTAAAAACTTATCCTATGTACATAGGCAATAGTGAGTAGATGAAACTGCCATTATTTTTGGAAAGATGACGTCATTGATGATGTCATTACGTTAGATATACCTTAAATAATTGGAACATGAATATCTTGAAAACCAAAAATGCTACAAACAAGAACTTTGCAACATATGAAAGCGATTGAGATGTTGAACAGATGTCTTGCACAACGTGGCCGCATTTGACCTTTACTTCCAGTCGAAACCGGAAGTTAAACAATTCAAAAAATCATATCTCAAGAAGCAATAAGATGTCAACAAAATTTAAATATCAGTTTGAAGGCCGTGAGCCTGCTCAAACTGTTGCTTTCATTCAATTGTTTTCCGGTCTCATTTCATCTTAAGTTGGTTCCCAGAGTCTCCACGCTGGCTCATCTCGAAGGGCAGGTTCGGCGAAGCCAAAAAAATCCTAGAAAGGATCGCCAGAGTGAATAAGACCCAAGTTCCGGAAAATTTGTTTGACGAGGGCGAGGAGAACACTAAGGTGAGCTTAAAGGGGAAGGTGTAGCGGCGTAATTGTGTTATAGCGCCCTCAATTGCCGAATTCGTCAGGGACCGATTGCCTCTAAACCAGACTGGTCCCCTAAGACGGGTACTTTCAGAACCGATGGTATTATTGGATACAATGATGGCATTGGATAAACGTGCAGTGACGTAGCTTTCCATATCTGTGTTTTGATTGGTCCCATGTTGGGGATGTGGGTGCAGCTGACAAACATCACCTCGCAATTTAAAGCCCGTTTCTTTTATTAATTTTATTTCATTGTATTTGTGTATTTATTGTATCCATTTAACATCATATGGAAAGGTTTGTGGTTACACCATGTAATGACTATCTCTATTGAGTTGGGGTGGTTCTGAAAAGAACTGTTGGTTTCAAATCGACGGTTTGATCACCAACGGTTCTTTTCAGGACCACCTTAACTCATTAGAGATATCAGTACACGGTGTTACCACAAACCTTTCCATATCGTATTTACACCATGCAAAGTTTCAAATCCTACTTATTAAACATCACTTGTACTACTACTACTACTATGGTTTAATAGTTATATAACACAACTGACCAATCTGTTTAGGTACCCCACGGTCAGACAGAGGAAAAGGTTACTACTCGTCCTATAACCCAACTTGATCTATTGCGGACTCCGAATCTGCGAAAGAAAAGTTTGATCATTTGCTATGATTGGTAAGTGAGGAGTTTTATACATAAAATACATAAAAACAAACTCTCAATTTAAGTTTCGTTTCATAGTAAATCGTTGATACCTTGTTTGGTACACTTGTTTAGAGATTTCAAAATTGTCAATGGTTATTCTATGATCATATGCAATCTTGCAAAAGGGTTTTGAAGGTGGGGGGAACAAGCTAATTTGTAGCCCGCTTGACGTGGCCTTCAGGCTTTGGGTGTCTAGCGACTTGCATTTATAAACAAAATATATATATTATATATAATTAAAAAAAACATTAAACAAAATCTGTGTTCATTTTTAACAATTCAAAAATATTATGAAAATTATCTATTTCCCTGCAGGTTTGTTGTGAATATGGTATATTATGGATTGTCTCTGAGTACGTCTGCCCTCGGTATAAACGACTATGTTGCTGGCTTTGTTTCTGGTGGTGTCGAGATACCAGGCATTCTATTGAGTTGGTGGATGGTTGACCGCTATGGAAGACGTTTCACCACGTCATCCGCTTATACAACAAGTGGTGTTGCCTGTCTCATTACTATGTGTATACGTGAGTACATTTTTTGTTGTAATGCAAGTCACCAGATACACAAGGCCTGAAGGCCACTCTAGTATTTTGCTGGTAACCTTATTCTGGTAAGCATAATTCTGTTGTGCTTAGCTATTTGTTTGTGCTTCAAGCATGCAGCTCTACAAAAAAATTGGGCCCCGGTGTGCAGCAAAATGGCGTGTCATGGCCCAGCGGTTAAAAAGCACCGGATCCAAGCTCTGGTGTTTGATCAGCAGAGTGTGGGTTCGAGTCCCGGTTACGCTAATAGTGTCCGTAAGCAAGAAACCTAACCATAATTGCTTCGTAAAGTTGGGGAGGTAGTGCTTTCTGCTCTACCATCCAGGCTCCAAGTGGATGATGCCGATGCCTACATCCTTACAGGCTACGAAGGGGGGTAACCCTGTTTCAGCCCCAGGAGTAGGTAGCTCCTAGTGGATGATACCCATGACTACATCCTTACATGAAGGGGGTAACCCTGTTTCAGCCCCAGGAGTAGGTAGCTCCTAGTGGATGATACCCATGCCTACATCCTTACAGGCTATGAAGGGAGGTAACCCTGTTTCAGCCCCAGGAGTAGGTAGCTCCTAGTGGATGATACCCATGCCTACATCCTTACAGACTGTGAAGGGGGTAACCCTGTTTTAGCCCCAGGAGTAGGTGGCTCCTATAGTGGATGATACCCATGCCTACATCCTTACAGACTGTGAAGGGGGTAGGCTAGGGGTAACCCTGTTCAGCCCCAGGAGTGGCTCCTAGTGGATGATACCAATGCCTACATCCTTACAGACTGTGAAGGGGTAACCCTGTTCAGCCCCAGGAGTAAGTGGCCCCTAGTGGATGATACCCTTGCCTACATCCTTACAGACTGTGAAGGGGGTAACCCTGTTTCAGCCCCAGGAGTAGATGGCTCCTAGTGGATGATACCCATGACTACATCCTTACAGGCTATGAAGGGGGTAATCCTGTTTCAGCCCCAGGAGTAGATGGCTTCTAGTGGATGATACCCTTGCCTACATCCTTACAGACTGTGAAGGGGGTAATCCTGTTTCAGCCCCAGGAGTAGATGGCTCCTAGTGGATGATACCCTTGCCTACATCCTTACAGACTGTGAAGGGGGTAACCCTGTTTCAGCCCCAGGAGTAGGTAGCTCCTAGTGGATGATACCCATGACAACATCCTTACAGGCTGTAAAGGGCGTAACCCTGTTTCAGCCATAGGAGTAGGGGGATAAATAGTTACTGGTAACACACACCCTTTTTACCGTAATGGAGTTACCTATTATTAAATGAATATTGTTTAAACATTGATTGTTTGTATGTCTGTTGTTCATTTTATTTGCAGCACCCGGTGTGGCTAGAGCTGTTGTGGCTATGGTTGGAAAGTTTGCTGCTGCTGCTGCCTTTAATTTAGTTTACTTATATTCCGTTGAGATTTACCCTACCGTCACAAGGTTTGTATATTTTTTTTCTTTTTTATTATTTATGAGTGAGCACTTTAAGTTATCAACAATATACATAAACTGACAAAGTGACATGTAGAAGTTTGAGATCGATCGGCCATCTGGGTCACGGGAAATTAGTTTCTCGTCAAAGTATGACATTTCATATTATCATCATTAGACCGTGTACGTGTAAATCTATGATTCTGGACGAGATTTCATTTACAAATTTTATAACTTCTCTGTCTTTTCAGTAATATCTGTGATAATATTTGCCCCTATTGTTTCTGATGTTCTTGTCTGACATTTTTGTTCCGTTTTTCTCAGCGACAAGAGCAATGTAAAAAGGTGTTAAATTTCATAGAGCTGCTTAAAGGCAGTGGACACTATTGGTAATTACTCAAAACAATTTTTAGCATAAAACCTTTCTTGGTGACGAGTAATGGGGAGAGGTTGATGGTATAAAACATTGTGAGAAATGGCTCCCTCTGAAGTGCCATAGTTTTCGAGAAAGAAGTAATTTTCCACGAATTTGATTTCGAGACCTCAGATTTAGAACTTGAGGTATCGAAATCAACCATCTAAACGCACACAACTACGGGTGACATGGGTGTTTTTTTCTTTCATTATTATCTCGCAAGTTCGAAGACCGATTGAGCCCAAATTTTCACAGGTTTGTTATTTTATGCATATGTTGAGATACACCAACTGTGAAGGCTAGTCTTTGACAATTACCAATAGTGTCCACTGCCTTTAAGCACAATAAGTAATGGAAAGAATATTTTGGTCTGATGTTTTGACCCTAACAGAGTCGAGAAAGACTCTGCTAGGGTCGAAACATCAGCCCGTGAACTTTTATTGGTTTGCAACAGCTAATTCTATTAATTCCAAATGTAAACTTTTACCAATAATTAATAGGGATAATGTGAACATTGAAATTGTATTTCCAACAAACTGCTATAATTATTTTTATTTTCAAGAATTTTGTAGAGGCCTACAATAATATAGGTTTTCTCGGTCAAATTCGGCAAATGAGCAGTCAATTTCATTTTCATGCGTTCGAATCAAAGTAGTTTGCCTCTCCAGTTGTTACTGCGTTTCAAATTCAGAATTCGACCAATCAATTTCGTTTTGAATCGAGTCAAATTCCATTAGAATTCTGTTCAATTTAGCGTATCGTCATTCTTTTTCGTGACACACACGCCTCAAGAAGCGTCTGCGAATTTGAATGCTGCTTTGATGATTTCTTAAATTGAATGATTTTTTTTGTTAAAATCGGATGATGCAACAATACATTTGACTAACCATAAAACGAAATCGAATGACCCTTTTCAGTAGCATCCGATTTCGCGCGAAACAGAATAGCTTGATACATTAACTGCTCATTTGCCGAAATTGACAGAGAAAACCTATATATTGCAAAACGATTTGATTTCATAACGGATAGTTTTGGTTCAACATCTTTCCACGAGTTTGATATACGCGAGAGACTACCGTTGCTATAAGCTGTCTATAAACTGTTCTTACTTAATATTTTGTATCTGTTACGTTCACTATTTACTTGTTTTACTAAAAGGCACCGAACACGTTTGGTAATTATCAAAATACCAGTGTTCTCACTTGATGTACCCCAATAGAAGCATAAAATAACAAGCCTGTGGAAATTTGAGCTCAATTGGTCTTCGAAGTTGCGAGTAAATGATGAATGAAAAAGCACCCTGTAGGACGTTTTTTCGCAATGTTTTATATACTATCAACAGCTCTTCAATGATCGTTTCCAAGTCAGTTTATAAGATAATTTTTTGTTTTTGAGTAAATACCAAACGTGTACATTCCCTTTAATGATTGTTTAACACTTTCTAACTTACTTGTTTGTTTTATAAAGCTTACTTGTTTTGTTTTAAATTAGTAATTCTTTCTCTTTATCTTCTAGTATTTGCTCCTTTGTAATTGTGTGGTTGTTTTGTGGGTCAAATAAATAATAATAATAACTAGAAAATGTCTACTCGAAAAGTGCGAATTTTTACTCGATTTTTTTTCCTTCCGATTCCAACAGGACAATGGGCATGGGCATGTCTTCCATGGTTGCCCGTGTAAGTGGCATCCTCGCCCCCATCATACTCATCTTGGGCAAGTACTGGCATCCTCTTCCACTGTTTGTCTTCGGTGGTAGCTCCGTACTGGCCGGACTTTTCACCCTGCTGCTCCCGGAAACACTGGGCTTCAACCTGCCCGACACCCTCGAGGAAGGGGAACAGTTCGGAAGTAAGCCCTTCAATCATTTGAAGAAGGAAAAAACACTCTTAAAATAGTTAAAGGCAGTGGACACTATCGGTAATTATCAAAGACTAGCCCTCACAGTTGGTGTATCTCAATATATGCATAAAATAACAAACCTGTGAAAATTTGAGCTCAATCGGTCATCGAACTTGCGAGATAACAATGAAAGAGAAAAAAAACACCCTAGTCACACGAAGTTGTGTGCGTTTTTAGATGGTTGATTTCGAGACCTCAAGTTCTAAATCTGAGGTCTCGAAATCAAATTCGTGGAAAATTACTTCTTTCTCGATACTATGGCACTTCAGAGGGAGTCGTTTCTCACAATGTTTTATACCATCAACCTCTCCCCATTGTTCGTCCCCAAGAAAGGTTTTATGCTATTAATTATTTTGAGTAATTACCAATAGTGTCCACTGCCTTTAAGCATTATGTTTTGTACCCACTTTTGTTCACATGTATAACCTAAAATATGTTTAGATTCCTTTGTGTGTGAGAATCCTACAAACAATATAAAGGCACTGGACACTATTGGTAGCTATTCAAAATGATTGTTAGCATAAGGCTACTCGGTAACAAGCAATGGAGAGCTGTTGGTAGTACAAAACATTGTGAGAAACGGCTCCCTCTGAAGTAACGTCGTTTTCGAGAAATAAGTAATTTTCCACTAACATAATATAATATTTGAATTTGATTTCGAGACCTCAAAGTCAAGCATAAAGCACACAACTTCTTGTGACGAGGGTGTTTTTTCTTCCATTATTAGTCTCGCAACTTCGACGACCAATTGAGTTCAAATTTCCACAGGTTTGTTATTTTGTGCATGTTATGTTGAGATACACAACTGCATGGTCTTTGACAATTACCAAAGGTGTCCAGTGCCTTTAAGCAGGTGTCAAAATGATAAACATGTTTAAACATGTTTAAAAAGTGGGTACAACATATAGTTTTACAGTGATTGTTATAGTTAGTGAATTATTAACTTCACAGATATATAACTGCGTTTCGATTCATCATTATGGAGAACCTTCTAACCGTTAATTTATATAGTTAGAAAATTATATTGAACTTTTTTGTTATTGGTTTACGTTTATTTGTGTGTTTTTCATTTATATTCGCAGAGGGAGCAGGCTTGAAGCTTTGCTGTGCCGGCAACACTGATAAAGATGACGACAAAACTGTCAAGTCCCCCGCAGAATATGCGGCTCTTCCAACTGAAGGAAACTCCCCTAATGATGACGTCATGGTTTAGTGTCGATGGTTTAATTCGTTTGTTTCTTTGTTGGGATTAAACAAAGACCAAGATGAATTCACGAAACGAAAACTTTTAAAGTCACCTGGAAATAGAATTTTTTTTCTTTCAAACATAAGAGTATATGCTTACGAACAATAAAACAATTTTTTTAGTAATTGTTTGTCACGATTTACATGTTTAAAAAATATATGAAGTTGTTTGGGGGGCTGACTCAGCCTACCCCTTTTGTGACGTCAATCGAGGCAGACTTTGCCTGCAATGCGTATAGTAAACACACGTGCAAAGTACATGTACGCATAAGTCGTGAGTTGGTACATTTCAAAAAGTGTTTTTCTGCATTCAGCAGCAATACACCTGGTAGGCATTGCCGGAAAAAAAAATTTTTTTTTTTTTAAACGTACAAACTCACGACTTGGTCCGTACATGTACTTTGCAATTGTGTTTACTCTACGCATTTCAGGCAAAGTCTGCCTCGATTGACGTCACGAACAGCGCCCTCTCGGCTCGGGGTCTACTCTTAAATTTGTAAATAACATAACAACTGATTTTTTAAAACCTTAGTTAACTGTTTATTCACATTCCACTCATCAAAACACATATATTAGTGACAAAAGCTTTATTTTGAAAAAATACCACTTCCAGGTGACTTTAAAGGCCTATTTCTATTACAAATTAACTTACAATGCATACAAAGAGAACTTTTTCAAAACAGTAAAGTGTGTCACCAATATTGTTTTGGTTGAACCTTTTTTTTTATTTATTCTGTGCTCTAAAAATTGTAAACCCAGTTGTAAATATTAGAATAATAATCTAATCATAATTTCTTTTATCGGTGGGGCTTTTAAGGGTATAGGTGTATTGTCTTTTGTTTTTGGGTTTGTTTAATGATATGCCGGTGGAAGGTGTAGATATATAATTATTTTGTTCGACTTACTCAGTTTTATGACCCAAATGGACCAAGACACACGTTGAACATATTCTGGACGTCGCCATGTTGGGGCATGTATTATCGTTAACTCAACAGGTCAAGGGTCACTATTCATAGGACACATCATGCATAATTCAACAGAATGATTGTATTTGTAGCATTTTAGAGGTGAATTTGTAATAATGTAATAAGTAATAATGTACATCTAAATACTATTTTTACAAATACATTTTCAATGCACTTGATATTGTAAACTATTAATTGAACGTGTTATCTTTTTAAAGTCACCTGGAAGTGGTATTTGTTTTAAATAAAGCTTTTGTCACTAAAATATGTTTTTATGAGAGAAATGTGAATAAAAATTTAACTAAGGTTTAAAAATCTTAGTTTTGATTGTATTTACAAATTTACGAGTAGGCCCCGACCCGAGAGGGCGCTGTTTGTGACGTATTTCAAGGCGCGATATTTGGAGAGAAAATTTGTAGTCGGGCCCCCGTGCATTACGTCTGGGAACATGGCACATCAAAACAAATTTAGACACGATTTTACACACATACGTACATTGAAACTTGAACATGTTGAACGCCTAGTGGTTTTTACAAAAGCTATTGCTGCTATTTTTATTTAACTATGCGACTTTTTAGTGACCAAATGGGTTGTAAGATGTGGGTCTGCCTACGTATTATTATAGAAATACGGCCACGGAGCAAACTGCACGCACGCACTATGGCTGCTGTATAATGGGCGGACGGTCACATAGGACCTGCACGCACGGTGAATCGCATGCGGTACCAACAAAAAATTCGTGTCACTTGGCAAAAGCTAAAAACATACCCTCAAAGTTCAAACTTATCCGAATTTTTTCACGTTTAGCAAATGCTCCTCTGAGTTCGTCACGTCTTTCAGATACCTTCTTCGACTTCCCACTAGCTAGAAAAATTGTTGGGACGGCGTCGTGTTTAAGAATAGCTCTTCTCGTCACGTCAAATGAGTTGTGTATCCAGGATTCGAAGCACGACGGCTCTAAGTGTTCGCTGCAGCGCTGAAAAAGACGTCGGACCGGACCACTTTGCTCTAGTTAATCTGACTTTCGCAGCCCACAACCGCCTATACTTGGGATCTGCAGGAAACAGATGAAGACTGACCCCATCTTTAGTTGTTTTGCTGCATGCAGCAGCAATACACCTGGTCGGCATAGCCGGAAAATGCCAGAAAAAAACCTTTTTCGCAGCGTACAAACTCACGTCTTAGAATTACATGTACTTTTGCACGTGGACCGGACCACTTTGCTCTAGTTAATCTGACTTTCGCAGCCCACAACCGCCTATACTTGGGATCTGCAGGAAACAGATGAAGACTGACCCCATCTTTAGTTGTTTTGCTGCATGCAGCAGCAATACACCTGGTCGGCATAGCCGGAAAATGCCAGAAAAAAACCTTTTTCGCAGCGTACAAACTCACGTCTTAGAATTACATGTACTTTTGCACGTGTGTTTATCTACGCATCGAGGGGGGTCTATGTTTGATCGAGGCAATGTCTTCCTTTTCATACGTCACAAAAGGGGTAGGCGGAGTCAACCCCCCAGTCACTTAATTAATTTTTTTTAACATATAAATCGTGACAAAAAATTACTCAAAAAATGGTTTTATTGTTAATAAACATATACTCTTATGTTTAAAAGAAAAAAAATCCTATTTCCAGGTGCCTTTAATCTTTTTAAATTATGGTCTTAAAGGCAATTATTTCATTCCCTATTTTATTGTTCTTTTCCAACTGGCTGAGTTTATGTGCACCTTTAAAGGCAGTGGACACTATTGGTTATTGTCAAAGACTAACCTTCACAGTTGGTGATCTCAACATATGCATAAAATAACAAACCTGTGAAAGTTTGAACTCGATCGGTCATCGAACTTGCAAAATAGTAACGATAGAAAAAAAACCTTGTCACACGAAGTTGTGTGCGTTTAGATGGTTGATTTCGAGACCTCAAGTTCTAAATCTGAGGTCTCGAAATCAACTTCGTGGAAAATTACTTCTTTCTCGAAAACTATGGCACTTCTGAGGGAGCCGTTTCTCACGATGTTTTTTACCATCAACCTCATACCGTCACCAAGTAAGGTCTTATGCTAACAATTATTTTGAGTAACTACCAATAGTGTCCACTGCCTTTAAATATCAATAGCAGCCTATCATAGTTTCCATGGTATTTAAACATACAAGAGTACAATCAAAATGACATATGCAAGTTTGAACAGGGGTCAACAAAAGGAAGACTTATTTATCGATTTCAACACTGATATAAGTGTTGATTTTTCGTCTTATGCAAAATGCATTTTTTCTGAAGCAATCTTGTGAGGATGTTTTAATTCCCATCATTCAAGGGCATAGAAACTACTTAGGCAGTCAGGTTGGTGTCTTGCCTTGCTTTTCACCCCGGTTCGAATCCCACCGGTACTTTAAGCAGAGTATTTAAGCAGATTGTTTAACAACCATCTCCATCATCGTCATCTTCTTTTCTCGTTTGAATTTAATAATAGCGTTGAGAATTGAGAATATGTACCAAGATCTACAAACAATAAAAAAAAAGTTGCTGCATTTAGGTAACCTCGACGACCAATTGAGTTCAAATTTTCTAAGTAAAAAAAAAAGTTATGCATGTTGAGAAACACCAAGTGAGAAAGACTGGTCTTTAAAAAAAAATAATAATAATAATAAATAAATACCAATAGTAGGTCCTATTCAGGGCTAGCGGGATGCACTTTTATTAATTTCTCCAACAGTGTATGACCATCAAAGACACTGCACACCTTGTCAAAGGCCAGTCTTCTCACTTGGTGTATCATATAATGCATAAGATCAAACCTGTGAAAATGTGAGCTCAATTATTGGTCGTCGAAGTTGCAAAATTAATTTAAAAGAAAAAAGTCCTTGTCACACGAAGTTGCGTGCTTTCAGATGCTTGATTTCAAGACCTCACACAATTCTAAATTCTGGAAAGTTACTTCTTTCTCGAAAACTATATTACGTCAGAGGGAGCCGTTTTTCTCAATGTTTTATATACATCAACCTCCCCCTATTACTCGTAGATTTTATGCTATAATTATTTTGAGTATTTACTATTAGTGTCCACTGGAGAACTAGTGATATTATACAACATTGTTAGAAACATGTAGTTTTAAATAAAAAATATAACACTTTGAATCTGAAAAAAGTTTCATCCCGTTCCCGGTGTGATTTGAAAGCCATGCATCAAAGGTCTTTTTCTGTATCTGTATCTGTATAGTTGCCTTAAGACACATCACACCAGCTTTGCGCCACAACATTGCCTCGAAATTGCGTGGTTTTCCTTTTCCTTTGCGAACTAACACGGTCGGCCATTTATGGGAGTCAAAAAGTTGACTCCCATAAATGGCCGACCTTGTTAGTTGACGAGGTAAAAGGAAAACCACGCAATTTCTAGGCATGTTTGTGTGGATCATTGTATTCTACTTTTAAAACATCTTTCCACCCATATACATTTCATAACAAACGGTTACAAATGCTTTTCAAAGACCAACTCGACCGATCCAAGGCAACGTGTTCCTTTAATTTTCGAAGTTCTTAGTGAGAGTGTCTTTGGAGATATCTAATGAGATGCTGGAAATCACCCTACCGGGTAAGGCGTTCCAGTCCTTGATGGTGGCCGGGAAAAAACTGCTGCCGTAGATTTTGGTTGTGTGACGAATTTGATGGAATTGAAGATAGTGTTTTCTGGAGGGTCGAGTGGAATGTTGTGCATAGTCTTGAAGAGGGATTTCAACTAAATTATTGACGAGTTTGTAGAACATAGCTTGTCTTCTAGCTTTCCTTATTTTTTTCTAGTGGTTTCCAGCTAATCTTTTACTATACTGGTGACATGTTCCTGGCGTTCTACTGTAGTTATTTGTGGTGAAGCGACCTGCTTGTATTTGATTTCTTTATTATTTTCTTCATTAATTTCTTGCATTATTTTGATGACTGATTCTACCCCCACAGTATTGACTATCAAATAAAACTATGTAATAATCCAAACGCTGTACTTGAGTTGCGAAATCTGTTCCACGTAAAAGGTTGTTCCCCTAAACGCAATGAAAGGTCTAGGGTTGATCCAATATTCTAAAAGGGGTGTACGTTGTACCTTGTGTTAGTGTCATACAAATGTTGCGTAATTTCAGCACTACTCTATCACCATTTCTGTGAAATATATTCACACTTTCCTTTTTTCTTAAATTTGCAGAATTTTACTTGTCAGATAATGTAAACAAACACACTGTGTAGAGCAATCCAGTAAGGAATACGACCCTCTGTTAAAAATATGGATTATCCCTGTGTAAAACCATCACACGCATATTTCGCAATCACTGTGTTCAATGTGTTTTTCCCAGTTAAAGAAATTTCCGGCACAGTGAAATCAACAAAAGAGTGTGTAATTAATCATTCTTTGTGCCGGAGGGGTTCAAAGGGTAGCATACATTCTACGCACTTCATTCCCTTCCCATAATAATATTCACAGAATCCCAGATTGATTTGGAGAGCTGGCTATAGACACTAGAGACGACCTGGATAATAGTGACGGAGTTTCCCTTTGCCAAGGTGAGTTGGGACGGCGTCGTGACATGTAATGAATGAATGTACTTACTATGGTACTAATGAATTAATTTTTGTAACTTGTGTAACTGTAAGGCTAGTTGCGATAAAGAACTCTCCTCCCTCCCGACGGCGGACAGGAGGGCCACGTTATCGCAACTTGTGTAAGGCTTGACATTATTATAACTGCAAGTGCAGACAGACAACACATGGCAGAGAACGACCATGTAGATATAAAACGGACTCGTTAAAAAACAATTGCACTCAGATAGGTCTATAATATTAATACTTTATAAATATACAAGCTGGACCTATACGTGCGTGGGAAATCCCGTGCATGTATTAAAGCCACACAGTTCCTCAAGTTCAATTTATTTCAAGGTTCATTTATTCTATACCTATTTTAATCTTACAGTATTATAACACCCTTTTTTGTTCGCTCGGATTCTGCTACAGTTTGATTTTGATGAATCAAATAGCGCCCTCAAGTGGCTTAACTTGCCATCATTTTAGGTATGGGAATCTTTATGCACGTATCAATTGTAGTCCCGGCCCTGGGGGACCCGGGACTAGCGGCGACTTGGCCGGGGATGTAAAAATGGCTCGGCGTGATAGTCCCTGCCATGCCCCGCTACGGCCCGGCCGGGCGGGGCACTTGTTTTTTGTACATCCACGGCTATACACAGGCCCCGGCATGCGGGGCATGTTATAACAAACCCCGCACGATCCCGGCCCCGACATGCGGGGCATTTATAACAAACCCCGCACGATCCCGGCCCCGACATGCGGGGCATTTATAACAAACCCCGCACGATCCCGGCCTCGACATGCGGGGCATTTGTTACAAACCTTGTGCTATCCCGGCCCCGACATACGGGGCATTTGTTACAAACCTTGCACTATCCCGGCCCCGACATGCGGGGCATTTGTTCTGACTGATGGCTATTTACCCCTTGCTTGCAGCAGAGAGCCGCGGATCGGAACGCTCAACTGCAAATTAATGTGCGTCTATCATTTCCACTGTTTTGGGGGTCAATACCTTGTCAACCTCGTTTCCAGGTGTACGATTTTGCCGTGCCTTTTTTTATATTTCCCAGAATGCTTTGCTCGGTCAATACCCGTCATTTGCATAATAAACATGATTATTTTTCAACACAAGGAAGCCATACATATGATGTAGACCAGTAGCTGACATTTTCACTTGCGATCGCTGTTGTGCTTGATGAGGTCGTATTGATCAGGACTGAAAATTTAAAACGTCTTCGTTTTTAAAATCAGCTTTCATTATTGATGCATACATGCATGTTTTTGTTTATATTTCAGTTCCCAGGTTTTATAAGCCCATGATAAGGATATCTGTTGTTTGATTTTATGTTTTTTTGACAATGGGGTCCTTACTCTGGGATCTAGAGTAGAGTGGGCCAGTGCATGTAACGTAACCGTGGGATGATCATCAACAGCACTTTTTTGACAGTTAATATTGCATGAACATCACACAACACACGTACACACGTGCGCGCACACAGAACAGTCAGTTGTCAAGTTAGCACATTGCCTGGTACCCAACAGATATTTTTGATCACGATTACCCACTGATCAGTGCGATTACCAGTTTAATAGACTGTGCAAGTCTCGCGCGTACCGGAACGAGAAAATACGTTAAACAAAGAACATATTATAATTGTTTTTCTTTTTTAAATCAAATGTTTGTTTTAAATTATATCTATGAAGAAATGTGAACAATAGAAATACTCATTTCAAGTTTTATAAAATGTATTTTAACTTTTGTATTGAATACAAAAATAATTTGTTAAATATTACGTTTACCGCAAAGCCCTGAAATGAAACTGGTTACATCGGCCTGTGTGCGTGCGTAAACGGATCGGATCGAACCGTGCCACACTGCTGCTGGCTGTGCGTCCGTCGACGAAATATGGACAGCTTTTCATTCAAGGCCGGCTAGGTATGTCCCCGCTATTGTCCCGGTAGGGCGGGGAAACAAATTGTACAACCTCGCCAAAGACCCCGCTATTGTCCCGGTAGAGCGGGGAAATAAATTATACAACCTCGCCAAAGACCCCGCTATTTTCCCGGTAGGGTGGGGAAACAAATTGTACAACCTCGCCAAAGACCCCGCTATTTTCCCGGTAGGGCAGGGAAACAAATTGTACAACCTCGCCAAAGACCCCGCTATTTTCCCGGTAGGGCGGGGAAATAAATTGTACAACCTGGGCAAAGACCCCGCTATTTTCCCGGTAGGGCGGTGCACGGTTTTTGCACATCCCCGTCTATGTCCCGGCTACCTCTGCCAAAGTCCCGGGTCCCCCAGGGCCGGAACTACAATTGATACGTGCATTATTGGTTTGTACACCTTTATGTCGGATAGTCCAAAACAATCTTTGGTCGGATTATCTGCACAGGACTGAAATTAATATCCTTCTATGAATGTTAAAATCTCATGTGGCATTTTAAGTTTAAAGTTAATGTTTTGTTTATAACTTATTAAATTAAGTAAATTTTCTGACCATTCATTTTGTGTTGCTAAATTTTATCTTTTGTTTTGTCAAAGTAGCTGCAGTTCAGCCAGTTTTCCCCAAAGAGTGTTGTTATTGTTGGTTTTAAATTAACCAATAATACCATGCACTGTACAAAATGGGAGTCGGGACCAATAGTTTTGTAAGGTAGTTTCAATGCTCAAATATTCATACTTGATCTGATCACCCTCATTGTTTTCTAATGTCATGCCAAAGTCATTGTCTGGACAGTGTCGTGGGGAAAACTTAAAAGCACTATGGTTGTTTGTACAATGCTGATATGTCTATTTAGGCATTGTAATTTCCTTAGATCCTGTGTTTATTTAGTTGCGATAATGTAACCCTCCTACGCCGTCGGCAGGAGGGTTACGTTATCGCAACTTGTTTATACCTTATAGATATATGCCTACTCTTATAATAACCTGTACATGTTCTGTTTTACCGTCACGATGAAAGAAAATGTTACTGAGTTGAATAATAAGTAGGATTTGAAAATTTGCATGGACGGTGCAAACACAATATGGAAAGGTATGCGGTAACACCATGTAATGACTATCTGTAATGAGTTGGGGTAGTTCTGAAAAGAACTGTTGGTTTCAACTCGACGGTTCGATCAGTATGCTCAGAGTTGAATAATGTTCAATTGTTGTCATTTAATATTGTTTATAATGTACATTTTGTGTATACATGGTCGGATATACAAAATTGTACATGTTATGTATTAGGAATGAGACTGTGAGTTATTGCTGTGTGATAGCCATGGGGATGTTTCGCATATTCACATTAATTATAAATGTCTTTCATGGAATGTTTGTCATAATTATATGACTAATGCCATCAAACTAACTGACTTTACTGAGGAGCCAGTTAGCTTTTTACTAGAATTAAACCTTCCTGCTTTTATGTATTTCCTTGTGATAAATACTGCTCAGTGAGTTTATAATGGAAATTGTTCATGTTACCCATCACACCAGGTTCTTGATCATGGATGTTCCACGCGGACGATGCTGGCGTTGCGAGGAGAAGCTTCCCTCAGGCCGCGTCATGTACTGCGACTACTGCCCTCAGCCTGTGTACTGTGATGCGGCATGCAGGGAGAGAGATCGCATCAGACACCGTGCCGTAGAGTGCGAGGTGTTCGGCACCAAGAAGTGCAGCGAGTGCGGATGTAAAGATGATGTCAAAGAGGTGAGTCTAAAGTTTCACAAAGGAAGTTTATTTAAAATTTGTTGGTGAATCTGTTGCCAACATTGACAAGATAATCACATATATAGAGGGTGCTGTTCTAGTACCAGAGCCGTATATGGGGGGAGTTATGACAACTTGCGGAAAAGTTTCTGTATGGCGCCACGACTTTGTCATTCGATATGAAATAAGACGGACCTAATTTACCTCAATGAGATATCCCTTTTTATAAAATTGGGTGAAAAAGTGGTGGCGCATACGGAAAATTTATCCCAACTGGCGATTAGAAGCCATTTTGTGTCCCAACAAACACATGGGCAAACACAGGGTGCCAGACTAGTCTACACATCGGGTTGTGCTGCATTTGGAGACAAAATGACGTCTAGCAACCACGTGACCAAAGAAGACTGGTCCCTCTGTGTGGCAACAGCTCTGACGAGTACTAGCTGTCGGCTTTTTTCTCGGCTCTGTATCAAGTTGAATTCTTTTTCAGATTGCTGTGTAGTGCACAAGCCACTTTGCTCTTTGTTTGCTGTATTTTTGTAATTGTAACTTTGTAGTATTTGAATGAAATTTTTTTCATTTAATTTTGGACATGGAAGCGATTTGGGTCACTCGTTTCAATTTGAATGTGTTGATAATATATTAACCAGCAATATGGAAATGGGTGGTTAGTGTTGAACTCAACAACATGCAGGTATGCACTGCAATCAGTGGAGGCCTATAGACGATAAGACCTATGTTTACATTCAAACCGCCCTCTGTTTACAAAACTCTGTATACGTCATGTTTCGCTGGGCAAAAGACGTGTAGTCATGGTAAGATTG
Organism: Asterias amurensis; assembly: GCF_032118995.1. Taxonomy (NCBI): domain Eukaryota; kingdom Metazoa; phylum Echinodermata; class Asteroidea; order Forcipulatida; family Asteriidae; genus Asterias; species Asterias amurensis. The sequence continues at coordinate 14,934,091 of NC_092661.1, forward strand.
CATACACTTTCTAGCTGGCTGCCAAAACACAAAGGTTTTGCCCAGGGGTATGCGCGCGAATCATGTTGCGGTTTTTTGAGTGATGTCAGAGGTCACATCGTCTATAGGCACATATATTTGTAGAGTGCCAACATTGTGAGCAACAATGCGTGATATAGGCCAATGTCTTTGTTCGGGGTGCTAGTCAGGAAGCCATGCAATATTTTATCTGCTGTATAGCCAGTGATTTCATCCATACTTACAATAAAACCTGAGAAGCGGGCAGCCAATAAATATGTTAAACTCTTAACAATAATGTGTGGTTGAGACTTGAGAACCTAATCTTTTTGACTTATTTTAGGATAAACGATATATTTTGTCTTTCTCATAGTGTGCACAGTGCAGCAATGCATGGTACTGTAACAGGGAGTGTCAAGTGAGCAACTGGAAACAGCATAAACAAGCATGCACTGCACTGAAGTCAACCATCAAGTCACTGGCTTCTATGTTGGGCAGCAGAAACACTAGTATAGGAGAGACCGAGAGGACCTCCGACCCGCCGTATTACTTCGGAAACACCATCGCAAGGGATTTTCTCCGGCTTCTCGACAACGAATGGTCCGACGAGAAGGTCAAGAGGGAGCTGGTGAGAGATTTCCATGTGCTGTCAGCTGGATGCGGAGATCTACGAAGCACTGTACTTACGGTCGGCTCGCTGCCGGACGAATACACCGGGAAACTTTACATCACCCTGAATGACTTTGATCCCTTCGTCATGGCGAGGAATGTCTTGTTCCTCTACATGCTGGCTCGTTTTGCAGACACCGAGGGAATTGAGAGCCGTCTGACTACCATCTGGTACTCCCTCCACATTAAAAAGAAAGAGTTCGACCTAATCGTCACATGCCTGGATGAGCTCATTCCGATGGATATGAACAATCTCCGTGATTCTTGTAAAGGATTGATCAATGTTCTGGACTCAGCAGACATGATATATCTTCGCCAGGTCTGGCAAGGTTGGCGCTCTTTAAACTGCCAACGTGACCAGAAAACGTCGATCAACCTTCGGAAACAGAGACGGGAGATTTTTGCAAAGGAAGACGAAAGAGCAATCCCAACATATCTTTCTAAGCTAAGCAAGAAAGATAAGAAACTGATGGAAAGTTGGTTTGACCATGGGTTGTTCTTACCTTCGGAAGTTCACCAAAATACAATACCTTTTGATAACCCGACGCTAACAGGGCGGACGAGTTTAGCAACCTTTTATGCTTGCGATTCCGCTAATGTGCGTAATGCGAAACAAAAGGCTCATGGTCTGAAAGCTCCAGAGGAGTACACGTTCCAGTACTGCATCAGAGCAGATTCGTTCCCCTTTATGGTGTGGGATTGCTTGAGGGTGAAAGAGTCCGTGCCCAGACCTGGCTCCTCCCCGATGGTGATGTACCACACCTACGTGACTAGTCTCCTCCTCAAGATGAAATCGCTCATCACTCAAAAAAGGCTTTGTCTACATGTGTCTCTGGCAAACTGTCTGGACTTTCCCAGCCATCATAAGAACTTACAATTACCAAACTACGATCGGATTTTCACCTCAAATCTTGTTGACTACGTCGGCTTTGCTAAAATCCTCCGTAAATTCAAGCCATTGCTGAATCGCCAGAACACTTTTTCGGCCATCGTAACGGAGACGACCAACTGGTTTCTGTGTACACCAGGCGCTGACGTCATGTCCTGCCAACACTCTAAAGACTATGTGAACTGCGTCAGTAAGGATTACTCCGACACCAGGAAGGCGAATCCATTCTGTAATCCACGTGAGTACTTCAACAGCACCCCTCACTTCCTTGCCTTTCTTCGGGCCGACATCATGGGAGGTGGCCTCGGCATAGCCGCCTCTGAGAACATCCCTTCACTCAATGCTGCGATGACGTACAATGGTATGCAGATGAACGACTTCCGGAAGACTCTGAATAGACTTGTACCATTCCAGTACAGAGTGAATGCCCGCGATCTGACCATGATGAATGGTGCTGACAGGGCTGTTGAGTGGTACCTACCACAACCGAAACCAAAAACCTTGCCCCCTCTCCCCGATCATGATTAAAGCATAAGGAATGTTTCCATACATCCACAGGTCCTCGCTTGCTCCCCCACCCCTAACTGAAAATGGATACGCCACTGACGGTTTTGTAGGAAGTAGTGTTTGTGGTAGGTTGGAGATTATTTGTAATGGGTAAATACATGTTTGTGTGTACTTCATGACACATTAGCCTATGATGTGGACCGGTCCCCTTTCTTTATCCTAAAGACAGGTACAAGCTTTAATACTTTGGATGTAGGATCCTGCATGGTTTTACAGACCCAATTAATTCATTGGATATAATGATTTCAGTGTATAAACGTGCATGCAGAATACAATGCTTAGTTCTTGAACATTCATGTACATGTACCTATCTGCATGTATTGTAATGTTGTTTTATATTACATGTTGGAAGGAATTGACTGTCAATCTCCGCCATGTGAAATGAATGTGAGGTCATAGGTACATCCATAAGGATCCGTATAAGCTCGCTCAAGGCTGGGGCCAATTTCATAGAGCTGCTTAAGCAAAAAAAATTGGTTAAGCACGAAAATAGCTTGCTTATTTTACACGTTACTGGCCAAAATTTCATGCCATATACATTGCTTGTGACCCGGTATTAGCTGTTGTTTACTTAGCATAACAATTGAGTGGAGTCTTGGCCGGTATTCTGATTTTACTAAGCATTATTGATTATTTTGCTTCAGCAGAATTTTGTGCTTAAGCACTATGAAATTGGGCCCAGGTGTCTAGCGTAACTCACGAGCCGCGAAGTGTGCGGTCAGATGTTCAGCCTCGTTGATCTCCATCAGATATCAATGTTCAGGAGTAATATTCTATATCCCGGTGCAAATTTAACATCTCTTAAAATGTTCAGAGTGTTCAGGCACAGTACTTTAAGTCGGTTTAACTATGGTTTAACTCATGGTTCAACCCGATCGAGATCAACTATGGGTGTCTGCGGGTTGCCGGGTATACTGGTCCCCTTTCTTAATCCACAAGGTATTGGTTTTACCATGGAGTAATACCTACCTCCATGGTTTTACAGATCTATCATTGGATGCATTGTACACGTTTTACAGCAGTCCTACATGTACATCAAGCTCATTGTCATTATTTTCCTCAGAGATCGTGGTCCTCTCGTCCACATTCAACAACATCTTGAGAAGAAAATTGGAGTCAATCTATTTTGTCCAGATTTCATGACCGTTAATAGGGGCTTTTATTGGTAGAAATTACATAATTTATAATTATGTAACTTTTTTTAGTTGCTGATTTGAAGCTTGGTTTTGCGCGCGTATAACGGTTTGTTTATCTTGAAAAAGAGTACATGTTTATTGTTGTAGTTTTTTATTTTAAATGTGCATATATATAATATATATATCAAATAATAAACCACAAGGGAAACTGACTGGGTACATAATATATATAGGTATATAGGCAATCCCTTGGTGTCGAGGAAAACATTCACCGCAGGTAAACATGGGTTGAGGTAGCTGTTGCCTGTAAGTAGACTATATGTCGATGACTCAAAAAGTCCGATCCACGAGCTATACATACTCTTAAGGATCCAACTTACGTGTGAACATTTCATTAGACAGTCTTATTTGGAAGATATAAAAAAAAAGGGTTGTTTCTCGGGTTTGTGTGCATGTAAAACAGTCTTATGGCTAGTGTGGAAAAGGAAGCAACAATGTATTTTACAGGTCCTCTAAAAGCATTTTCCCGACTTTGATGGTGTTTCGGTCAACGGGACCTTTCCCAGAGGCTTTTTATTGGGAGAAATTATATAATCATGTAACTTATTTAGTCATTTTAGACTTCGTGTCGCGTACAAATTGCGTATGCAAAGTGGTGTAAACAGCCTGATCATGCTACATCAAGCCTTCACCTACTCAGTACATTCAAGAGTTCTGTTGATTACTCTGATGGGACTCGAAACCACGAATCTGTGACAATTTTGGCTCAGTGGTCACCGAAGTTGCAAGAAAATAATGTTGCAAATTGTGTGTGTTTTCACATGGCTGATCTCAGATTCTCAGAATCTCTGCTGCGACTCTGCAATGAAAACTCTGAAATCGTGCAGCCCGCCCTCTGTAGCTGGCGTTTCTCATGAAGATGGGACGATATCGAATGTGACATTTACAAGAAATAACATATAACTCAATAATAGTTAGAACCATTTAATGGATCGGATGCACTAAATTTGATAGAATCCTGTGTAATCATTACGTGGACATTTAAAGGCAGTGGACACTATGGGTAATTACTCAAAATAATTATTGGCATAAAACTGTTCTTGGTGACGGGTAATGGGGAGAGGTTGATGGTATAAAACATTGTGAGAAACGGCTCCCTCTGAAGTGCCATAGTTTTCGAGAGGAAGTAATTTTCCACGAATTTGATTTCGAGAACTCAGATTTAGAACTTGAGGTCTCGCAATCGACCATCTAAACGCACACTTTTTTGAGTGACGAGGGTGTTGTTTTCTTTCATTATTATCTCCCAACTTTGATGACCGATTGAGCTCAAATTTTCACAGGTTTGTTATTTTATGCATATGTTGAGATACACCAACTGTAAAGGCTAGTCTTTGACAATTACCAATAGTGTCCACTGCCTTTAAGTCGGACTCACTGCTCATAATGCGTGGTGAAGGCAATGCTTTTTATGAAGCAAAATCGAAGAAACATCTTTCCCCACGGATATATTATATTGTAGTGTATTAATACTGCCGAAATAATTTGTTACAGCTAAAAAGTTCACTCAATATTATAGTCTAATGTTTTCTTCAAAAGCCCACTTAGTGATGATGTGACATGTGACATCCGAGACTTCCAAACAAATCCCAGTGCGCCTTTTTTGTTTCCTTCGAAAAACCATTTTCTTTTTAGTAACACCCGTTGGGGATTAGTCCGCCCACTTATAAGAAAATTGCGAAGGCGTGAACTGAGGACATAGTCTTCAAATGAATAGAGTTGCGTCGCGTGTGGGTGGTGTTTGCATGGCTAAAGTGAGGTCATGTTGCTTTCTAGTAGCTTAGTCAAATTAAATCAACCTAGTTTCAAACAGTTACCTATATAGGAAACTTAAAAGAAACAAAATAAGTCCTCTAACGCAATCGGGCTTTGCCGAGAGCTGTTGCTTTAATGTGAAAGGGGGGATAATACAAATACAATAAAAGTAAAATCTAGACATAGAAAGAAAGTGAACTGTGTTTGACTTATCGTGTAAAACTTGTTTTCTTTCAATTTATTTAGTATCCTGGGTTGATTTGAAAGAGATTATTGAACGAAAATTGTGTTTCTTAAAACTTTAGAATAAACCCAGTGGGAAATATGTAGCTTGTGCGAGTGGGAACACAGATGTTGGAAGTAAGAGTAACAAACTTTGGTTTATTTGTCTTGCATCCATATTATGTTGCTTTCCCCCGTACAAAAAGAAAAGAAAAAAAGTCGAGCCAATAACAAAGTAATGTCCTTTTCACGTGAATTTTGTCAACGTCGACATAGTAAAAAAAAAAAAAAAAAAAGTATTTTCTGATGGAAAAACATCATCTGCTTAAATCAAGCATGCAGGGGCGTAGTTCCTCAGCGCTGGCTCGTTTCAGGGTGTCTCTGAAGGAGATACATCTTCTCCCACGAGAAGCCTTGTCTTGTGTGGGCTCGACTCTCCCAGAGGATGGTTTGGCCGACAAACTCTGAGTGGAGGACGCAGCGCCAAGCAAGCTTGAAATATGCAATTAATAATGTAATCAAAAGAGTTGTCACAAAAAATGGTACATGATCTAAATCAGAAAGGACGATGCTGCAGTGTCAATGCCTACGCCCACATTACACATAGTAACAAATGATGGTTAAAATAATCGAGCCCGAGAAAGTATCTCATTTTTGTCGCAGCAGTTGCGTCGCTGATATAGTTGTCATCGGCTATCTGAGTCTCCCACAGTAAAAGACCGCGAAGAGTAAATGTAGCGTCATTTTACTTTAATTCACGGACGAACTATACGTCAAGACGTACACCGCCAGTAACTAAGCACAAAATGGCGCAATTTATCCTGTATTCAAAATCAATCGCTCAGTTGCAATGGATTTGTGGATTTAGCGATCGATTTCGGCGTTCTTTGCGAGGACCAAAACGCATTGTGAAATCGGCCCCTTGGCCCAATTTCGTAGAGCTGCTTAGCGGCCGATTTTGTGCTTACTGTGCGATTTCCACTTCATAGCGCTGCTTATAAGGGCAAATTTAATTTTTTTTTTTTAAAGTTCGGTACGGAGCTTCAGAACTTCCATGCCATCTATGTATCGAGATACCTCGTTATCTCATATTATAGGCAAGATTCATGTCATGTATGGAACTCCGTAGTTTGAATATCGTTTAAAGGCACTGGACAATATTGGTACTACTCAAAATAATTGTTGCCATAAAAACTTTCTCGGTAATGAGCAATGAAAAGCTGTCGATAGTATAAAACATTGTGAGAAGACGGCTCCCTCTGAAGTAATGAGAGAAAGTGGTAATTTCTCACTTCTGTCAGCTGAAGTCTTGTAGTATGCATCTGAAAGCGCACACATTTTATCAACAAGGGTGTTTTTTTTCTTCTTTCATTGACCTCTTGCAACTTCGATGACCAATTGAGTCAAAATTTTCACGGGCTGCTTATTTTATGCATAATGTTGAGTTACCCTAAGTGAGAAGACTGCAGCCGAGTTCACGAAACGCTGGGATTAATCCTATCTCGAGTAAGGACAATACTCGTCCCGACTTAAGATGGGTTCAATGCGTCCTAACGTCTTCAGATACGGAACTTAAAGGAACACGTTGCCTTGGATCGGACGAGTTGGTCAAAACAAAAGCGTTTGTAACCGTTTTTTATAAAATGCATATGGTTGGAAAGATGTTTTAAAAGTAGAATACAATGATCCACACAAGTTTGCCTCGAAATTGCGTGGTTTTCCTTCTACTGTGCGAACTAACATGGTCGGCCATTTATGGGAGTCAAAATTTTGACCCCCATAAATGGCCGACGTGTTAGTCGACGAGGTAAAAGGAAAACCACGCAATTTCGAGGCATGTTTGTGTGGATCATTGTATTCTACTTTTACAACATCTTTCTACCATATGCATTTTATAAAAAAACGGTTACAAACGCTTTCAAAGACCAACTCGACCGATCCAAGGCAACGTGTTCCTTTAAAGGCAGTGGACACTATTGGTAATTTACTCAAAATAATTATTAGCATAAAACCTTTCTTGGTAAAGAGTAATGGGGAGAGGTTGATAGTATTAAACATTGTCAGAAACGGCTCCCTCTTAAGTGACGTAGTTTTCGAGAAAGAAGTTATTTTCCACGAATTTGATTTCGAGACCTCAAGTTTAGAATTTGAGGTCTTGAAATCAAGCATTTAAAAGCACACAACTTCGTGGGACAACTCCCACAACCGATTGAGCTCAAATTTTCACAGGTTTGTTATTTTATGCATAAATTATGTTGAGATACACCAAGTGAGAAGACTGGTCTTTGACAATTACCAATAGTGTCCAGTGTCTTTAACTCACCCTAAGTCCTAAGATTAATCCTAAAGTTAGGAAGAGATTGGTGAAATCGACGGCTGGACTTTGAACAATGCCTTTAACGCTTTTGTTTGTATACACGCTTTCTCTGCATTGAAACTACACTCCCATCATCCCAAGACGTAATGTAGATACGAGGCCTTCTTGTGTCTTTTTAACTTAGTATAGCCTATAATTAATTCACCATTAGCTAAGAGAAAATATTCATGCTTTTATATAAGAGTTGCGGAAAGAATATTATCGATTGATTTGAAGGAATGCCCCGCAGATGTAGCTGTCACAAATAAAACGTGCGGAAGCGTGTGGTTCATTAAAGTCCAGGGGAACTTAAAGGCACTGGACACCTTTCGTAATTGTCAAAGACCAGTATTCTCATTTAGTGTATCCCAACATATGCATAAAATAACACACATGTGAACATTTTGATTGGTCAACGTCAACCGGATGTTGTAAAAGATTAATGCATTATTTCGTGTGCTTTCAGGTGCATAATAAAAGGCTTCAGACTTGGAAGTCTTTTAATATTTGAGTGAGAAATCACCTCTTTCTCAAAACCTATGTTACTTCAAAGGGGGCCAACTCTCACAATGTTGTATACTATCAACAGCTCTCCATTGTTCCTAACAAGTAAGCTGTTATGCGTGCTAACAATTTTTTTGAGTAATTACCAATGGTGTCCAGTGCCTTTAAGGGATGAGAGAGAGTGGACGTTAGTTTGAGAACGAGGTTAATAGACCCCAGCGTCTTGTTTACTTCGGATCTTGGCGCAGACTTTGTTGCGCCATTACGGTAATTTCGCTAGCTCGCCCCCCAATAAGCAGTAAAGTCAACGTGTTTTTCTCTCAAAACAAAATCCTCGCCCACGTTTTGTTCTTGTTATTCAACACTATATTTTTTTCCGGTTGGTATACGCCGCGCCTGTGCGGAAGTGTAATGGACAGATTAATTGCGATTTAAATTTATAATTATTAAAATTGTTGTCAAGGCTCTAGCGGGCTCTTCCTCGGCAATCGATCCTTTTGACGTCAGTGGGTGTTCATGACGTCACGAAACTCTGGAATTAATGCAACTGAAATGCGGTCATGTTCATTGAGACGAGACGCTCTGGGTCCTTTCGAAGATACGTATTTGGCTTGGGTTCTGGCTTTAGGCTCCGTTGCTTAGTTTCGAAAATGTGCGCCTTTTCTACAGGGATTCAACAGGCAGTCAAAGCCAGGGCCCATGACTAAATTGTGGTTTCGCAAACGGCCGGAGAATATTCAGTGCACAAAGTTCAAGACCCAATAACTTCCTCTTTCTTTGACTTTTGTAGCCATGTTGTAGCGTTTTGTAGCCATTAGCCACAGTCAAAGCCAGAGACACTTGACTGTGGCTTTTAGCCCTGTCACCTTTTCTGCAAAAATAGTGAGCGTGTACGTTTCTACAAACGGGCATTTCCTAGCAGGCAAGACACTAAACTTGAAATTGTATCATATTAATCAATAACCACAAAATCAATTAAAGGCTAAATGACAGCTGAACAAGTTTTGAGATGTGCCCCAATTCTGTTCACGGTTCAATCTCAATAAGCTGTATAAAGAGTTTAAGTTTTCTTCTATATTGAGCTGTGTACAATCCGTGCCTGCGGGCAAGGTTTACTCTTGTGATGTCACAGCTACTTGTTTCCTGTACCACTTTCTTGCGTGACGTCAGAACCTTTCCGGATGCTGCTGAAAGACACTGGACACCTTTGATAATTGTCAAAGACCAGTCTTCTCACTTCAAAATATAATTCTTAGGTCTCGAAATCATATTCAAATAGAATTTTAGTGGAAAATTACTTCTTTCTTGAAAACTACGTTACTTCAGAGGAAGCCGTTTCTCACAATGTTTTATATTATAACACCCTTACCAATCTTCTGCATTTTCATTGGTTTAGAGCGCGTCACATGATATGTCTTAGTTTTACTAGACGACGGCCGTGTGATAGTGCATCGGTTTGCCATGTGATAGTGCGTCGGTTTGCCGTGCGCTAGTCCGAAGACTATCACACGGCGTACAGTACCCAGACGTCCGTTGCGTGTACGAGGATGATAAAATAGTCTGTAACCATTTCGGATTACATGACACAGTAAGTAGCACAGTAAAAGTTTTCGCAATCTGCATTCGCATCGTCCGTGGATTGTAGCATTTAGGTCTGTAACTTAATAGTACAGTATTCAGAAATGTTTGGGGTGTTATAAAACAAATATTGACTGCTTTTACTCGTGCAATGGTTAAAACTATGACTCCCTCGGTGATCCCGGAGCGTTCTATTTTCCCTCGGCTTCGCCTCGGGAAAATAGAACGCTCCGGGGATCGCCTCGGGAGTCATAGTTTTAACCATAGCACTCGAAGCAGTCAATATTTGTATAATATCAACAGCTCTTCATTGCTCGTTTAAAGGGAAGGTACACGTTTGGTAATTGTCTCACTTTCTCACTTAGTGTATCCCAACATAAGCATAAAATAACAAGCCTGTGAAAATTTGAGCTAAATTGGTCATCGAAGTTGCGAGAAAATGATGAGAGAAAAAACACCCTTGTTGGACGAATTTGTGTGCGTTCAGATAGGAATAAAATACTTCTGGCTGGAAGTCTTTTATTATTTTAGTGAGAAATTATCTCTTTCTCAAAATCTATGCTACTTCAGAGGGAGCCGTTTCTCACAATGTGTTATACTATCAACAGCTCTCCAATGCTCGTTACCAAGTAAGTTTTTAAGTTAATATTTGTTTTGAGTCATTACTAAACGTGTACGTTCCCTTTAAATAAGTTTTTATGCTACCATCTATTTTGAGTAACTACCAGTGCCTTTAAAGCAATCATTCGTGCTTGTCAAAATAATTTATTGTTCCAAGAAACTTACGGAGCAGTATATTCGTACAAAGCAAGAAGTATTAGTAAGTTGTAGGATACGGTTTTAATGTAACAATTGCTGACCAGTAAATTACAAATTTTGCTCTTTAAAAAGCTGTAAAGCAAATACACTAGACAGGAATTTACACTAAACGAAATTTACGCTTAAAGACATTTACTTCAAAATTACGCCAAACTGAAGCTTACGCTTTACAGAAATTTACGCTTTACTGAAACCTATAAGCTTAAAGGTAGTGGACACTTTGGTAATTACTCAAAATAATTATCAGCATAAAATCTCACTTGGTAACGAGTAATGGGGACAGGTTGATAGTATAAAACAGGGTGTTTTTTCTTTCATAGTTATCTCGCAACTCCGACGACCAATCGAGCTCAAATTTTCACAGGTTTGTTATTTTATACATAATATGTTGATAAACACCAAGTAAGAAGACTGGTCTCCGACAATTACCAATAGTGTCCACTGTCTTAAACTAAAACTTACGCTAAGTAGAAATGTAAACTAAACTGAAATGTACTCAAGAAGAAAACTTACGCTAAACAGAAATTTACGCGTAAAGGATACAGTTGTTTGTGACTGGTCCCCTGCCCATTTTTGCCCATAGCAAAAAAATGTTTTAATTGTTTTGTTCTTAAACTTAATTTTTGTATAATGGTGACAATAAAAACATTCTATTGTTTTTGCTAAACAGTCTTAGCACCAATTACTACGATTTGCATTGTTGTGATTTCTTTATCACACAGGAAGTGCACAACTTTTCATAGCACCAGCCAAACTGTAATGTTATCTATGTCCTGTGGTGGATTTCACAAAGGTAGTCCTAACTTAGGACTAGTCCTAGGCAATGCTAAGAGATAGGACCATCCTAAGTTAGGATGAGTTACTGGTCCTAACTTAGGACCAGTCCTATCTCTTAGCATTGCCTAGGACTAGTCCTAAGTTAGGACTACCTTTGTGAAATCCACCCCTGCATGTTTTCATTTGTCCCGATGAATTCATTACAAACAATAACTGGACATGCATGCCAAGAGACGTTATTAGGGAGGTTGAGCTGCACGCTACGCGAGCAAAAACGTGAACATGAATGTCAGGAAACAGTGTCGTTTCTAGGTGTGACGTCACAACTTTGGTCTTATTTCATGCTCACGTTTGACGACCGCACGTACGTACCTGACGTGAGAAATGGTAACTTCACGTACGCTTAAAACGTGAGAATTTTCCAACAAAATTTTCTGACGCTCACGTTCACGGTTTTGCTCGCGTAACGTGCAACTAAACATCCTTAAAGGCAGTGGACACTATTGGTAATTACTCAAAATAATTATCGGCATAAAACCTTTCTTGGTGACGAGTAATGGGGAGAGGTTGATGATATAAAACATTGTGAGAAACGGCTCCCTCTGAAGTGCCATAGTTTTCGAGAAAGAAGTAATTTTCCATGAATTTGATTTCGATACCTCAGATTTAGAACTTGGGGTCTCGAAATCAACCATCTTAACGCACACAACTTCGTGTGACAAGGGTGTTTTTTCTTTCATTATTATCTCGCAACTTTGACGACCGATTGAGCTGAAATTTTCACAGGTTTGTTATTTTATGCTTATGTTGAAGTACACCAACTGTGAAGGCTAGTCTTTGACAATTACCAATAGTGTCCACTGCCTTTAAGTAAGTGTATGAAATGTATTTTTGACACTTGTGTACTGGTTGTAGATGTCACTGTGCAAATCATGTTGAATACAATTCTCCGCGTCGCGGCCCTTTTATTGTGCAAAACGGCCGAACTCAATTGTTGGTTTCTTCCTATAAATGGGTGCGTTCTTTTAGCTTCCCCGGGTCAACCCCGGTGTGTGGCGTAATCTTTTTCCAGGACGAGCGTGTGCAGATAATTACCCACGTTCGTCCTGGAAAAACCGCCACACACCGGGGTCGACCCGGGGAAGCTAAACGAACGCACCCTAAGATCACTTCTGGGCCAATTTAGAGCGTTTTCCCCCTTCAAACTGTACTATGTACGGATATGAATATATGTCCTATCTCTGCCTCTTTTTACACTTTCATCCCGTTTTATGGAAAAACAGCTTATCACTGTACTTGCTTTTCGGAACATGTTATCGGCATAATACTAGACCAACAAATTCAAAGTAAACCCTCTTATGTCTTCGAAAGCGTTTAGTGATATTAAAACGTGCTCCGTGTACATACCGCATCTGATTCAATTCTGCACTAAAACATGCACTATTATTGCTCTTCGAGCCTCGGTTTGGTGGCGCTGATTTAAATGGGAGAAATACAAGATGGATGTCCCGTCTATTGTACTGAATAGTATGTTGACTCCGATGAAGGAAATGTACAGTATGGATGAAATCATCTGAGTTTATTAAAGATAGAGAAAAGAAAGGAAGAAAACAATCTTGCCTCGTGGATGTTTCTCCTATAAGAGTTCCTCCATCCTCCTACACTCTAAAACTATTAGTCAAAACAACACTAATTAGTCGTACGAGACATGATTTTGACTAACTTACATCAAAATCATGTCTCGTACGACTAATTAGCGTTGTTTTGACTAATATTTTTTTTTGTACAGTGAATGCATTCCCATTTAAATCGATGTAACCGAAAACGAGGTTCGAAGGGGGAAATTGTCTGGGTCCCTTCTTATTCCTAAATGAACAATAGTAAGAACTAAAATATCTCTACCCAAATGAGTAGATTATTTTAATAAAGTGACCACGAGGTTACGTGGCAAAGTCTTTCTTCAAATAATTATCAGAAAACCTCGTTCATTATCAAAAAACCTCTCTCGAAAACGCACAACAACCTTTTATGTTCAGGAGAGCTTTTACCGCGTGGCATCCTTAGGCTATGACCATTTTTGAATGGCGCTCCTTAATTCTGAATAATTGGCAATGACACAGAGTCGCAGAGATTGTAGCCAAACGATAAAAATGTTCTATTTAAAGTAAAATTACGAGAGAGAAAAAAATTAGTGAAAAGTTCCGATCTGGAACAGAAATCCTGTCGGACACATCCGCCTGGGCTTCGGGCATGGTTTATCTTGAGATTGTAGTTGTAGATGGCGTCTAGGGATCATTGTCTCTCTGAGTTTCCGTAGCTCGGGAAGATTTCCTCCTGATCAAAAAAAGCCAGTCGTCTGAAAAAAAACAAAAAATAAAAGAACAAAGATAAGAAAATCCAAATTATTGTTTTAAAGCCATTGGACACTTTCGGTAAACAGTATTGTCCATAAGGCCCACACTTCGTGTATCACAACCTATAATATGTAAAATAACAAACCTGTGAAAATTAGGCTCAATTGGTCATCTCAGTCGGGAGAAAATAACGGGAAAACACACACTTGTTTCCGCTAGTTTCGCCGTGTCATGACATGTGTTTAAAATAAATCCGTAATTCTCGAAGTACTCTGAAATTCTCTGAAGTAGCGTGGTTTTATAGAAAGAGCTAATTTCTCACTAAAATGAAGACTTCGGGCCTGACCTTACTTTTGGAATCTGAAAGCACATAAATTGTGTACAACAATAGTGTTTTTTTCTTGCAGTATTCTCTTGCGCACTTCGATAACAAATAATATTGAGTCAAATTTTCACAGATTTTTTAATTGTTCTGTTCAATCAAAACAAAATTTGGACGAGTTGTTTTGTTCCCGTGACAGCTTTTGCTAAAATATTTGAACTTCCAAGAGTTTAAACAATAATTATTATTAAACTGATATTTAAGTTTTTTTGTGTTTTTTTTTTTTTTTTTGTAGCGCAGATCACCAAAAAGTATAAATAGCAATATTTAGAAAGTACTTGATCCTCTTGGATTTAAGTTAATCCCCCTTGGATGAAGTCGATTTCCTTTGACTTACTTGTGCCTACACACTTGATCCCGTTTTAATACCTACGACCATGTCTTCATACGATCCAGCATTATACCCGACAGTGATCACGTTACTGTTATTGGATGATGAGCTTTGCAGCTCTTGACGTAGAATTGAAGTATTGATACTCGCACGAAAATTAGGGATTTTTTCTTAATCTATTAAATTCTAGAGCCCCTGAGTTTGTGCTTTCTTCTTTTTCAATTGTGTGCATGAATAATAATAATAAAAAATCTTATTATTGAGGGGTTGTCCACAAACATCAAAGTCATTAATCCAGCTGTCGAATCGAAATGGGCAAATAGTCACCACAACACGACATGAGCTTATTAATCAAAATGGCCAGTTGGCCAGAGTATACTGTACTGGTCAAAGCGTCGAGATGACCAGCGTATGGGCCTCTGGTCATAACGTTGAGATTGCCAGAGTATACTGGTCAAAACGTTGAGATGGCACGAGCAGACTGGTCAGAAGGTGGGTATGGCCAAAGTATACTGGTCAAAACGTTGAGATTACCAGAGTTTACTGGTCAAACCATTGAGATGGCCAGAGTATACTGGTCAAAACGTTGAGATGGCCAGAGTTTACTGTCAAAACGTCGATATGGCCAAAGTATACTGGTCAAAACGTAGAGATGGCCAATTTATACTGGTCAAACCATTGATATGGTCAGAGTAAACTGGTCAACACGTAGAGATGGCCAATTTATACTTTTCAAACCATTGATATGGTCAGAGTAAACTGGTCAACACGTAGAGATGGCAAATTTATACTTGTCAAACCATTGATATGGTCAGAGTAAACTGGTCAACACGTTGAGATAGCCAGAGTATACTGGTCAGAAGGTGGGTATGGCCAAAGTATACTGGTCAAACCATTGAGATGGCCAGAGTATACTGGTCAAAACGTTGAGATGACTGTTGGTTGGTTGGTTTGTTCATTTAGACAAATTGGCTGAACAGCCGTAGTTTGTATGTGAGAGCGAACTGTAGCATGTTTTTTATTTGGGGGTAAATTTAAAGGCAGTGGACACTATTGGTAATTACTCAAAATAATTATTAGCATAAAACCTTTCTTGGTGGCGAGTAATGGGGAGAGGTTGATGGTATAAAACATTGTGAGAAACGGCTCCCTCTGAAGTGCCATAGTTTTCGAGAAAGAAGTAATGTTCCACGAGTTAAAGTGACGAGGTCAACCATGCATTTGCTAGCATGAAATTTCTCCCTTATTAAAGCCATTATACACTTTCGGTAAACAGTATTGTCCAAGTCCCACACTTCGTGTATCACAACTTATATATAAAATAACAATCCTGTGGAAATTTAGGCTCAATCGGACATCGGAGTCGGGAGAAAATAACGGGAAACCCACTCCTGTTTTCGCGCGTTTCGCCGTGTCATGACATGTGTTTATAACAACTCCGTAATTCTCGTTAACGAGAATTTATATTGTTTTACCGTTTTCTCAAAAAGTAAAGCATTTCATGGACTAATATTTCAAGAGAAGTCTTTCACCATTACCTTCTGTAAACCCTGTAAATTATTTGTAAATCTGTAAACTTTTTTTTTTTTCCGTACCGAAAGGGTCCAATGGCTTTAAAAACAGAAATGCCGACCAAATTTCCACGTTATTTTCAGGACAAGCATACAATGCAGCTGAATATCAGTAAGAAGCAACATACAACAAATGGAAATTTGGTTGGTAATCCTGTTTTTATCATGGAAGAAATGTCATCCTAAGCAAATTTGTGTGCTTAGCAGCTCTATGAAATTGGGCCCTGTCCTTTTCGGGACAAAATGCTGGACGTTTTATTTTGTCAGAACCACCGAAATTCAGTTTGGTTTTCTGTTACGGTCTTGGCACATGTGTTTTAATAAGTATTATACTGTGTTTTTCAATATACGTATTCACTTAAAGGGTCTATGTACATATTGTAGGACAACAAAAAACACCACGTCCACAGATTTACATTAAACTTACTCAGTTTGAAGATAATGATAGTAGAAAGCTTCCCTGAAAATCTTACTTGCTGAGGTGCTGTAGGTTTTGAGAAATGAGTAAAACAATGTCATGAAAATAATTTTCGTCTCAGTGATCATGAGACAAAATTTTGAGCTTGTAAAAACGTATTTTCATGGCATTGTTTTACTAATTTCTCAAAAACTACATCACCTCATCAGCAAGATATATTTTAAGGTAAGCTTTCTACTACCGTTATTTTTGAAACGGTGAAAATCTGTGGTCATTGTGTTTTGTGTTACAAAAAGTACCCAAACCCTTTAACAGATTTAGTGCTAACTTGATTTATACACCGATGTCCAGTGTTCTTACCTTGATACATCTGCATGCGGTGGCTTGTCCACCAGTCACATCATGGGACTCTTTATGGTGTCTTTTGCGAAGTCATAGGGCAACGGCCGGTTATTGCCGCCGAGCATTTCCATCCATCTCGGTATCGTAGGAAACTCTTGGATCTGTGGAAACTGGTGATGGTCGTACTCGGAGCGAATTCTCTTTCTCTGGGCCCGCCGTGATGGCGACCTTGGCGGCGGTGGCAGGTCCGGAATGGGCGGGAAATACGCGTCGCTGTTGAAGAACATGTTGGTGAAACGTTGTTTCACCTTGGAGTCACGTGCCGAAGAAACGACCGGGGAGTGAGAGGCGTTGGACGGCATCGGTTCTTGGGGTTTGATCGGTCTGATATGAAAGTGATACGACCGTGGTGGGAACAGTTGCGTCTTGTCCTGGAATGAGTGACCGGGTGGTGAAAGTTTAGCATCGTCGAGTCGCATCAGAGGGACCACAAGCCGTGGCTTTGGTGCCGCCTCGCCGCCCAGAAACCCCGGGAATGGTTGCTTTACTCCGGCAGGTGGTCGTGGAGGGAAAATGGCGGCATCCAGGCGATCAAAGTTTGGCTGAGCCGCTGGAAAGCTGACCACCGGGTTGAAGGGTGCTAGAAAACATGAGACGAACAAACAGACGCTCTTTGGTGTGAGCCGGCCCCACGTCATGGTGTCTTACCGTCAAAAAGTGATCTCAGACGGTAGAAGTCTCGGGATGGACACTGACTCAACACTTGGCAGCAAGTATCGCAACACTCAGTTCCATAACCCTGTCAATACCCTCTAAGAAATAAACCAAAAATATCATCCCCGTTCGATTTTATACAATTAATAGCCCACCCCCGCACCAACCTTACGGTTTGTTGCTCCTGTAACAACTATACTGCAAAGATCAATGAAAGAAAACCTTACTCCCTGGTGAGCCACAAGAGGGCGTGCTCGCTGGAGATTAACAAAACCATTGCCCCAAGCTTGTGTTTGTTAGAGCACATTATAAATAAGCCACTTCGGAGTTCCAGCTGCGCATGTCTGTAATACTGCTGACAACGCATGTTGTCTATCTCCAATAACCTTTTGACAATACCAGCGGGTACTGTCAAAAGGTTACGGGAGATAGACAAAATCCGTTGTCAGCAGTAACAGACATGCGCCACCGACATTCCGAAGTGGCTTATTAAGTGAAGACTGAAAATGACCATGACACTTTCATAATTACGGTGTTTCCGAAATGCCATTACAAATACACGCTCAATGCATTTACGACAAACATCACAACCTCTCCAAGTGCGCATTACATTATTAGGCACTGGACACTATTGGTAAATACTCAAAATAATTGTGAGCATACAATTTTACTTTGGTAACAGGCAATGGACAGCTGTTGATTGTATGTGGCGTGTCGTGGCCGAGCGGTTATAAAGAACACCGAACCCATGCAAGCTCTGCTGTTCAGCAGAGTGTGGGTTTGAATCCTGGTCGTGACTGACACTTGTGTCCTTGAGCAAGACACTTGATTATAATAGACCCTTCCCATGAAATATGTAAATTGCACATAGCGCGTGCGCACTAACGTTATGGTTGGCAAATTGAGGGAACATCGCGCTGTTTTGTACACGGCTAATGGGTGCTTGACGCAGACGCGATTGCGCGTCTGCTTAGTGCACAACTCTATGGCGTTTGCCAACCAACAGGGTCTGTACGCATGCGTGAATGTAATTAGCATATTTCATGGGAAGGGTCCATTGCTTCTCTCCACCCAGGGGTAAATTGTTACCTGTGACATGTGAGGGCAGAGTTGGTTATTGTGATTGATTAGCTTAGGGCACTACATATTTGGCGGCACAGGCTTTATACTACCCAGGGATCTGAGATGGTTTAAGGAATGATTTTAGGCCCAGTGACCAGGGGTAATAATGTAAAGCGCCATGATCGTCACTGCATGACGGACCTGATGAGCACTAAGAAGCCACTTTTATTATAAAGCATTGTGAGAAACGGATTCCTCTAAAGTAAGGTAGTTTTTAAGAAAGAGGTTATTTCTCACTCAAATAATGTAAAATAATCCAGCTGAAGCCTTGTTTTGTGTATCTGAAGCACACGATTTAACACAGGGTGTTTTTTCTTGTATCTTGCCCAATCGATGACCAATTGAGCCCAAATCGTGTCATACTTGTTATGCGCATAATGCTGTGATACGCAAAGTGATGTTAATTGTATTTGGCCGAATGATTCACAAGAGGGCGCTATAAAATACAATTTCTGCACCATTCGCTTTGTGTGGATACAGAATTTCCTGCCATTCATCGTAAACGTGCTAAAAAACTGAACTATTTTTCTTCTAATTCATGTCAGTCAATAACTCGTGCGCACTGACGAACTTCACTGTTAAAAAGGTATATATACTTTGTGCCCTAAGAGATCGATCTGTTGCTTTGTGACGTCCAAAATGTGGTCGTGCTTGGTGTCGGGTAACCTTTAAATCCACTGAAGTTCGATTTTTTTTTCTAAAAGTGTTCTTTCGAGTGGTAGAAACACAAACAAGATGAGAGTTTCCGGGGCTATGTGAAGTGCTCGAGCTTGAAACGGTCCACCTGGTGTGTGAGTTTCATTTTTATCAATATTATTGTCACCTTGGAAAAAATACATAACGCAAAGTATAATAATATAAAAATAACACCTTCACCAATATTTAGTTCTTTAGCCAATGTTGGACAAAAGGACATTGTTCTGGAATCAATAACATTAAAAATAACCCCCTGAAATGAGAGATTATTGGCATGATTTCCAATATATACCATCTGCCCCTCTTTGCAAGCCAGAAACAAAGCGTGTGAACTTGAAGCACCAGCGTAGACACATTATCAGGGCCAGATTTCATAAAGCCTGTAAGAACACAACCTTGAGCTAAGCACAGAAAAATGCTGCTTATCAACATTACGTTTACAAGCGGAAGAGTGTTGTGGGCTGAGTTATTCGTGTGAAATCGTTGCTTCCATTTAGAGTTCTTTTTAAGCTTTTTTTCCAAATAATGTTAACCACTGGCACAAAAGGTATTGCAAATAGTTCGTGGGGTTAAACAGTACTATATAGGAAGAAAAAAACTGCACGATTTTCCGCGCCCTTCACCTGTCTTCTATTGCCGGGGGGGGGGGGGGGACTTGGCAATTAGTGTCCACATCCGCTCCTTCTAACAAATCAATGACGTGCCTGAACTAATGTTCGTGATCAATTGTTATTGACATTGGTTAATCAGTAATCATCTTCTTTATGATTTGCTCGCGCGTTAATATCAACAACACTGAGTATATAAAAGGTACCACATGTCACACACAGCAAAACACATGAATTTTGTTGCATGATCAGTCAACGACTTTGGCCGATACCAGAACTCCGTTCTATAGCCTACTATAATTATAGGAAAAACTCGACTGTTCCTTCTTTCGTCATGAATGTGTTTGTGTTGACGCTTTGCCTGGCTTTTGGAGGTAAGAGTAATTATGACGACCATTCAAAATCTTATCAGTATAGGTTAAGATTATCATGAAAAAGTGTTTACACTATTTTGTTCGCCGTTTAAATGAGGAAGGAGAACCCATATACCAGTAGCAAGTCACTGCATAATGAACATTGACATAATGCCCCTGTTTTTGCAAACCCCCTTCGATCTTTGCTGCTCCTGTGTTCTCGACAATTTATCTCGAAGTCGGAGAACATCTTTATTTGAAGGCCTTTCACTGTTCGTAGTGTTTCTCTTTTATATGCGGTAGTGTTTCACTTGTATTATGTAGTGTTTCTTATTAATAGGCGGCAGAGTTTCTCCTATACCTACTAGTGAAAAACGGCTTCCTCTGAAGTGACGTAGTTTTCGAGAAAGAAGTAATTTTCCACGAATTTGATTTCGAGACCTCATGTTTAGAATTGGAGGTCTCGAAATCAGGCATTTGAAAGCACACAAATGTTTGGCAAGGGTGTTTTTTCCTTTCATTATTATCTCGCAACTTCGACGACCAATTTTATTGAGCTCAAATGTTCACAGGTTTGTTATTTTATGCATAATGTTGAGATACACCAAGCGAGAAGACTGGTCTTTGTCAATAGACTGTGCAAGTCTCGCGCGGATTTGAACTTCCGGGACCATTGTGGTCCCAACCTTATGGAGTTTTACGTTGGGGAGATTTTGTTTTGTCCATTACTTTAGTTTAATGTAGTTTATGACCATAAAAATGACACATGTTGTTAAAAATGTAATACTAATTAACATCATATATAAAAGTAAAAATAAAGTCAACATAATAACGAAGAAAAACCGATATTTAAACTTGACCTCAGGTCAGGTTACTTGGTAAAAATTAAGAATTTCTGCCCATCTCCGATCACGAAACTTACGCAGACGCTTGTTTTGGTCGCGCGGGTTGAAAAGCTTTTTCATTAGTCGTTTAGGCGTCGGCTTCCTCTTTAAACTGCGTCACGCGTTTATCTAACGCCCTTGCGACCATCGTGCGTCCGCGTATAAACCAGCTTTTAGCAGTTTCACATTCGGACGTAGATTTACAAAAGGGGTTTCAAAAAATTTAAGATCAAACAAACATCCTTGTCCCAGAGTTTTACTTTTGTCCATACATAGACTTTAACCGATAATTGTGTGTTTGTTTAAAAAGCTAAAACTAATTTAAACAAGCTCTATAGGGTATTTTTGTTGTTCAGATTCAGCATTAAGAATAAATTAAAGCAAAGATTTGATTCATAAAAAAATAAAGTTCTTCAGTTGTCGTGTTTTCTCGCTCCGGTGCGCGCGAGACTTGCACAGTCTATAACCAAATGTGTCCAGTGTCTTTAAGCACAAAATCTGCACTTACGGAAGCAGGAAAATCTGTGTTTACAGTAAGCTTATTTCACGGGTTTAGCGGGGCATTTTGGCTTGTGCGCGTTCGTACTCAACGAATCTAGGCATTCTACACTGTGCATGTAAAACAAATAATACGCTGTGCATGTAATACACAGCTAGCGCAGATATTCGGCGCTTGCGGGTAAGCGGCGAATTTTGATCGTAAGCGTAGAATTGGGCGGTAAGCAGAGCCATGAGAGTGGGCCCAGGTAGCTATTTGTTTTTATCCCAAACGACATTGCAATGATTTGGTAAAAGAGCAGGCCAATTTCATTATGGCGTAATTTTGACGGAAAGAGCAAAGTTTGACGGAAAGGGGAAAAAATATTGCAATGTCGTTTGGGGAAAACAAGTTCGCGCCGTGGAGAGAAAGAGACATGTCCATTTATTAAAAGAGAAACACTATCATTGTAAAAGAGAAAAACTTTCGCCTCTAAAAAAGAAACATAACTTGTTACTAAATGGGCTTCCGTAAAATAATATTATTCTAAGTCTAGTGACTCAATCGAAGTGGATCCGCAGGAGATTCTATCTCAAGGGATTTTAATATGATTGGCTGAAGGAAGATGATTTAAAAGAGGGCGCTATCAGAAGGAGTATGTTACATCACAAACCATTGGTTTTTATGTCTGTGGTTTGGACACCATTCGAGGTTTGATGCGGGGGGGGGGGGTCTCCTGCCACAGCGCCACTTGGGTGCGTTCGTTTATCATCCCTGGGTCGACCAGGTGTGGCGGTTTCAGTCTTCCGCCGTGTTCAGTTTTCCAGGGGCTCACCTAGGTCAGCCCCCAGTGTCCTGCTTGTGGAATGGGTCACTTGGGGGTGACCCGAGGTGCATGGCGTCACCACAAGAGGGCGAGTGTGATCGTTCGATTAGCTCTTGTCAAGGGCTCACTCGAGTGAGCACTGTGGGGTCGACCCAGGGAAGCTTATCGAACGCACCCGTATGTTTTCTTATAAACGATTCAAGCTAACCCTCCCCCCCCCCCGCCTCTTCTTCTGTTTCTCTTTCTTTTTAGTCTGTCTGATTGGTGACTGCAATGCAGAGAGTGAAGGGTATTCGGTGAGTACAGGCTACAATATCACTGGGGACGGTAACATTGGAGGTGGTTTGCGTCGGTCATTGGTGACATTTTGTCAGCATTGGGGAGGCCTAAATTTGTCACTTCAGTTTTGTGGACAAGTCTGTCGTAATAGCGTTCCTAACTCTCTCTGCGATTCACACGGCACTGGCGCCCTATCGCGAGGCTACTGGGGCCGATTTCACATAGACCTTAAAATTGATCTTAACTGCAAATCATATTTGCTAAGTAAAGTGTGATGTCACAATGTAAATCACTACGGTGATACTGACAATTTATCTTGGGATGAATTGTATTGCTTTGTGAAATCGGCCCCACTGCTCTCGCGCTGAGCTGGTATCGTGGGGGAGTGTGGTGGGGATCTTAGCCAACAGCTTCGCCCGAGAGCAGTGATCTCGCAAGAGCAGTAGTCGATCACAAAAATACACCGCGACTCTTACTATCTCACCGCGACAGACCATTCATGACTTGTCCACAAGTCTACACTTCAGTTAAAGGCACAGGGGTTAGTAGTTAAGACAAGTCTTATCTCGAGCTAGGACGAGTTACTTAGAACAAGCCTTAAGTTTTTAATATCTCCTATGACTAGTCCTAAGTTTGTAGTGTTGCATTATGTAGGTTTGGAACATCATTGTTGAACGGTTCCAACATGTGTGGATGTTTTTTTCTGTTTTTTTTTTTTTTTTTTCATTTATGAGTTGGGCGTGGTTTGAATCCCACTGAATTATATGCCCGTAATTTTGTTTTCATAGTACTGGGGATAGCACCCTGTGGGCCCTATACAGTGCTAAAATACACACACAAAAATTATCTATATTTAGCTGTTCCGACCTACCGTCGGAACAGGTTTTGTTTCTGTCGTGATTTTTATTTTTTTTCTTATTCTTTGTTTCTGCCTAAAACCCATAGCATTTGTACACGTTTTTTTCTTTAAGCCTAATCTCCCAAACCATAATACGAAAGAGTGAGTTTATTATACCAAATTGTAGCTTAGAACATAAGCTTTACTCTAAATGTAAAAAAATTTAAGAATCTTAATTAATTAACCACGTAATCTTCATTTGAATATAACTGGATGCAGTCGCTTCTATGTTATTTTTAAATATTATCTTTGGTAAATGCCATGCAGTATGTACCTATCATGAGTTGTGACTTCTTGAGATGAGTCTACGCGTTTGAATATAACTGGATGCAGTCACTTCAATGTTATTGTTAAACATTCTCTATGGTAAATGCCATACAGTATGTAACTATCATGAGTTGTGACTTCTTGAGAGGAAGTCTACTCATTCTGTTTTCCTACCATCGTTCAGGACCCATAACAATCTAACCGAGTTCCGGGCCCATATACTTTGCACGCGACAAAGTACGAAGGTTTAGGGATTTCGTTCAAACGAACGAGCGTAATTGAATAGGGGTTTTTGACGACGACGACCATAGAGCTGTACTTACTCTATGCGACGACACACCATCGTGTCCACAGATTTACACTAAACTTAAACAGTTTGAAGATAATGATAATTGAAAGCTTCCCTTAAAATATTACTTGCTGTGGTGTTGTAGTTTTTGAGAAATTAGTGAAAAAACTGTCAACGTATGACTGGGACCGAGTTGGTTTGGGACCGAGTTGACCGGTGTCATGACAAAAACTGTCCGCTGGCAATAAGTGTCCGCTGAGCATGCGCAGTAGACCCTGGACACTATTTGGCATGTATTACGTGACAAATAGTGTCCGCCTAACAAAAAGTGTCCGGGCGCCGTGCTGCACAGTGCTGCACAGTGCTGATTTATATTAAAAGTAAATACAAGCCCCCAAAAATAGACGAACAGAACACTCAAAAGTATGTCAAGATTAGTATCTTATCATGAAAACAGTGCAGGTTTAAAAAGTACGAATTGTGAAAGTGCTAAAATGTTCTTACGAATTATTTACAATAAAATACAACGAAGAAAGCGTTCAAGTAAAGACAAGCTAGGTTTTGCGTGTCTAAAAATATTATGTTATATACAAATTACACTAAAAATTAACCATTTACAAAAATACATGGAAATATAATATAAACAACTCTGAAAAGTATTACAATATACAGGCGAAATACGAAAGATAAAAATAGTACGATATAATTAAAATCAGAAATAGACATTCATGATAAACCTGTCATTTAGAACACGAACAGCTGTTGGATAAAAACTCTGCAAAGTACGGTTGGATCCAGATTTAATTGAACGGAAACGATTCTTAGACCGCATGGGCTGAAAGAGGGAATGTGCTGGGTGAAACTGGTCATCTACTATAGAGAGGGCTCGTTTTTTAACTCGAGAGAGATACAGTTCATCAAGTGATGGAAGTTGGCAACCTATGATTTTACTAGCGGTGCGAACGATCCGGCTGATACGCTTCCGGTCATCGGCTGTTGCATTGCCCCACCAAACGGTCACTCTCAATCACCGCTCGGTAGAACTTCAACAGAAGTGGCTGACTGACATGGAAGCTTCTCAGCCGTCTCAAGAAAAAAAATCTTTGCAATAAGTGTCCGCTGAGCATGCGCAGTAGACCCTGGACACTATTTGGCATGTATTACGTGACAAATAGTGTCCGCCCAACAAAAAGTGTCCGGGCGCCGAGCTGCACAGTGCTGATTTATATTAAAAGTAAATAAAAGCCCCCAAAAATAGACAAACAGAACACTCAAAAGTATGTCAAGATTAGTATCTTATCATGAAAACAGTGCAGGTTTAAAAAGTACGAATTGTGAAAGTGCTAAAATGTTCTTACGAATTATTTACAATAAAATACAACGAAGAAAGCGTTCAAGTAAATACAAGACATGTATAATAAAATACAACGAAGAAAGCGTTCAAGTAAAGACAAGGTTTTGCATGTCTAAAAATATTATGTTATATACAAATTACACTAAAAATTAACCATCTACAAAAATACATGGAAATATAATATAAACAACTCTGAAAAGTATTACAATATACAGGCGAAATACGAAAGATAAAAATAGTACGATATAATTAAAATCAGAAATAGACATTCATGATAAACCTGTCATTTAGAACACGAACAGCTGTTGGATAAAAACTCTGCAAAGTACGGTTGGATCCAGATTTAATTGAACGGAAACGATTCTTAGACCGCATGGGCTGAAAGAGGGAATGTGCTGGGTGAAACTGGTCATCTACTATAGAGAGGGCTCGTTTTTTAACTCGAGAGAGATACAGTTCATCAAGTGATGGAAGTTGGCAACCTATGATTTTACTAGCGGTGCGAACGATCCGGCTGATACGCTTCCGGTCATCGGCTGTTGCATTGCCCCACCAAACGATCACTCTCAATCACCGCTCGGTAGAACTTCAACAGAAGTGGCTGACTGGCATGGAAGCTTCTCAGCCGTCTCAAGAAAAATAATCTTTGCAATAAGTGTCCGCTGAGCATGCGCAGTAGACCCTGGACACTATTTGGCATGTATTACGTGACAAATAGTGTCCGCCCAACAAAAAGTGTCCGGGGGCCGTGCTGCACAGTGCTGATTTATATTAAAAGTAAATACAAGCCCCAAAAAATAGACGAACAGAACACTCAAAAGTATGTCAAGATTAGTATCTTATCATGAAAACAGTGCAGGTTTAAAAAGTACGAATTGTGAAAGTGCTAATATGTTCTTACGAATTATTTACAATAAAATACAACGAAGAAAGCGTTCAAGTAAATACAAGACATGTATAATAAAATACAACGAAGAAAGCGTTCAAGTAAAGACAAGGTTTTGCGTGTCTAAAAATATTATGTTATATACAAATTACACTAAAAATTAACCATTTACAAAAATACATGGAAATATAATATAAACAACTCTGAAAAGTATTACAATATACAGGCAAAATACGAAAGATAAAAATAGTACGATATAATTAAAATCAGAAATAGACATTCATGATAAACCTGTCATTTAGAACACGAACAGCTGTTGGATAAAAACTCTGCAAAGTACGGTTGGATCCAGATTTAATTGAACGGAAACGATTCTTAGACCGCATGGGCTGAAAGAGGGAATGTGCTGGGTGAAACTGGTCATCTACTATAGAGAGGGCTCGTTTTTTAACTCGAGAGAGATACAGTTCATCAAGTGATGGAAGTTGGCAACCTATGATTTTACTAGCGGTGCGAACGATCCGGCTGATACGCTTCCGGTCATCGGCTGTTGCATTGCCCCACCAAACGGTCACTCTCAATCACCGCTCGGTAGAACTTCAACAGAAGTGGCTGACTGGCATGGAAGCTTCTCAGCCGTCTCAAGAAAAATATTCTTTGCAATAAGTGTCCGCTGAGCATGCGCAGTAGACCCTGGACACTATTTGGCATGTATTACGTGACAAATGGTGTCCGCCCAACAAAAAGTGTCCGGGCGCCGTGCTGCACAGTGCTGATTTATATTAAAAGTAAATACAAGCCAAAAAAATAGACGAACAGAACACTCAAAAGTATGTCAAGATTAGTATCTTATCATGAAAACAGTGCGGGTTTAAAAAGTACGAATTGTGAAAGTGCTAAAATGTTCTTACGAATTATTTACAATAAAATACAACGAAGAAAGCGTTCAAGTAAAGACAAGACCGTCAAAAGTATGTCATGGTTAGTATTTACTATTTTACTTAATAAGTAATTAAAAAGTTCAGGTTAAAAGTACGAATTGTGAAAGTGCCAAATGATCATAAATAATACGAATATTATATTCAAACACAAGCAGGAAAGCGTTACAAAAAAATAATAAATAAAACTAAAACTAAAAGGTTAAAAAGGCACGCTATGATGATGCACGCTAACCGCGGACACTATTTAGCAAGCTTCCGTAAGCAATGTGACGTCGTGGACGCTTGACCAATCAGAACACAATAAGCTAATGAGCGGACACTTATTGCCAGCGGACAGTTTTTGTCATGACACCGGGCTCGTTTCAGGCGACGAGCGTAGACGACGAAAATAGACAGCCCGGGATTTGGAATGATTTACGGGTAAAGTCACCTTGTTTGCGCCGAGGACCAATTGCCTAAACTAATTCCAGTGTTTCGCGTTACTTTCGGAAATTAGACCATGATCGACAAACAAAAACTCTTTAAACAGGAATATAAAAGCAGAGATTTTATTATGCTGATCGTTTCTCTGGTGGTTGAGTGGCTCAGTTTTATAGAGCTGCTTATAATAAACAGGCAAAACATTTTGCTTTACAAATTTGCAGAAATTGAGCAGAACACCTGGATTCACAACTTGAATATGAGGCATGGGTTAAGCTGCTTTTTGTGTAAAAAGCTATTATGTAGTTTGGTCCTGGGCCAATGGCTTTTAAAGGAAAGAATCGCAGCGCTTACGTAATCAGGGAACTGTGCTTACGCTAAGCGTATTTTACAGCTTAGCATGGAATGTGTTCTTCACGTCACAATTCGCATCAAAAAATTTGCTACAGTTGACTAATTGTGCTCAACTCCTGCGAAACTTTCACTGCGAAAACAGTGACTTAAAAATTTGATTTGCGTTCGCAGGGAAAACCGTGCTTTACTTGAGACAAAAGTACGCAGGGGCGACTAGTGTGCTTTAGTGTTAAACTCGCGACTACTAATTATTATTTGAGTCGCGACTACTGTTTTTCTCTACTCCGTTATAATCGTGTCCACACATCGACTACCTGTTTGGTGAACCAGTTGTGTTGGTTACAACTATTCGCAACATAATTAATATTGCCCTTGCGTTATAGCGGCACAAATCTTGAGAATCTGTATTTTATTTCGACTAGTCGAGTCATGATGGGAACTTGCTTAATGAAAAAAGATTCAGTAATCTGCTGAAGCATTGATTTCTGCGCTTACGTCAAGCGAAATAGACTGCTTATAGCAGGGATTTCTTTTGTTTGTGTGCTTCCAAGCTCGCACATTATTTTCCAAGCTTGCACATCGCAGTAAGCGGAAAATGGTGATCGTAAGCGCAGACTTTGGTGGTCATAAGAACCATGTAATTTTGCCCTGTGAGTAGGTTTGGTAAGGCCTACACTTCAAACATGTAAAGTCAAAAAAGATTGTTAGTACATGAGGGGAAATCTTGTGAAACTGGTCCAATTTGACTCTGCTTCACTGCGTAAGCAAAGAATTGACACATCAGAAGCGCGGATATTATCGCTTACATAAAGCATATTTCACAGCTTAGCAGGGATATTTTTGCTTGTACGCGGTGAAACTTATATGTAATCTTTGCTTTGAACTAGTTGCACAGATATTTCAGCGCCTGCAAAGTAAGCGGAGAATGGTGGTTGTATAATAAATGGGCAGAGTTTGGTTGAAGCAGACAGAGCCATAAAACTGGGCCGTGTTCTATAGGGGAAATTATAGCTTGACATTATTTTTATGACAGTTTTGGTCTCTGCGACGTACACATACAAGTACAGAGTGCAGAAATCGTGCAATTGAAATGTCTCATAAGAGCGCCCCCTATCGGCAGGAGTGGGAAAATAAAGGAGTATCTTACAAATTAACATGTGTTTTTAAACACGTAAAATAATATCAAATGGAAGCGTTAGGATGTTTAGCTTAATTCCTATCATAAAACATATTAAGATTATTTATTAATTAACCACCAGTGACCCTCATTTGCATATTAATTAGGAAATCTTTGCAGCATCATATCTCAAGAACTTCACGGCCGACTTTTCAACTGTTTGTTCTTAAAGACTCCTTGGGGGTTGGAGATTAATTTGAAAAAACTGTGACCTCAAGTTGACCTCTACTTCCGCGTCAACCGGAAGTGTCACCATATCTCAAGAACTATACAGCAGATTTTCAAAATATTTTCAGTTATAAACACCTTAGGCATAAAATATTAACTTTAAAAAACCGTGACCTCAAGTTGACCCATACTTCCTGGTCAACCGGAAGTGGGACCATATCTCAAGAACTATACAACAGATTATCAATTTTTGTTCAGTTATAGACTCCTTGGGCATTCAAGATTAGTTTGAAACAACTTTGACCCCATGTTGACCTTTACTTCCGGGTGAACCGGAAGTGAGCCCATATCTAAAAAAGTACAAAGCTAATGTTCAAACTTCAGTTATAGGCTCTAAGGCAATAAATATTAGCTTTGGAAAACTGTGACCCCAAGTTGACCTCTACTTCTGGGTCAACCTGAAGTGGGACTATATATCAAGATATACACAACCGATTTTATAGACTCCTTGGCATTGCAGATTAATCTTTGGTAGCTGTGGGCCCATGTTGACCTTTACTTACGGGTCAACCGGGAAGTAAGACTTTATAACAAGAGCTACACAACTTTTTTGAAACCTTTTTCAGTTATATATTCCTTGAGCAATGAAGCACATAATCCAAGCAAAACAACAAGGAACAGCTTCGTGTTTGTTCACAAACACTTAATGTCTAGTTTATTTTTATGTTTTTATATAAAGAAACCAGACTTCTGTACCGACGCTATCATGGACCAAGACTGCCGTGCATTGGGCATACAAGAAGTGTGCGCTAGAGGTCAAACCTACTCCAACCTGTGCATACTGTGTCTAGTTTGCGAACGAGACCATATGAACGTGTTGTCATACACCGAAGGGGAGTGTAAATAGGCATCAGTCTGCATGCAGCCACGCCCGTCCTATAAGCTTTTAACAACTCCATGATCGAGAACGATGATCTGCCTAGATTTATTTTGGCTGAGCGAGTCCAGTGAATATATATTTTATATTTTATATTTTAATTCTTCGGACAAGCAAAACAATCAAACAAGCACAGGCCGTCCAGGGAAGGGCAAAGGTACCACAAAAAACTGTCATCAAAAAAGATGTGCCCTCCCAGACCTGTCGCATTCGCCTCTATAAGAGCATGAATTTGTGTAATGTTCGCTCTAGACTTTAAGGCACTGGACACTATTGGTAATTACTTTTAAAAAAATGTTATCATAATATTACTTGGTAACGAGCAATGGAGAGCAGTTGATAGTATAAAACATTGTGAGAAACGGCTCCATCTGAAGTAAACGTAGTTTTTGAGAAAGAGGTAATTTCTCACTCAATATATTTAAAGACGTCAGGCCTGGTAGCCTTTTATTATGCATCTTAAGGCACACAAAGTTGTGACCCAGGGTTTTTCTTCATTCATTATTCTCTTGCAACTTAGATGACCAATTAAGCCACAATTTTCACAGTTTTTCTATTGAATGCATGTTGGGATACACCAAGTGAGAATACTGGTCTTTGACTATTACCAAATGTGTCCAGTGCCTTTTAAAAATAAGAAAACATTTAATAACCACTCTTAAAATAAATGACAATAAAAACTGTCGATGTATATCATTTTAAGAATCGCTTCATACGAAGTAATGAGGTTATGGCAATAAATGATCAATTATCAGTTGTTTTCCCCAAAAAAGAATACTATGACAAACGTTAGTGTCAGACAAATTTCTGACGCTACTATACAAATTTAGTTAAACGATAAGTTACGAGAAGTTATTTTTACAAAAAAGTGTTAGCGAAAACAGTTTGTTTGCTTTACTTAGCTATTACTTCATATGTCATTTTTTCTCTCTGGATTATTTTCCCCCACGTCTGCTTATAAAGATCGACTGTGATCAGCTTATGTCCAAACTCAACAAAATTAACACGAGGAACGAAGTAAACATTTATAACACTTAAAATAGTTTTTTCTATAAAATGAATATCCGTTAAATGATTTGTTAAAACATGGAGATGTAAGCTATTACTTCATGAATTTTATGTCCTTATTTATCTCTGTATTATTTTCCCCCACGTCTGCTTAAAGATCGACTGTGTTCAGATTATGTCCAAACTCAACAAAATTAACACGAGGAACGAAGTAAACATTTATAACACTTAAAATAGTTGTTTTTTTCTATAAAATGAATATCCGTTGAATGATTTGTTAAAACATGGAGATGGTTAAAATAAACGAAACTAGGACGACGTACCCGATGTAAATTTTGTTTTTCTTTGCTGTTTGTTTTGTTAAAATGTATTTCTATTTCATTGTTATAATATGACGCTTTTTATGGTTGTCTTACTCTGCTAGGGTCGAAACGTCAGGCCATTAACTATTTTTTGCATTTATCCATCGGTCCATTTGGTTGGCAAGTTGTTTGTCAACCCATAAATGGCCGACCGTGTTAGTCGACGAGGTAAAAAGAAAACCGTGCAATTTTGAGTGATACTTGTGTGGATCATTATATTCTACTTTTACAACATCTTTCTATAACCATATTGATTTGATAACAAACGGTTACAGAACGCTTTTCAAAGACCAACTCGACCGATCCAAGGCAACGTGTTCCTTTCAGACGGGAGAACGGAGAGTGGAAAGCCGAAGCCGTGGTTTCGCAAAGGGTCCTCATTGACAGTAACCGAACCACTCAATACAGACTGTTGACGTCATTAAAAAAAAAGTAAAACAAAAAATTTTCCACCAAAAGTATTGTGCATCTTCGGAAAAGATTTTAACATCATCATGTTGTACATAACGTTCAACTTGCTTTCCTTGTGTCACATCTAGTAACAGTTTTCTGTAAATCACAATAAAGAGTATACCGAATAAAGTTCACCGCTAAAAGCCCGGTTCATACTTCCTGCGAATGCGAATGCGAAACGAATTTGACGTAAATGTGATGTCACAACCCTCCTTTCGCAGCGATATTCGCAAGTGAGTTGGGCAAAGTTGCCCTGCTGCGAATTATTCGATGCGAATTTTGTGACGTCAACGTTCGTATCGCATTCGCATTTGCAGGAAGTATGAACCGGGCTTAATGTGAATTTATAGTGACATTTTTAATCACATTGCTGTTATGATTTTAGCCATGGTGCGTCAAATTCAAAGTCAGAGTAACCGGAGCGTGTCACTGGTTCGAATCCCGGTCATTCGTGTACTTGAGCAAGACGCTTTATAGCTTCCTTCAACCAAGTGCTTCACCCAATGGGTATACCTAAGAGGGTCAAGGTTGATATTGTGTAAGTC
The DNA here is from genome assembly GCF_032118995.1 of Asterias amurensis. Taxonomy (NCBI): domain Eukaryota; kingdom Metazoa; phylum Echinodermata; class Asteroidea; order Forcipulatida; family Asteriidae; genus Asterias; species Asterias amurensis. The sequence goes on from NC_092661.1 coordinate 14,966,837, forward strand.
CCTGGAGCACCATTGCAACACAGCTGATGTACAGATTCGATCCATGGTGATTAATGTTCACTTCGTGCCAGACACCACTCAACTGCTTTATCGAACCCGGTACGTGTTAGCTCTCGGAGGATCCGCGGCAATGAAAGGGAATCAACCTATTCCATTCGTTCCCGGATGCATCTGTTTCTCTCTGTACTGATGAGTGTTGTCGTACTCAATTAATGTTAATGTTTTTTCTTTTTCGCGGGATTCCCTTTTTTTGAATCGATTTAAAAAAACAAACTTGTCCGTAATAGTGCAGAACAATAATTGCTTCCCGGTTGTATTTTTACACCGCAGCGAGTGGTTTTGTACTGTAACACTGCCAATTCCTGTATTGAGATGAACGTTATTAGTAACGCTGTTATTTTAAACACGTGATCTATTTTGATGATTATTTCAAAAAGGGAAAGAAGGCCCGAATTCCATTCTGTCCCTTAAGAGATTCTGTCCCCCTATTATTATTGCTGCGAACTGTGTACAAACTTATTGTGATAGCGCCCTCTTTTGAATCATCCTCCTATATCCCATGTTAACTTCCCATAATGGGGGCAGAATCTCCGGCGGGCGAACAGCCCCCTGCAGGGCCCAATTTTTCATAGAGCTGCTAAGCACAAAAATTTGCTTAGCATGAAATTTCTTCCTTGATAAAAACAGGATTACCAACCAAATTTCCACATGATTTTCAGGAAGAGCAAACAACAGCTGAATACCAATAACAAGCAATATGCAACAAATGGAAATTCGGTAATCCTGTTTTTATCAAGGAAGAAATTTCATTTCTGTGCTTAGCAGCTCTATAAAATTGGGCCCAGCAGCTGGTGGAACATCGTTTTGTATAACCATGGTATAAGTATAACCAGTGTCATTTGCGTTGGCAAAAGTACTTCACAGAGTAATCATGAAACCAACCAGCAAAATCAACCAGCAAAACAGTTTTTAATTAAAATTGTGCTTATTTTTTGCCATGTTATCCTAAAATAACTTATAGAGAACATAAGAAATGATCCAGACCAACTCTTGACACAAACTGCATTATTTTTTGCAACAGACAAGTTGACTAGCGCCCTCTATTATTTTCCCGGCACTTATTTCCTGGCACTTAACCATCTAGGCAATCAGAAAACCAGTGAAATATATTTAATCCAAAAATAATTTATAGAGACCGCAAGAAATGATACAGACCCACTCTTGACACAAACTGCATTTTTTTTGGCAACAGACAAGTTGACTAGCGCCCGCTGTTATTTTCCCTGGCACTTAACCATCTAAGCAATGAGAAAACCAGTGAAATAATTATATTTAATCCAAAAATAATTTATAGAGACCATAAGAAATGATACAGACCCACTCTTGACACAAACTGCATTATTTTTTGCGACAGACAAGTTGACTAGCGCCCTCTGTTATTTTCCCTGGCACCCGATCTTAGCCATCGAGGCAATCAGATGTTCGTGACGAGAGCGTGTACAAATCGATCAGAAAACCAGTGAACCGTTAACAGTTAGTCAAGAATTAATAACAAGTTTAGCACGCGCGGCGCGGTAGGTAACTTTTCAACACGCAGGGAAGTAGCCGGATTTTAACTTTTTTTGAGGAGGTCAAACGAAAATTTGGTTGCAAAAAGAACCGGACATACATGTACATCTCGAAGTGACTGTCTATGGCTGATGTTGTACAAGTGCAGGAGCAAAAAAGAGATGATGTTTTCAAGGATTTAAGAATCTCAAGGTTGCCGCTTCGCAAGGCCGGTGAGCCAAAACCACACCGGTTAATTTAGCTCCACGTACGGCGCACGTTTGATGAAGCAAGGACCCCCGGTGGAATTATTATGGCGTCCGGAAACACCAAAAAGAAGGGATTTTTCCACGGGATGCGAAAGCGATCTTCAAGCTTTGCACACACGGATGACAGAGAGTCCCTGACTGACAGGGAACTTCGAACTTTCTTGAGGTCGGTAAGTCTTGATCCAGCTCATCTGCAACCAACAAAATCATCTCAGAGGGATGAAATTCTAGAACTTGAAGGGGATCAAGAGCAACTCCCAAAAGTGCTCCCCAAACTACGCCTTCGATCCTACTCGGATTCGGCTGCGGGCCTCTCCAAACACCGAGCAGCACCCGCCTTGAAAACAATTCCGGAAAGATTCTCGAGGTCTTTTACAGCCAACACTACGAATAAAACCAATAATTTTGCCAGTGATTTTACGTTTTTTGAGGATGATTCCGAAGATGATATTTGGAGCTCGGTGGAGAGTTTCGATTCCGGAGATGTAGAGATTTACAGCAACTCCCCACCGGTTGCGAGGAGAGAATGCAATGGAGGGAAAGGCGGATTTGGACCCATGCCACAGAGGTTGGATCGTGCCGTCAGTCAACCTGGAACACAGGTATTCTCCTGGCTGCCAAATGGAAATCGGGTCATGGTAGGTTCTGTTTTAATACAACAGTTTTCCTTACTTTAAATATAAATAAATCCATGAATCATAATAAAAAAGTATGAGAAACCTCATACATACTGTCATAATTAAAATTTCCTTTTTATAATAAAGGAACATTACAGACGTGGTTTTTGCAAGAAAAATCTGCTGGCAGTATAAGCACATTATGTAATCCACCATATTATACATAAAATGACAAACCTGTAGAAGTTTCAGATCGTTCAGCCAACTGGGTCACGAAAGAATCGTGAAAAACCAATTACAAATTTTGCATTGCATTGATGCCAAAACAAAAATGAAAACGCTCACTGAGCGATATACTCCAAACGCGAAGTAAGACTATTTGTTTCTCATCCCCTACTACATTTCAGACAGAGATATTTCATGTGATGTTTTCTTCTACTATCATCATCATTAGACCGTGTAAGTTTTATGTAAATCTGTGATCTTCACTTTTAGTTTCTTACCAATTCTGTAACGTTCCTTTAAAATTAATTATAATAATATTAATGTCTGATGAAATAGTTTAGTTTTAAAGTTTAATTAAAAAATCACACAAGGGAAATTGACTCGGTTAATTTGAAATAATTTCGGGTTGAACAAAGAACAATTGACTAGAGTGGGACTCGAACCAACGACCTCTGGATTAATGTGCCCCCTGAGCACTCTATCTTGACGTGTGGAGATGGCATCTATTTTTTCAATATCTTTGTTCAGGGTGCCAATCAGAAGCCATTAACTGTTATAATGTTAACTGCCATGTAGTCAGGGATCGCAGCGTCATAAGATATAGCCTGGGAAGAAGCAGCCGCCAGGGGATCACCTTGAGGGATGAGAACCGTGGGGGTTGCCCAGGCTGTGGTTTGATTGACTGCATATTGCACCACAGCACATCGTAAACCACGGCATTACATGGTGTAAAGTAAAGGAATTTGTAGGATTTGAAACTTTGCATGGTGGAGATAAGATATAGAAGAGTTTGCGGTAACACCATGTAATAACAATCTCTAAATGAGTTGGGGTGGTTCTGAAAAGAACCGTTGGGTTAACTCGACGTTTCGATCAGTATGCTCTGATCGTCTTCTGGAGAATGCTGAAGACGATTCTCCAGAAGACGATCAGAGCATACTGATCGAAACGTCGAGTTAACCCAACGGTTCTTTTCAGAACCACCCCAACTCATTTAGAGATTGTTATTACATGGTGTTACCGCAAACTCTTCTATATAAAGGAATTTGTCTCATACATGTACGTAGCTCTCCACAATATGTTGCAGGAAAATACATTGTTAAAGTGCCTTGACTAAAGTTGTAGTGTCACTGAGTTGCTTGTTATTTTTTAAGCCAACTATTATATCTTCCCATTTTCCTAATTTCCTGTAAAAAAAAAAATAACTGAACCTTAGTTTTCGTAAAGCTAGGTTTAATTTTTGAAAACTGAAGTTATAGAATCTGCTCAAACATGCAGATGGGCAATTCCTTTTCTCTATCATTTTTAAAAGTTAGTACCTCAATACATTGATCCCAGGTAACCCCCCATCCCCAAAGCATGCATCCCCAAGCACCCAGATAATGAGCCGATTATAGCCCCCTCACTAAGCCCCCACTTTTCCCCCCTAAGGTTAAGGTTAGATAAATACCTCTTTGTTCCCTGCAACCTATCACCCACCAAATACAAAGGGTGTTTTTTCTTTTTTGGGCCGTTCATTGATTCTCTTCATTGATGTCCCTCTAATCAAATCCCTCATGAGAATGTGTGAGACGCAAAAGAGCAGATCCTCAGTTTTCACATTAATATTTAATGAAGGGTTTAAGGTTTTAAGGCATACCTTCCCAGATTAAAATCACTTTGTTGTTGTAGAAATCCTCGCTGTTTTTTTTTCTGGAGTTGTTGTTGTTTTCTTTACATTCAAACATTGTTAGAGGAAAGTTGTTTGTTCATTAAGAAGGATTCCTCCCTTCCACTGAACAAGGTTTTTCTTTCGAAAAAACTCAAAATTGAATTAGTTGTTTGCAAGCCTGATACTTCACGAAGGCAATGCAGGTTATTGTCTCTATGTCCCAATTGGTGCCTCGAAAATGCTACAGTAAAAATGTACATTTTTTTTTCTTCTTTTTCATACGATGCTCTTTACCAAGGAGAAAACACCCATGGTGTCACTGTCCTTTCAAACACGAAGCATACAGACCTGATGGCAAAATTTTCTTTCAAATAGAAGGCTTAAACCTTCTATTATTCAAACAACTTTAGCAATAGTGCCATGAACTAACACACACTAAATGTTGCACCATTTTTTAAAAAGAAGACGACTGATGGATGTGATTAAATTTTGAATCCTGACAAATTACAACATATCTTCAGGTTCAAATTATTTACCAATAGGCTAATCATAGGCCTTAATTGAAAGATTGTAACTTTCTAGGATCTATTTTAAAAGAAAAGCTATTTTGGGCCAAAAATCAGACCCCTAATTTTTGATTTACAAAGTTGGTGCAGTTACGGCTCTTTGATTCATTGAGATCCTGTCATGTGTCAGTTGAGGGGAAAATTAAAAAATAAAATCACCTTGACTTTAATATTAGCCAAGTGGAGTTATTTTGGCAGACAGAACTGTGACTTAAATAAAAAAACACCTAAATTTAACTTTTGTTTAAAGGGATGCTGCAGTGAGTTAAAATAAAACAGTTAATTTTGTTGTCATTTATTTCTGATATTTGTATTGAACATCAATAAACTGTGTTTTGTTTTTTCCCTGACATATCTCACGTGCGTAATTAGCGAATAAGTCATGCCCCCCCCCTTTTGTGGATTGTTACCGCCCCCTACCATCGATGTCAGGTCGGTAATTCAAACATATCGTCGGCAAAAAGAGTCTGGTCCCTAACTACACGCGCCTAGGTACCAGGCCACACAGTGCACACGTCTCTATATGCACACAGCCAGGGGGCCCGTCGGCTCGGGTTCCCGACATGACGTCACGTTTATGCTCCCTTTTAGAGGGGGGGGGGGAGGGTCCCCTAATCTCTTGAAAACCATTTTAAAAATACTTGCGCATTGAAAGAAAAAAATATTTCAGGTTTAAAAAGTCATGTTTAATCGTTTCAATTATTAAAAAACCCACTGCAGCCACCCTTTAAATAAATACAATTTAAGTAGAAAACCTTTGTATTGTGTTCCTAGACATTGGACAAAGCATCACCCTGACCCAAGTTTTCTGATTACGGCGTTTCAATAACCTTTGGAAGGAGTCGGTCCTTACCCACAACTTTACACAATTCAAAATTATTTAAAACTACCTTGACTTTTATAGCCCAGTCCAGTGTCCTTACTCTTTGCCCAGTCTAGTCTGTCTAATTTTTCCTTCATGGTCTAAAGTAACATTTATATCTGATAAACCAGAAGCCCCACCAAAACGAATTTAGAGTGTGCAAACACAAACCACAAGTTGACTTTTGTAAAGACTGCTAGTGATAACCTAATTAGTCCTAATCACTGTGTAAACCACACACTTTAACTGGAGGCTCCTGTATACCCCTGTGGACAGTTATACAAACACTAGAGTACAATGAAAGATAAATGTAGCGCCTTTGATGTCTGCTTGATTTTATTTCTTCCAAAGAGTAGAGTCATGGCCATACATAATAACATGGTGTATACAGATAGTGTGTTTGTCTGTGAAATGTGCACAATGTACACAATTAGTCACCTGCTGTAAAGGTACAAAAAGAGAATAACTGGTATTTATTGACTCCATAGGTGACAATGAGCATAAATCATGGACGGAAGGGGGGGGGGGGGGTGAACAAATGGATGTAACAAGTTTTACAACTATTAAAGCTGTAATCTCCCAATTGGACTTTGTTTGGTTTTTGGTGCCGGGACTTTTCTGTAAATGACAAAATTAAATCTAATGGGGACGTGTAATGGTAAACTGACCTCCCTGTCAACTTACCACGACCGTGATGTAAAACTAACGGGCCTAAAGAGGTTGTGGAAGACTTTCGCGCAGCCACGTTATCTTAACAGGGCAGCTAAAAAGTCCAATGTCGCTACCATGCGGAAACAATAGTGCTGTAACTAAGTTAGCTGTAAATAATTTACAAATAATTATGAGAGAATAACAAACGCTACACATTATTTGTTTTTTCAAGTCTTGGTAAATCTAGCAAATTTACAATTTTAGCCAAACACTTTGTCTGGGGGCATCTCAGCTAGACTGATACGTTCCACACACGGTGTACACTTTTGTACTCATTTGACAACCTTTTGACAACACCAGTGTCAAATTCACACACTCATTTCACGCTTGATTTCCGTAAGTTTAAAACCGAACTGTTCAGTGAACTGCCTCTTGTCAGGACGTTGCTGTTCATCACGTTTTTACCAAAACTGATACAAAGCCTTGCGAGATTTGTATTGTCAGCTCCATTGTTGGCGTTCACTGATGTTGACTCAATCAATGTTATCAGACGCTTTTCTCCTCTTAAAGGGTAGGTATCGATTGGGCTTGGAATTACACTTGGAATTACATGGAGGACATGGTTTACATTGCCCCCGGTCTTGGCCTCGGTGCCCCTTCAAAAGTTTCCTATGGACTTCAACATTTCTAATGGAAGTGCCCTTTGCAAAATTAAAATGGCCTGCTTACATCGATGAAAATCCAGGCCCGAGGTATATTTTTGGTTTTTTTTACTCTAAAACTTCATGGCAATAAAAGCTGCTAGGACTATGACTAGAGTCCTAGATTACGAAAGTGTAGCATTTTGAGAAACATACTTCGAAGCACTGTGGTTATCTAAAAAGATATAAGTTATTTTGCCCCAGCATTTGAATCTGTAACTTTTCTCAGATTGTGTGTTTTTACTGGGATTATGCTTCCTCCGTACTCCAGCTTTTGCGGTGAAAACACGACCACCTTTTGAAATTCTCACGGTAGTTTTATTGTATACTGTAAACAATCATCTATACTTGGTAGTATTTTAAACAAAAAAAATCATTTTTTTCCAAAAACCAAGGGTATACTTTACCTTTAAGGCTAGCCCTACCCAATACCTTCACCTTGACATTCTACAGCATTTGTTAAGTTTCGTCTAAAATAAGCATTGACATTGACTCTTTGACAATGGCAGTTTTTGTGCTCCAAGAGAACCAACACTAAAATTTGATTGATGTTTAAGAATGATCCATCCTTTTGGGATCATAATCGAAGTAAATTTGAGGTACCTCTGTGTTACCTGACCAACATAACTGTTTGCAGGGCTTGAATTTGGGGCCGAAATTCCACAAGACTGTCCAGCCGTCGATTTCACCAAGTTCCGTATTGGAAGAAGTTAGGACACATTGAACCCATCCTAAGTTAGATCGGGTTACTCGTCCTAACTCGAGATAGGATTAATCTTCGCGTTTTCGTGAAATCGGCTGCTGGGCTTGTAGCTAAGAAAGGGAAAGAGTTGTCTGTACAAGAACAGAATCTGAAAGAGAAAGAACTTTCTACAAAGTTAAACTCAACTCTATACTACAAATTTTTGACCAATCAGTAATGGAAGATTTTTACTTTAGTTTTATAGATGAGTGTACTTTAAAGGAACACGTTGCCTTGGATCGGTCGAGTTGGTCTTTGAAAAGCGTTTGTATACGTTTTGATAAAAAATTATTGGTTAGAAAGATGTTTTAAAGTAGAATACAATGATCCACACAATTTGCCTTGAAATTGCGTGGTTTTCCTTTTACTTTGCGAACTAACACGATAGGCCATTTATGGGAGTAAAAAGTTTGACTCCCATAAATGGCCGACCGTGTTAGTCGACGGGGTAAAAGAAAACCACGCAATTTCGAGTGATACTTGTGTGGATCATTATATTCTACTTTTAAAATATCTTTCTAATCAATTCATTTTATATAAACGGTTACAAACTCTTTTCAAAGACCAACTCGTCCAATCCAAGGCAGCGTGTTCCTTTAATACTGAACATAATTGAACCAAACTCAAAAGTATTTTTTGATATTTTAAGATATTTGCATAGAGAGGTAATATTAATCGTATAAAACGAGACCTGTCGGGCTTGTCCATTTTATAATTAACTGGTTGAAGCTAAAACTACTGGCGTCGGGCCTGTCGTCCAAGCCCTGGTTGTATCACATGGGTAAAACTAAACAGACACAGTCTTTTGGTGAAGATGCACAAATTATTTTTATTTAGAAATTGTCATATAATAGTCCAGACTATAACCTTGACCAGTAGAGAGTAGAGGCTTATTGCCCATGCTCCTCGGCCATGGGTGCATTCTCCTGATTGATTCCTACAACCTTGTCCTGTAAGCTTTGCTCAAAAGTAAGTGCCTCTCTTTACAGTTCAATGAAACTCTACAGTTGTTCAGCTCCCCACCCTTTCAAAACACAAACCAAATGTACACATTTGGCCTTCATGTTACATGTAGGTGCTGTGGATTACAGTATTTATTCTATGTGTCATATTTTAATTGTTTACTTTAACATGAAGACCTTTACATTTTGTCAACATTAGCGGATACTTCATAAATGTTCTGGACTTTTTCCATCCGCTTTTCTAGAAACTCACTGAAGAGAACAAGTTTTCCTTTGTTGTGGTTGCCTGGAGGACTGAGTGATGAACAAATAATGACATACCTCATGCGCATATTACTGTAACTAAAATCAACATAAACTTGGCTGTTATGTTATTGGAAGGAAGTCTGTGCCCCCAACCTTGTTTCACGTGTCGTTGTGTTGTCAACCTCTCTGCCTTTAGGGAAATATTATCGTGTATTCTGGCACAATCACTATTTCCATGAATTTGATAGGAATTCACTAAGAATTGTAAATGTTAACCAAATGTAACTCTCTCACAAAAGGGGCAGAAATAAGGTAAATCATATTTTAAAATGTTTATTCTACTTTCACCATGTATTTCAGTTAAAAAGTTTTGTTTACTGCCCCCCTTTTTCCAGAAAACATAACCCCACCCCTAAAACTGATAGTTAGATTATTATGTAATGAATTCAATGCCTTTTCCAACATGGCATGTTTGGCTTGTAGTGTATTCAAGCGCTCGCCTCTCACCAAGGTAACCCTGGTTTGATACTTAGCAAGGGCCTTTAATGTGAGTTGAGTTGTGCGTTGGTTCTCTGCTGTGCCACAAGGGTTTTCCAGACTATCCGGTCTTCCTCCCTCGAGAAAAATTGAACACTTTCGATCTCTGGCTGTGCTCCGTGGTCATAATGGTTTGATGTGGCTGGCTTCTAAAGGCGCCCTTGCATGCTTCTCGAACATGTTGTAGCCGCGTCCTTCAGCAATTCAGCTCCTAGCTGCCAGTAAGGATGATTAGCCTCCCAAATTAAATAGATATATATTAAAACTTTTTTTTTTTTTTTTTTTTTAATGGGTTTTAGTAGCAGAATCATCCATTATGTACTCCCAGTTACATATAGGCCTACAATATGTTCGTGTAATAAGTCTCTGGGGAGATATTTTCCAGGGCAGCACAGTCCACAGCAAACCCTTTCAAGCATACTCATCTTGTTTAAAGAGCTATACAGGTAGTACAACGTTCACGGTGCAATGTTTTTAAACCTTGAGTTTCCCCTTTTTTAAATTTATATTTGGAGGGCCATTGTTTGATGCCTTGTACACCGTCCCTGCCAGCGATATTAAAACACAATGAACAGTTAGCCTTTTTTCTTTCTTTTAATTGAATGGTTTCTTTTCAATGACATGATCCATTGAATGGGTATTATTTTTTTTTTTCCTGCCGATGGGCAGTCTACGTTTACATCAACTTTGACACCCCCGCTGTTTGGATTGGCTTGGCCGGTGTACATAGCGCCCATTGAACTTGATCCCAAAAAGACGTGAGTCATCGAACTTGGTTTATTATATCTGGGTACATGCTGGGAGGAAACTCCTTAAATAGAACCTCGTCGTCGTCGTCGTCGGGGGAAATCGATCTTCTTTAATTAGGAAACAATTCTCTTTTTCTGTTTGTTTCAAAAATCACATTGTTTTAGGTTCATTGTCGGACACATTCAGAAAGTTTGTTATTTATTAGTTCAAGTGCAAAGTTGAAACAAGTACAATTAACTGAAACAGGGGCACACTGTGAACTGAACCGAACTAGTTTTGTTTTAAAGCTCTCGGTCCAATCATGTCAACTCCATGTTGCTGTGTTATTCCTGGATCCAATTAAGAGGTGAAGCCAAATTTCCGGATTGTTACTGCTCTCGGAGGAATTTTGCTGGAGTTTTTTTCTTCAAATTTCTCAAGTTTCCTTGGTGGAGGTCTGTCTTGGTAATAAGGCAAGCCTTAAGGTCTTGGATCTCATACTACAATCGGGGCCCTAGCCAGCTTCGGATCACTTCTTCGTGGTAGATGTTTGTTACAAGACCGTGCCGATTCCTCGTTGTCGATGAACAGTCTCACAGGTTGTTAAGGTAAGAAATGGAGAGAGGAGATTAAGTTGTAATCGGGTTTTCGATTGCGCTGTGTTGCCAGAGTATTTTTTTATTTCTCTGTTTTTTCTCACAGGAATTGTATGGCATTGCCAGCAAAAAAAAATGTAAAGAAATCGAAAGCTTAATTTTTCAAGTTGGTGCAAGCATTATGTTTTAGAGGATTCGGGCCTCAACCTTTAGCTTCAGAGGGGCAAGGCCACTTCATATTACAGCTTGAGAGTTAATATTCCCAAATACATGTATTGGGAAAACTGGTCAAAGCAGAATGAATCAAATGCTCTGCAAAGAATTTGTTTAAGTTACCTGTCAAAAAAAAAAAAAAACCCAACAATTATGGGCAATTTTAATAGTAATACTACATGTATGTGACCGTTTGATACTTTATAAAGATTGGACTGTTTAAGAATGTGCCCAGTGGGTGGATTTCACAAAGAGTTAAGACTAGTCTTATCGCAAGTTAGGACGAGTTACTTGTCCTAACTTAGGACTAGCCATACGCAGTCAATAACTCTTTGTGAAATCGACCCCAGAACAGTTGTTAGGACCTTACATGTACATGGTTGCTACTTATAAACTGTACGTGATCAAGAAAGTGTCCGCACAGTTGTAATGTTAGGACTTTAGGTTCGGATGTTGCCGGTAATTAGAAACTGTAATAAGAAAGTGTCCACCACAGTTGTAGAGTAAGGACTTCAGGTTGGGATCATGACTTGGTCTTAGAAACGTTAACTATTTAAGACAAGTGTCCACCACAGATGTAAGGACTGACAGGTAAGGTTGGGATCAAGTTGTCGGTACATAGAAACTGTAATAAGAAAGTGTCTACCATAGTTGTAGAGTGAGGACTTTAAGTTGGGATCATGACGTGGTACTAAGAAACTGTAACTGATTAAGACAAATGTCCAGCACAGGTGTGAGGACGTTTTAGGTTGGATCACGTTGGTACTTAGAAACAGTCACTGTTTAAGAAAGTGTCCAGGGGTGGATTTCACAAAGAGTTAGGACCAGTCTTATCTCGAGTTAGGACCAGTTACTCGTCCTAACTTAGGACTAGCCATGCAAATTAGGACTAGTCCTAACTCTTTGTGAAATCGACCCCAGCAAAGTTGTAAGGACTTTAGGTTGGGATCAAGTAAGCGGCCAGCACATTTGTACTTTAAGTTGGGATCGCGCTGGTTTCGAAATTGGAACTATTTTTAGTGTCCAGCACAGTTATATGAAGGACATCCCCAACGTACATGTCTAAGAATGATGATACATCTTAGAGGCAAATATATGAGAGAGATTACACACCAAGGTGTCTGACAAACAATTTGCCACCAATTTATCAACAAATCTTTTTCCAGAACTATTGAAGGTGATGTTTTCTTCTGGAATACAAAACAGTCCAGACTTCAAACACACCTTGGATTTGAGTAAAGGGATTGCCGTGCCTTGTAAAGTAATGAAAAGAAACGTGATTCATAAAACTATCTGTTGGGGTGTGATAATAAGCAGTTAAATCCGACAAGTAGAACTTTCTTTGGAAATGCCACTCAAAGGGTCCCCCCTCAGGGAACCCCACCTGTGTCTTCAAAGCTAAGTAAATTTACCTAGCAAACTTCAAACCTGTTACCTTGTTGTCGTCGTCGGCGTGTCCATTGTTCATTGATTTCTTCACCTTTTGTCCGAGAGAGAAAGAAAATGTCAGGGATTGGAGGTTTTTGCTCTCGATGATTTCATTTGGGACCGTTACCCCATGTGTCAACATCTTGGAGTAGGTAAACAATGTTTTATTGTTTGGGACCTTTGGAGATGTTTGCCTAATTCAGGCACCTGCCAAATGGTGTACAATGTTTCCGTTTGGTGAAGCGATCCAATAAATTGTCTTGATTTGTGGTCGCTGGCTTAGTCGCTAATAACTGAAAGGGTTGTTGGTGTCAATTTTGTTTTGCTCGTTTTAGATTGAAAATGCCTGTAACTGTAACTCAGATGAATGAAAAAACCCATGTTTCTATTATAGGTACATTATTATTCAGGAATGGTAAGGACAATAAACATTGTTTTATTTAAGTAGGAAAACTTACTGATTATTTTTCATAGAACCGTTTTTTAAATAATATATGTTAAATATAATTCCCTCTAAAATGAAGTCTGAGGAAATACTGCACATCTGTAAAATCTAAAAACACAACATTGATTTTGGTTGTTTTTACCAAAATTAGAATGTGTTTCCAGTGCTGAAAATTGTGCATGGTTTTCACTATTTTCCCCTGACTTGCACATCGGATTAAGCCCAATTTTTCAAAGGTTTGTGAAAATCAATGATTTATCACACAAAACATGATCACTGTGTGCCACCATATAAGTGATACTTGTAACTTTTTGGAAACAAGTCAAAATTTTTGGTTTAAATTCATTATATCGAAGGCAAGGTTACAGGTGTGCTAACCGGCTAGAACTACCCACTGGACCATGCATACAATTTCCTTAGTGGGTCATTAAACACAACAAATGAACAAGTCCGACATTGTAGCATATTTTTAATTTTGTTTTTTTAAAGACATTAAAACCAATAGGCTGCAATAAGTCTGCGCAATAGCCACTTGTAAACCTTGACATGGTGCCGTGGGTCTTATAGGACCAGTTTTAGCTCCGCATACCTTTAGGAAAAAAATAATGAGCACTTTTTGACGCCCTTCGGGTGTGAAAAGTGCTATAAGAGTTGATTATTATTGTTACTATTATTGATACTTCTTTTATTGGCTATTACAGGACTGGAATTTAACACAGGCCCGAGGCCACTGATTTAGGTGTCTGGCCTGGGCCCAATTTCATAGAGCTGCTAAGCACAAACATTTGCTTAGCACGAAATTGCTCCCTTGATAAAAACAGGATTACCAACCAAATTTCCTTTTGTTGCATATTGCTTGTTACTGGTATTCAGCTGTTGTTTGGTTATTCTGAAAATCATGTGGAAATTTGGTTGGTAATCTTGTTTTTATTAAGAAATTTCATGCTAAGCAAATTTTTGTGCTAAGCAGCTTTATGGAATTGGGCCCTGTAGTGTACATATCAACTAAGGACTGGACGCGCGGACTGGACAGGTCCGTCTGTCTGTGATTTTTCCAACAAAAGTGAAACTGTGATTTTAAACAAAAGAAAGTCTGATAGACACCTTTCCATTATATAGATGGGTTGCAATACGCGTCATTGATCGCCATCTTTGATGTAAAATAATGGAAAAGTACATGCTGCACGTCATTCTCAGCCAATGGTAGCCCTTCACGCGCGCACAATTCATCAAATATGGCAGCCGATGATCCGTTTAGCAATCCATCTTTTGAGTAATGAAGTATCAGTATGCCCCATGAAGACGGATTTATATAAACCTTATAGCATACAATATGTCTTGGTGCTTTTTCAAATAAGAACAGTATTCATGTTCTGGTCTCGTTAAATTTTACAATAACAAGTTATTCACTTTAGAAAATGTCATCAAAACATATTATTGTTTAGGTGTAAACAGTGATTTCGGAATCAGTGATTGATTGAACCAAGTAAAGTTCTGTGAATTTAAAAAACAGAAAACAAAACAATCGTTGGGAAATGTTTGCCAAGAATGTCCATACAAAAAAACACACACATTTCTTTGAAAGAGTTGTACATTTAAAAAAGAAAACCTTCCCCATCACAACAATGGGTTTTTAACATAACAGCAGGGGGTCTGCTCCACCCACCCTACCCCTTTGACACCCAGTCTAAAACGGGCGTCTCGGTCCGTAGAGAGAGGAGAGTATGTAACAACAAGCGCCAGTATCAATTCTTATCTACAAGTATAATATCCAGAGGTCCCGACACTATTATACTCCAAAAACGAGAACATACTTCTGATCCAGAGTGCACTTGGGGGATGCTTAAAGGCACACGACACCTTTGGTAATTACTTTTAAAAATAATTGTCGGCATAAAAACTTTCTTGGTAACGAGCAAGAGAGCAGTTAGAAACATTGCGAGAAACGGCTCCCTCTGAAGTAATCTAGTTTTTGAGAATGAGATAGTTTCTCACTCAAATAATACTATTATATAAAGACTTCAAGCCTGAAGCCTAAAAGACTTCAAGCCTGAAGCCTTTTATAAGGCATCTGAAAGCCTACAAATTTGTGCAAAGAGGGTGTTTTTTCTGTCATTATTCTTTTGCAATTTCGATGACCAATTGAGGCCAAACTTTAACAGATGCCTTATTTTTTAAATGCATTGTTGGGATACACAAAGTGAGAATACTGGTCTTTGACAATTACCAAAAGTATCCAGCCATCGATTTCACCAAACTCTTCCTAACTTAGGATTAATCTTGGGACTAAGGACTAGGTTAAGTTCCGTAGCCAAAAGACGTTATGATGTATTCAACCCACCCTAAGTTAGGACAAGTTACTCGTCCTTACTTGTCCTAACTCGAGATGGGATTAATCCTAGCGTTTCGAGAAATGGGCTGCAGTTCCTTTAACTATCAAGCACAATGTTTATTGTATTTTTATTCCTGAGGTCAGGTGGTTTTGGATTTTTCTTTACAGTTTTTTTTATATTTTATTTTAGTACAAGAGGTTTTGTTACAACTCTTGAGGGACTTCTTGTATCAATTGAAGTGGATTATCGGATCAAAGGTGAGCTCATGTTGAGTGAGTTAGACCATGAATGGTGGGTGGGAAGAATGGGGAAGTCAGCTACACGTTTTAGGACTGTTGTTATTGGCAGGCTTCAAAATCAGACGCCATACAGCTTGGTTCGGCAAAACTCTCGGGAAATAGTCTTGTATTCCTTGGGAAGCATGAGCTATACCCCTGCTTTGGGGAACATGTATTTAAGTTAGATTACCCTCGGGGTTAGATAGCGTATTGAGCCTGACCTGAACTGTATTTGTAATTGTAAATTAGAGTAAATTGTATATTTACTTAGAAAATGTACTGCGCCATGAATATTTTTTTTTAAATACCATAGGTCTACTTGTAAAAAAAGATTTTTTTTCTTTTTTCTTGAAATAATTGTGTGCACTGCTGCGTGTGCTCAAACTACTTATAATATAACGGCTAGTGATCCATTGGTTTTGTGAATAATCTTAAGTTCGGTTGTGGTCTTACTGTAGTTTTACTGACCGACTTCTTAAACTTCTAGACTCGGGCAAGTGATCCAGTTGTGAGTATTTGAAACCCTGCTTAATGGCTTAATGTTATTTTTTTTCTCAGGAAAATGAACAAAGTTTTTAAAAGAAACTGGAGTGCTGTAGTGTTAGGCATCGTAACATTTCTTGTGGTTTTATTTCATGTCTTTACTCTGAAGTGATGTAGTTTTCAAAAAAGAAGTTGGCCTATTTTTTCCTGAATTTGATTTCGAGACCTCGGATTTAGAATTTAAGGTCTGAAAATCAAGTATATATGAAAGCACACAACTTTGTGTGACAGTGGTGTTTTTTTCTTTCATTATTTTCTGGCAACTTCGACGACCGATTGAGCTCAAATTTTAACAGGTTTGTTATTTTGTGCATATTATGTTGAGATACACCAAGTGATAGGACTTGTCTTTGGCAATTACCAATAGTTTCCAGTGTCTTTAAGTGATTTTGCCCTGATGAAGCTGTCTTTACTTCAAACCTCAAAGCGCTTCTTTTCTCCTGTATGTGTTTTGTCTCCTTGTTGTGTTCGAGACTATAGTTATGGCTCACCGTCATCATTATCTCTAGGTATTGATTATTGCTATGTTTGCGCTGTCAGTGGATGAAGTGTGGTAAACAATCCTCTCAAGTGTTTACCTCACTGACAACCAACCCATGCCAAATATCAAAGAGCTGCTTTGCTTAACAGTTTCCTGCTAAGCAGTAATGAGCAGGGCCCAATTTCATGGAGCTGCTAAGCACAAAAGCATGAAATTTATTCCTTGATAAAAACAGAATTACTAATCAAATTTCCATTTATTGCATATTGCTTGTTACTGGTAATCAGCTGTTGTTTGCTTATAAATCCTGAAAATGACGTGGAAATTTGGTTGGTAATACTGTTTTTATCAAGGCAAAAATTTCATGCTAAGCAAATTTGTGTGCTTAGCAGCTCTATAATGCTGTTCAGCATAAAATAAAGTGGGGTACAGTCACAAAGCCAGGTTCTCCCAAATACCAAAATCAAAACTAATCAAAATGCGTTTCACTACCAGTCGCAGCAATGGTAAATGTATGATAATTTGGCTGGTAACCTATTTTTTCATGAGATTTTGTAGTTGGGCCCTGTACTGGAAATTTATTATAATTAGCTGTCAATCTATGGTTACAAGCAGTGTGCAATCAGCTAATTCTTTTTTTTTTCTTAGTTAACTTGCAGTACAACCATGTATAAATTACTTATACTAGGAGTGTTGGTCTCGAAAAAGTGCCATTTTCATTGTTTTGAAAAGTGATATCCCTGTTCGACACCCAAGTTTGTTTACATACAAATATTTACACTAATTATTACAGGTAAAAGTTGTACATGTCTGTCTAGGCCCAATTTCATTCTCTCTTGATTCCTTGTAAAAAAAAACTACTTGCGAACATGCATTACACGTAGAGTGCATATTGGATTATGGAGCAGGCCTATGTGCTCTTCCCCAGCTGGGGCCAATTTCATAAAGCCTGTTAAGCAACAAAAACTTGCTAAGCACAAAAAAGTATTGCTTCTTAACACAAACAGGTTACCTGCCAAAATCACATTAGGTTTACACTGTTGTGATTTTGCTAAGCAAAGAAATTTGTCGTGCAGTATTTTTTGCTTTTGAAATTGCGCCCTGGTGTTTGAACTTATCGCTGACTGTAGTAGACTGAGAAGTGTTGCTATATAATGCTGTATTGTAACAAGCAGCGCCAGGAATTGGCCTCGACTCTCCTACAGTATCAACCTACTGACGATAAAGGCTCTACATTTCGTCCCCCCTTAATGACCCCTGTGACTACCCACTCAGTTGTAACCTACCCTCTTTAAGGCCCATTGAGCCTCATCATTGGCCCCCATCGATCCCCCTGGATGGTTGTTATACCAGGATCAATCTGCAACCTTTTGTGCGCCGGCCGTACTCTCATTCTGTTATTAGCCTCCAGTGTCTCACCATTGTTAAACTCTCTGTTAGCTTGAAACAGCGTAGAATAAGGAGCATACATTTGTGTAGCCTTGGATCAAGTGACAAACATTTAGGGGGAGTTGGGGATGAAAAAAGCATGATTGAGTCATCAGGGCTCGATTTCGTAGAGCTGTTAACGGCCGGTTTTGTGCTTACTGCAAGCCTCAAAATAACCCACGGCACGCTGTGGTGCCCTGTGCTTTTGCTGTGGTGCCCTTTGCAAAGTTCCGAAACAAATTTTAAACTTCCTCTTAAAGTGCCCCTTATACCAAAGGGAAATTGCGGTGCCCCTTCAAATGAAATTCAAGGCCTGTTACTGTACTCTCTTAATGTAAAAGAGTAAAAAGAACTTTTTTGTTTGCCATGTAGCGCTCTTGCAAAGAGCCACATGGCAGGCAACTCTTTTTAGAGTGGAGGACAGGTACTTTCAACTTGATTGAGAGTGAAGTTTGTTCTAATTTCACTCAACAAAAGAGTGACACAGATTGACTTTCACTCTCAAAAGAGCGACATTGACACCATTCGGACAAGAGGGTGAAATTTTCACTCTTTTACATTAAGAGTCTTCCGTTTCATAGCGCTGTAACTGTTAGCACCACGAATATGGATGCTAACCTTCCAGTGCTTACTGCATGACAAAAATAAATGACATCAAAATGCAATACATGTTGAACTCACAAGCTGGCTGCCCCTTATTTTCTTGCTAACCCGGGAAATGTGCTTACACCTTAGTGAATTTGTTTGCTAGGATAAGCAGTAAGCACAAACATGTGACGTTAAAGGAACACGTTGCCTTGGATCGGTCGAGTTGGTCTTTGAAAAGCGTTTGTAACCGTTTGTTAAAAAATGCATATGGTTAGATGGATATTTCAAAAGTAGAATATAATGATCCACACAAGTATCACTCAAAGTTGCCTGATTTTCCTTTTACCTCTTTGACAAACACGGTCGGCCATTTATGGGAGTCAAATTTTTGACTCCCATAAATGGCCGACCGTGTTAGTTCGCAAGTAAAAGGAAAACCACGCAATTTCGAGGAAAATGTGTGTGGATCATTATATTCTACTTTTAAAACATCTTTCTAACCGTATGCATTTTTTAACAAACGGTACAAACGCTTTTCAAAGACCAACTCGACCGATCCAAGGCAACGTGTTCCTTTAAGCAGTGCCATGAAATTTGGTCTAGGGCTTAAATTTTGGTTGAAAAATCCACAAGACGGCAGCGCTGTAGGATCAGCACTTCTACCGGACCAGAATTCTTTTTAGAAAAACATAATCAAATTGTCAGTGATGTGCCAACTGGACCAGTTATTGGAGCATTGGATTCCATTAGACTGGATATTTGTTCCACTGGATATTTGTTCACCGCTAAACTAGCCAGCGGGACCATTCATTGGAGAGACATTTTGAATTGTCCACAGGTGTTTGAACTAGCATTTGACCAGAAGGGAGAATGCTGGAGACTTTTGAACGCTAGGTGGCAGCAGACTCAGCAGGTAAACTTCTATTACCTGGTTCATCTGTTACCACCTTTGTCCCAAAAAGTCTCATAAGAGAGGCAAGGCTTTGGCAGGAAGTGTATTTACCGTCTCTGACTGGCTTCATGCTAGGTTTTGCTTAGCAGAAAATGTTTAGGCATCACTCGCTGCTTAGCAGCTCTATGAACCACACCTCCATACCATCTCTGACTGGCTTCCTGCTAAGTTTTGTTTAGCAGGAAATGTTTAGGCATCATTTGCTGCTTAGCAGATCTATGAACCACACCTCCATACTATCACTGACTGGCTTCTTGCTAAGTTTTGCTTAACAGAAAATGTTTAGGCATAACTTGCTGCTTAGCAGCTCTATGAACCACACCTCCATACCATCTCTGACTGGCTTCTTGCTAAGTTTTGCTTAACAAAAAAAGTTTAAGCATAACTTGCTGCTTAGCAGCTCTATGAACCACACCTCCATACCATCTCTGACTGGCTCCTTGCTATAATTTGCTTAACAAAAAATTTGTTAGGCAACACCTCCATTCATATATTGTCTCTCCCCCCCCCCCATTGCAAGTCCTTTTGTGAGCGTCTTACTCCCTAACCACATACCAAATGTTTTTGTCTTCAAGTAGCACACAGGTGTGAGTTTGGCATTCCAATCTTTAATCTTTCTTGATGGGGCTTGAAACATCTTAGGTCACTGTCCTGTGTGTGTGTCTCCAAACTCCACACACAATTTCTGTTATCTTTTTTAAAAAGAAATCAATAACATTGGAAAAGATTGTTTTTCATTCAGTCTGTTATTCTAATGGTTCCATGCTTACGATGATCAATTTTTTTTTTTTGGGGGGGGGGGGTGGGGGCTGGAGGGGAGGTGAGAAAATTAGCCTGCAGCTGATGGGATTGGGTTAGAATTAGGGATAATCCTTTTAATCTGGGATTAAGACTTTGAAAAAGAAATTTAAGGCTGAATAAAAAAAAGGTACTAGTTGACTGTCTCCTCCTTTTTTAATATATTTTATTTTATTTTTACGTTTTCTTTTCAAAGAGACAAATTGTCTGTGTATTTCTCATTAAACTTTATTAGTCTTTTTAAGAACTTGTAAATTCTGCATGAAGCAAGTGGTGACTTGAAACTGAGGAAATGGTGGCCAGTTGGAATTGAAATTCTTGGCGGCCACGTTTGAAAAAGTAAAAAGAATAAAAAGGCCCTTGTATTTTTTTTACTTGGCCTAATAGAATCGAGGTGGTTGAAACTAAGTAAGATTTTGCAGTAAGATGTTAAAGGTTTATGGTATGTTTTTAACGGAAGGTATATGAATGGGAATAACAGTTTTCAAACCCGTTTTCAACAAGTTATTTTGTAAGGCCTGGTTCTTGATAATTTTTGATGGAGTGTGTGTCTCAATAATTTGTTTGAGAGAACCAGGGCCCGATTTCAGAGAGCTGCTTAATCACTAAATATTGCTCAATATTTTTTCTGCTAAGTAAAAATGAGCAGGGCACCAGTCACATACTGTACATGTGATATGGTATTTTAGCTTGTCATTCTTTTCTGGTAAGCATGATTTTATTGTGTTTACGCAGCTCTATGAAATTTGGCATAGACCTCATCATGTTTAAAGCCATTGAACCCTTTCGGTACAGAAAAAGAAAAAAAAGTTCACAGATTTACAAATAATTTACAGGGTTTACAGAAGGTAGTGGTGAAATACTTCTCTTGAAATATTATTCCATGAAATGCTTTACTTTTTGAGAAAACACTTAAATAATATCAATTCTCGTTAACGAGAATTATGGATTTATTTTAAACACATGTCATGACACGGTGAAACGTGCGGATACAAGGGTGGGTTTTTTCCGTTATTTTCTCATGACTCCGATGACCGATTAAACCCAAATTTTCACAGGTTTGTTTTTTGATATAGAAGTTGTGATACACGAAGTGTGGGCCTTGGACAATACTGTTTACCGAAAAAGTCCAATGGCTTTAAACACCAATTTTAAACTTGTTAAACCCCTGTCACCAGACATCGTATTCTCACTGAAGGCCTTGGGTACAATTTTGGCCAGACAGAAAACAAAATTGTGTAAGATACATAATGTGGAACCACTCCCTAAGATTTAACATGGTGGTGGTAACCGATCGCAACCTACCATGATATCATATAGCAATGTTCAAGTGGTAACCCGCATTTTCTTTCTATGCCGATTTTGTTATTGACAATGTGTGTGACTTGGTATAAAATTGGACTTTTGGAGGCAGTTGACTTCGCTTAATTTAAAATTAATTGAGCATAGTCCAATCCGAGATGTGTCTGATAAATTCATTCATGGTTGAACAGAAGATCGGTGGATGACCCTCCCTGGCTGCCTCCCTGTACAGCAAAGTGGGATCCATTGAAGCATTTTAAATTGAAGAAAAAAACGTAGACCCTAAGTTGATTGTTAGGATATTAAGGAGTCAGTTTCTGTAAGTCTGTGTTTTGCAGCGAGGGTCGGAAAAACCCTCCTCTGTTTGTCTTTCAAGTCGGAACTTCTTTGTGTTCAGTTTGTTTTGATCTTCTTAAGGTTTCTGTACTGTGGAAAGGTAAAGGTATTATATAAGGAATTGTGAGACCCAAAAAGGAAGTTTTTTCTATCGACACATCGAAAGTCCCAAGGGATGATGGATTCTGTTGTCTTGTTTTTCTTCTTATCTTGTCTGATGCTAATTTACTCTTTTGTTTCCGTAGCTGCGACTTAGAGAATTGTTTGTGGGCATAAAACGATACTCAAATGTTGGGTTAGGCAGGTAAAACACTAATCTTTTATAAGGCAAGACATATCACGTGTACTCGACATGTGATTGTTAATGTCTATAGGTGAACAGTTGAGTGTAGTGGCACGGTAGTTGTTGGTGGATTGGCAAACTTTTAGTGGGATTGTTTGACGTCGGAGATGATGGGAAGAGCTGTTCCTGGAGGAGAGTAAGGACAGGATTGATAATTACTGGAATTTTCTACAACATCATGAAGTGTTTAAAGGCACTGGACA
Organism: Asterias amurensis; assembly: GCF_032118995.1. Taxonomy (NCBI): domain Eukaryota; kingdom Metazoa; phylum Echinodermata; class Asteroidea; order Forcipulatida; family Asteriidae; genus Asterias; species Asterias amurensis. The sequence continues at coordinate 14,989,410 of NC_092661.1, forward strand.
CCTTTGGTAATTATGAAAGACCAGTATTCTCACTTGATGTATCCCAACATGTATAAAATAACAAACCTGTGAAGTTTTGGACTCAATTGGTCATCGGAGTTGCAAGAGAATAATGAAAGAAGAAAAAACCCTTGTTGCACAAAAAGTTGTGCTTTCAGATGAAAAGGCTTCAGGCCTGAAGTTTTTTATTATTTGAGTTAGAAATTACCTCTTTCTCAAAAACTTTTGCTCGTTACCAAGTATAAAGTTTTATTTTGAGTAGTTAAACATTATTTTGAGTAATTATGCAAGTGGTGTCCAGTGCCTTTAAAAAAAAAAAAAAATCTAAATTCTTTATTTCAAGAAATGGTGATTGAGATTTTTAACTCAAGGTGATTTTTCATTTTTATTTTGTTTTCAAAAGAAAAGCTCAGAGTCTGTATTGAGTTTATAACCTTTCTAAAATATTGATTGGCATTTTCCTTTTTTTTTAATTGAAAATTGTTTGTACTCTGTTGCTAGATGCTGCCTAAGTAATGCCTCGGAGATCACACCAACTACCAGTCAATCTCCAAGGCAGTACTTAACCAGCATCTAGCAACAAAGCCCAGCAGCCGATTTCACGAAACGCTACGATTAATCCTATCTCAAGTTGGGACGAGTAAGTCATCCTGACTTTAGAATGGGTTCAATGCGTCCCAACGTCTATGGTTACGGAACTTAACTCGTCCAAAGACTTAAGATTAATCCTTAAGTTAGGAAGAGTTTGGTGAAGTCGGCGGGAGATTTCTCCTGAAGACGATCAGAGCAAAACGTTGAGTTGTCAGTCAACCACCGGTTCTTTTCAGTGATTACACATGGTGCTACCGCAAACCTCACCTTAGTATCATTATTATCAACCCCGCACTTGAACTGCTGTTGACTTTGGTCATAGTAACCAACAAAGGTTGTGATTTATAAGTAATATATAAATAGACTTTTAGGCTACTGGCATCATCTTTTGGCTTCACCCCCCCAGGGTAGCCGATAAATCTTTCCTAGCGAACCCCTTCGACCAAGGAATCCCTGTCGTGGTAATCGTACATTTACCTAAACAGGTCTTTAAGATTGTGATTTATCTGGTGTTTAACCCACAAAGTATGACTTGGCTTTTGTTTTCTGGGATTGATTGGTAAGTATACACATCATTTTTTTTTTTTTAGATAGTGAGCACTCTCAGGATTCATGCTATTGTAGGTTTTCAACTTTGTGTGATACACTTTATAGTACAGGAACCATAGACTCGGCGAAAAGTTTTGTATCAAGTCATGATCATGTTGTTGTGTACTTTGATAGATGTTAGCTTTGCTTTGGGGAGTAAGAGTATTTATTGTTTTTACCCTTAAGCCCAGTTCATACTTCCTGCAAATGCGAATGCGATACGAATGTTGACGTCACAAATTCGCAACGAAACTCGCACTGAGTTGTGTTGTGCTCAACTCTCTTGCGAATATCGCAGCGAAAGAAGGGTTGTGACGTCAAATTCACGTCAAATTCGCTTCGCATTCGCATTTGCAGGATGAACTGGGCTTTATTACACTGTATGTGTTCTCAGTAATTTCCAAAGTTCTGTAAAAAAAAAAAAAAAAAAAATGTCCTCCTGGATTTTTTTTCACAGAACTCGGGGAAAGTACTGAGTATACAGTACTTTTAAACAAGTGTAAGGGTCAAAACAAATTATGTGAACTTTTACTCAACAGGATTTACGGAAGACATTACCATATCTATTTCTTCTTGATGCTCTCGATAACACCATTAAAAATATGTGAAATGTTCTGTCACAGTTATCACATTATTTGCAGTTGTATAGACCTTTTTCACGCTGTCACTATCTTGGTCATGTTCCATGTTTTCCATAACAGTAATGAATGCTAACATTCATTGCGCAAACATGGTACCAGACTATTATTTCGTCCAGCCTCAGTTTGGTTACAATGAGTTGGAATGGAGTAAAATCAAGATAGCCACACCATGATAAAGGCAAGAGCTATTGAGAGAAACGTGTCGAAACGTATGCCTCAATTGTGTGGGCCTTAGACGTTAATGAGTCAAAAACTGAATACATAACAGTCAGCAGTCAACATAATTGACATAAAAACCAATTTTTAAGCAGTGTGCAACTAAATGAAGTTGACAACTTCAAGTACCTTTGTGCCCTTGTGAGAGACAGCAAAGGTGAAATCATGAAAGGAATTGGCATGGCATGGGACGGGTGCAACAAAATGACTGCTGTATGGAAATCAGGTCTCAACGGAATTGAAAGACCAAACTACACATCTTCAAATCACTTGTTGTAGAATTAGTTGTAATAAGGTGTGGCTCAGATACATGGACAGTCACGAGGGAACTGGATCTAGGTCTTTAAGAACCGGACGAGAAATTGGATGGGTGTTACGGGGAACTTCTGCCAAAAATGCTTCAATTTTCACCGGAGTCAACACACAACTATACCTATTCTTGTGATGTGTTGTGATTTAGTCCTCGATTCGGACTTTGCTAGAGTCGAAAAACATCAGGCCATTAACTTTTTTTTGAGTCAACATAAATGACAAATACTATGATAAGCTGTATGGCAAATGGCCAAAAACTATTCCATAATAAACAACAGCGTTGTCTGAGTTTTAAGCTGTAGGATTTGAAACTTTGCATGGAGGCATCGGAGGGAGTGTGACATGGAGCTATTATAAAAATGAGTAAAGGCCTAATCAGGTGAGGTTTATGGGAGTGCCGTGTGAAAATCTCCTCAATTTCAATTTCAATTTCAATTCACTTTATAATCCACGATGGGAAATTCATTTTGGCCTTTTATACAACAAATTTACAAAATTTACTTAAAATTATTATGTATCATAAAACAGACAAAAAACACTACAAGCCACAAAGCCTAGAAAAATATATTACATGAAAAGCAGAATTTTAAAAGATTGATTTTACAAAAATATTACAGAAAAACTAACATATAAAAAAATAAAAGGCGGCTACTTCTACTCTAGTACTTCTATTGAACTGAACATTTAGGGGGTGGGTTTCATCTGAAAGAATTGATTCAACTTTATTTAGCATTAGAGATTTGAGTAGTGTTGGTTCTAAAGTAGAACCGATGATTGACAACTTGGATCCTTAATATCTAATGGTCTTCATCAGGAGGAGGATAATTTGGAAAAGTTGCAATCAGAAACTTGTTTTTGTTCAACTTTGGTGTTGTTTCTTTCATGCAGGCATTGCATGGTGAGGTATCAATATATATATATTTGGTTTGCGGTAACACCATGTGTGTGTATCTACTTGCCAGGTGGAGTTTGTTCCTAGAGAACTGTCTTTGGTTATTCTACTACGGCGGAGTAGATTTATCGGATGTTTGGGAGACATCTCAGTTCTGGAAAGAACTGTCCTTATTTTTTAACTGCTACCCGGGCGTAAGGTATAGAAAAATTGGCTGGGACTATTACTTTAGCTAATAGATCGTAATTACCTGCACTACCGCGGAGTCAGTTCTTGAATTGGTCTCAACGTTTCGACTCTGAGCTGGCTCTAGTCATCGTCAGGAGACTGAAGAGATATTATTATTATTATTACTATTATTTGTTGCAGTTAAGCGGGCCGCCTGGCATGAGGATTAAGGATCTAGTAGCAGATGTGACCATGGAGTATGAGATACCTAGACACCGGCTGCGACGAGCTTCTACCCTCGGAATCATCAGAGATGACGTCAGGCTCTCGTCACTGGCACGCCAGGAGATTATCATCGAGTCCAACTGCACTGAAGAATCAGAGGAAGGTGAGTCACAGCAACGACCCCCGTCAAACTTACATTTTTAACATCAAATAAATAAATTTAATAATAAAAAATAAAAAATTATCGACCACAACCTGCAGGGGTTTGGTTTTAAAATGAAACCTACACTCATCGATGAGATTCCTCTGTTTTTTAACGTTATTTTGTGCCCTCCCCCCCTCCCCCCCCCCCAAAAAAAAGATAAAATCCCCAGATTGCAGAGTAGGGCTTTTAAAACCAAAGATAAATGTTATTATATAACTGACATACAGATCCTTGTCATTTGATTGGTGGAACTTACTTCACGTGACATTCACTATTACTCCCATCCGCACCGGCGATCAAAAAGACCTATTCGCCCATGGGGAATAGCATTTCCCATTCAACAGTTAGGATCATCCTTGTTCCCAATGTTTTTGAGCAGTACAGCGCCGCCGCGCCGCTGCTAAAACAAAGGAGCACCTGTGCAAAAGGTTGTGATCCGATTGCTATTAAATTTGTGCTTTGTTGCCGCTACACGGCGCTACATTATATTTGGTTGTTTGTTCCGAACCAGTAATTTGTATGATTTTTCATAATGTTATACTTTTAAAATACATCAAATGACAAGGATCTATATATATATGTCAGTTATATAAAACAAGTACTGAGTGGCTTTAATTCGTGGAATGGAAGCAATGTTATCGCTCGGTAAAATTTGGACTGTTCCATTTCACGAGGCGAAGCCGAGTGAAATGGAACAGTCCAAATTTTACCTTGCGATAATATTCCTCCCATTCCACTCTGAGCCACTCAATATTTGTATAATATTGCCCCTCATGCTCGCATGTTTTTATCAAGCTTGCAGAGTTCAGTTTTTTTTCTCAGCAGCCTATCACATCCTTGTATACTAAAACTGTCTGACTCAAAACTGACTCAGACTCAAAAGTATTTTCGAACACGGTCTACTCTTTCTTCAGTTTTTTGTTTACATGGTAACACAACATTCCAAAACATGTTTGAGTAATGTGCGAGGCTTGATGGTTTATTTGGACCTACCAGCATATTCATTTATCACTCTCTTAGTCTTAGTCATTGTGTAGCAAAAAGCAATAATTTATCTCATATTAAAGGAACACGTTGCCTTGGATCGGTCGAGTTGGTCTTTGAAAAGCGTTTGTAACCATTTTTTATAAAATGCATATTTGGTTAGAAAGATGTTGTAAAAGTAGAATAAATGATCTACACAAATTTCCCTTGAAATCGCGTGGTTTTCGTTTTACTTTGCGAACTAACACGGTCGTCCATTTATGGGAGTCAAGGAGTCAAAAATTTGACTCCCATAAATGGCCGACCGTGTTTGTCGACGAGGAAAAATAAAAACCACGCAATTTCGAGGCATATTTGTGTGGATCATTGTATTCTATACTTAAAACCTCTTTCTAACCGTATGCATTTCATAACAAACGGTTTCAAACGCTTTTTATAGACCAACTCGTCCGATCCAAGGCAACGTGTTCCTTTAATAGGAAAATGTTCTCGGTCTTTTCGTGTTAAAAAGTTACTGGTATTTGTACATTGTACTATGTAGGAATTTAATGAGGTGTTAACATTAATGGTAAAAGCGATTGTTATGTAACAAGTTGCCAACTTGGTTGTTATGACCTGGCTTTTATTATTATCGTTTCTGGTAAAAAAAAAACAAGGGACCTTCACTCCTGTCGTGGCCGAGCGGTCAAGCACACTTTACTCAAACTTTGGTGTTTTTATTGTCAGTGTGGGTTTGAATCCTGGTCATGACACTTGTAACGATTATGGCTTCGTCCTTCAGATGGGGGCGTAAATCCATTTGTATGGTTTGTGTAATGCACGTAACAGAATCTCTCTAACTTCCTGAAAAATCACCTTATCTTTTCAGCCGATGAACAAGTTTACCAATCTCCTGATTATGAAAATGTGTTGTCCCTTTAATGTTGAATGTTTTTAGAAATTGGGATGAAAGCGGGTTTCATTCAGAAGTGGGGTGAAACCAGGGCAAAATACCACTTAGCGAGCCCAGGATTCTCCCCCATTCACAAGCTAACGTATTTGGCCGATGCTCGCAAAATGTGGGTCGCTAGGCGCAAATACATGTAGCAGCCGTTCACAAAAAAAATAACATTCAAGATCAGAACGGCCAGAATCAGATTGCGCTTGCAGTAAGGCTTTTAAAACCAAAGGATGAACACGAAAGTGAAAAACATTATGAGGATTTTATTTAAATTTAGCATCTTAGGCCAAGCATCCAAAATGCTCCCCCCTCCCAGTTATTCAAATAACCCTGTAAGCTGATCTTTGTGTTAGTGACTTTATAATAGATGTTAAATTTGCATCGGGGATAAGAATATTAATTTTGTTTTTACCCATACACCAATGTGTGTTAGCACTGTTTACTCGGTACTCTCGAGTCCTGTGTGACTTTGTTTTATAAACTTTTGTCAGTTGAAAAAAAAATATAAACACAGAATATGTTGTCTTTTTAACTACTGTCGTGTACTTTTAAAAATACTTTGTTGCCCCACAGACGCCGACAAGAGATTGAGCGTCTTAAATGAGATCATCTCATCGGAGAGGGGTTACTGTAATTTATTGCAGACCATCTTCACAACCTACAAGGAACCATTAAGGTGCGTTTCTCAACAGAAAATTAAACCTTACGATTTCAAAGATTTTTATGAAAAATTTCCTTGCCATTAGCTAAATGTAATCACCTTTCTATACTGCAACAAAATTGATTAATTTATTCAGGATTATTGGTTCATTTATTGACCAATTAAATCCCGGATGAGTCGCCATCATATAGGCCTACAAATTATTAAAATACATTTTTTTTTTTTTTTTTTTTTAAATATAAACATAACAATTACAAACTTGGATTGAAATGAAAAGAGTCAGCAAACTGCTCACCAACAAAAGGGCCTACAGTATAAATGCCAATTGTTTCCTAGTGCCTGATAAGTGTCGACCCTAGCAGAGTCTTTCTGAACAGGCTGCATGAGAAAGACTCTGCTAGGGTTGAAACATCAGGGCACTAACTATTTCTTTTGCAAATAAACATTAATGTGTGAAAAAGGAAGATATTTATAGTGTGCAAACAAAGGAAATATTTTAAGTTTGTTGTTGTTGTTATGTTCTTAACAAACTTTTTAAAACAAAGACTTAACAAGTGTTTTTTTGTACAATGCATGTGCCACTCTGAAAAAAATCTCAAGATGACCACCTGAAAATTCCCACCAAGCTTGCAAAAATCCATACACTAGGGCCTAACCCCTATGATCTCAGTAAATTTCATGAATTCGTCAAAAAAAAATGATGATACAATATTGAAGCTGTCCCAAAAGGGGCAATCCTTTAAATTTTAATCTTTTTCTAAAACTAATACAAGCTGGTACATCCGAATCTTGTTATTACTCAAACTGAATACTGCCCTCTCTTGGCCAATCGTTATTAGTCTAAGTTTGGAGTTTGTGTATGATAGAGCCATCCATACAGCTTGAGAAATTGTTTGTTGTGTTTATCAACAAATGTAGTTGGCCTAGGTGCTGGGGGGTGGGGGTCTAGGTTATAGACAACAATTACACAAGTTTCAATTAATGTTACTATTTAAGATTAAATTAATGTGTAGCAAATGAAAGAAACTTGTGGTTTGGAACACAGTGGGCATGTTCTTCATTATAAAACATTGCTTGTTCACGCTGATCTGTACTCCCCAAAATGTTAATGAATTAATCTTCGCTCAGGCCTGTATATATGCTTCTTTTTTGAAAGGGCAAGGGCACCAAGCATTTTCTCCTTGGTGAAGGGCATCCTATAAGAAAACTGTCAATTTCTACTGGATCATTTCAAGGGCACCAATGACCAGGGGGCATGGAGGCAATCACATTTGTTGCCTCTGTGACTATCATGCCTGTTCGCTATAAAAACAAATTTAATTCTCCTTTTTTGTACCTACAGAAAGTCGCCGTCCATGCCCAAATCGGATCATAACCGGATATTCTCCAATGTGAAGCAGATGGTCACCACTAGTGCAACCTTCTTAACGGAGGTACGTACCAATACTTCTATTCAACCCGTTGCCCGCCGGTCTGCCTGCCAGTATGTCGCAGACTCTGATGAGTCAAGTTGTCGCAGGCAGGCTGTCTGCAATGGTTGTACATGAATGGGAGATTCCTCCATGTCCACATGCCTTTTCTGTGCTCCATGGCCTATGTACTTTTTTACACAAACATAACTAAGACAGAATACCGGTTAAAAAAGCCCCCCCCCCCCCCCCGCCCCATATTGTATCATTATCATTAGTTTATAAATGTTGCATACTTGGGAAGATGTCATGCCTTTGACACACAAAGTACAATGCTTGTGTAACTTTTTTTATAATCCTGAGGTATGTGCGAATATTTCTCTTCAACTTTAAAGTGCATCTTTTGTGCCTGTTGTCCGCCAGCTAGTCTGCTCGCAAGTATGCTCGCCATTCTGTCGCGGACTGTACACCAAGGAAGGCTACATGTTTCATGTAATTAAATTTTTGTTCCCTTCTCCTAATCACTTGTTATTGCTGTGATGTTGTTTTTTTACAAAGTACACAGTATCAAAATACTATAAAAGTATTATTGTTATTAAAGGAAACTGATTGGGTAAAGTTTGTAAATAATTTAGTTCAGGCTGAACAAAGAAAACCTTTCCTTGAGCAGGACTTGACCTCCGGGTTAACGCGTTCCACCACCCGAGCAACATGTATCGAGCAACATGTATCTAGTCATAATGTTGGCAGTCTCTCTCGAGTGTTTAGTCAATATCTTTGGTCGGGTGCCATTCAGAAGCCATACAACCATTAACTGTTGTGTAACAAGGGATCATACCCAAGTTTAGATACTCGCTTGCTTCATTGAACTGAAACCATTCATTCTTCGGGGCCACTCAAGTTGATCTAATAAACATGTCGGGAGGACTCTAATACATTAAACCAGTTTGTCAGTTAACAATCCAACCAATCAAGGCCTGCAACCAGCTACTCTTGTTTACTTTTTGTTTTGTAAAAGAGAACAGAAAAAGTCGGCAAACTACAAAGGCAGAGTCGTACTTTTATGTCAGTGTTTTTATAACTCTTTGTATTGTAGAGATTTATTTTTTACATTGAACTCATTATGAGCGCAATGAGGTGTGCTCATTTTAGTACAACTTACTGGTATCATAATTTTTATGACGAACATGTAGTTCATCATTGATCAACATTAGGATTTCAAGGAACAATACCCCAGTTGATCGACCTGTATTAGTTGTGTTTTTGAAAAAGAGGAGGATGAGGGCCTTTTTATTTTAAAATTGTTATGACTGCAAGGTTAAAAAAAAAAAAAAAATCAAGGAGATCAGAGCCAGACTAAAAAGTTGCTGGCTGTTTAGAACTTATAAAAGTCTGAAATACGGTTATTTAATCAATTGAAAGAATGGTGTCAAGATTAAGTGAACATTAAATGAGTAAAAGAAAGTGTTTTGGGGTACGCCAAAGGGGGAAAAAAGAAAAGAAAAAACAAAGGATGCTGCTACCAAATAGCATGCCTTAACCTGCTGGTACAACCATGTGTACATCTTTTTTGAGAGGAGTGTTGGCTCTAAAAAGATCCAGTGTGGTCTTGGCATTTCAAAACGGTGTTCTCTGCTCGTCTTCAGGACAAAATAACTAAACGATAAAGTTGAAAACCCAGAAAAGAACATATTTAAAGCAAGTGCTTCATTGACTGCATATTGCGCCATGATAGCACCTTGTAAACCATTACATGGTGCTATGTAAAAAGGAATAGGTCCCATAACTCGATCAAACATTGTCCCACATACCTTGCAGGAAAATATTGTTTTGTTAGAGCGAATTGAGCTTCACTGAGTGACGGAAATGCGCGCTATATATGAAGCTGCTATAATGATATTACTATTATTACATTATATTATTTATTTAAAACCATTAAATTTTTATTATTTTTATTTTACTGGCTGAAAGAAATTGATTGTGAAAACTGTGGCATTTATAAGAAATAGGGTTCAAAAGATAAGGAGCAAGACCATTTCTAACTTTAAAAACAAGGAGAAGGACTATGAATGTGTTTAGTTTGTTCAGATAATTGAGCGCTGCACTTTTTGGAAGAGAATGGTGGATTGTTACTGGTCAGTAAAGGAGGCTGTTACAATAATCACATGATCTGTTTATAGTGCAACATTCAGTCTGCCCTTTTGCAGTAACTAAAAATAATAGCTATAGGAAGCAATTTAACACATGTGTGTCAGCTTTTATTAAAACAAATTTACTCTTGAGTCTTTCTTTTCTCGGAGTTATTCCAGTGATAACAAATAATTTTATTTGTATAAAATGCTGCACACTCTTTAAGCAGAGTTTGAAGACTGTTTTCTTTGAAAGGTTGAAAGGAAACCCTGTTGTTATAAGACATTTTATCTGTCTGAAGTGTTGAAAAAAAAGGACACTGAACTTTTTCATAAATTGTTGAAAAAAAGTACACAGGCCTGATTTTTTTTTAATCACTTCTGATCAAAATGTTTGATGGATTCAGACCTGAGCGCAATTCAAAAAAATTCTTGCGGTGCAGCAATGAATGTTTTACATGGACTTTAGGCAGGAACAAATGTACTGTGAAAAATCAAGGTGGATATAGATGAAGCAGCTCTACATGAAGTTGGTCCAAGTTCGGATGGTCAGAAAAAAAGTGTAAATATTTGAAGCAGTAGTCGTTTGGAAATTTCCACATTAAAATATATTGTGTGCTCTTTCCAATTGTATACAATAAGTTGGGGTATTTGCAATTGGCAGTAGCAAATGAATACTTATTGTGATGCAGCAATAAGCACTATTGGCTTAGGCAGCTCTATTAATTGTGACAAGTTTGAAGGTTTGAAAAAAAAGTTGATTGATTGAAATATAGGATTGTAAAGACCGATGTTTGCCGGGTATGGAGGTATTGTCTGAAGAAGTCTGGGGGAATGTCCCACATTAGTTGAACTTGTCTTTCTTCCTTAGAGGGGGGACGTGGCGTGACTTGTTCACTCAATTTCTTGCACCTTTCTATCTGTTAAAGGCTAACAATTGATTGCGCTCCACGCACGTGTTCAATATCTCACATGCAGACATTAGTTGAACTTGTTTTTCTTCCTTTTACGCTGAACTCTATAAAGTGATCCTGTATTGCCATAGAGAGTGGAAATACATGGCCATGACTTTTTCACTCAATTTCTTGCCCTTTTCTATTCTGTACAAGCTGACAATTAGTTTGCGCTCAAGGCACGTGTACAATATCTCACAGGCACACACTATTTGAACTTGTCTTTCTTCTTTTTGCTCTGAACTCTAAGTGCAAGCCATAGATGGGGGAAATATGTGGCGTGATTTTTTCACTAAATTTCTTGCACTTTTCTATTCTGTAAAAGGCTGACAATAGTTTGCGCTCCATGCACGTGTTCAATATCTCACAGGCAGACACCATTTGAACTTTGTTTTTCTTCCTTTTACACTGAACTCTAAGTGATCCTGTAAGCCATAGAGTAGAAATACATGGCGTGACTTCACTCAATTTTTTGCGCTTTTCTATTCTGTAAAAGCTGACAATTAGTTTGCGCTCCACACTCATGTTCAATATATCTCACAGGCACACATTAGTTGAAGTTGTCTTTTTTCCTTCTACACCTGTAAGCCGTAGAGAGTGGACATGCCTAGCGTGACTTTTTCACCCAATTTGGTACACTTTTCTTTTCTGTTAACGCAGACAAAAGTTTGCGCTCCGCGCACGTGTTCGATATCTCACAATCACTCACGAAAAGTCACGTTTAGGGACTGGATGGGGGTGGGGGGGGGGAGAATGGATTATTGAATGGGTTTTTAAGAGAATCTTTTGACAAGGTTAAAGTGTCTGCGGGAAAAATGGTTTATATGTCTGGGATGCCTTTGAATAACAAATAATAACCAGACACAATGGAAATTTAAAAACATTTTTTACCTCAGGGACTAGGGCAACCATTAAAATGCTGTATAAGTTTGTTCTCAGAAAACAGACACGTTCATCTAAAGCAGAGAGTTTTCCGTTCGTTCATTATACTCTATTGAGTTTGAGTTCCGTTATAGTCTGCGATGGCGTTTCAGAAGGTTTGTTTCTTGATGTGGCAGTTGATTGGTCTTGGATTGGCCCAAACTGATGGTCCAGTCGGACAGATAGAGACCAGGGAGTTAGAAGCGATACGCCAAGCATCATGCCCACACAACTATCAGGTGTACAATAACTTCTGCTATCGGGTCTTTAACACTCCGAAAACATGGGACCAAGCCGAATACGCATGCAGACTGGAGGAGGGACCAAATGGACAGGGTCATCTTGTGTCCATTCTTAGCGAGGAGGAGAACATTTACGTGACTCAGCTTTGACTATCAACCAGTGAACCAGCCACAAACTTTGCTACTAGTGCTAGAGCAGCTTGGATCGGACTGAGTGATACAGATAGTGATGGGAACATTGGTTTCCTTTGGTCTGACGGGGAGGCCTTTGGCTACAGTGATTTGAAGCGTCCACCCAACAGAGACACATTCTGTGCGTTTCTAGTTCATCGTGGAGGCTTTTGGACAACCGATTCCTGCGAGATGCGAAGGCGCTTCATTTGCAAGGTTCCGCTGTGAATCTCAGTGACTGTCAGCTGCAGCTGCCAACTACAATCCCGGCCATATCTCGCTTGGCCCCCCCCCCCCCCCCCCGCACCAGGGCTCCGTGCCCCCTTTCAATGTTAGCTCTCATTGCGCAGTCTACGCTCCCATCGACATTGAGTGGGACGGGGGAGAGTCATGTTGTGAATGGGTGGCCCAAGCATTAAGGCCGGGATTGTAGCTCGACACACCGTCATGGTACTCCGTACATCACTCAGAACATTCTCAAGTTGCTTCCCGAGTTATCAAAACAATTAATTGCTTTCAATATAAGTAGGACTTGAAACTTTGCATGGTGGAAATACGATATAGCAAGGTTTCCAGTAACACCATGTAATGATAATCTCTAATTGAGTCGGGGTGGTTCTGAAAAGAAAACCGTAGGTTTCAACTCAACGCTTCGATCAGTATGCTCTGATTGTCTTCTAGATAGCTTTCAATATAGTCAGCCACTATAAGGCGCAAATTAGTTTATTTCTGGTGTATTTGTTTTTGCGACTTTTATTAAGATGTATATTTGTATTGTAATTTTTAGATTAATAAATTTGTAGCAATTTAGCCCCTGAGCTCCCAAAAATACATTGTTTTAACAAATTAGAAATAAATAATATTAAATAATATTAAATAATATTTAAAGTCAGCACCATGTCTACGCCCTCGTAACTCATTCAAATATTCCTACTTTTTTTCCAAGCATAAAATATCATGCCTGCGAGCTTTCTAGCCTGTTGTTATAATAGATGTTAAATTTGCATCGGGGATAAATAATATTAATTTTGGTTTTTACCCATACACCGATGTGTGTTAGCACTGTATACTCAGTACTTTCTCGAGTCCTGTGAAAAAATACCACAGGCATGTTAACTCGGGCCTGTTGTTGTGTCAACATTTTTGGGATGGGGTGGGGTGAGGTGGGGGGGGGGGGGGGGGTTAGTCCAAAGTCGTATAACCTAACCAGTATACTGCTGGATGCAGGCCCGGCTACAATGCAACATGGAAAATGCCAGTAAAAACAGGGGGATTACTATTATGTTAAAATTAGCTGTCAATAAAAAAAAAGGGGATTACTAAGTTAAAATTAGCTGTCAATAAAAAAAGGTCTCTTCAATGGTATATAATAATGTTTGTATACATTTGATTGGATTTGTTTGGAGATTGTTTTTTGTTTAGGTAGACAAAACCTTTTACGGCTTAACGCTAGCAATGTCCGGGCCAATTAAATCAACCCAAATTTGGGGTCTGTGTATTTTTAGCAGGGCGTTAGCGCTAAATGAATTTATTTTCGTTGGTTTCAACACACTGCACATGGCCTTAAAATGAACTTTAGTGAAAGTTCAAGTTGAGACCAAAATGGGAGTTTGAGAATTCAGCTTTGAACTTGTGTACATGCCTCGACTGGAGTAATTGTTTCCTTGTAGCACTTGTGATTGCAATAGTGCGTGACATTTATACAATTAGAAATACGAGGGCTTTGCTAGGATTCATTGAACTTTGTCCGCTGTTTTTGCAGTTTTGAACTTTATATATGCCCAGGTTTTCCAAAATTGTGTGCGAAAAAAATGAAATAAAAAAGTTTTTCTCACCAAACAAAATGTTTTGTGCTGATTTGTGTTGCATTGGTCAATCTCAAAGAGTAACTGACCTACCAAATTTGGGTAAAACTAAAAAAATTCAGACAAATAAAAGGGAAAAAAAAGAAATTTACTTTTAAAAGACTTTTTTACCCGACTCCTGGGTGCACAATTCTTTTTAATTTGGTTATACTTTGGACTTTCATTCTTTGGACTTATTCGCCAATTCAAATGGGAAGACTGAAAGAAATTCTTTGCAACTCACTATAAAAAAAAAAGAAACTTTACTTTTTAAGTGACAGGGGTATCTAAAAAACATGGGATGGAAAGTATTGTGGCACCCCATCTCAAACTTAAAGTGAACCAGTAACTACCCATAATCAGCCTACAATTCACATCCCATCTCGCCACTGAAGTGAACCAGTAACTGCCCATCAGCTCAGGATGAAGCGAACCAGTAACTACCAATCAGCTTACAATTCACCCTTGAAGTGAACTAGTAACTACCCATCAGCTTAGGATTCGCATCACAGTGGACACTATTGGTAATTGTCAAAGACCAGTCTTCTCATTTGATGTATCTCAACATATACATAAAATAACAAACCTGTGAAAATTTAAAATTGAGCTCAATCAGTCGTCGAACTTGCGAGATAATAATAAAAGAAAAAATACCCTTGTCACATGAAGTTGTGTGTAATTAGATAGTTGATTTTGAGACCTCAAGTTCTAAACTTGAGGTCTCGAAATCAACTTCGTGGGAAATTACTTCTTTCTCGAAAACTATGGCACTTCAGAGGGAGCCTTTTCACACAATGTTTTATACCATCAACCTCTCCCCATTACTCGTCACCAAGAAAGGTTTTACGCTAATAATTATTTTGAGTAATTACCAATAGTGTCCACTGCCTTTAAGTGAACCAGTAACTCCCCATCAGCTCCCATCTCACCCTTGAAGTGAACTGGTAACTTAAGATTTACAACCCTTCTCACACAAGTGAACACAAGTGAACCAGTAACTACCCATCAGCTAAGGATTTGCATCCCATCTCAACCTTAAAGTGAACCAGTAACTACCCATCAGCTAAGGATTTGCATCCCATCTCAACCTTAAAGTGAACCAGTAACTCCCCATCAGCTCCCGTCTCACCCTTGAAGTGAACTGGTAACTTAAGATTTACAACCCATCTCACACAAGTGAACACAAGTGAACCAGTAACTACCCTTCAGCTAAGGATTTGCATCCCATCTCAACCTTAAAGTGAACCAGTAACTACCCATCAGCTAAGGATTTGCATCCCATCTCAACCTTAAAGTGAACCAGTAACTACCCTTCAGCTAAGGATTTGCATCCCATCTCAACCTTAAAGTGAACCAGTAACTACCCATCAGCT
Organism: Asterias amurensis; assembly: GCF_032118995.1. Classification (NCBI taxonomy): domain Eukaryota; kingdom Metazoa; phylum Echinodermata; class Asteroidea; order Forcipulatida; family Asteriidae; genus Asterias; species Asterias amurensis. The sequence continues at coordinate 15,004,875 of NC_092661.1, forward strand.
TAGGATTTGCATCCCATCTCAACCTTAAAGTGAACCAGTAACTCCCCATTAGCTCCTATCTCACTCTTGAAGTGAACTGGTAACTTAAGATTTACAACCCATCTCACAATTGAAGTGAACCAGTAACTACCCATCAGCGTACAATTCACATCCCATTCTTCCCTTTGAAGTGAACCAGTAACTACCCATTAGCTCCCATCTCACCCTTGAAGTGAACTGGTAACTTAAGATTAACATCGCATCTTACAATTGAAGTGAACCAGTAACTACCCATTAGCTCCCATCTCACCCTTGAAGTGAACTGGTAACTTAAGATTAACATCGCATCTTACAATTGAAGTGAACCAGTAACTACCCATCGGCTCAGGATGAAGCATCCCTTCTCTACCTTAAAGTCACCTGGAAATAGATTTGTTTTTCTTTCAAACATAAGAGTATAATGCTTACGAACAATAAAACAATTTTTTTAGTAATTGTTTGTCACGATTTATATGTTTAAAAAATATATAAAGTTGTTTGGGGGCTGACTCCGCCTACCCCTTTTGTGACGTCAATCGAGGCAGACTTTGCCTGCAATGCGTATAGTAAACACATGTGCAAAGTACATGTACGTCCAAGTCGTGAGTTGGTACGTTTCAAAAAGTGTTTTCTGCATTCAGCAGCAATACACCTGGTCTGCATTGCCGGAAAAAACCAAAACAATTTTTTTTTGAAACGTACAAACTCACGACTTGGTCCGTACACGTACTTTGCAATTGTGTTTACTCTACGCATTACAGGCAAAGTCTGCCTCGATTGACGTCACGAACAGCGCCCTCTCGGGTCGGGGTCTACTCTTAAATTTGTAAATAACATAAGAACTGATTTTTAAAACCTTAGTTAACTGTTTATTCACATTCCACTCATCAAAACACATATATTAGTGACAAAAGCTTTATTTTGAAAAAATACCACTTCCAGGTGACTTTAAAGTGAACCAGTAACTCCCCATCAGCTCCCATCTCACCCTTGAAGTGAACTGGTAACTTAAGATTTACAACCCATCTCACACAAGTGAACACAAGTGAACCAGTAACTACCCATCAGCTAAGGATTTGCATCCCATCTCAGCCTTAAAGTGAACCAGTAACTCCCCATCAGCTCCCATCTCACCCTTGAAGTGAACTGGTAACTTAAGATTTACATGTACATTCCATCGCACACTTGAAGTGAACCAGTAACTACCCGTCAGGTCCTGATTCGCATCCCACCTCGCCCTTGAAGTGAACCCAGTAACTTATTACCCATGGGCTTCTGATTCACACGCATTCTTGGCTGTGATTGTTTCTTTTTTTTTTACACTCCAGAGCAGACTGCCCTGTGGTTGTAAAGAATCTTGGCATAAAACCCACATTCCAACTGCAATCATCCTTGTCTGTCAGTCCCTCAGAGGTAGCCCCTTTGGCTAGAGGCGTTGTTGTGCCTGACTTTTGAGGCACTTTGACCAACTTTTTGTCCCCCCCTGCTTCCCAAACTTTCTGAATGGTGTGGACATTATAAAGTCATGGATGTCAGTTTTGGTTTGCGTTGTATTAAGTTAAAGCCTACCTGTAAATTTGTTCTTTGTAAACAATTTTTTTTTTATAAAAAAGATATAAAAGAAATGCCTATTGTTATATTTCTGGTTATTTGTTTTTATAAGAAATGCCTATTGTTATATTTCTGGTATATTTGTTTTTAACTCATTTAAATTGAAACAGGTAGCCAAAAGGCCAAAATCGATTCAATGCACAGAGATAAAAGATAACAAATTGCATTATTTTATTTTAAAGTTATTTAAAAAGTACAACAAACCCAAGAGCCAAGTGGCTACAGTAATACTGCAAATTGAAAAGAATCCAACGCAAATTATCTAGAAGAAAAAAAAAGGGTTTTGTTTTTATTGCCGAAGTTGGTTTTGTTGGGGTAGATTAAGTGGGCCTTTCTATGTACCTATTATTTATTAAGGAGGGATGGTCCACCCACTGACTAATTGGTATACCCTCCTGATGTGTAATTCCAATTGTGAATTAATATTTTCTTGGAATTCTAAAATAGAGTGGGCTGCTTCCATGTCCACCATCATTATTTCTGCTGTCTGCAAGGACAAATCGGTTATGTCATTGGTGACAATCGATGACCATGAGACAGTGTACATTTTATACTACTGTGTTTCACCATGGTTTCACCCACACACGCCTTTTACGATTGTCTTTATTGGTCACTGCTACAACTCCAAAGGGCTGCGGTTGTGTTTGGATAGTCTTTTTTCTTTCATGGTGTGGAGACTTGACAAATTCATACAAGTGTCTGCAAGGTTAACTGCGGAGGAGGTGTCTCTCTGCACAGTTTGCTATAGCTTACACCATAAAGGACAGATGCACACCTAGTTATAATAGGTGTCTGAATTTCACCAGAAAGTTTCCTTTCAAGCACAGAGGCGTACACTGACCCATTTGTCTCTCTTAGAAATGTCCCTCATATTTCAGTAGTGGGGCAAGAGCTTTTGAAAATTATGAAAGTTTTGAATTTTTAGATTAGATTTTCCCCCCTGTCATCACGGCACCATTATAAAACACTGAATATATTGTGGTCAATAACACTGGTGGGAATCGAACCCAAGATGTTGTGTATTCAAGCTCCATTAAATGTATCAGTAACCTTTGTTTACAACAAGAGTCCTTGTACATTCCAGGGCTTTTCTGTCAGGCACTGGACACTACACAGGTCATATTATGGGGTTTTACATTTTGTGTCATAATTTAATAATTTAATAATAATTTCCACATCAATTCACCAGTTATAAAAGTCACAGCTAAACAAGTTTTTAATTCAATGAACAATTCAATTCAATTCATTAAATATTATTTCATGATGGCAGTTACAAAGACAAGCACATGTTATTTACAAGTACATTATTATGTAGGTGTGAATAATTAATGTCACAAAATAAACAACGCAACAACAATACAAATCTTTGAAAATCAAGAACCCTTAAACCGTACAGCACAGCATTACACAATCATAGCCAATATGTTTTGAGGTGTGACCCCTTTTTCATATCAAAGTTGATTAAAAAATCTAGACGCTTGATGCTATCTCCAATAACATTTGGCCAATTTAAAGTTTTCTTCCGTTCCGTTGAGCTGTGTGTACAAATCGTGCCTGTCCTCTTTTCTCCCTCCATCCAGCGCATGGGGACTAAACAGTGATATGTCCTAGATACAAATGCAGTTTATAAATATCGTTATTTATTATTATTTTGTAATCAAGTGATGTCACTGGTTATTTGATGGACGAGAGTCGAGGAAGGGAACAGCACCTACATGTGCCCAGGCACGTGTACACTAACCAGTTGGTCGTAAATAATACAGCCCAGGCATTGTCATCATAAATTCCTGTCAAAATTTTGCCAAATTGTGAAGAGAAAAGAAACTGTAGCCTAAAAGTGATTGATGGAGGTTCCAATAGTGAAAGTTACACCACACCTGTGAGATACTCTCTTTCATTTCATAATGGGTGTTTTTTGTCTAGGGTCTGCCTTTGAAGGTGTTTGTGCAATACGTGCACGTACAACTCTTGTTTTTGTTCCCTTTTTTTTCTTCTTCCGTGGATATTTATCATCTAAACGTCATTTTGAAAGAAACATATTATAACTGAGAGAATTGTTGGTTCTCTGTTTATACGGTGTTTTGTTGTCATAGAGCCTTTGAGAAAGACTCTGCTAGGGTCAAAACGTCAGGCCGTTAACTATTTTGTTAAACTCCTTAACCACACATTGGATTTTTACAACTTATAACACATCGTTGTTAAGGTCTTATTAGCCAAACACAAACTGTGAGGCTATTTGACCTTGACTCCCAGTTTAAAAAAAAAACGGAAGTTGATGTTTATTATTTGAAAAAAAAATCATAACTCCTGAACCACCACATTGGATTTTTACAATCTATAAATCATTGATAAAGCAGTCAAAAATGAAACAAACTTTTAGCGAAGTATTAATTTTGACAACACAAGACCACCAAACTTGTATGATAAAGTGGTAATATTACTGGCCCATTATGTAAAATCACTGGCCATGGGGCGTTGCCTGTGGTCCAGTTTTAAATTCGAGCTCGTACAAAGCTCCTTATACCATGTACCTCCATGCTTACACGCACTCCAGGGGTCGATATGGTGGAAGTTATACAATTTCATCTGTACCTCCTGAAATTTGGTTCATATAGTTTTGGACTTTAGTTGACAGCAATCGACTCTCACCCCTCTGTCGTTCAAAAAATGTATGTCCCCAGGTCACCTCAGCGAACAGGCTATCTGTGGGGTAAAAAATGCCTCTGAGTTCTAATAATATGTAACTTCTCATCATAGATTGATAATGATTTACAATGTAGCATAGAGGTCAACACCGAATCCCCAGGCAAGTTGAAAAAGCTAATTTTGATGGCAGTGTAGAAACCTCGTGCACAATTACAGGGATTTTTAGCCTGTAGGATGAATGTATTGCCATCTGTCACAATGCTCAGGTGTGGACAACCACCTCAGGAGGTTTTTATTTACTGCAATGAGTTTGGTTTGAAAAACTACAGGTACACAGTGAAGATGGGTGGGAGTTGGGGCGGGGGTTTATGTTATCGCTAAAGCTTGTTCCCACACTTTTGTTACTGTGTTAGGTTAATTATTTGGAGCAATGTTGTACATCTGATGTATACATTTATAGGTGAATGATACCTATTACTATATGTATATTTATATCTCCGGGACAAAATGGTACTCTTTGTCGCTTTGCCCCTGGATTTTTTTTTTCACAATTTTTTCCCCACTTTCATAGGGGACTTTTTTCATTGGAAAAATTAGTGCATCAAAAAACTGAATTCCTTGGGAGCCACTCTTTAAAGCTGAAGTTCATTGACACCTCTTTAAGTCTCTGGAGTCTTGATGGAAGGGTTTGGGTCTATGAGAGAGTCAATATTGTGATATCCCTAATGCATTACGGATCACTAACTGCGGACAGATGCAATGGGTTCAACCCTAAAAGTCAAGTATCAGGAATGTAACAGCTAAAGCCTGTTCTATCAGTGGTTTCCGCTCATCCAATTTTGCTGGATGGGACGGGACGTAAAGCCGTTGGTCCCATGTGTTGTGTAACGCATGTAAAAGAACCCAGTGCACTTATCGAAAAGAGAAGGGGTTTGCTGCGGTGCTCCTGGCTGTGGCTGCTGTATGCGCAGTAGCACCATGTAAACCCTTACGAGGTGCTAAATAATTGGGTCTCAGAATTCATCACTGCAATAACCTATCTTTCTTTCTGAAAGTTTGTATACAGTATATACTCAGCGCCTTGAGTACCTTGTTTGGTAGATACGTGCGCTATATAAGACTTTGATATTATATATTGCTATTATTATACAAAACTGTGGAAGACTTTCACCTCAGGCCTGTGATTCACAGGCCTGTATGCTTCCTTTTTGAAAGGGCAAGGGTATAAAAAAAAAAATTGTAAATTTCTACTGGAGCATTTTAAGGGCACCAAGGCAATATCCAGGGGCACGGAGGCTAATTCAATTTTCTTTTTGTAATTGACATCCCTGCTTCTTCTTAAGATTTTCTGGATGAGGTCAGGGGTTAAAATTGCAAGTTTGAGTTGATACATAAATGTCCCTTATTTTCTAAGCCAATCATTATTTTGTTCATCAGTCTATAAAAGACTTTTGTTATTCTTATATTTAATGAGGTTTTCTATTCTGTTTCTAGCTTGAAGAAGTTGCACGGAGCTGGAATCCCAACACATCCACGATTGGTGAGTTGACCTCTGGAAAAAAATGAAATGTAGTTTATGTGTTGAAGAAACCAAAAATGTGTGCTGCCCACTGCTAAAATTGTGCACTTCTCCCTGGCTTGAATTTTGGGGCTCAAAATGTTTACTGGATCATAATTTGAATAATACTACCAAAGAACAACAATTTAATTTGAATTTATTTAGATGAAACACAGCGAAATACAATAATAAATGCAGGAGAAAATTAAGAGAAATAGGCCTATGAATATGAAATGCATCAATATTTTTGTTTTATTAACTATATTATTGTTTAGAGTAATTTCACCCCCTTGTTTTTCTCAAACACAGTGATTAGGACGCGCTAAAATTTATATTTAAACATTTATGTCTTTTGTTTTTGTTTGTATGTTATCAATTTACTGTCTTTGTATTACCTCCCGTAGCTCATTGTATCTGTTACATGACAGCAGTATTTATTGGAGCTTGTTTTATTGATGTATGTTGTTGCTGATGTAGTTGGTAAATAAACGGAGAAGTATAACTCCACTTCAACAGAAAACAAAATAATAATAAAAATGCATTGATAAAATCAGTTCAATCAAATAAATAAAGTTAAACAAAAGCATTGCTCAAATCCAGATGCTTTCCTCTTCATGCAATATTTAAAAATTTTGGTGTGAAAAAAAATGTTTTGAAAAACTTTGTTGACATTTCCAAAACAATAAAATGATACAAACATCTCGGGAACTGCCATTTGAATTTTTGTATTTATCTTTGGAAAGTCACTTCTCCCAACTCCTTTTCATGAAAACATTTCTTAAGGTTGTTTTTCTTAATGTCTTAATAATTTTGACTGAATTAACTGCTTTCTTACAGGTCAACTGATTACAGAGGAGTTTCTTGAGGAATATTCTAATTACTACAGCCAGTTCAGAGTCATGAGATTGTAAGTATGAAGTAATGAAGTATGGTGTATAATTATGTGACACGTTTTTTTGTGTAGTTCACAACTTTTTTGAAAGAATTCTTGAGGGTTTTGGACACAACATGAAAAAGAAGTATTCATAAGGAAGTTTGTTTCATTAAAAAAACTCTTTATAACTTCATGTCCACTTCCTGGATGCTGCTAGCATAAGTTGCATCCCAGCTTTGAAAAAAAAGAGTTTACCTTTGTGGACAGAATGATGAGTTTCATTTTTGAGAGGGCAATGGAAAAAGGCACTTCCAATAGGAAACTTTAGAAGGGGCATCAAGGCCAAGACGTAGGGCAAAGGAGTCCATGGTCTCCGTCAGCCTCTGTTTAATTTTAGGTCTGACAATCCTTGAAATACCTTGTGGGGAGTCGGCGAATTCACTCCAAAATATAACACATGCGGAAAGATCATAATAAACCGACCAGAGAAACGTGACTGTGTAACCCCAAGGTTGGGATGATAAAGTGCCGTGAAACTTTTGAATTGATAAAGGAGGATCTCGGAGGTTGCAAGCCAGATGGTCAGTCTTGACCCGAAGACGACTCTGGTAATTAGCAGCTGGTAACCATGGTGACAATCATTATCCCCCTTAGTCCGGATGTGTTCAGTGAAGTGAATGAACAATTGGCTCGAAAAAGCAACAAACTTCAGAGGGAAACTTTCAATTAGCAGAAAGTCTCATAGTTTGTTCACCTGTCCCTCAACCCAATGTTTTTCTTAAAGTTAAGAGCGATTTTGTGGCCGTGTGGTCGTATGTGCAACATTCAAATTTCCATATTTGGTTTGGAGGCATCCTCAGGTTTTGTATGACAAATTTTGAGCAATGTTAATCATGTTAATTAAGGCCTTCATGAAAGTTTTCATCTGATCAGCAAGTGTCCTTGATCTTTTTTTTTGTAACAAAACTATAGAAATAAAAAAATTCAAAAACTTGTAAAAAAGTTTGGCTAGCTGGCCATTTCCTCTGATTTTTGCAATCTTAAGTTCCATTCAAAACATAAGAAATATTTGGCTACGCTTACCCACACTGTACCCATGGATTGATATACATGTATCACTCCATGGGTACAGTGTGGGTATGAGTAGCCAAATGTACCGTACTGTTCCTGTTCCACAAAGTCTTTTCCCTTACATGTTTAAGTTTTCAAAAACATTGAGTCCTTTACAGTACCTCTCCCCCATCTCTCAACACGCCCCCTTTTGAAGCTTTGCATGGTGTTAAAAACAAGAAGTAACTTGCGGGTACAACCATTACGAGTGTAAAATCTCGTTTGGGGGGGGGGGGAGTGTTGGCTCTGAGAAGAGCCGGCTTGGTCTCCTTCTGTTAACGTGGGCAACCACCCTTGTCCAATATATACCACAGCAAGGCCTGGTTTGATACAGAATCTGACTTCCCCGCCCCCACAACCTACTCAAGTTTGTGGTTTACCCCCCAACTCTTGGCACGTTGTGTACAATCCAGTGTCCATGACAGGTCCCTGGGTCATGAGCCAGTCACGTTTGTTGTTTACAATGGGCCATGGAGTGAGACGATTTCTAGATTGACTCCAGTCATCTTCAAGTGGCTCTGGAAGGACACTCTCCTCCAGGGTGCTAGGGTGGAAAGAGCATCTTGATAACAGGTTGGACAAATTCATCACTGTTTTCTCGAAGGGCAAATTTAGCAACCGCAGCACACAGTTTGGAGAAAATGGCGTTTGAAGTCATACTTTTTTCGAAATCATTGATACAAAAACTGTTTGCCAATAAAAGGTTGACATTTTTAAGTGGAGACCCTAAACCATGCAAACATGTTTATTTTGCAATCACAGCATGTTAAATTAATTAGTAATTAACTGTAGAACAAGAATGAAAACTGCTCGGGAAAAAATGTAGATGTCACTAATAACATCCCAAATGTGTATTTAAAAAAAGATTTGCCAAAATGTGCGATTTGTTTTAAGAAGTAGAGTAAAATAAAGAGTTATAATAAAAATAATAAATGCATTCTTTGATGAAATTTTGACAGATTGGATTTGCATAATCTGTTCATTGAAAACTAAGAGGATGGAATGAATCTAATCTCTTCAACAACAAAAAGCGAACAGCCAAACAAACAATGAAGTACTTTTCCCGTTAGATGCAAAATAGTCTGCATACAAATCTTATTATACGAACAAGGAAGTAAAAAGTACAAGAGAGCTCTCATGTTTTGGGAGCTGATGAGAGTGAGCCAGGGAACACCAAGACGGACGAGGACCTTGAAGGGGGTACAGATGTCATTGGGGGGGGGGGGGGGAGATGGTTGGTTATAAAGTTTTCTAGTTATTGCAACGTAGTGGTCAGACATTTTCAGCCCTATGTAGCAGTGTCTTTCTTGAAGGCTAAATGGCAACATTTACAAAAATAAACACTGAGGTGTACTTGTGTACAAGCTGAGGGCCCATTCAAAATAGTCTATTTAAAGGCAGTGGTAATTACTCAAAATAATTATCGCCATAAAACCTCACTTGGTAACGAGTAATGGGGAGAGGTTGATAGTATAAAACATTGTGAGAAACGGCTCCCTCGTAGTTTTCGTGACGTAGTTTTCGAGAAAGAAGTAATTTTCCACGAATTTGATTTCGAGACCTCGAGTTCAATATTTGATGAAACAAATAAAATCAACAGAATTGATTCAAAAACCTTCATACTTAACTGATAACATTCCCAGTCTAAGTGGTTTCGTGTTCATCCAAGCAGAATTAATAAGTTCCTGTTTTCTGGCGGAGTTTTCCCCCCAAGAAAAAAATTCCCTGCCGTTATTATATTTCATATGAACCCGCAATAACCAGATGGTTTGGCATTCATCATACACAGTTAATTTTTTTTCTCCCCTTAAGTGATGTCCTCGCCACACAGGTGTTTTGATCTGTTCCTTCAAGGACAGATTTTTTTATAGAAACTGAAACTTCTAAAAGAAAGAGCGTTGATGGATCTATTGTATGGAAATTTCGTCTCAGATAGATTAAGATGCTATTGTGTTTGTAGGTGGTGCCCATGTGTGGGTTTCTTCAAGTAATTGTCATTTGTTTGGATGGTAGCTGGTTAATCATTTCTGCTAAGCAAATGCCCCATAAAATAAGGAACGGTAAAAAAGCTATGAGCAAGGCCAGTAGAAAACACCTCTTGTTAGATGTGTTCCAAGTAAAAAAGTATATAAATTTTTGTTTAAATTTTTACTCAGTGGATTTCAAACAAAATATTTGAATATAAAAATATAAAATGCAATGCTCAAATTAGAATCTTTATTTTTATTTGTTATTTATTTATTTATATATATACATTCACTTAAAATATACCAGGCTGAATCTTGTCAAAAAGGAACAAATCACAGACGACCTATTATAGGGTCTCAAAACATTTCCCTCTGGACTCTTAAAATAATTTGCAGCAACTCTGGTCATCCAAGCCGGCCATGTTTACCCAAGTGTGTTCCACTCCAGTCTCTAGTGTAAACACCAAAACAAAGACACAGTCGTGTTTATTTACCTGCAAGTCAGCACCTTATGGCCGCCTACACATAAAGCCAAAGTTGGGTCAGACACTTCAATTGCGCAAAGAAACAAAATTATGTGGGAGAGGAATTTTGTCCTCGTCTCAAAACTCTCTATAACTTTGATAAATTCAAACAGAAACATTTTACTGGAGGATTTATATAAATCTCTGAATTTTCAGACTGAAAGTCAAGCTTTTTTTTTTTTTTTTACAAATTCAAATCTAAAATTTGATAGAAACCTCTGAAGTTGGAGGTTTGTGTGACACAATTTTTTGCAAAACTTTGAGGTTTGTGTGACACCATTTTTGAAAAACTTGGAGGTTTGTGTGACACAATTTTTGCAAAACTTGGAGGTTTGTGTGACACAATTATTTGCAAAACTTTTTCGGGGGGAAAAAATAAAGAAAGAATAAAAAGTTGCATCCCCTTGTAAGAGGATCCCATCTGCTGCTGCTTCCCAGGTTGTTACAGAAACTTGGGTGGGATCCCTGGCTGTATGGCAGTTACAGGTTAAATGACTTCTGACTGGTACCCCTGAACAAAGATATTGACAAAACAGGGAGTTCGGCAACATAGGGCTAGATATCTCAGTTGGAAGAGTGCCAGCACCTTAATCCAGAAGTCACAGGTTTAAATCCTGCTCTAGTCATCTTTATTTTGAACCCAAATTATTTTAAAATTTGCCCAGTCAGTTTCCCTCCTCATAACAAACAAAGAATGAAGTTTTAAATTGTTTCTTTTTGATGCAGACTTTTGCTCTTTCTGAGGAATAACAACAGGGACTTTATTCATCTTTGTAACGAGAAGCGAGGGACATCTTGGCACACTCTTGAATCTCTGCTCCTTCTTCCGGTAAGTAACGCTTCCTTACAAGTTACTCTTCCCTACAGGTTACCATGGCCACAGCCAGAGTGAAGGCCCCTCGTTTTCATCCTTGTCCGCAGTGGTGTATGATCTCGGCATGCCATTTTCTTTTCTTTCCCTGAATGTATTGCTCGATCATAAGTCCCCTGGAAGTGTGATAGTATCAAAATAATGTGTATTTAAATTAGTCCTGTCTCCAGTCTGCATTGGGCATTAATCGCACACAGGCCTGATGTGCTGCATTGAAAGTTGTAGAAAACTTGGCGGTCAATGTTGAGAAAGAACTTTTTGAAAACTTACAGTGTTTCAAGTTTTGCGCGTAAATGATAACCTATCAAAGACAATGATCAGAGATTCCCTTCCAGGGGTTAGAGACATACGCAGAGTTAGCGGTGATACGGTGTGCTGCCCATGTGCCTCACTCAGTTCATGTGTTCTTGTTGATTTTTTCCCAAAAATTTGCGTCCCTGACCAAGAGCCAAGAAGCGCCGATAAAAAAACTAAACAACTAACAAACATTGAACTCTCACTCTGATGGGGTGTAAATCATAACAAGCCCAGAGCCTGTTACGGCAAGGTAAAGACAAGCCAGCAATTATCATTACCAAGGTCTTGACATTGTTTCTAGAGAGTGCTTGTAAATCATTATGGAAAGGCTGCCACACTTTCCTAGATCAAGGTTCCGCTTTTGTAAACAGTTTTTCCTCAATGCCGTTAGATGTTTTGTTTTGTGTCCCCCTCGGTGTTTTCTTTCCCACAAACCTTTTGATTCAATGTGTCACTTTATATTGAGTGGTCCATAAAATTCACTTTGTTGGTTTGGTTTTTAAAGTTCAAGGTTTTGAAATTGTTTAATGTTGATTAGAGAGAAAGCAAGGACCATCCGAGGGGGGTTCGGGGGGGGGGGGGGGGGAAGGTTCTTGGGTTTTAGGAAAGGTTTTCTCATCAGAGGTTAAAATGTTTGGCCTTGCTGCCAGGGATGTTTGAGTAGGATATCATAATTTTGTCTTGTACCTTGGACTTTAGCTTGTCTCTCTCAGAACAATTGACTGGTTTATTTTCAAGGCACTGGACACTATTGGTAATTACTCAAAATTGTTGGTCGCATAAACACTTACTTGGTAACAAGCAATGGAGAGCTGTTGATAGTATGAACTATTTTAAGAAACGATTCCCTTCAAAGTAATGGTTTGGACAAGTTTTCATCCGAAAGCATTTTAATCTAAGAAGCAAATCATGGATGGATCATTTCTTAGTTTTTTGTGGGTTGGTGTCCGTTCCCGAATGGTGCAGCCAGAGATGCTGTTGGCACCCGCTGTCACCAATACTGGTGGATGGATTTGATATTGGTGTGAGGAGGTAATGCGCCCAGAAGAGGGTTGGTTCAATCGCCTCGGGGCACCCCAAAAACAAAATTGTGTCCAGTGCCTTTTAAAAACATCGAACAACATTATAAAGGATGACAAAGTTTGTCAACATTCTTTCAGCGTCCGTTGGCCGTAACTCAAGAAATGACGAGTTGGCAAAGATTGATTGGTCACATTTGGCCGGACGTATATCCTCATTCCTCGCAGCGTTCAGTTCATGCGATGGGAGCTTGCTCATAGATGAGCTTCCCATGCACTGCATTCCGAACATCGGATCATTTTTCTGTGTTGTACTCGACTTATACTGGGAATCCGTCGTGTCGTTGACTAATCGGTGGTTGATAGCAGGGATTAGGTTTAGCCTGTCACATTGACCTTGAGAAAGAGTATTTTGAAGTGTTAGAGAAAAGCGTGAGGACATATCGTGTTTCATCCATGCTCATTTTATTTTTAATATTGATGGAGTATGCAGGCTTGGAGTTTCATCTTTGAACATGCTGAAAGGGCAAGGCCATTTTCATTTTGCAAAGGGCACTTTTCCATTTTCAATTGGAAACTTTTAAAGGGCACGAAGGCCAAGATCAGGGGCAACGGAGGCATGGCCACCTCTATGGCCTGCCTGTAATTCCAGGTCTGGAGTATAAAATACTAATAAATATCCACAATTATCTACTTTGAGACAATCGATATCAGTGAATGAGTATCACTTTGAAGTTCTTTGCTCTATGTTCGAATGTACTCTGTTCAAGTTTCTCTTTGCTTAAGTTTCTCTTTGCTTTTTGATTTATTACTTCACTCCTACTTGATTTGAGTTACATTCAACTTCCTTAATATTTATAATAATAGTGAATTTTCGGTCACTTATTTGTTTTTCACTCCCTACCTGATTGTGTGGGTTTTTCCCTGGAATAATTCTCTGGTGTTTTTATCCCACATCTAAAACTGAAACTTCCTTCCTTGGGTTCTTGAATAGTACAGTGATTAAAGGAACACGTTGCCTTGGATCGGACGAGTTGGTCAAAACAAAAGCGTTTGTAACCGTTTTTTATAAAATGCATATGGTTGGAAAGATGTTTTAAAAGTAGAATACAATGATCCACACAAGTTTGCCTCGAAATTGCGTGGTTTTCCTTCTACTGTGCGAACTAACATGGTCGGCCATTTATGGGAGTCAAAATTTTGACCCCCATAAATGGCCGACGTGTTTAGTCGACGAGGTAAAAGGAAAACCATGCAATTTCGAGGCATGTTTGTGTGGATTATTGTATTCTACTTTTACAACAGCTTTCTACCTATATGCATTTTATAAAAAACGGTTACAAAGGCTTTTCAAAGACCAACTCGACCGATCCAAGGCAACGTGTTCCTTTAAGTTAGCTTGGCTTCACAACCAGAATAAATGAAATGAAATGCACTGAAGCAATCCTGGCAGCAGTGTTTTGCAATCTGGCAAGCTGAGCGTACGGTTAGATAATCTTTTTAGGGCAAGGGTAACATTTGTATGTCATAAGAACAACATGTTTTAGTGAAGACTCAGTTGTTGTGAAAGTTTCAGAGAGTAACACAGAAATGCACTTTAAAAAAAAAAAAAGTTGAGATCGGCTCAGGTTACGGTTCTGCAGTAGAGATATCAAATGTCTTAATTCTTTGATTGAACTGTTACAAAAATGTTGTCAGTCACTCATACCATGGAGCTATCAATGGTTTAACTCAATACAATGATTGAACTGTTACCAAAAAAAAATTGTCACTCACTCAAAAGTTTAGGTCCATTCCTAAATGACCTGCTCGTATCAAATGACTATTGTCAACACCCTTGCCGGGGCCTGATTAATGCAGTAATGAATCGCCTGACATCTATCTCATTTCATGCTGTGATGAAATTAATGTACGCCTTGCATAGTCACACTGCTGCCCCTGCAGTGCCAGACTTCGAGCGCACCTCTTTACCGTTTGCTGCCAAGTTGTCCGCAACTCTGTCAGTGTCAGGGCAGGTTGGGTAATTTAGGGTGGGTACCTTACATTTCGCTGCCAGTTTCAAGTTTCAATTTGTTGGTTTTTTTGTTTCTGTTTACTTCAGACTTTAGTTTTAAAAGTACGAAAAGTAATTTGTTTTAAAGGAAATAGTGCATTAATTTCTAGCGTCTAGTTTTCTTTATATACTGCAGAAAAAAGTTCAATTGATGTATGAAACACTCAATTATTAGGTGTTTTCTTTGCATACAACTTATACAGTCCCTTACCGAACTTCCAGATAATGGATTTTTTTAAATATATATTTTGAATGGCCTTGTTTTTCTTTTTAAGGGTTTTACTTGGAAAAGTTTTAGATTTAATTTTTTTTTTCTTGCAATGCTTACAATTCTTTGAGGGAAGTTTTCCCGTTCAGTTGTTTTCCCTTTTTCAAGTGCTCAGGATATGACTTGTTTTAAAGGGAGCGTATTGGTATATTACTCCAACAATTAACGACCATAAAAACTTATTTGGTTGGAAGCACTGAATAATTATAACATTTTAGGAAACAATTCCTTTTTTGAAGGAGGGATTCAAACACATTCCAATCTGAGAATTGTTTCTGCATGAAACAATTCTCGAATTGTGTATTCCAAATACGGATATTATCCTGAACTGCTCCAGATCTTCAGCAATATCTCAAATATGTTGACCTTTTAAAAAAAATTCACAAATTACATAGGTTTTAATTTAACAATCAAACAGTTTCAAAAACTTACAATTTACAATTATGTCTTCCATGTCCAACTTGTGCGACTCTCAGATTGGCACAATTTTTCTTCATTGTTTTCAGGAATCTTTGTGTGCCTTTAATTATTGAACTTTTGAACTGGAAATTAAACATTACAACCTGAGCCCTACGCCTGGACGCCAGACAGGAATGGAAAACCATTTAATATCACAAGAGACCACTTGTGAATTGTTTCCTTAAAAACAACGCCCTTGGCATAAAAGCGGCCGGTCAACGTTTCGGGGCCTCGGCTGTAATCTTCAGATCCCTTAAATTCAATTATTAAAATGTTCATATCTTGGATGAGGTTAAGCAGGTTCTCATTCTCCCTCAGGAGCGTAAGAAATGGTTTTGGAGATTGGGAGTTAAATTGTCAATTTCCATTTTATTCTGGTTGTGAAAGCCAAGGACTTCTTCCATTTTTGATGTGGTCGAGACAAACCCCAAAGAATTATTCCAGGGAAAACCCTTTCCTAGGTAATGTTCCCGATTGCGAGGTAAACACAAAGTATACAGACAACATTCAGAAGACGTTTTTCAATTCAGTGTGCTTTGACCTGAACATCTTGGGTCCATCATGCCCCACAATTTTGAAAACAACTTATGTGGAGAACCCTAGTAATGCAGTATACAGGCATGCAACTCTTCCGCGTTTCCGCGATTTTTGGGTGGGTTTTTTTTCAGATTTTTTTTTTATAGCCTAATATATGCCTGGCAACAACAGTGTACAACAACAATCATGTTAAATAAGCCTAGTTCATGCTAACAATGCACCTAAGAGCATAATAAACCTCAACATTTTCTAGGGTACCATTGTGGGTCTCGTGTCCCGT
Source organism: Asterias amurensis (assembly GCF_032118995.1). Lineage (NCBI taxonomy): Eukaryota > Metazoa > Echinodermata > Asteroidea > Forcipulatida > Asteriidae > Asterias > Asterias amurensis. Next base: position 15,020,967 of record NC_092661.1, read on the forward strand.
GGCATTTCGGCTGCCTCGCTCCGCACTTGCGTTGTGCCTTTGAAAATTTTCCTCTTTTTTTTTTCCAATGGGCAGTTACATGCCTGATACTAAGAGCCTATAGTTTCAGATAAATTTTTGGTTAGAAATTACTCTCAGCTCACCTCCATGACAATCATCATTAACATAACTGTGGTGGTAAATCTAGTCAATAGAATATTACCTTCTCGGCAGAATCTGCAGAAAGCGTTTCTCAACAAATTAAATTTAAGTCATGAGTAACAGTATCTCACTGTACAAACATCAAGCCAGCATTGTGGTCAGTGAAATGAGTCCGCAGTGATTAGGAGATTTGTGCCCATTAGCCTCGGCTCATTGACCCCACAAAGTCATCTGGTTTTTACAGAGAAGGCCATCTTCCTTTCCTGGATATCTAGAACCTTATCTTGTGGCCTTCATCACTGTAAGCAATTGATACTGTTTATTGTTGGCAGCTTGTTTTCATACAGCAAGGTGGTCCTGCACTCTGTGGTCCAAACCCATCCTCTTATTATTCAAGCATCCTCTATGGGCGCTCCCCACCATAGAGCAATGTCCCATCTAAATAAACTGGGCGGTCAGGTTGGCGTAGCAGTATCTTGTCTTGCCATCTACATCTGGCACTTTTTGGATAAGATTTTCAGTCCCTACTTGATTCTGTGGGTTTTCTCTGGAATATTGTTTTCCTCCAGCATCATCTAAAAAAAAAAAAACTGAAGTTGCTTCATTGTCTTCTCTCCACTTAAAGGGACACGTTGCCTTGGATCGGTCCAGTTGGTCTTTAAAGTGTTTGAAACAATTTTTTTATGAAATGCATTTGGATGGAAAGACAATTTAGAAGTATAGATCCACACAAGTATGAATCGAAATTGCAAGGTTTTCCCTTTATGCCGTGAACTAACACTTTCTGCCATTTTATGGAGTCAAAATTTGGACTCCACAAAACGGCCGACCGTGTTTCTTCGCGATGTAAAAAAAGGAACCATACGGTAACTCATGAAGAAAAAATAATGCCTCAAATAAAACCTTTTTCTCATATATTTTCCAACTACCTTTAAGTGTTTTCTTGCTCGATGGCTATATGAAGTGACACAGGGGTTTTCAAGTTCGCCTCCGTGGCATTTAAGGGAACCCGGTCATCAAGAAGTTGCACAATGGTTGATTGTGATATATGAAGTAGGGACATTTCATTGACACACTCTCCTGAAGTACTGAATAGTTGGGGTGCATACATGTACCTCCTTTGCCACAGCAATCCCCCAGTTCCCCATCAACATTAAACCACCAGACTTCATGTCTAATTCTATAAATTGTGCCACATTTTTTCATCTAAAAAAACCCTCGTTATTAAGACTAACTCGCGCTAAAGGAAAAAAATACTAACTGGGGAATTTCTCTCAAATGTCAAATAATTGTGTGCCTCCATTGTGTCTGATAGTTGAGAGCAATCAGTGACCTGTATTGTTTCTCCGGTCACCTTTTGCCCCTCGGCTGAGATAAGGTGGGGTTAATTAGATGACCTCTTCTTGTAAACGAGCTTGGAGGTGGGCGGAGCTGACAGGGGAGGTAGTGGGGTGGATACTGGGTAGGAATTGGACTTTATCTGGAATGCAAGAATATTTTATAAAGCTACTGAGAAATAAATGCATAATGTTGCTCATTTTTAAAGACCATTGAAAGTTTCAGTTCAATTGTTTTACTCATATCCTTAAGTTTGCATTTTCAGCAAAACTATTTCTAAGGAAGGTTTCCACCATGACCATCTTTATACCATTGAATATATTTTCAAATCTATATTTTTAATCTTGCCAATGATGTACACACCCTTTAAAGGGAGGGTATACTTTTGATAATTAATGACAAAAATTAAGGACAATGACATTTTTTTGTAGGGAGCACTGAAGCTGTTCATAATGACCAAAATTTTTAAGAAACGATTCCCTTGAATTGGTTCTAGAGAAAGTTATAAAAAAAAAAATATTGTCAAATCTGAGAAACTTTTTCTCAGATTGTGTATTCCAAATTTACATTAAAAAATAAATAAGCACAATTAAATAAACTGTCTGCTTTTGCGATGGCTAACTTTTTGTTGTTACAACTTTGATATCTGTGAAGGAGACAAATAAATCAACATTCCAATTGAGATAAAAGAGCTGATTTGAACATCATTAAAAAAGAATTACCCTCCACTTGTTGGGTTCCAATATCGTTTGTTCCCTATGTGGTTATTTGATTTAGAGTTCAAGGGAGAGATATCAAACACTATAGGGGTATGCCCCACTAAATAGGGAGAACAACAGAGCATCGGCCTCATTAATATTTTGTTGGCCCTCAAAGTTCTCTATTATAAACTGATTTGATAGCGCAATAAGTGTACAAATATTGCCCTATTGATGACTTCAAACTCTGTGTATTTTGGATGACATTGGCCCTGAAATAAATGTCCCTTTTTGCCGAGAGGTGTAGGGACATTTTTCATGATTGATGCTCGAACATTTAGACAATTTTATTGGGAGGGAGAATAACTAGACAGGCCTTGGGACTCCCCATATCTGATTGAGCAAAGGATGAAAGTTCAAGAAAAGTTCCCCTCCACTGTATGAAAGTTCAAGAAAAATTCCCCTCCACTGTAAAAGTTGTGTATTTTCGAATTTAGCATTATGCACTGTATGCTGCAGTTTTTCTTAGTAGTGTACAGCACCCATATAATTCACATTATCTTTGTGTTTGGACATGGGTTCGTACCAGTCTCGACTGACCTTTTCACACTACAACATTTTGATCTGCCGTTGACCCGGGTAGAGTGCTCAGAAGGCGAGTTTATGGTTTTGAACTCCATATAATGTACTCCAAAGGTCAAAAATCCATTCATTGTAAGAACACATCCCACACAATTTTTCCAGACCAAAATCTATTTTACAAGTCCAGAATCTAAATAAGAAAGAACTTTCTACTGAAAGCTGTTTTTATTTGAACAAGCACTAATGGACGACTTATCTGATTTGCCTTGTGTGTTAAAAGGCCTAAATTTTGATACTCAACAGAATTGGTTCTTTTTTTACTAGACTAAAAAGTCAACATTTGAATGTAAAGCACAAGACTGCTGGATTTTTCAAGTCATGAGTTCAATATGATCAGTGCTGAAATCACTAGCCTTCAGCCTGCGTTCCATTGTAAAATTTGATCCCTGATTTTATAGGCATGATAAACGTTTCCTCCTACATTTATACACCGGCTGCGCACGGAAAAACTTCAGTTGAATAACCTAAAACCATCCAGGATTTAGGAGGATTTCCCTCCATGTTATGAGGTCATTGACCTGTCGGACCATAAAGCTGGTCAATTGTTTCTAGATGTGCTAGATTGTTCACAGTCATTCCACAAGTAGTGCCTTAGGTTTTCAACAGTTCAACAGTTTTTATAAACATCTCTGTTTTTGTGTATAAAAGACTTAAAATGTCATTTTAATTATAATTGAAATGTTTTACTCCAGAGTTTTAGTTGTGTTACTGTTCATGCAATTCTGCTGCTGGCAGCAATTTGAATAGTATTTTATTAAAATTAAAATAAAAATTAAATGAACTAAACACCACTGAATGAAGTAAGAGTCAATCAGTCATTCAATACAATTCAGTTTGTTTGTCCTACCACGGAGGATACTTTCCTAGATATTTGAGTTGGTAAGAGCGCCAGGATGATAATCAGAAGGTAGTAGCTGTTCAAATCCTGCTCTAATAGTCAATTTTTATTTCAACCCCAAATTATTTAAAATGATACATGAGTCAGTTCCCTTATTGTGGATCATTCTTGATTAAATTATTTCTACTACCATCATCATTAGAACATATAGGCCTAAGTTTTATGTAAATCTGTGATCTTAGACAAGTTTTTTTCTTACCAATTTCTTTTCTTACCAATTCTGTAATGTTCCTTTCAGCAAAATTTTACGGACCAGCCAGGTATGACTAGTTATTTGGAACTCAGAATATTTTTCTTCTTCTTCTAATTCTTCAATGCGGTCTCCTTGGTGTATATCACTCTAAAAACCTTTTTACACCTTAAAAAAACTGACCCTTCTGAACTTTATACTCTTTCTCCTTTGGGCACAATCAACCCTTTTAAACCACTTCTCTAGCCTTGAGGTAACAGGTCACACACATTTTATGCCCTGATATTTTTCCTAGATGTGGGCCATAAATTGCACCCTCTAAAACAAACACTGGTCAGACATGATTTTGGTTTGTTTTACTCAAGCCACTTATAAGACATACCACAAAAACTCCCAAGATGCTGAGGCTAGGATAGGGTCCTCTGGCTTTTTAAATGCACTGGACACTAGTGGTAATTATTTAAAGTAATTGTTAGCATAAAATCTAACTTGGTAACTGGAGAGCTGTTGATAGTACAAAACATTGTGAGAAACGGCTCCCTCTGAAGTAACATAATTTCTGAGAAAAAGGTAATTTCTCACTCAAATATCTGGAGCCTTTTATTAGGCATCTGAGAGCAGACAGATTTGTGCAGCAAGGGTGTTTTTCTTTCATTATTATCTCGCAACTTCGATGACCAATTGAGCCCAAATTTTCACAGGTTTGTTTAATATTTTATGCATATGTTTGGATTCAACAATGGAAAATACTGGTGGTTGACAATACCCAACGGTGTCCAATGCCTTTGGGAGGAGCTGTACTTGCGATTGCATTTGTTTTCCCTGGAATAATTCTCTGGGGATTTCCCTCTCACATCTAAAGCTGAAACTTCCTTCCTCGTCTTCTATCCATTGGGTTATTGTCTATGTACAGAGATTAAGTTTGCTTTTCTGAGAGGTCCTTGGCTTCACAACTATCATTCATAAATGAAGTAAATTTAAATTGATAAATGAAAATAAATGAAGTAAATTTAAATTGATAAATGAAAATTAAATGAAACTAGATAATTGGAATTATTCTTAACCTTGTTTTTGGTTTAGTGGTAACACCATGTGTGTATTCTTGCCGTGTTATAGATTATGTTCCTTTTGAGAACTTGTCTTGCTTTTTATTTTACTGCCATGGATTTGGGAGACTTCTCAGTTTTGAAAAGAATTGTCCTGTTTATTAATTACTACCTGTACCAATATTTTAAGTGTCCATAACAGTACCTTTAAAGAATGGTGTGAGGTACAGAGGTATAAAGGAGTGCTTTGAACTGGTGGGTCATCAGACCATCTAAGGATCAGACCACAAGGTCCTCTGGTCACCAGTATGGCCTTGGCATCAGGTCAACCATTTAAACCAGTCTGAATATCTTGGTTTTGTCAGTAAATTAGTCTGTGTGCATGTAGCTGTCACATTTTGGTAGTATATTCTTGTAATGACTGGACCACCACCACCACCACCACCACCATTTTTTCTTTTGGAAATATACATGGCTCAGAACCAGTGACAATTTCATGGAGCTGCTAAAGCAGAAAACCTTGCTTAAAGCCATTGGACACTTTCGGAACAGAAACAAAATTAAAATTGTTCTTTTTCACAGTATTAGCATAAGATCTTTGGCTGAAGGTTAATGTGCTGTAAACCTTTCATCTTTGTTTGATTTGGTCTCGATTATTTCTTATATTTGTTTTTGTTCTGTAGAATTTCTCTGTGTTCTTTTGTCTGCTGCATAAAAAAAGAGAGATTGAAAAAAGACAAATGAAAAAAAAAGAGAGAAAGACTTCAATGGTATGACCTCAATCAGCTCAAGCCCCTACAAACACTATTGTCGTTTTGAAACTTTTGAAGGGGCACCAAGGCCAATACCAGGGGCAACAGAGGCCCATCGTGGCCTGCGTGAATTCCAGTGCCAGACCTGAGTGCACTTGACATTCTTCCTCCAATGACCTCTGGCTGGGAGGTCACAACCTCTGGCGGAGAGGTCACTCTGATAAGTCTTATTGGGTTTGGGGGAGATGTTGCTTGAGGGGGCAAGTAACTGGACTCCGAAATGTGTATTTAATCAATTAGGAAATGTTGTTTGAAAGGCCGTTTACTGTAGGGACTCAGTGTGCTAAGTGGGTTAAAAAGGGTAGTTTACTAATTTGTTTAGACAGCCACAAGGTGACCAATTAAAAAAGAAAGAAAAAAAAAGATTATCAAAGATCATGGTGAGATTTTTACGGGTATAGCCTTGTTGAGATTTTATTGAAGTTCAAACCATGTTCGTTTACATCTAACTTCAACTTTCCACCTGGACAAAATTTACTCATTTTATGAAGGAGCTGAAAGATAGATGTCGACAAGCTGAAAGTGTGCCTTGGATTTTCGAAAGAATTGTTTTTATTTGCTGTATACTTATAGTTTGAACATGGAGGAATAAATTCTTGAGATGTAAAATGAGCAATGGCTGAAACATCAAAAAAGCTCCACGAGACTATCCAACTTGAAGTGCAGAAATTTTACTGGGTCGAAATGTTTTTAAAAGACCATATAATTTTCTACTGGTTTGTCATACACGGGATCTTACAATAGTCAAAGAAAGTGTTTAGTAAATGAATAATCATGACCTTTTTACCTGCCCCCCCCCCCCCCCCCCCCCGAAAAACAAGAGACATTGGTAAAATTTGCGGTTCATATAGCCAAGTGAAAGTTTGTTAAGTAACTTCAATTAAACAAAGTGACAGACAACCTACACCCATTATGAAGGACCTTTGTTACTGGTGCTCGTGTGAACAGGGCCTAAAGAAGGAAGTTCCACTTCCTCTTGCTTCTTGTAATCGCCTCTCCTCCCTGTAGTCTCAAGTCTCACACTTCAGATTTGGCGCTATGTGGCTCCCTATTAACCATAACATCCTGATAAATAAACTATGGTTTATGGCAGAACTTGTGAGATTTACCGGATGGGTGAAGCGTCTACCAAATAAATTCATTGTATTTTAAAAATATATTTTATATCATTCAAAATAATCAAATAATACTTAGGAGCTGATTAGGCATAATAAAATAGTTGTTATAAATTTCGAAAGGAAATTACATCATTGTTGCCTGGAAGAATTTAATAGTTTCCCTTCTTCACTCTTCAATAAACACTGAACTTTAAAGACACTGGACACTATTGGTAATTGTCAAAGACTAGTTTTATCACTCGATGTATCTCAACATATGCATAAAAATAAAATAACAAACCTGTGAAAATTGAACTCAACTGGTCGTTGAAGTTGCAAGATAATAATGGAAGAAAAAACACCCTTGTTACACCAAGTTGTGTGCTTTCAGATGCTTGATTTCGGGACCTCAAAATCTAATTCTGAGGTCTTGAAATCAAATTTGTGGAAAATTACTTCTTTTTTTGAAAACTACATTACTTCAGATGTTTTATAATATCAACAACTCTCCATTGCTCGTTATCATGTAAGTTTTTATGCTAACAATTATTTTGAGTAATTACCAATGGTGTCCAATCTGTGAACAATTTCACCAAATTCGGTGGTGACACAAGTCAAGAGTTTTCTCAAACGACAATTGTTGCTGTACTAGTTGTTTTATCAAGTAGACCTAATAAACCACTAGGGAAATTGCCTTGGAAAATTTGTTTAAATAATTTTGATCTCAAAACATTGTTCCATGGATTGGTTTAAGCAAAGAAGAACTGACTAAAGTGGACCTGAACCTACAACCTCCGGATTAACGTGCCGGTGCTTTACCAACTAAGTTATCTAGCCTTATGTTGGTGGTCTCCCTATTTTGTCAATATCTTTGTTATGGGGGATGCCATTTAGAAGCCATCTGTTGACTGCCCTTTGCCAGGGATCACACCCAAACTTTTGACTGTTGAATGCCTGGAGTACAATTTTCTATCAATTGAATTATGAATTCAATCTTCTGTCAAATGCAAAATATTTATCAAGAGACACTCAATACAACCAGCTTTTTTTTGTGTGAAATGTCCCTTGAAAACTGTCAGCTATTAATCAATGTGCGCTTTGGAAAACCACTCGTGTGAATCCATTTCTATGCAACATTCAAAATTACATCGCAGGGAACTGACTCAATCTGTGCCATATTTTTCAGGTTCATGTACCAGGGTACAATACAAAATAAAGAATAAAACAAAAAAAATGTTGTCATAATTTGGGAAGTAGACAGATTGTTAATCCATCAATTTTATATGAGAAGAACTTGATCGGAATACCAGAAATGTTTGACAGATTCCAAATAATGTTAAAGACACTGGACACTATTGGTAACTGTCAAAGACCAGTCTTCTCAGTGGGTGTATCTCAACATATGCATAAAATAACGAGATAATAATGTGAGAAAAAAACACCCTGTCACACAAAGTTGTGTCCTTTCAGATGCTTGATTTCAAGACCTCAAAATCTAGGTCTCGAAATCAAATTCGTTGAAAATTACTTCTTTCCCGAAAACTACGTTACTTCAGAGGGAGTGGTTTCTCACAATGTTTTATACCTTCAACAGCTCTCCTTTACTTGTTACCAAGTAAGGTTTTCGCTAATAATTATTTTGAGTAATTACTAATAGTGTCCACTGCCTTTAAAACAGTCATACCACATAACAACTTATAAAAATGTCTGAATCTTTGACAGAAAGATAGATAAACTTGTGTTTGGGTAAAAAAAAAGGGGGGGGTTTTCTATTCTAAAAGACTCTTGAATTTGTGTGAAAAATTGTGACACCAAATGAAAAATATGGTAGCATCTTGCCTTCCAGAAAGGCGCTGGAAGGTACAAGATCGCCCCCATTTGGTAAACAGAAGTTGGTCTTGGCATCTTGGTAATACATAGTGGGAATGAGTCTAACATTCCAAAACACAATGGTTTACTTTCCCCTTTAAAAAATACCTTGAAAATCTGACGTTCATACTTGACGTTAATGTCATCTAATGTACATGTACGTTAATGTCATCTAATGTACATGTATTTTTCAGTCATCGAGTAATGTGCATGCCAAGTGTATCAAGTGAGTTATCACCTTTATTGGGATTACAAGTTGTCTTTCCTGTCATGTAATAAATCCGATTTATGCTGGCATTCTATTCTTCTCATGACACCTTTATTGTCCCTCCCACAAAGGCTGTCCTTAATCAGTTTAGAAACAAAACCCTGCACTTCCTTTTCCTCATTGTAGCAATAGTATCACCCAGGAAGGAGGAGCTTATCATCTGCTCCTGTATTGTTTTTGGACTACTGTACTCTGACGTAGGGGTGTGTGATCTGAAGGATGGCGACAGACTGCAGTTTGGGTTGTCAGTGATTTCTTGGTTTTTTGAGGGTTGGTCATTTACAAGAAGATATCAATGAGGGGAGGCTGTGGCATACCTGCTCTCTGCAACAGCTTCAGCCTGTGTGAACATTACCTTTCCGTCGTCAGGCAGTAGCCTCTCTTACTCTGCTGATGGGACTTTGTTTTTGTTTTACCAGCTTGACAGGGCCTTGTGAGGTTTTTTTTCAAAGCTGATACAATCTTTGTGTGGGGTTTTCAAGTGCTGCTGGAATCGGCTTTTATAAAGTGCTTGGGTCTATCTGTGGAGTCTCTGACTCAGAAGTTCAAGAACTCCTTCTCCCCACTAGCTGGCTGCTGTAAGATGAAATGTCTTTAAAGAAAGGGCAGCTTGATCATCTCTCTACTCTCAAGGAATTCAACCCTGTCTCACTTTCAGGAAGATAAAGGACGGAAGAATCTGAGATAAATCTTTTCTGGAGGGTATTGACATTTGGTTTCTGATCGTTGCTGATAACTACTGGTACCCTGACAGAGTGCAGAGGTGATTCTCTTTGGTTTTCTTCTCTGGATTTAAGAGTTTTGAATGTTGTTCTTGGACGGAAGCCTAGACGTCAGTTGACTGTTTTTTTGTGTGGATGCATGATAAGACACATGATGGGATTTCTACTACGAGACTAAAACATTTCCTTGCTTCAAATTTGTTGAGTTACCTACTTTCTTACCACCATGGCTAAAGACAGCATTCTTGTGACATCTAAGAAGCCCAGACAGCGGTCCAAGTCTTTGGATCGTCGCTGGCCCCGACGGAACAAGACGGCAACAGTCCGATTTGCAGACGTGGGATCGATACAAATCTCTCAGCCATCTGAGCCGAGGCGGATGCATTCCTTCTCGGACTGGGAGAGCTCTCTGCGAGGAGGCTCCGATGTTCCTCTTACTCCTCCGGTGAGTTTCTTGTATTTCCGATAATTTATTGTTGTTGATCTTCTAAAGAATGCTTCCGATCCTTGTGATTTCCGATTATTTATTTTATCATCTTCTGATTCTGAAAAATGGTTTTTGATTATAAAGTGGTGTTGCGAAGAAATCTTGGAGGAACAGGGTTTACATTTAATGTTTGTATCTTAAAAAATATCTTATTGTTAATGTTAGGCAGGGCTTGTCTTCATTCCGATATGTGTGACTATGTAATGTAGGGATCCAAATTAACACTTGACTGCAGGCCCCAAGTCTTGTGATTTTAGCAAAAGGCTGGAGGGTTACGTTATCGCAACAACTATAACAGTCTTGTGTTTTACAATTGAATAAAGTACCTCTCATCTTTGTGAAGAAAATCTTGACTGTATTGTGATGGATGGAGGAAGGAAGTGATAACTATATTTCACATCTCTTAGGGCCTTGTCACACGAGGCAACTTTTGCAGGCAACTTGCAGGCAACCAACTACAGTGCATGCTACAGGACCACTTTGGTAGCACACGAGTAAATTTTAAAACATTGTCTTACAATCCACAAAAGAAAAAAAAAATTAACATTCAAATGGGAATGGCTTTTCTTCTTGGAGATTGCCTGGAAGTGGTTGCCCGTAAATTGCCTCGTGTGACATGTCCCTTATTAAAATATATACTTTCTAAGGGTATCAAAGTCACTTTATATATGAACAAAAATCATCGATCTTCTCTGAGCGCTTGTTCAACTCATCTGGATTCTGGTCTTGTTGTAAAATAAATTATGTGGTCCAGTATAAAATTTGCAGATTTTTCTCATCAAACTCTAGCCCTGCTAATGCTATGAACATAAACAAGTTATTTTTTAGAAGACAAGTAGTTGTAAAGTGTTAATACTATTAAATTAATACTATTAAATTATCAGCCAGATTTAGTATAGCTTGGTTGTTTTATTTTAGCCACGGATGTCATGTAGGAAATAAACAATCAAGCTAGACAAAAGGAGCTTCAGAAAATAGAAAGACAGGGAGGTTATTGAATTCATAGAAAGAGGAAATGGCATAAATGAGATTCCTGTCAGGGGCAATGTGTTCTTTCAATACACAATTCTGATCAATGAATTCATTTTATCAAGTATTGGTTTGCCAAATGTTGTACTTTGGCACCCTGCCATTTTTTACCAGAAAAAAAAACATAAATAAATATTGTCTAAGTTATCCACCACATTAAGGTTCAGAAGTCATTTTATGCAAAGGTGAAGTGTAGTTCGCTCTTCATAGCCAGCTACAATGTATACATGGTTCCCTTTGATGTAGGAACTTCCCTAACTTCACACTAGCCTGACGTACTGTGTACATTGTCTATATAAAAAATGCCAGTAAGCGCCGTTTCTCAATTTGCCCCAGTTGGGCACTACAAACTGACTCAAGTTTAAAATGTTTGGAGTACTAGGTAGTGCATTTTTAAAATGTGTAACTTCATTTGACAAATGAACTGGTTGTTTGATTGCTACACACAGTACATTAGAAGGATATAAAAGGACCCCCAAAAGAACATATTTAAAATCTGAGCTACTAAATCTTCCATTACTTGCGCAAGTAATACTCAACTTTTTTATTAGCCCTGTGGGACAGTTTACATAAAGCTTTAAGCGCAAGGCCGGTTAGAATTCTTCTCCACAGTTTGACAGTATTTATTACAGGTCTCTGTCTTTAAAGTCATTTCTTTTGGGGACTAAGGTTAATAACTCGGGTCAATTGTCTTCTGTGTCTGGTAACAATTTTTTAACCTCAGAGTTTTTGTGAGTGGTTTTAAGTTCAGCCACGTACACAGTTTGTCCATTGTTCTGCACTTTGAGTAATAATTTCTGGAGCAATTTATACTCATTCGGGAAACTTGGGGCCTTATTAGTAACGTGACAACTTGGAGGCAACCAACTGCAATGCCTGCGAAGGACCACTTTGGTAGCACATGGGTCATTATTTTGAACATTGTCTTACGATCCACAAGAAAAGTAGATGAACATTGAAATGTGAGTGACTTTTCTTCTTGGAGATTGCCTGGAACTGGTAATATGTCTGTAAATTGCCTCATGTGAAATGGCTTTTATTGGCATTTGGCCAGAATAGGAGGACCCCTGTTACAAAGAAATGTGCATCAGGATGTTGTCTGCTCAGCCTTTAAGATCATTAGTGCAGTTTGTATTGATGTCATTAAATTGCTTTTGCATATGTTGGAGCTCATGACTGGCAAATGGGGTTTATTGATCAAGAGTGGTTTTCAAAGTATTTGGCAAGAATGAACATTCATTTTCTAAGTATAAAGTTGGAGCCCCAACCCACGATTTGCCCTTTTTTCCTTTTTTTTTTAATGACCAGCCAGCAGGACCAGTCAACTTGTCATTCACTAGTCTACCAGTTTCCTTTTTTACTGAATAAAAATTTGATGGATTCTTATTATAGTCAACACTGAATTAGCCAGCTTGGATTGACATTGAATGGTCCTCTGTTACATGTTGTAGCTGGCCATTTTTTTTTTACAACCCTCGTTCAGAACATGGCTCCTACCACTTTGGGATTTATAGGGGAGGGTTTGTCAAGCAACGTTGTCATTCACAATTTGCCTCCCAATGATGTCTACAATACCCTACGCTAATAGTTTACCAACCCTGACAAATTCCTGGTCTGCCAAACTTGTTTCTATCACTTTGGTATAGAGGGGCAGGGTCATCATGGGCTTCACACATCATAACCCAGCATTTGTCATTCACAATTTCGTCTGATGATGTCTACAGTACCAACGCTAGCCTTAAAGGCATTGGACACGTTTCGTTATTGTCAAACTCAAAGACCAGTATTCTCACTTGGTGTATCCATTCCAGAATATGCATAAAATAACAAGAAGAAAAAAACACCTGTGAAAATTTTTACTCAATTGGTCACGAACTTGCAAGAGAATAATGGAGGGGGAAAAAGAAACTTTTTGCATAATTTTGTGAGCTTTCAGGTGCCTAACAAACAGTTTCAGGCCTGAAGTCTTTAAATATTTGAGTGAGAAATTACCTCTTTCTCAAAGACTAAGTTACTGCAGAGGAAGCCAATTCTCACAATGTTTTATACTATCAACAGCTCTCTATCGCGCGTTACAAGTAAATTTTCAGCTAATTACAAGTAGTGTCCAGTGCCTTTAAAGTACTGCTCTGGAAAAAGTCCTGGTTAATGTATAATGCCACCCTGTTCCTATCACATTTGGTGTTACGAGAGGGTTTTATCGTTGCCTGACACACACACACACATGTCACTGAGCCAGACAGACATGCCCCAAGCATTCTAAACTCCAGTTTTTTTATTTGAAAAATACCTCTCTAGATGTATTATCATGTGACAGCACTGATACATCATCCCCTGTGTGCCTTTTTTCTTCGTCTGACCTGGTTCTGATTTGGACTTTTGATAAGATTTTATTTTGCTGATGTCGGAGAAAGTCAGTCTAATTTAAATAAAGTTGAGTTATATACATGTATCGCCCCTAATAAACCTGTAGGTTCGACGGTCGTGGGTTCGAATCCCACCCGAGTAACATGCCTGTGATATTTTGATTTTCACACGACTTTGGAAAGTACTGAGTATACAGTGCTAACACACATCGGTGCATGAGGAAAAAAACAAAATTAATAAGGTTTGTCCATGGTTTGACAAAATGTAGACCCTACATGATTCACAGTTTAGGCCCTGCATTCAAAAGTTGAATATTTATTTTAACAATCGATTCAACCACTTGCCCCTATTTGTTTACTTTTTTATAAATAATGTACACCCCTCTTTGCCGATGTTTTTACCAGCTGTTCATCTGCGACTAGTTTGACCAAAGGCTTGTCCTCCTATCTCGGTGGCAGTTACGTAGATGAGACGCTTGTATTGTAGTAAATGGGCAAATGTTGCTGGTAATCATCAAAGTTGGTTTTAGTGAATAGCCCCTTTGTTATGTAAAGGACACTCAATAAAAGTTATTTAGTTTAAAGCCATTGGACCCTTTCGGTACAGAAAAAAAAAAAAAAGTTCACAGATTTACAAATAATTTACAGGGTTTACAGAAGGTAATGGTGAAAGACTTCTCTTGAAATATTAGTCCATGAAATGCTTTACTTCGTAACGAGAATTACGGATTTATTTTAACCACATGTCATGACACGGCGAAACGCGCGGAAACATGGGTGGGTTTTTCCATTGTTTTCTCCCGACTCCGATGACCGATTGAGCCTAAACTTTCACAGGTTTGTTATTTGATATAGAAGTTGTGGTACACAAAGTGTGGGCCTTGGACAACACTGTTTACCGAAAGGGTCCAATGGCTTTAAGAATAGACATTTCTATACTAGTATATAAGGACATTTATGTTATATACAAGCTTTTATTTATTTTTTATTTGACTATTGCACTCAATCTAATTAATAGTCTCTTTTCGTTTGCCAAGATGTTTTATCAATTGTTTATATATAATAGATGTTAAATTTGCATCGGGGATAAAGAATATTAATTTTGTTTTTACCCATACACCAATGTGTGTTAGCACTGTTTACTCAGTACTCTCGAGTCCTGTGTGAAAAAATATCACAGGCATTTTACTCGGGTGGGATTCAAACCCACAACCCTGGCAATTCTAGAGCAGTGTCTTACCAACTAGACTACCGAGGTTGCCAGGTAGCTAGAGGGTTGTGGGTTCGAATCCCACCTGATTAAAATGTCTTTGATACTTTTTTGCAGAACTTGGGAAAGTACCGAGTATACAGTGTTATAACACCCCTTACCAATATTCTGCCTTTTCATTGGTTTAGAGCGCGCCACATGATATGTCTTAGTTTTACTAGATGACGGCCGAGTGATAGTGCCATCGGTTTGCCGTGCGCTAGTCCGAAGACTATCACACGGCGTGCAGTACCCAGACGTCCGTTGCGTGTACGAGGATGATAAATTAATAGTCTGTAACCAGTTCGGATTACATGACACTACATGCAGCACAGTAAAAGCTTTCGCAATCTGCATTCGCGTTTTCCGTGGATTGTAGCATTCAGGTCTGTAACTTAATAGTACAGTCATTTGGGGTGTTATAAAACAAATATTGACTGTTTTAACCATAGCACTCGAAGCAGTCAATATTTGTATACGAACACACATCGGTGTATGGGTAAAAACCAAAATTAATATCAATTATTTACATTATGTCATTGTTTGAGGTTTTGTGATTGCGCATTATAGAGGCTCAGACTGCATTATGCGCCATATAAATGAATTGTATTGTTATTATGCAATCAACATCATGTGAACAGCACTTTGTTCTCAACCAACTGGCACATTTAACTGATTTTGTTTGCTTTCAAAAGAGAAAAATTTACTTCTTGCACAATGCAGAGCACACTTTACACAGTCAAAATGTACGCTACAGGAAGATATTTACTAAAAGAACTGCCAAAATAGGATACACGTTCTGTGGAGGGTGTGTTCCTCGTTGTGCAATTGCTCAATTCAAACTAAACAACCTGTTGCCATTAGAAAGTGACAGAAACCAAAATCACAATGATCTGCCGGGGTCCCAGGATTTCCCGAAAAATCTTCAATTTCAAAAAATAACTATTTTCAGGTTTGTGTCAGGTTTCATAGGTGACGACAATTGGGGCAGCAGGAACAGAAACTCTGTACAGAGTAGATTACAAATGAAAAGGATGTTTACGATGACATCATCCTAATGACTAGTCTTGGTGCAAGGCGTTGTTAGCAACTATCATTACTCAACTATTGCAATCCCCCGCTCCACGTCTCCTCGCCGCGCACATTACTATTTAACGATAGCAGCACTGTTGAAAATCTTCCAGATCAACCCAACCACACCACACTGGGTTCTTTTGCATGCGTTACACAACACACAGGACCAACGGCTTTAAGTCCCATCCGAAGGACGAAGCAATGGTTAAGTGTCTCGCTTAAGGACACAAGTGTCACAACTGGGCCTCAAACCGACACTCTGTATCAGACCATTAAAATGCATCCTTTTTTAAGAATAAAACAAATAGTAACAATAATTCCTTCTTTTTTTTTATTTAAGAGAAAATACAGAGGAGGCGGCCTCTAAAGAGGAAGCGGGCATGGACACTTTACATATAATTATGTGTTTTTTTGTGTTGGCCTAGTGACTTTAAATCAAGGGCAAAGATAGCCCCGTCACCCACTGAGAAGGCAGGGTACTTCCATGTTATCAAAACAACCTCACTGGCAGGGGGCTTCTGTCACTGAACCATTAACAGAAAAGAAATTTGCCACTTATTATGTCAGTAAAAAAAAAAGATAAATTTTCTCCTTGTTGCAAATTGCTATCAAGCTGTGAGAAGATTTATTCTGAGTCACTTTGGTCCTTCATTTGGAAGGAAATAACTGAGATGTTATTATTGTGGTTGTTAAATTGGGGATGGGTTGTTGGAGGTGAGCTGATGGAATAATGAACGGACGAATGTGGTGGGGTTTTCTTTGAAAGAATAATTTTCTGAGTGATTGGGAATCTGGGGGAAAACATTGTGTCAGAAAAAGTACATGTTTGTGGAGGGTTCCTTGAAAGTCTAGTTGTTGGAAGGAGGATCGAGGCTTGTTTTAGACTAAGGGGAATTTTGAATTGTCTTAAAATAATAGAACGGTTTATACTTCAATATTTCATAAATGAATGGTTGTGGTGGGGTTTTCCTTGAAAGAATAATTTTTTGAGTCACTTGGGAATCTGGGGGAAATAATTGAGTCAGAAAATGTACAGGTTTGGGGAGGGATTCCCTGAAAGTCTAGTTGTTGGAAGGAGGATCGAGCCTTGTTTGAGGCTAAGGGGAATTTTGAATTGTCTTAAAATAATAGAACAGTTTATAATTCAACATTTCAAAAATTAATGGAAGAATTCATGTGGTGGGGTTTTCCTTGAAATAATAATTTTTTGAGTCATTGGGAATCTGGGGGAAAACATTGAGTCAGAAAAAGTACGGGTTTGGGGAGGGATTCCCTGAAAGTCTACAGACAGTATTATTAGTTGTGGTTGGGGGAACAAATGCTACCTAGGGAATTTCGAATTGTCTAAATATAAAAGACCGGTTGGCGGTTCATACTTCATGCTATTGCAATGCAAAGTGACATTTGAAGTCAAAAACTCGCAATGAACTATTCGCTCATTTAAAGTTACAAATGTGCTGAACTTTTGTGATGCAAATGTCAAGTAATAAACCAGAAAAGGAAACTGACTTGGTAAATTTTAAATAATATTTAAATAATTTGGAGTTGACCATCTGGTTGGACTATGGTTGGATACATCTAGCTCTTTTGCAGCCCCTGGAAAGGGCAGGTTTTTATTTTTATTTTTGATAAAGCATTTAGACCAGACCATCTTTTAGACCAGACCAGATAATTCACGTCACAGTTTAATGGTCCTCAATGGTTTGCCTTGCTTCATGGTCTGAGCAAAGAGAAAGGAATGTCTTTTTTAGTCTGAGTTTTTATAGCGCCATGGTCTGAGCATAGAGGAAACATGGTCGGAGGGAGTGTTGTTGAATTTGAAACAGCTGAGGATTGGAAAGCTGATTTGGAGGTGTGTGGTGTGGGGGAGGGGGGGGGGGGGTGATGGGGGATTACAGTTCTTAACCACATCCCCGGTAATCCAATAACTGATGGTTAACGCTCCCCTGGGTCTCAACTCATGTGTGTCATGTATTTTTAGAATGGATGATGTATTTTGTATGTATACAGGAAGTGTAGCTGTCCGAAACCAAACCATAGTATACTTCAGTTTAATGCATGGAGATTTAAAGATCAACTTGAATGAAATCACTCCATTGAACTAATTTAAATATTTATCCTTGTTTATTTTGTATCAAGTAGTAAACCAACAGGGAAACTGAAATGGTAAATATTTTTTGTGTTTTTTAGCAATATGAAAGTTGTTGTAATCATAACACATTTGTTTTCCTTTTAATATAGCAAAAGAACAGAGAGTGATATCATGGTTTTTGAGCTCCTGGCTGTACATTGGGGGCCTATTGGTGCTAAACCATGAATGGTCTTATTAGTTATTAAAAGATTTTTGGGGTTGAACAAAGAATTG
Source organism: Asterias amurensis (assembly GCF_032118995.1). NCBI lineage: Eukaryota > Metazoa > Echinodermata > Asteroidea > Forcipulatida > Asteriidae > Asterias > Asterias amurensis. Next base: position 15,039,258 of record NC_092661.1, read on the forward strand.
ACTAGAGTGGGATTCGAACCAACGACCTCCGGATTAACGTGCCGGCGCTCTACCAACTGAGCTATCTAGCCCTATATTGGCGGTGTCCCTATTTTGTCAATATCTTTGTTCAGGGGTGCCAGTCAGAAGCCATACAACCGTTAACTGCCGTGTAGCCAGGGATCACACCCAAATTACGATACAACCTGGGAAGCGGCAGCTAGGGGATCACCCAGTCAGTTTCCCTTGTGGTTTATATTGATAGTTATTAAAAGAACTGTAATTACTATTCTTTGTGGAAGTGGTGGAACCAGTGTAATTCATGTAACAACAATGTTAAATTTCAGTGAAGTTGGTCTATAGGCCCATTCACACGAGCGCTGCAAACGAGGGTCCCTGGTTAAGGGCGCCAGCCGTCTGTCACCTTTACCGCGTGCGATTTTTTAGCGAGCATTCACACTACACACACACACACACTCATGTAAACATACGTCCCTCGTTTGGGTAGGCTTGACTGCATGGACTAAAGTCTACAAGCGATTACAGTTAAAAGGAATAAAATAATACAATTTCATTGAAATCAATTTCATTTTAAGTCACATAAAATGTAGAATATTTTACAAACATTTGCGATAACGTAACTCTCATCCCGGCGGCCGGCGGGAAGGGGGTTACGTTTTCGAAGCTAAAAAAAGAAAAACACGATTCAAATAGCTTTTTGGACGTTAAAAATGCTACATTGTTGAATGGAAATGCTTTATAGATATGAAGTTATTGATGACACATACCAAATAATGAATTAAAACATCGAAAAGCTTAACCAAATGACGTATTCTGCTTCCGAATGAACGATGTTTTTGATTCAAGGTTTGAGCTTGTCTTGAAATGCAGCGATCCAGCAACGTCGAGTCATGTTCGAGTCGAAGAAAAACACAAAATTTCACGATTCAAATAGAGTTTTTGACGTTAAAAACGCTACATTGTTGAATGAAAATGTTTTGTAGATATGGAATTATTGATGAGACATAACAAATGGTGAATTAAAACATCGAAAAGCTTTGCCAAAAGACGTATTCTGCTCCCGATTGAACGATGTTTTTGCTTCAAGGTTTGGACTGGTCTAGCATCCGGCCACAAAACCCACCAGCCAAACGATCGTTGTCCAGCGTTGAGCAGATATACATCACGTGTATGTACATGTACATGTATATGCATGCTATAGTTCGCCCATTTCTTCCTCCATAGTTCTACACGTGTCAACGCAGCGGTCCCTCGTTACGATCGCAGGCATTCGGTTCAGACGATGGCTCCCCATGATTATAACATCGATGCGATTTTTTGGAGGAGGTCTCGATCTGTGTTATGAACAACACGGGACCCAGGTAATTTCGTAACATACATAGCATTCACACGACGTGGATTTGCGATTTCATAACATCGATGTTATGAAATCGCACGGGACCCTCGTTTGCAGCGCTCGTGTGAATGGGCCTTATAACATTTGTTCGTTAACAATGGTTGTGAATGATGGTATATATGTACACCCAAACCACCAAAGAGTCAAATTAACCCAGTAACAAATTATCAATGCTATTTTGTTGTTTGAAAGACCCTTGCTCTATAGAAAGACCAATACCATACCTAGTAATAATAATAATAGTTACAACATTTAAAGAGCGCTAAATACGAAAGTTTCTAAGCGCTAGGCCTATAACCAGATTGACAAAAAACATGGGTTTTAAGTAATGTTTTAAAAGTGTCTCCAATGAAGGAGCTGCTTGAATGTGGGTGGGTAGCTGCCTCTGATGAGCTAATCATTTCTAATATGTGTCATGGGTGTGATTCCCAGTATTCCAACAGGGAGGATGTTACAGTTTATTGTTTTGTTTATATCTAAGGGTTGTAGTAGCCAGAAGAGAGGGTACCCCTCTTCCATGAAAAGGGGGCACATGAGAAGAGGCACTTGTACACAGGAAGGAAGGGCTATTAATTACGCCCCCATGGTACAGTAAGCTCATTAGTTCCACTGGACATCCTTGGTAATTGTAAAAGACCAGGGGTCAATTTCACAAAGAGTTAGGACTAGTCCTAACCTAGGAGATATACAAATTGCATGGATAGTCCTAAGTAAGGACGAGTAACTGGTCCTAACTCGAGAAAAGACTAGTCCTAACTCTTTGTGAAATCCACCCCAGGGGTTGGTTTCTCAAAGAGTTAAGATTTATCTCAGGTTCAAATCAATCTTAATTGCTAAGCAATGTGTGATGTCACAATACGAATCACTAATGGCAAAGTCATCTTAAGATGAATCTTAGTGCTTTATGAAATCAACACTGGTCAGTACTCTAACTTTGGGTATCCCGCGTCTTATGCAGAAAATAACAAACCTGTGAAAATTTGGGCTAAATTGGTCATCGAATTTGCCATTTTATGCATATGTTGGGTTACATCAAGTGAGATTTTGACAATTACCAAATGTGTCCAGCGCCTTTATAAAGAACCAGCCCTGCAGTCTCACAAAAAGTGAAAATCACTATATGACTAGTGCAGTGTCTTGCCTGCCAGGAAATGCCCTGGAATGTATAAGGTCGCTCTTTTTGTAAACAAAGGTTACGTCATGTTGATCACCATTGCTTTTTGATTCCTGCAATGAAAATTACTCATAAAATGTGCACAAGATCCTGATAAAACGTTGTAAATTTTCTCTCGTTGTTTTCACTAAACGAAGGTGATCAATGTGATTTGTTGAAATTTTCACAGGTTGGTTGTGTGACTGTGACATATCTAGCATTATGGTAAAATCATTTACTCTTTCAAAACTCAAGGACCCTGTTGATACTGTCATGTGTACCTTCCCTCCATGGTTTGCTCATCATGGTCTGGTACCAGGCGGAGACCGAAAAAAGCCTCAATGCTCTAACCACGTGCATCCAGGCATGAACAATTTAATGAGGTGACCAGTAGACCTTGTAAATAGGAGGTGTAACAAATTGGGCATGCTGATTCATAGGGAAACTGGATCCCTATATGGATGGCACCTGTCATACCTCAAGGGCTGCAGAAAGTTAAAGCTTGCTCTATGGTTAAAGGCACTGGACACTATTGATAATTACTCCAAATAATTGTGAGCACAAAACTGACTTGGTGACGAGCAATGGAGAGCTGTTGAAAGTATAAAACATTGTGAGAAACGGTTCCTTCTGAAGTAACGTAAAAAAAGCCTTTTATTAGGCATCTGAAAACACCAACATTTTCCGCAACAAGGGTGTTTTTTTCTTTTATTATTCTCTTGTAACTTCGATGACCAATGTTATAGAGTCAAAATGTTCACAGATTTGCTATTTCATTCATATGCTGGGATACACCAGGTGGAAATATTGGTCTTTGACAATCACCAGATGTGTCCAGTGCCTTTCAGATTCAAGTGCAGTTTCCTTGGGAGTTGCATTTTATTTTTGCGACAGGGAACATGCTCTTGTACAAAAGAAATCATCACCAACAGAGGACGCCACCATCCTATGAGCCTGTAGCACACCACAAAAAGCTTTTCCAACACAAGCCTTTTAAAACCAAGACTAAGGATACATGTGGCGACTGCCAGCATTGACCTGAGAATCTGTGACCATAATATAGATTGAGGGTACCAGATTATTATATCATTGTTTTAAATCATTGTTTTTAGAGCATTGTTTTTATGGAAAAATAATTTCATTTCCATGCCCTTGTTGCCAAATGTCAATAAAAAAGCAAATAAAAAACAACAAAACCAACAACACACAATACAACTAATAAACCGTAAAAATGTCAATGTCATCAGATTAGTTGGTCATGCTCTGTTGAAAACAAACAAACAAACAAGCAAATAAACAACTAAACAAATGATGGTTTATGATTGTAATGTCAGGGATTTGCTCTATTAGTGATGCAAATAAGCAACATGTGGGCGTTGGAATGCTATGTTGACTTTGTCATCGTTGCAGACCGGAATTATGTCTATTTAAGGATAGGGAAGGCACTGGGCTATAATCTTTTAAAATAATGAACTATTATCAGGGCTTGAATTGGACGACCGGCCTGAGGCCAGTGATTTCAGTGTCGGGCCAGTAAACTCAATACAGGACACGTCCAGTGGTCTTGGTTTGGGTTTTTTTGCTTTTCAATTCAACATCTTTGTCACAAGAAATGATGTGCAAATGTTGAGTCTGTCTCACACAAATATCTTTCATTTCTGCAGAGTATCACCAATAAAACAGAAGAGAGATTAATCTTCTCTTAGAATATTTTTCAAATGAAGAAGAAAAATATGTTCTCATTTTGATTCCAGTCTCGTCTCATTTTGATACTGGTCTTGTAAATAAAATCCCAGTCCAGTAAAGATTCTGAGGTACAAGTCCTGCGGTGCATACTCCAGGCCGGGAATTACACACAGTCCACGAAGGTCATCGTCTTTGTTGCCCCTGGTCTTGGCCTCAGTGCCCCCGGCAAAAGATTCCCATTGACTGTAAGATTTTCCAATGGAAGTGCCTTTTTGCAAAATGAAAATGGCCTTGCCCTTTCAAAGATGAAATTCCAGGCCTGATATTCGCCTGAGTGGTCAGGGTACATCAACACTGTTCCTGTGCCTTTGCCGGCATGGTGCTTACTGCACCATTATAAGCCTTGCAAATAAAAATATAACCCAACAAATTGCAAGCCTTGAACTTCACTCTGAGAGGGGCAGAGTAATTTTTGTCTCGTAACCAGCACTTCTCTCTGGGGAAAATGTATGGTTGTATCAATACTTTGACAAATGCATAGGGGGAACATGACAATTGCTGTTGGTGTTGTGGGTTATTTCAAATTGTGAACTACCGGTATTGGAAAGAGCACATAATTCTCATTTATGTGATGTATAGTTTGCCATTTTGTCACATTTGTTTTCTCTTGAGTTTAACTCTAACTGTTAATGTTGGTAATGCTGCCCTCTGCAGTTTGGTTTTGTCCAGGAAGCCAAACTTTCTTATGTAAACTTTGTTTAGCCTAGCTGTTGAATTGTCTGTCATTACCCCCTCTGGATCCACTGTTGGCTTGTGTTCAACCAAGGACTCCAACTTAAAACTCTTAAACTTGGCTTCAATTCGCAGTGGTTTTGAACTTGTGAGGGCGTTTGTGAACCAACTGTATGATGCAAAACAAGTGAAGTAACGTCAGCTTGTTTTGTCTTTTGTGTTTTGTATTCTTATTATCTATTTGGTAATTGATACAAGAAAACATTTTACAGGCTGTCAAAATAAGATAAAACGATGTAAGGAGGAATCGCATTGTTGAAAGCGCCCTCATGCAATCAAGAATAGGGTCAACACAAACAGTGACTAGACTATTGCTGGTTCGATTGGGCATAGACAAATATGCTGATAACAGCTACATCATACATGTACACCCGCCCCCCCAAACAAAATAAAAAAATAAAAAATAAATAAAATAAAAATAAAAATAGATAAAATGTTGAAAAACAAAACTGGAGAATGCGGCAGCAAAAGTGCACATGACATTGTTGTTTTCCAACATAGGCATTTGTTTGTATTTTTTTTTGTAAGCTCTTTTTGTATTGTTTAAACCTTGTTCTAGTGAGGAAAAGTTATTGAGATCCATATGCTTGAGTTAGGCGCTATTGGATGGTTGAAAACACTCTGGTTGGTAATTGTGTCTTGTGTTTTTGAAGATGTTGTAGGAGTGAGCTTGAGTTTGAAGAGTTAAGAATTTGGCAATGTCGGCCATCCCTGTGATGTTTTGGTTTCAGTTGCAGTAAAAAAAAATAGATTTTTGGAATTCGAGAGACTTGTCAGCACTGAAAAGAACTGTCCTGCGTATTAACTACTACCTGGGCGGAAATTAGAAAGTTGGTCAGTACTACTGCATTAGCTACAGTGGATTGAGGGGACTTCTCGTTGCCTTTGTCTCAATGTTTTGACTACATGTAGTTGCTCTGGTCATTCTTTGACTGATACATTTATAGGATTAACTATTAAGTGCATGGTGCTAGTGTGTGCCACTGTGTTTTGTCATGTATGCATATGTACATGTATGTCCCAGTGTGTGCCCTAGCTCCATGCAAGCTATTTTCCCCAGCTCTGCTGTTGTAACAAACAGTGGCATTCCAGTTACACAATATATTTACTGAATTCCCCTCTGAAGGTTCCCAGACAACTCAAACACACTACCAGTGAAGTAGCAGTTACTCTAGCAAATTTATATTTCCAAGGACAGACAGTTGGTTGACCCTCCCTTAACAAGCTTCACGTTAACCCCAGTTAACCCTTGGTTAACCCTCATCCGTCTTTAAAATGACTCCAGCATCCAGCATCGAGGGATCAAAACAAACTAGGGTCGGTTGGGTAAAGAAGCGGACAAAGTGCCCCAACAGTGGTGAATTCAAACAGTCACAAAGAAACGGGACGGGAAGAAAGCAAGCTGTAATCACAGAGGTGTTATTACATATTACCGGTGGGTGGTGGGGGGGGGGGGGGTTGAGAAACTTGTTCTTTATTACAGCCAGCGTGGATTGTTTGAAGATGAAGTAAATCCTTGGACAGGTTTCGACTAAAAAAGTTGAATCCTTTTGTCTGTGATTTTGCTGCTGAACTAAGCTTTGTAAAAGATTCAGGAAATCTGTGTTGTGGTTTTGGAGTGGGTATGCGTGGAATGAGCACTTTCTCTTTTGGATTGAATCTGTGTGTGGCCGGGCAAAAAGGGCTGAGTTAAAGGGAATGTATTCCTTTGGTTTGTGGAGCCGTTTGATTGTTTTAATCCTATATAAATGTAGATATAATACAACCAAACTAACCTGTGAAAGTTTCATTTCGAAAGGGTGGTTGCGTGTTTGAGATATTGTTAAAAATTCTGAGTGTCTTAGTCCATGCAGGAAGAATATAATTGGTAATTGGAAATACTCAATCTGAGAAACAGTTTCTCATGCCTGAAACCTTCTCTCAGGCATCTGAAATCGCACAATTCTATGCAATGAGAGAGTCTTTTTTGTTTTGACTTTCTTCCTAAAGTGTGGAAACCGGTATTTTACGCTAAAGGTACATACTACCTGGTAAGACTAGTCTTCAATATTGCAATCAGTAGTTTAATTGTGTAGTGATGCCAGACTTCACAATTATGTAACATCCAGCCATATTGTACCAAACTAATCTATTGGAAAGGTTTTGTTTTTTTAAGTTGACTATTTGGCTCCTCTCCAGACCCATGTTTGAATATATTCATTGAGAGCATTCCGGCTGGGGTACCTCGAACACGATTAGAATACAACGGTTGCCTATCAGGAGTCCTGGACCAGGACAAAAATGACCCCCATGATGTTACCATCTCTATTCAGCAAAAAAATAAATAATGTTAAGCGTCCTGCCTTTTTTTTTAAAAAGGAAGGAGGAGTGACTTTTTGATGTACTTCTTCCAAAATGGCCACCCGACCAATTTTTAAAGACAACCAGCTGGGCCCAATTTCATGGCTCTGCTTACCGCCAAATTTTGCGCTTACGATCACGATTCCCCGCTTACGTGCAAGTGCCGAATTTCTGCGCCAGCCTTGTAAGCCTAGAATGCCTAGTAATGTGAAGTACGCATGCGCAGAAGCCAAAATTCGCCGCTTACCCGTGAAATAGCACTGTATACTCAGTACTTACTCGATTTCTGTGAAATAAAAAATTACAGACATATTACCAGGGTGGGATTCGAACCCTTGAGCAGTGTCATACCTGTTTTTTGGGGGTTTTTTTTTTCAGAGATCGTTAAAATGTATCCTTCTTTTTCATTTAAAAAAGAAAAGAAAAAGGAGTAAAAAAAAAAAGGGAAGCAAGCTGGGGATGCTAAACATGTTTTGTTTTTTATTTGGCCTTATATAGGCTTTTGATTGCGACGTCACTGATTTCAGCACTTTGTATTGAATGGTCGAATCGTTGATCAGACTTGGGGATAAGGGTTTTGGGTCTTTGGGTAATCTATTGGAAAGGTTTTGATTTTTTAAAGTGAACATTTGGCTCCCCTCTATGAGAACTTTCTGGCTAGGGTAACTCAAACGCGATTATTAACATATAACTGTTGCACTTCTTGGCAAGGACAAAGACAACCCAGTAGTCTAAACATGGAGGAATGGTCTAAACCTCCATGATGTAACCGTCTCTGTTGTACCGTGGAGAAAGGACCATGTCCTTTCTCTATGGTTATGGTTATACCGGCTTTTGATTTCGTTGTCACTGATTTCAGCGCTCTGTATGGAATGGTTGATGACTGAGGCGCAGGGTTTGGGTCATTGGATAATCCTGATTGCTGGAAAAGAATGGATGTAAAGCCCTGGCTATGGGATTAGGATGACGGGAAAGGTTGCTGCACAAAACCAAAACGGTCATCGAAAATGAAAGAGTTTTGGATGATAGGCCTTGCAGCTTTTATTCACAAGAAGAGTGACTTTGTCCAGTGCCTTTTTTTGGAAGGCAAGATACGATAACACTGATCATGTGGGAAAGTTGACAAGGGTTTGTCCTTTAAAAGAGTCACTGAAAAAAACTTTTTCAGTGACTCTACTGCAGATTCATCAGTTTTCTCAGTGAATTAAAATTGAAGGATCTTGAACTGATTCTGATCCTTTTTTTAAAGTCTAACGCACCAGCTGATAATCCACATTGCATGATCAGGGCCCAATTTCGAAGAACTGAGCATAAAACAGGATTACCAACCAAATTTCAATTTGTTACATATTGCAAGTGTTACTGGTATTCAGCTGTTGTTCGCTTATACTGAAAATCATGTGGAAATTTGGTTGGTAATCATTTTTGTATCAAGGCAAAAATTTCATGCTAAGCAAATTTTTGTGCTTAGCAGCTAATATGAAATTGGACCCAGATCCGGGTCTGATCTACTTTTCTGGATCTTGTGTGTATGGGGGCTGAGGGTTAACAGGACCAATTAGCTTGTTACTACTAGTCCAGTAGTTAATAGGTTTGCCTGGATACAATTACTTATTTTGTGTAAGAAATTTAAGTTGTGAAAATAGAATTAGCTGTCTCAAACTGCTTTATACCAAAATGACCTACTTTGTGGTACAAATGCCAAAAAAATGGTTAATGGCCTGGTGTTTTGACCCTAGCAGAGTCTTTGGCCTTCGAGAAAGACTCTGCTAGGGTCAAAACACCAGGCCATTAACCATTTTTTTGGCATTTGTACCACAAAGTAGGTCATTTTGGTATAAAGCAGTTTGAGACAGCTAATTCTATTTTCACAACTTAAATTTCTTACACAAAATAATAAAACTTCAAGCAATTAATTATTTGGGGCCAAAATAAAATTGTGGCCAAAGGAACATTAAATCGTTTACCCTTGTGAAGTTTTGTATTTTCATATTGGTGCTCCCGGCTGAAATCAATAATTTATGGATCCATGTCATGCACCCTAGACATGACACTTTGTTTCCAACACCTGTTATTGCTGCCTATTATGCTGTGATGTCCCAATTATACGGTCATCACATCAGGGGTGACATTGTTCTCTTTTGTCTCCAACTGTTTCATGTTTCTAAATCTTGCCGCCCGGGCCAGGCGGTTTGCGATCCTTGAGAATCAAAGACAGTCGCAGACAATAAGTCGCATTGTCATAAAGTGATAACAAACCAGTCTGAAACACAAAACACCAAGGGTCAACGGCCGGAATTATTTGTCTTCATCGGCCACCACCCCAGTTAAACTCATCAATGATTTTTTTGTTCACTTCTGTTTTGTAACCCTGAACTGAACACAAGGAAATTTCCCCGAACTTAACCCCCTCTTCTTTTGTGTTGAGCTAATTGGTATGGAGGTGATGGCATGGTCTCAGATTGCTCCATGGTCTCAGGTAGTGGGTCTTTGTACATGTATCTTTGTTACTTCTACTTCTACATGCTGTCCTGCTGTCCTGTTGGACTATAGGGTCTTGTGAAGCTAAGCCCTGGCGTGAGCTTGGCATCCTTCTAAAGCGTGGTTGTTACAAGCTGAGAGATGATATATGAGTAATGTGAGGTTGGTTTATAGGGCATTAACCGTTTTAAAGACCTTCGGTTGGGGTCAAAGTGGGTGATTTGATAAGATGGTAATGCGCCCATGTTCTGACACCCCTATCAGTTCCAGAACCCCCCTATCAGTTCCAGAACCCCCTATCAGTTCCAGAACCCCCTATCAGTTCCAGAACCCCCTATCAGTTCCAGAACCCCCTATCAGTTCCAGAACCCCCTATCAGTTCCAGAACCCCCTATCAGTTCCAGAACCCCCCTATCAGTTCCAGAACCCCCCTATCAGTTCCAGAACCCCCTATCAGTTCCAGAACCCCCTATCAGTTCCAGAACCCCCCTATCAGTTCCAGAACCCCCCTATCAGTTCCAGAACCCCCCTATCAGTTCTAGAACCCCCCTATCAGTTCCAGAACCCCCCTATGAATAAACCAGGGTTCTCCACAGGCTGTTTTCTCCAAACCGGACCAATTTTTAGGGTGTTTTGCCGAAGCACATTGAATACAAACAATTCTTTACAGCAAGTATTCAGCTGAAACTTTTGACTTTTACTGTAATTTTCTTTATCCTATAGTTTTGCCTATAAATCGCCATTGTTAAAAAGCAATCTATGACCCTACTTTAAGCTATGTAAACATATTTTGTGGTTTTACCCTTACACTAATCATGTGTATAAAAAAGCACTGTATATAGGCTACCCGGTACTTTCCAAGTCCTGCAAAACAAACTCACCACAGGCATTCTAACCCACGACCTTTGCCTTTCTTACCATCTCGACAACCGAGATTGCCCAGTAGCTATAGATGCAGTTCAAACCCTATATTTTAGCAGCGGACCACAATTTTGTAATAATATGTAAAAATGTCACAACAGCAGTTGCTCAGGTTTTGAAGGAAAACAAATTATAACTGACTGGACTGAAAGTATCCTATGAACCCAGATGACTCCATATAAAAAGAATTCATCCTCAACAACGAATCAAAATCTCTTCAAGATTCAATATTAAACGAACCGGTGGTTAATTATGTAGGATCATTTGTTTCCTTTTGTTAAACTTCATTGATCCACACCTGATTGAATCGCTGAACTGTTGAAGAAGGAACTGCGGAATCCCTGCTTAGCCATTTGAAATTGGGTAAACGCTTTCACAATGCCCCTTTGTGTTTCTCCATTCACATCATTTGATGAAAAGGTGGGGATGAGAGTTCAGCCAGTCATGGTTTGAAATCCGTTCTCAGTATGAAGTACTTCAGTGTTCTTAAACCATTTTTAATCCGTTGCCCACATTAAAATCAATAGAAATTTCTTGACGTTGTGTGAATTTCAAAAAGTTAAAGCCACTGCCAGCTTTGGTAAAAAGGCTGGGTATGTCATAAATCCAGTAAGCTGACGCTATACACCGCTGAGCTTAACTACCTACCTGGAAAGAGTACCACAGGAAAGTCTTTGTGAATTCTAACCCCACCACCAACCCCTGATTACGATTCATTTCATTTTCATGTATCAACTCTGGTTGTGAAGCCAAGGACTATAAGAAAAGTGAACTTTTTTTTTGCCATACATAATATGCACTCACAACAACTCACGAACATACAAACCAAAATTAGAGGACAAAACATAAAAAAAACCTTATCAAGAAACAATAATTAATCAAACCGTAAACCTCCACTTTGTGTTAAACTTGTGCATAGTGTTTGAGCTGGTCACAATCTATCGTTCTAATTCATAGTTAAATTTTACTAAATTAACAAGAAAAGTGAACTTAATAACTGTACGAGCCAGAAGACAAGGAAGAGAGAAGACAAGGAAGGAAGATTCAGTTTAAGAGGGAGGAAAAATCTGAAGAATTATTCCAGAGAAAACCGACACAGTCAAGCAGGGACTGGAAAACCTGATCCACATTGTGCCCCTGGTGCAATTGGAACCTTTGACGTGGGAGGCGAGGAAATATACCACTACACCAACATCTACTTTTGTTCTACTCTTTTGACCAAATTGCGCTTACGCTTTCAGTCAGTTTGTTCATTCATGTGGGCATTTTATGTTGGGTCACGTCAAGTGTGGATACTAAGGGCCCAATTTCATAAAGCCTGTAAGCACAAAAATTTGTATAGCATGAAATTTCTTTCTTGATAAAAACAGGATATAACCAACCAAATTGCCGCGTGATTTTCAGGATAAGCAAACAACAGAAATACCAGTACCAAGCAATATGCAACAAATGGAAACTTGGTTTGTAATCTACATTTTGTTCTTATCATCAAGGAAGAAATTTCATGCTAAGCAATTTTTTGTGCTTATAGGCTTTATGAAATTGGGCCATGGTCTTTGCCATACACAAGAATTGGAATCAGATACAAACTTTTCTAAATTTTCAGATTGAAGCTCATCATCATTGCTTAGACTTCTATCCCTCCAGTATTTATAGCGCAGCACTTGGACCCCCTTCTGTGTCTGCCACTCAACCACTCAATGCCCCCGATGAGGGAAGATCAATTCCTCAATCTACTGCATACCTTAGAGATAAATTGATATTAGCATTAGTGATTCGGAGAAAGTCTTTTGACTAAACTTGAGGAGCAGGGAGTTGTTTCTTCGGATTAAGGGTGGCTTTGGACAATGTTTGCTTTTAAGAAGGGAGGAATAAAAGATGAGTAAATATAAGGACAGACCTGTTGAGAGGAGTCTGAGTTTGATCGGGTGGATGTGTATGGACAGAAATATTTGCGTCAACGTTGGTAGTTGTGTGTCTGGAGAGCAAACCGGATATCTCTTGTGGGTTTGATTTAATTGATTTGTTTGTTCCCCTAGGAATGGAATGTAAGAATTCAACTTTATACATTTTAAATGATTCCCAAACTAGAAAGTAGTAATCATAGGGTCATCTTTCCGGTTTTTTATGTGAAGTCATAATTTTTTATCAATTATTTATTTTTAAAATAATAATTATTGTATAGTTTAAATATTCTGTATGGGAATCTAACTTCACTGTAAGTTTTTTATTTCTTGTTTTAGCTTTAGCATATTCTCATCTAGAAAAATATTTAATAGCTGTTGCAAACTGCTTATCAACCACAAGGACCTAAGGTATAAATGCAAAAAAAATGTTAATGGCCTGACGTTTTGACCCTAGCAAGAAAGACTGTGCTAGGGTCGACACGCCAGCCAGGCCATTAAATATTTTTTTGCACATTCTCAATTAGACCCAGTGAAGTACTGCAAACTGAAGTATTGATTAGCAATACCACAAGCTTTTCAATTTTAGTATTTTCAAAACTGGGGTGGTTGGGGCACTTAACAGGTATTTGACAAAAGTCCTTGGCTGTCTGCTGTAAGTAAACAGAAATCAACAGTTGTCTGTTACATCACCCAGAATAGGAACACATAGTTGCCTTGTTGTGGTTTGGTCAGTAAGCTGTGACCATTGTCCAGTTTTATTTGTCCATGTAGAGGGTCAGCCATTTTGTCAGACCTCCAGACTAATCCTGGTCTCTACAATCTTGGCCATATCTGGTTGGGCCCCCGCACCAAGGCCCCCGTGCTGGGCTGTATGTTCCCCCCCCCCCATCCAATGTTGGCTCTCATTGTTTGGTCTAGGCTGATCTGCGCTCCCATTATCATTGAGTTGGGGGACGAGGGAGAGAATGTTTAAAGTCATGATGCGATTGGGTGGCCCAAGCATTTTGGTCGAGCTTGTAGGCTGCTATTATTGTATCCATGGCAGATTGAGACTCAGAGCTTGTCATCTGCTTAAGAACTTTTCATGTGTAACATTTTGCTCTGCTATAGTCCGATGGTCATGAATTTGAAGGACGTCGTTGCTTAAAAATTTCCCATGGAGGTTATTATTTGGCATCATTAAAAAGGGAACAACATTCTCGCTTCTTGTGCAACTTAATCTGGGTCAAAGGTTACATACATCCGTTGCGAGTGTTATACTTTGTTGGTCTGAGTTTTCCCCTTGGATATTTTAATTATTACCTGCAACTATGTCTTGTTTACCTTCACATCTCACCTTGCTCGTTTTTACAAATACCACTTGGCGTTTACATTCTCTTTGGGAGCTTTGCCGAGTTCCCTTGTTGGGAAGATCATCTAAACAAACAAACAAACAAACAACGTTGCGCTTGTGAAATTTTTTTTATGTTGTGTCTGGCTGAGGAGTTGTTTTATTTGTGTCACAATTATTAGGGGGGGGGGGGGTTAAAGGACAACTGCCAGAGGGTTGGAACAAGCTGGAAGAATGAAATCTTTTGTAATAAGAATAAGTAATGGGCAGAGTAATGTTTTTGTGTTACCTGGATCAAGCCAATAATTTAAAAACATGTTTAGCGTCCTCGCCCGCTTCCTCTTTAGAGGCAACCTCCTTTTTTATTCTCTCTTTCTCTTTCTTTTTTTCGAAAAAAAAAAAAAAGGATACATTATATTATGGAGCTTTTTTATAGCGCATTGATCGTTACGATCTCAGACAAAAACAACTTTGAAAAATAGCCCAGCCAGTTATAGCCGAGGCCATTTTGAGAAGAAAAAAAGGCCCTCCTTCTACAACCTTTTTTCAACCAAAAAAGGACACAAAACATGTTTTTGTTTCTATTTGGCTAATAAGCACTTGTCTAACCTTCCTATAAATGTTGACTGATTCAGTTAGTCTCTACAATAAAAAATGGAGGCCACAGACACAATCTTAGTAACTACAGAAACTGCCAAAATATTAGGCACGAGTTCATCCCATGCTCCATCGACTTTGTTGTGGATTAGACCATGAACATTCGGCAAACACACCCATTAAAAGACCCACTTTGGTACGGTCCACTTTCTATGTAAATGAGTCATCAGAATTTCACGTCCCAATTGGCCCACGCAGTGTTATGCAAATTGCAGAGGCGGTTGCTCAGGATTTCCATTGGTGGTTGTATGACTGAGTGTTATCAGCTATGCAAATGAGGTACTGAAGTGTGGAGCAGTACTCTCACTCCAGTGAAAAAATACTACTGTGTGTACAAACTGATGCTACTTGTCAGTAGTGAACATGTGTGGACCAATCTGCTCTTTGGGCTCCGAGATTTGAGATTTTTTGCCGAGGATTTTATAAGCCAACCTCAAGTATGAGGGAATCGGACTCGTGGGTATTGGTGCAGGAGTTATTTTTCAGTCCGCCACGTCGGATTAAAACTGCGGAATCGGAGGCTCGCCCACATGTAAGTGTTACAACTTCTTTCTAAAAAGTTTACGTAAACATCAACACTTTATTTCTAAAATGTTGAACATCTGTTTGGTTAAACTTTTTGGATGGCAATTTCATTAAAATAATTGTTTGTAGGAAAAAAAAATAAAAAATAATAATATTACAGATTTGCAATGTTATGCCAAGTTTAATAGAAAAACCTGTACACCTTGAGACAAGTTTACGGTAAAATCTAACAACTGTTACTGTCATAACTTCTATTTCTACTTCTATGTGATACTCGGCAATGTCCGTAAGTCAGGATGTAACGCCAAGGAAAAAACTAAATGTGCATGCGCAGCGTGGGCGCCTCTCCATAAAGTGGCACTTAAATGAATTTACAAGGTGCAAGTAAAAAGGGACTGCCACTACAACTTCCTTAAACACCTGGTATGTTTGTGAGGATAAGATGTTGGTGAGGATAAGCTACTACATGAACATCTACCTGATGGAAAATTAAAAACGATGTGCTTATCATGGTACATTTCCCTTTTTAATGAAACAGAGCTTACTCATTGAATAATACAGAATTAAAATCCATTTCCCTCTATTTCCCTCTAGTTGTAACATTAAAACACTTGTCAAATGCTGTATTTTTAAATGGTTTTCCCTTTTCGCAAAGGGTGTGCATAACATTAACATTGAAAATTAGAAATATGGGCAGAGATTTACGCATGTATGAAGACTGGTCGTGTTGGAAAACTTCCCTTGAAATATTTTTGCCTGTAATGCTATAGGCCTACTTTTTGAGAAATTAGTGATATAGTAGTTTTGATGTTTGTCCACTGTTTCTTCTGACGTCGATGACCGATTGAGCTTGAGCTCTCATAGTTTTGTTTGTGAAATTTTATTTTTCATGTTTTATGTTTGGTGTACAAAGTACTATACTGGTCTCTGACTATTAATGTTAGTAATCGTGTCCGAGAGCTTATTAGTACTATCTTTTATTTTTTGCACTGTTAGAGGGTGTTTGGTGCACTTATAGTGCTCAAACACAATAGCATTTCATTTCCACTTTCTGAGCGAGTTAGTTTGCATTGTCAAGGTTGAGGGCACACTAGGTGTAGTATTCGTACTTTACGCATACCAACCCACAAAGTGTTCTTTATTCAACCTTACAATTCACGGAAAAATTACTTTGAAGAAGAAAAAAATTCCATAATTCCACACCAATGCTCAAGGTCTGTACAGCATTCGTACTTCGGTAGTTTTGTCTACGGATTAATTCTGATTCAGTGGATCGCCCACAAGCAAATGGAAGTAGAGTTGTTGGTTTTCACAAGTCGACTTTGGTTGTTTTCAAACGGTAAAACCCCCTTCATAGAGAGTCCAGCTTTGGCAAAGCCGAACACACAAACATATGTTTTGCCTGTTTGTTTCCTTTGAAAAATTTGAGTCTCTTTCGGGTGTTAAAGTCTTTGAGTGCCATTATCATACGGGTACGGTCTTTTTTATGTGCCGAAAAGTGTCATTAATCATAATGTCCAATGATATAGGCCTACGTATTGCATGAAAGGGCAATACCACTGAAGAAATACAATTGACTTTGGGATGTAGCAAGGCAAAAATAAATCAGAAAAAATACATTTTGTTTAGTGTGAAAGCTTGGTGTTTTTTTTTAAATACAGAATTTCAAAAATGGTTAAAAACAGTGCCATAGAAACTGAAAAACACTGTACAAAAGTTAAGTGTGATCTGCCGTTTCCTCTTTTTTTTCAATTAGAAAGTCTGCTGCTAAAGTTTAAATACTTCCGTCCAGATTGCAATGTTTACTTTTTTCCGCACATCAACAAAGCGGTCAGACTTTGTCACATTTTTTCCTCGACCATTTCCTGTGTCGTACGTAACCTCATTCCCGCATCTCAAGTGGAATCTTATTTGGTCACCTAGTTCAAGCCCAACAAAGAATTTGTGTTTTATACAATCGTTAGAATTGTATCTACCCCTCCCCCTAGAATAATGATAGGTCTTTATTGTTCATCGACCACAAGATGTTTCAAAGGTTTGTGTATTTGATTTGCCGCACAGCAATAATGATTAATAATTTGCCAAAGTGTTTCAATTCAATGTTTGACACTGGTTTGTGGTCGGCCGTTTCTGGAAATTCGGAGGGGGGGGGGGGTTCAGGTTTTTTTGAGGGGTTGATGATCAGTCCGAGCTGTGTTGTGGTTTATCTGTTGTTGACTTCTAAATGGTCTGGAATAATACTGGAATTGTTCTGCTAAGGTTGAGTCAACTGTTAAAGTATTTCTATGGTTTGAGGTGGGTTTGAGCTATCAGTGTATTTAAGAAGGTAACTATTGTTGTGCATTTTTAAAGCCATTATACACTTTCGGAACAGAAAAAAAAAAAAAAAAGTTCACAGATTTACAAATAACTTACAGGGTTTACAGAAGGTAATGGTGAAAGACTTCTCTTGAAATATTATTCCACGAAATGCTTTACTTTTTGAGAAAACATTAAAACTTGTGAGTACAACCATGTATCAAACTCTTTTACAAGAAAGTGTTGGTACTGAGAAGAATGGGTGTGGTGTCAACATTTCAAATAGTATACTCTGCTCATCTTCCATGGTAACCAGCAAGTTTACTTCTATATTTGTTATTATGATCCACACCATGCAAAGCTTCAAAATCAAATATCACTTTTGTAGATTTGTTCACAAACAATTATTAAATATGATTCTGATCGCGGCGCACCAGCTATTTAGCTTCGAACAGCCTCTCTTCCTCCATGATTGTCCAAATACTTTCCTTTAACAGCTTGTTTACTTAGGCAGTAAAATGCCCATTTTGCATCAGAAAAGGCCCTTGCATGTTGCCCACGAGCCAGAACTCATTGAAAGCATGCTGGAAAAAAAAGAGCCACGTATGTCAACAGGATTTCTCCACTCCATTATGTTTTGGTTCCATAATCGTGGTTTTCTATGGGAACCAACGTTGTGAAACGAACCAAGTATATTATTAGAGATCACCATCCTAAAGGTCTTTCCATTTTATGTTTCTTTTTCCCTTCATCATTACTTAAACTCAAACATGACCATATTTGGTTTAATAACCCAGCCGTGACTGGAGCTTAACAAAATAATCTATTCAGTTTTGTTGACGATAAAAAGTTTATCATCCAGTAGAGGAAAGTATGAAATGCTGTGACGATATCACATCATCCAACTCGGGACACTCTGCATACGTAGGGAGCTTGTATCCGAGTGCCTGGTGAAGAAAGTCGGGCTTTGTGATGTACTTCTCTAGAGCTGACGATACTCTCTAGATGCAAAAGAGTGAAAAGGCACTCTTTGAAGAGCCATATAAGGGACAACTCTTTTTCATGTGGTCTTCCACGCTTTTATAGATTGAAGGTTGCATCTTTTTGAGTGATTTTTCGCTCAGTCCTGGAGTGAAACCCCTCTAAAAGCGTGAAATAACCACCACTCTTTTTAAAGAGCCATATGAGGGACGACTCGAAATGTAAAGATTGGTGTTTTTCACTCTTTTACATTTAGAGGGTACTGATGTTCCTTCAAAATAGAGTTCAATTTCAGTGTTAACTGTGGCATAAAGGTTCAGATTTTGTGTAGGTGGGCGTGAATAATTCACCTTGGCTTTGATGCGTATTTTTTTTCCTGAACCCGTGACGGAAAAATCATCCATGTGTATCGCACCACTCAGAAACTCTGCCAAGAAAAACATGCCACTGTTCATTCACAGATTCAACCTATCTTTGTCAGCTCCAAAATCTGTTTACAGAAATTGTAACACAGGCACGCTTGCAGGATCATTAAAGGCACTGGATACTATTGGTAGTTACTCAAAACAATTGTTAGCATAAAAACTTACTTCGGTAACGAGCAATGGAGAGTTGATAGTATAAAACATTGTGAGAAAACAGCTCCCTCTGAAGTAACGTTGTTTTTGAGAAAGAGGTAATTTCTCACTCAAAAAAAAAAAAGACTTTAGCTGAAGGCTTTTGTTATGCATCTGAAGGCACACAAAGTAATGCATCAAGGCTGTTTTTTCTTTCACTATTCTCTTGCTTAATTTATGACCAACTGAGCCCAAATTTTCACAATTTTTGTTATTTTATGCTTATATGTTGAGATACACCAAGTTAAAAAAATGGTCTTTGACAATTTCAAAGCGTGTCCAGTGCCTTTAAAGCGTGGAGATTCGTTTCCCAATGGAGTCAGACGTGCGTGCTATTTAGTAGGGGTTAGTGATTGTTGCCTCTGCCATTCATTTTATGACAGGAGTGGATCAAAGAGAGCGGCCACTTTCTTTTGATGTCACTTTCTATTGAAGTGTGTCGCCAGAGGGGGGAGGCTTTGTGCCCAATCAACCAACTTGGTATGCTGTTTCTGAATTGAGTGAGCTCAGGCTCAGCTCGTTGACGTAGAGTTCTGAATTGCAGTCCTGCATAAGTTGGATTGTCGATGGCAGAAATGACTCGATCAGCATCATTAGAGAAGTCTTTCTCTCTCTCATAGTCTTGTGACTGCCGGTGAAAGTTTTTTTTTGTATTAGGTGGAAAAAAGGATTGAGTTTTTAAGATTTTGAGGTATTAAGACTTGGTTAGTATTGCTTTGATGGGTTACACGTACATAGGCTATATGCCATTTACAAGGAGATGATGCGTTGTTGGTCTTACAATCTCTTCTGTCTCCTGAGGATGACTAGAGCAAGCTAGTCGAAACGTTGAGACCAATTTAAGAACTCACTCCGCGGTAGTGCAGTTAATTACGATCCTATAAGCTAAAGTAGTTGTCCAAGCCAACTTTCTATACCTTCCCCAGGGTAGTAGTTAAACATCAGGACAGTTCTTTTCAGAACTGAGAAGTCTCTGAACATTCCATAAATCTACTCCGCGAATAAAGCAAGACAGCTCTCTAAGAACAAGCTCTACCTGGCAAGTAAATACACACATTGTGTTACTGCAAACCAAATATATATTGGTCTAACACGCCATATCTTTCAACTTGACACTCCTGGCACAGGGTATGAGACGAGTGATGTTGTAACTGCAGTACTGTCTTGGCTTAATTTTTAAAAAGATGCAAACAAGAGTTATCTAAACAGAGTTAAGCATTGAGAAAGGTCAGTAAGATTATTGTTAAATGGCCTAAAATCTTAAACAAACAAAACACTCTGTAGCTTTGAGCCAGGGTTCGGTAAAGGGGTGTCCAAATTTGCTTGTACACTTACAATATATTTGATAATTATACTGAAATCTAATCTACCAACAAGATATTCAAGGCGCTTTACTTTTCTTCAGAAGATAGGTTATTGAAGTTATTTACATTTCTTCTCTTCAAACACTTCACTTTCTTTAAATTTCCAGTTCCCAACACTTCTATTTTTAAACAAACCTTCATAAGATTGTTTATGTACCCGTATATTATTCATTGTTTTTTATCTACGCCTTCGCATAATATTTTATTGCTTTACTTTTCTGATAAAGTGTTATGACATTGAATTAGTAAATGCTTCTCGAAATTACCATAAAAAGTGTATGGTTGAAGTACCACCAGGTTATATTGCAGCTTTTCAATGTTTTTTTTTTGCTGTTCTGAAAACATGTCGTCTCGTTTTAGTATGACAAGTAATGTCTTTTGAATAATGTGATTTAAGTAGCGTGAAGCATGATTTGTTTTGGAAGTACATCTGGCAAATCCTTGTTGTTCCATATGTACAAGGGCAAAGACATAGTTTAGGGGCTTTTCCATCTCTTTTTTTTTTGGGGGGGTGCTGGTTGCACCACTGAGCAGCCCCTTGGGTGAAAAATAAAACTTAAATTTTTAATTTTGAAGGGTACATCAGAGCAGTTAAATCTCTCTAAATCTGCAGAAAGTTCCCTAAAAATAAACCAGTCTTTTAATTTTCTCATGGACAGATTTGATATTCTCCCCACTGTGGAAACTTTTCCCTATTATGTTGAATTAAATTAAAACTATCTCCATGATTGCTGCACAGAATCTTCCTGATTGCAAGATGCGAATATGTTAACTGCTCTACAATTGTTTGGTTTTATCTTTCTCCAAGGTTTAATATTCTAGGTTTGCATGCATGGATCCTACCTGTACAAAAGCAAACTTTGATATTCGGGAATCACACAAACAGCACACCAGATGGTCTCAGTGATGCTAATCAGTAGTTACTATTCTTGTCAACAAATTCAAACAGTCATTAACGGCTTTTACAAAATAATCTGGGAAAACCTTGAGTAGAACTCCTAATGCAAAGGATGCTAAAGCGAATTCATCAGGTGATTAACTTGTAAAATTACATCGCTGGTTTGTTTGCAGATGTATTTGCTTTTATTGTTGTTTATTTTAATCCAACACAACACTGGGTTTGCATCAGGCATCTGGGTTTGTTGTTGTTGCTGTTGCTGTTGCTGTTGCTGTTGCTGTTGCTGTTGCTGTTGCTGTTGTTGTTGCTGTTGTTGTTGTTGTTGAGGTTGAGGCCTATTATCATGGCCGACTCTTATTCAAAATTCAAAACTCAAAATTTATCCGTCAGAAGAAATAACAGTTGTCAAATATCAGGTGCTTGTTGGCACACCTCCCAATACTTCCTGTGCAGGGTTCTCAAAAAAAAAATCAAAACTGGGGGAATTTTGGACTCAAATTTAGGGATATTGTTTGATGCACAAGGTCTTTGGAATGTTTTCCACTTTGTGCTTTGTTTTAAAAGCTCTGCGTTGCAATCTGGGGTAGTCTATATTGCTTTCTCTTGATGTTCTTTGTGAAATATTTGTTTGCGTGTATCGGCCAAAATGTATGCGTATCAGCCATAACAAGCCATGAGAAGTATTTATTTTTGTTATAATAATTACAGACCGCACATATCTGCTTGTGCATGGAGAGAAACCCTACTGTAGTTAGCAGCTCAAGTTTACGCTGCTCGGAGACTCTTGAGACAATTGCTGTTGGACCCTGCCAATTGTAGAAAATTCTTGAAAACGTCTCCCCTGTACATGACTTAACTAAAGCCCCGGTTCCCCATCGCTTTCAAACATTGTGTATGGTTACATTTTCTGATGTAATTCAGTTGTATGTTTTTGTGTTTATTTTGTGTAAACACTGTACTGTGAACTGCCTTGATAAACTATAAACTTGAAACCATTGTCCAAAGCAATTAATTGAGTAACCTCAAACACCTACACCAATCTGGTTAGGTGTGAACATCATCCTGGTTATAGGTGTGAATTTGACATGATGGGTGTTTATTGTCCAATTGTTCAGCTGGTACTTGATAGCCCATGGTTCCTGTGCATATAACTGCCTGGCCAACACCCTATTAAGAAGGTGTGAAACACAAATTAGTTGACTCTGACTGGGGGTTCCTTTGTCCATATGGTCCATGTCAAGCACATACAGTTGTCAGGTTGGTTGTTCAGTAGGTTTGGTTTGGAGGTAGAAATGTGTTGAAGGCAGTGGACACTATTGGTAACTACTCAAAACAACTATTAGCATAAAACCTTACTGGTAACGAGTTATAGGGAGAGGTTGATAGTATAAAACACTCTCCCTCTGAAGATTTTCGAGAAAGAAGTGATTTTCCAGGACTTTCATTTCTGAGACTTCGGGTTTAGAATTTGAGGTCTAGAAATCAAGAATCTGACTAATCTAACTTCCTGACTATTCGCAACTTTGAGGACCAATTGAGCTCAAATTTTCACAGGGTAGTTATTTTGTGCATATGTTGAGATACACCAACTGAGAAGACTGGTCTTTGTCAATTACCAATAGTATCCTGAGTCTTTAACAGTAACCACAGAGTAACACAATTTGTCAGGGTAAACTGCCCATCAGACAGCTTTAGGTAAACTTTGTGCAAGTGACTAAAGTCGACCATTTAGCGATTTCGCATGGTACCCAGGATGTAATGCATGCGCAGGTAACCAGGGAATATTGAATAGGGGTTGATAAATGGTCGTTCCTCTGGAACTTGCCAACAGACCTTCCAACAGAGGGTTTAACTCTAAACCATTTCAGGTTTATGTTTTAGTATGGTTTGTGAACAGAATAAAAAATCACTAGGCTAATTAATAGACTTATGTCGAGCTGATGTAAGATCATTACATAACACGTACATAAGTTAACAAAGGTCCACTGGCTAAAATAAGTTTAAAAAGAACAATTAAGGACTGGTTATAAAGTTATGGTGCGGCTGGCTAGTTCAGTTGTTTAGAAACAACCAAGGCTCTTCCGACTTTGTGAAGCGATGTGAAAGAGTTATGAATGAGGCAAGTGAGAACATTAAATTATGGTTGGCAAAGCGTTGACAGAAGAGTCACATGTAGAGGCACATGTGTTAAAACGTGGCGGAACACGTGTTTTTGGAGCTGTGTCCATTTGTAACACTTTCGTTTGTTTGAGTTTCTTGCGTTGTTTCCAATTAAGAAAGTGTCATTGTTTATATTTATTACAGTAACAGTATCACTGTTTTCTCTGCTCTTGTAAGTGGTTCTTTCAAGCCAAAAAACAATTACTAAACCAGTGCCATTAGTAACAGAAGCCGCTGTAAAAACAGTTTCAAGTCCTCACACCTTGGCGTCACATCCTTGATTTGTTCCTGGCTTTTTGCCCTTAAAATCTCCGCCAGCCTTATCAACATTCTTCGGTAAACCACTTGATAAAGGAAAATGTGGAAAGAAAGAGGTTGCAATTCCCCCTTGTTTTGTGTACATTCGTTGCTTGAGCAAAATGGAGCTGTGGACACACTGTCTTCGCCTCTGGGTTTAGAGGAGCAAAAGAATTGTCCGCAGTGTTTTTCAAAAGCTTGCTTTGTACTCTCTCTGGACAAACTCATTGAGTGTCCAAGCAGCAATATAATAACAACAATCTTGAATGGTTTCTTAAGTTTGTCTAAGGACTCGTTAAAAAGAAAGTTCCAGGCCAGCCAACCTGTTTAGACACAATAAATAAAAAAACATGTTTAGCATTCTGCCTTTTTGAAAAAAATTAGGAGGGCCTTTTTTTTTTCTTTTTTTAATATTATATAAACAGGCTGCACGACACATTTTTGAAAATCAAGGGCTTGGCTTTTTAACAAAATAAAACTTGTTTTTGTCTAAGATCGTTCAAATTTTTTTTTTTTTAAGGAAATATTGTGACATTTAATTATAATCCTATGAAAAAAAAAGCAAAAAGGAGGTGGCCTCTGAAAAGGAAGCGTAAGGGGACACTAAACATTTTTATTTTATTTTTTTTTGGGGGGGGGGGGCTTAGTTCTTGAAGTACTGGAGGAGATTGTTGGAGAAAGTAAACAACCCACCTTGGCGCTTTTTTCTATTTCTTTTTTTCTTTTTAATTGTTTTCAACTGGAGTGAGAAGTAGTGACGAGGGGTTGCAGTAATTGTCTCTCTGCGGTAATAGGGAGTCATTAACTCCTCTATGTGAAATGTGTTTAAACAGAGAACGTTTGTACTGTGCAATCTATAACCAATTCCTTTCTTGTGTATTTATTTTGGCGGCAATTATAACAAAACTACAAATCCAGGGTTGAGATGTCTTCTTTGACTTGAGTTGTTCTCTTTGACTTGAAAGGAGGGGGGTAAAGCCAATTACTTTATGGAACCCGTGAGTCCTTTTGAATACTTCGAAAGGGGCAACAGTGGCCAAGAGGAAAATGAAATTTTTAATAATTAGAGTAATATAATACAGCATTTGTAAGGCATTGTTTCCTGTTAACCATTCAAAGGCACTTGTCTAGTAAGTTAAAGGCAGTGGACACTATTGGTAATTACTCAAGTTAATTATTTGCATAAAACCTCACTTGTTGACAAGTAATGGCTAGAGGTTGATTAGTATAAAACATTGTGAGAAATGGCTCCCTCTGAAGTGACAAAGGTTTCGAGAAAGAAGTAATTTTCCACGAATTTGATTTTAAGGCCTCAGAATTTGACTTTGAGGTCTCGAAATCAAGCATTTGAAAGCGTACAACTTCATGTGACAAGGATGTTCTTTTCTTTCGTTATTTTATCTTGCAACTTCAACGACCAATTGAGCTCAAATTTTCACAGTTTTTTTTTATATGCATATGTTGAGATGCACCAAGTGAGAAGACTGGTCTTTGACAATTACCAATAGTGTCCATGTGGATTTCACAAAGGTAGTCCTAACTTGGGACTAGTCCTAGGCAATGCTAAGAGATAGGGCCAGTCCTAAGTTAGGTTCAGTTACTGATCCTATTTTAGGACTGGTCCTATCTCTTAGCATTGCCTAGGACTAGTCCTAAGTTAGGACTACCTTTGTGAAATCCACCCCAGTGTCTTTAAAAAGGGAACAACATCAACTAAGCAACAATATCAGCTGGAAACCAGTTACATGTACATTGTTTGGCACTATTTGGCTGGCGATCACCATGTGTGCTTGGTGAACCAAATTGTGGTTGTGTAATGGGGTTATATACTTGTTATGTTATTGCCATTATGATGTTATGAAATCGTTCAATGGTCAGTATCAACAACATATTCAGGGATTTCATTTTTATCTGATGGCTTAGATAATAATCTTGTTTATTTACCAGACCCCAGAAGGCGAATCAGGAAAATATAAAACAGTTTACCTGGCCCAATTTCATAGAGCTGCTTTAAGCAGAACACAAATCAATAACCATGCTTAGCAAAAGTATGCAGGATACCAGTCAAAAGGTTTACTCGCTACTTTTTTGTTGATTGGCAAGCCTGGGCCCAGTTTAGTAGAGTAACTTTTTGAGCAAAAACAAAATGCTTAACAATTATTTAAAATAATAATAATAAGACTTGTAATGCGCACATACATATCCACACTGCTGGGTGTTCAAGGCGCATGTTCTACTAAGCATGGTACCATTTACAGATTGTATGGTACCATTTACAGATTGTACATGTGACATCATAATTTGGCTGGTAACCTAATTCTGGTAAGCATAATTTTGTTGTGCTTAGCTACTTTTTGTGCTTTAAAAGTAACTCTATGAAACTGGGCCCGAATCCCATGTTATAATAATAATAATAATAATAGTGGCTTAAATAGCCAAAGTACGATACAACATTCCGGTTCCCGTTTTTTACAAAATCAACGGTTAGGGGCTGTTAGGGGTCATTCAGAGTCCAAAATGTTATATAACATCCCAAGAGATAATTACATTTGAAGAATCAGTGTTATTTACACAGTGAGTATTTTTAGAAGCTATACTGGTTTTAAAAGCGGCGCCCGATTTTCACTCAGTCATTTGTTGAGATGTATGTTTGTACTCCTATACAAAACCCCCTACCCCCCTTTCATGCAGCTTCAATCAAAGCCCCCAGCTAGTCTCCCCCATGGGTAATTTATCACAGCTTTTACGCTAATATAACCCAACCATCCTCCCAACTGGTTTTCAT
Source organism: Asterias amurensis (assembly GCF_032118995.1). NCBI lineage: Eukaryota > Metazoa > Echinodermata > Asteroidea > Forcipulatida > Asteriidae > Asterias > Asterias amurensis. The sequence continues at coordinate 15,065,846 of NC_092661.1, forward strand.
TGGACTCTGGCCAGATTGCTTTATGAATGACCCTCTACTATGTCCTTCCAGTGGTCTTATTTACATAACGACTGAAAGAACGTAAGCCCCCCCCTTTCATCCACCCGCACGTCCCCCCCCCCTCCACATACAGCACACCAATACATTTGCGTACACCTATTGGGCTTTCTGTATTGAAAAAATCTCCTTTGGTTTTGTACAAAAATGACTAGTGAGGACACCTGAAAACAAAGAACCGACTAGCGAGGACCTATTGTCCCTAATGTAAAATGTTCTTCGGAGGGTAGGCAATACAAACACACCAATCCCTGTTAGACTGTCTACTTCCCTCTTCCATGCATTGCTTGCCGTAAACTTGTTCAGTGACTTTACTACTATAGCCAGCAGGACTATAGTTCTCATTTCACAAGTCCACCAACTTTTTGCTGAAGTCCAAAATTCATGTCAAAAGAGAGAAGATTTCTTCAGCTAGCCGCTTAAACCACTTCGGAATGAATTTCGACTTGTGTCTTGGCTAGCATTTGGCCAGTGGACCACTGCCACAAGTCCCGTCTGACAGTGCCTATTTACCATTTGTGATGTTACCAATTCTCTGATTCACCTCACCTTTTTTAATAGCCAGTCATTTTGATACTGACTCGTTCTACCACCAGTAAGCCCCTCTTCCAAACGCATGAAAGTGTACCCGCACAATCCACATCTTCCCCGTCTCATACCACCCCCCCCCCCCCTAAATTTCAGTCTCTTCAAGCACCTCTCAACCCCCCCCCCCCCAACCAGAAGATAATCACCATATGAATAGCCAGTTTATCTTCACTGAGGTATTGAAGGACAGCCGCTTAATCTATGCCATAATCCCTTCCTATTCAAAACGAACTTTGACTGGCTGTTACTTCTGCTACTTGTGAGTGTTTGGCCAACTAAAAATAAAAACATGTGTAGCATCCCGACCGCTTTGCTTTTTTAGAGGCCGCCTCCTTTTTTTCTTTTCTTTTTTAAACAGGAAAAAAGGATACATTTAAACAATCTCAGACGACAGAAAATAAACTTGGAAAAAAGCCCAGCCGGTTGTCTTTAAAAACATGCCGTGCCGCCATTTTGAAGAAAAATAAATGAGAACAAAAATCGTCCTTCCTTTTTTAAAAAGCAGGACGCTAAACATGTCTTTTTTATTTATGTGGCCTTTCTTCTGCTACTTGCTTCTCTAGTAGTAGTACCACTCACTAGCGACGCTCATTGTTAACGCAGAAGTCAGAACTCAGTGAACGGGGATTGTTATCTGGAGCCGACGCTCGACGCTCCGCCACATTGATTCTTGTTTATTTGTTTGCGTGAATTCAATATGGCTGGATCTTGAGAAATAATATGTCTCACATATTTGAGGAAGTCCACTGGGTTGATGTGAGTATAATTTTCTCTAATAACAAAATTATATTTGGGGAGTGGATGTTGGTGAACGGTTCTTGGTTCGTTCGGGGAGGTGGAAGTAGCTTACTGTCACAGGGCTTAACTCTGCTTGAATCTTGTTGTAATGCAGCTATTGTGTGAGTTCTTGTGTGGGCTGTATTGAGATGAAAATCTTGGTATGAGCATAAAGAAAGGGCTCGATATGGGATGAGACAGGACTCGATGGGATGAGAAAGGATTCGATGGGATGAGAAAGGTCTTTTGTCGAGGGGGAAAGTTGTGCTAATCCTACCCCAGTTCATCCAAAGGAAACTGTCGTAACGTCATCCAGGTTTACTTTGACGTATGTGCGATCACGTCAACCATTTTAATGAGGGAGATGTTGTTGGTAAACAAGTAAACAAGGAACGTGAAGAACAAATCACAAACTTGTTGAACGTGAAAGTTTGATGTGTGTAATTATCCTGTAATTATTATACATTCAAAGTAGTTTCACCTTTCTTTTTTTTCATTGACACAAATGAATACTCATCAAATCATTTCATGAAATTGTCGTACATTTGTTTTGTTTCCTCAAAAGGGAAAAACAAACACCCCAGGAGAAACTTTAAAAAAATTACACGTTTTACCTGGTCGTCCAGGAGGAAGTTTGTCTCCAAAAAGTCACAACAAAATGTATTAGTGCCTTTGGCCTCGTCTTTGGAGAAAGGTGACCAAATGGTGTGGACTTACGAGAGTAAGGCGTTAAGAAAGATGTCTCTTTGTGTTTAATGGGTGAAACTTCTTTCTACTTGGCCCATTCCCCTCCCTTCGCCCCCTTTATAACTTGTGTGAAATATGCCCCATTAAATCCCCATGCTTACTAGTCCATGGCACTAAGTGCTGTATATTTATACTCCAATACTCCTTTTCTATTCAATTTCCTAGCATTAACTGCTGTTAACAGCAACAGGTATTTTTTAATGGAATTCTTTGGCTATTTAGCAATTACAGGTCAGTTTATTTTTTATGGCCTTTTTGAAGGTTACAGGGACAAGTTATTTCAATTTCACTGTATATATTTAGGTTTATGATGTTTGTATTTCAAACTCATGTAGGATTTATGGCATTGTTTTGCTGGATAAGATATTTTGTAAGTTCTTACAGATATACTCGGGTCTCATAATAACCCATGGCACCCGCATCAATTGGCGTGGTGTCCTTTGCTTTTGCTGTCGTGTCTGCAAAGTTCCAATACAAATTTACATTTCCCTCGTCTATAGAGTGCCACTAACCAGAGGCTCTGCCCCTTCAAGAGCAAAGTTTTAGGCCTGTATATCGTGTTGTTTCTTGTCTCTTTTGGAAGAGGTCCAATGCTCTAAAAAGAGCCCGTTGATTTATTCCCGACTAAAAATAAAATATAAAGTGCCTCCCAAAGAGTCGGAGCTTGAATGGATTTCCGTCGTAACATATTAGCTGTCCAACGTGTAATTGTTACCAGGCGGGGACAATGCCACGGTCACTGTACAGTTTTAATACAATTCGGACAATGATCGCAGAGTTCAAACGCAGGATGCCGACTGTTGCAGGTTACAGTTTTTTATGCTTTAACGTCCAGTGAGGCGTGCGGACAGAACAAATACAACGCACACCTCGGCCAGGCCAAGTACACACTGGGTTCAAGGGGTGGAATGAATAATAAAAAAAACACCTTGGTGTAAAAGTATAAGCGGCAGAGGGGAACGAGGGGCCAGTTTCTGCTGGAGCGGATGCATTTATTATACATGTCGGCCATATTTGACCATTATCCAATTAACCGTGTGGTTTTGTCATGAAGTTGAAGGTTACATGCTGTTTATGTTTCGGCAAAGTGCATGGCGATTCTTTTTGTGTGTTTTGTGTCAGGGTTATTTGTAGGTACTTTTTTGTGAGGTTTGCAAAGTTTTTGTGAAGTTGATATTCGGAATTGTTACATTGTCATAAAGAACTAGGTCACAGGTGCGTTGCTTTGATTTACAGATTAGAGGAAAAAGTTGGGTTTTTTGTTCATGAGAAGAGGAGGGTGGATGGTGTTTCAGAGGAGGCAAGATGGCACTGCTGTTTTTTTACCATAACTGGACTGATTATCAATCAGGGTTGGTGATCTTCGGAATGAGTTCTGGTTCGGGAATGATATCCTGCTAGCCCTTACTGGATCAGTGGTCGGTTTCACAAAGAGTAAGGACCTACAAGTCCTAAATTAGGACTAGTCCTAAGAGATATTAAAAACTTGAGGCTAGTCTCCAGTCATTTGTCCTAATCGAGATAAATCCTAACTCTTTGTGAAATCCACCCCTGGACAAAGGACAACTCAGATGACATATTTCAGCAAAGTGCATTGTTCGTGAGAAGAAAAGTTTTTTTTTTCATGTTTTATTCCAGAGGTGGGAGGCGGAGGCTGACGATGGAGATTGCAGAAAAGTTCATGGTCCTTTAAAACGATCTCTCTCTCTCGTTTGCCGTGTCTCCATCTCTTTACCCTCTCTATACACATCCTACTTCCATGTAGTTTTCCCACGCTTCAGATGAGGCAGAAATAATGCACCTGGTAACCGCACATCACCGGTCAGCGGCACTTTACTCAACCTCTTCTTTCCACGGACTGGGCTCACTAAATCAAAAACAGTGGAGCACACACCCTCATTAAAATCCCACCGGCAATTACCAGACTACCGTTGCATGGATTCCACCCTGCCCCTCATTTTGTCTTGTGTTTCAGATTATTGACATCAGGATATTAATTTGTTTCAGATACAAAGTTAATCATTGTGCTAAGTTTCTAACATTAATTGTGTTAAATACCGTGGCCCAATTTCATTGAGGCCCAATTTCAAAAGCAGGATACCAGTCACAGATTGTACATGTTACATGCTATTTTGGCTGATAACTATTCTGGTAAGCATAATTTTGTAGTGCTTAGTTATTTTTCTGCGAAAAAAAAAAAAGCATCACTATGAAATTGGCCCAAAGTGACTAAGCCATGTATGTGAATTATATATTTTTCCCGCGGGATCCAAATGGCTGATCATTACAGCCAATTAATAAAGCTGTGATAAAAGTTAGATCTAATTATTTTAAGCCGGTATCCCGGACGCTGGTTATAACAGACATCTGGATGTCTGATGGTCACCAGTCGATGACCACATCCTGAGCTGTGTATATCCAGGGGTTCCCCAGTAGAGCTTCTTCAGTGCAAAACAAAACAGCTAAGCACAAGTTAAGTTTGCTTAGCAGAATGAGGTTACCAGCAAAAATACCATATTATGTACCCAGATAAGCATATATTTGTGGAAATGTCAACCCTGCATGGGCCCAATATCTTAAAGCCTGTCACCACAAAAACTTGCTAAGCACAAACAAATCTTGCTTAGCAAAAATAGGTCACCAACCAGAATACCATACAGTTACCATTGCTGTGACTGGTAACCTTCTAGTTTCTTACTTAGCAAATGAATTTGCTCAGCAGAATTTCTGATTAACAGCTTAAGGAAAACGGACCCTGATCTTTATTGACAGCTAATTAATTTTCCTTCCATTTTGTTTCCCCCCTTTTTATTGTTTAGGTCCAGCGTGTTTCTCAATATGACAAGTATTTATCGGAGTATTACAACCACACACCGCCCTCGCATCCAGACTACAGTGATGTCTGCCAAGCAACACGCAGTATCAGATCGGTAAGAATTTACTCATTTCTTTTATCAGTCTCATGAAATTCCAGTTATGAATTTGAAACCGTCTGAGATAGATAGATAGAATCGCTGATGTGATCGTGAGTCGGGGAAAATGTGCCAGAAATAGCCCCAACGACATCTGTGGCAATCATACAGCCACTTACAAGTCCTCGTCAGTTTCTCACGATGTTCTGAAAAGTGTAGTCTTGTTGCAAGACGATGGAAAGGTCTAGTTGTGCTGCGAGAAGGGAGCGAGCGGGGGATCGCGATAGTTGAGTGATGGTGCGGATAACAATGTTGTACACCAAGAACTACATTATTCAGATTGTAGTGAGACAAGTTCAATGTGATGGGAGCTTTATCAACATCATACATATAGTTGCTTACAGAAGTTTGTTTTGCTTAGCAGAGTTTTATAGAGTACATTATTGTGGCTGTTTTAGGGAATGCAGACATCAGTTGATGCGAGATCAAATCGTTACCCTTTGTGCGATATCTTTACATCATCGGGGCTCTCATGACCAAGATTATGTACCAACAAATTCCTCCATGTATTCCAAAGTAGAACCATTCCCAGATAAGAATGTAGTCACGGAATGCACACGACTGGTAGTTTGTCACAGTTAAATGAAAACATTCAAGCATAGCAGATAGAATGTACATTATAGGCTATTTCTGTATGCACCTGCTCGGATACATGCGTCGTTTCCTTAAAATAACTGCCCCTAGAAACTGAGCGCCAACAGTCCTTAGGATTTCAAAAGCACTGAGTGAACACATGGCGCTTAAAGGTGGTTATTGTTTAGTTTTTGTCAGTGTAACGCAAGTTGATCAATACATGCAAATTGATCAAGAAAGATGCAAATTGATCAAGAAAGATACATGTACGAAAAATCAGTGGTGTGAACAGAAAAAAAATTATCCTACAACTGCGGTGTATTTGAGTAAATAAGATTAAAAGTTTGCTCTTGACGATGTCAATGGAAGATGTTTGATGAAATGCTGCAGAGAGCAAAGCCTTAAAAGAAATTAACGGAAGCAGCTTTTGAAAAGGGTACAACCTTCGTCTCAAAGTGTTCTTTGAGGGAAATACGCCCCATTCCAAGGACAACTGGTTGTCTCCATGTTTCAAATCTGTACACAAAGGCAAGATTTAAAGTGTACAGTTATGTTAAAATATGCATCCCCCTGTATTGGTTTAGCCGAGTAGCGCATATTAATGTTGCACAGGCTGTATACTCCACAGGGAGATGAGATGATTTAAGGAATGAATTTCAGGCCCGGTGACCAGGGGTAATAATGCAGGAAGCGCTTTGAGATGCGCTATATAAGGGAAGGTGTACGTTTGGTGTTTAGCAATGCAGGACAGAAACTGATGAAGAGCCATCACAGCTCGGGGACACCACTGAAAATAAACTAAAACTAAACTAATGCATTCGGTAATCACTCTTTAAATTGATGGCAATAAAAACTATTGGTTAGAACCCTATACAAAAGCTTTCAATAGTATAAAGATAGCCTATTGAAGAGTTTGCGGTAACACCATGTAATGACTATCTCTAAATGAGTTGGGATGGTTCTAAAAAGAACCAGTGGTTTGTTAAACCAACGGTTCTTTTCAGAACCACCCCCAACTCATTTAGAGATAGTCATTACATGGTGTTACCGCAAACTCTTCTATATCTTGTTTCCACCATGCAAAGTTTCAAATCCTACTTAATAGTAGGCCTATAAAGCATTTTGAGAAACATTTTTACTTTGAGGTAGTGAGGTTATGTAAGTTTTCAGTTTTAAGGCCCCAAAGTTTGAATCTGAGAAGAGTTGATGTCAGTAAATGCTTCTTAATAGATTGTGTGCTCCTATTAGGGATTATTCTTCCTGCGTGGACATATTTGCTGCTGATTTTCAGTGATATCTTAAAAACCGTGACCACCTTTTGTAATGAAACTCTCACATATCAATATAAACCACAAGGGAAACTGACTGGGTAAATTTGTAAATGATTTTGGGGGTTGAACAAAGAATTGACTAGAGTGGGATTCGAACCAACGACCTCCGGATTAACTCTCACATGTTAGTTTTATTGTATATATCTACATTTGAATAGGATCAAAAGATTCAAACTGTTCTAAAAACCTTTCCTTTGGGTTCTCTTCTTTGCCCAGGGCTGGTAGTTTGTATACAAAGCCCTTGGGCAAACAGATTCTAGGTGGTATGCGAAGTTGGTAGGATGGGGATCAGCGGTTGTGAATTCTTTGGGGGTCGGTTTGTCGAGAGGAGAAGGGGGGACGGTGCTGAAAGAGATTAGGGATAATACGAGTGGGGTTTAGTGCTTTGTGAAGAGCCAACAGGATTTGCTGGCCCCCCATTATGGTTTATATTTAGATCGTTTTCAGTTCCTTGTTTAGAAACGACTTTGATGAGATTTCCGCTTTCAGCTCCACTTTCCTGAAGAAGAAGAAGAAATTCATCTGGTGTGAATGAGCTGTTGCAAAACTGCTTTATACCAACCAAGAGAGGACCTATTGTATTTATACAAAGAAATTGTAAATGTTCTCACAATTCCCTGGGGTGGATTTCACAAAGGTAGTCCTACCTTAGGACTAGTCCTAGGCAATGCAAAGAGATAGGACCAGTCCTAAGTTAGGATGAGTTACTGGTCCTAACTTAGGACTGGCCCTATCTCTTAGCATTGCCTAGGACCAGTCCTAAGTTAGGACTACCTTTGTGAAATCCACCCCTAGTTATTCATAAAAATTATAAGTTTCTAAAAGTGTGGACAAACATGAACAACTGTTTGTCACAAAAGTGTCTGTCCAATGTTCGTAGAGACTTATTTCACATTGTTATTTTCTTAATGGCCACAGCAATATATCACTTTTATTGCCTTCAATCTTCCAAGGGTTGGGAATTGTACTGGCACATTATTATGTAATGTGTTTATTATTCTTTCTTCACTTTCCAGGCCATGTCTGTCTTTTTCAAATGACCTTGTAATTTCTAAGGGTCACAGACTGATTTATTACTTTTTGCTACATACCAAAAATTATTCATGAATTATTCATGAACAATCGAGGGAATGTACAAGAAAAAGACTAGGACAAAAAAGTTGCCTTTAATTGTTACAGAGTTTTCTTTTTGGGCCATGAGTGTAGAATTGCCCAATGTGTCTACCTCAAATCTGAGCTTTCTGACAGATTGTTAGTAATCGCAGAGATTTAACGGGTAACCACATAGTATTGCAGCAATGCTGGGCGTAATATGGTCACTTCACAGATTTGTTTTCTCTTCGGATGGAATTTCGGGTTCACCAGGCGTACTTTTTCCTTTTTAAACACAGTATGAGGAGAAAGTGTTGACACCGCGGATAATCCGATGGGTTAATGTTGGGGTATGCAGGGGAAGGCATTCACTTTGTGTCAGTACGTCGTCGTGGGGGGAGGGAGTGTTTGTTCCCGAACAGGGAAGCCAACGATTGTTCAAACTTTTGTAAGAAGTTTGCTGAGATACGCAAGGAGCCACCCACCTGGCTACTTGGGTATTAGGATGTTTGATAAAGGTACAAGGTCGTGACCAAATCGATGGCTACGGCTACTGCTAGATTTCCACATCATCATGTGTTGAAGGATAGATATTCTTGGCTATACACCGTGGCAACAGTCGTAGCCGTAACTATAGCAGCTACTTCGGATATGGCCTGATCTATAACTTTGGTTAATAGGAAGCTGAATCAAAGGCATTGGACACCATTGGCGAAATTGTCAACGACCAGTATTCTCACTTGGTGTATCCCCAACGTATGCGTAAAATAACAAGCCTCAATTGGCCATTGAAATTGCAAGAGAATAATGACAGAAAACAACACCCTTGTTGCACAAATGTGTGTGCTTTCAGATGCCTAATAATAAAAGCTTCAGGCTTGAAGTCTTTTATTATTTGGGTGAGAAATTAACTCTTACTCAAAAACTACATTACTTCAGAGGGAGCCGTTTCTCACAAGGTTTTATACTATCGGCAGCTCTCCATTGCTTTTTACGAAGTATTAAGTTATTCTGCTAATGATTATTTTTTAGTATTTACCAGTAGTGTCCTATGCTTTTAATTGATAGTAACCCCTTGTGACCTTAACCCTACATAACTTAACTTAAAACAATCCAAGGCTCTCATCCCAACTCAAATAAAAAATTTACAAAACTGTTATCAAACAAGTTTTAAAAGCCGAGTTATGTAACGGTCGGTTTATTATCTCTCCCAAGCACCGATGCTTATACAAAACTAAACCGATCTCCTTATCGGTCAACCTTTTGTTTATTAAGATCACCGTTAGAAATGTGAATTGTGCGACCCTAAACAGATGCGCCAAGGACTCTGTGAATGCATTTTAGATCATTTCTAAACGATTTAATAAACACGTTTTGACGATAAAGAAGATTAGCGCTCAGTGGCGAGGACGCGAGGTTCGATATTATCTATCCTCGTGGATAATACATAACTCTGTGAAATTGATACATAATTGAGGCTATTATAAATACATTATGAGTGTACAGTCAGCACTGATCGCTCAATTAAGAAACATGAGTAAACTGTTTGTTTTTTTGTCGTGGAATGTTGTTATAATAAACCCTTGGTTGACATATTAGATGGCTTAACATACTAATACATCATCTGATAAAAATTTACAAATTGATGTTGGGGAATCTTTTTACCCTGTTTGTAAACTTTGTTAGGATACTCTTCAAGTATTTTGTAAACCAAAATTGAAACTAAACTATACAGCTTGTGTCATTCAGTCATTGCTTGGGTTCAATATATCATAATTGCTTCTCTTCAGCCAGGTGTAGCAGGATTTGTTTCGACTTCTGGATTAATGTGCAGGCGCTCTATGAACAAAATACTGTTAACAAGACTGGACCTGTTCACCAGCAAGTGACGATGTGTCATTACGAACCTCTCTGACTGGTACTTACAGAACACAGTTATAATCAGATAGCAGCTATAGTCAAATGCCCAGCATACATTCAAACGTCATTAAAACAGCCAGCCTAACCCTGCTATCAAAACATGTGGAACAAAACTCCCTCCCCTTGCATTGGTGCAATCAATGTTTGCTCTTGAGATTCCCAGCAGTTTTAATCACTGCGATAAAAACTCCTGTAAACGCTGGCCTTTTAAAATCCTTTGTTAACAAATTGACTGATAGTGGCCGAGCAGTTTTCGGTAATAGATAGTTGTTTTTACAGCAGAAGAGAACGGAAGAGAGTGTGTACAGGGATAGATCCGTCGTTGTTTTAAGGCATTTCCCTTTTTTCTGGAGTAGTTTGGAAATCCACATCACCTTCCTGTTTAGCTTTAACCGACTTGTTTTGTTTTGGCGTTGGGGCTTGTTGTTTTTGTGTACCTGGAAATAGATAGGTGAGTTTAGCATGTTAAATAACGTAATGTTCAAGGTTGGTTTTATTTGAGGAAGTGATTTTGAGCATAACTCTATCAGACCTGGGCCCAATTTCAGAAAGCTGTTTTAAGTAGAAATTCTGCTTAGCAATAAATTTCTTTGCTTAGTAAAAAATGAGTGGGCCACCAGTTTGCAACAAAATTAACTTTATGGATCTTTGGCTGTTAAGCAAGATTTTTCTGTGATTTTATAAAGTTGGGCCCTGATACTGAACACATGCCCCTGGTCAAAGTCGTAGTGTCCCGAGCGCTTGCCGATAATCATGAAGATGCTGGGTCCGATTGGTGTACGATGTGACCCGAAAATGTATATTATTTTTTTAAATGGCTCTTTTAATAAATTTAAGTAAGTTGTATGTTTTCATGTTAAGGTTGTGTAAATTAAAAATTGTGTCATAAATATTGCTTTATTTCAGCCTCATCAAATAGTTAATATCTTTTATCTTCCCAGTGATTTTGACACTAAGGAAACTAAACTTGAATCTGAAAAATCTGCAACTCATGCATTACATCCCTCGTTCTTTTCTGAACTCCTCATGAGTGTATTATGTACATCATGGTATCTCCGCAAACCTGACTAGATTGGTTAAGACATGACATCCCCAATAATGGCAAAGTTCCCATCTCTCCTATCACAGTGCGTCACTAGTTGACGTTTGAATAGACATAATTATTGTGTCTTGCCATTCAAATTACAAATCTTGTTTTGTAGTTTCCTTGTTGAAGTCGCAAAACAATTATCTGCGCATTCTCCAAATCAAACCAAAACTAGGTAACTTTTTCTCCAACTTGAACTTCCGCTCCTTTGCTTGTTGAATTTCCTGATAACGTAGAACAAAAAAAACCACAGAGCATCCTGACACTAGTCGAACTCCAAGGTTGTAGAAGTCACAGGTTTTGTCAGCAAACCTCGACCATATGCCCCAACGAAGTTCAGTACCTTCGCTTTTGTCATTGCCAAAGAATCGCAGCATTAGTACAGGAGGTTTAGCTTTTCGTTCTAAAACAGTCCTTTGATTGTTTGGATAGAATGTTGATGCGTTTACGGTGGTGTAAGAAAATAAACAATTTTTTTTTGTGGCTGGTGGGGGATGAGAGGCCTCAGGGGCTGAAGGTACTTTTTTTGTTGACAGTCGAAGCATGGAGGTTGAAGAGAGTAACTGTGTGGTAACCTTCTATTTTTGACGCTTCCACAATCTGAAGCTGTCAGTCGTGCTCTTCACTGAACGGGCGAGTGGATCTTCGATTTGAAGTGAACAAGTTTGCTGTGGATATGTGTAGTTTATCTTGTTGACAGTGGAAATTATTTCTCAAACTGTGTGGTAATTAACCTACTATTTTGTACCCTTCCACGATCTGCAACTGTCAGTCGTGCTCTTCACTGAACGGGACGTGTGGATTCTTTGATTTGAAGAGAACAAGTTTGCTGTGGATATGTGCAGTTTTTCCTGTTGACAGTGGGAAATCGTTCTCAAACTGTGTGGTAACCTATATTTTGTTACGCTTCAACAATTTACAACTGTTGGTCGTGCTCTTCACTGAACAGGAAAGTTGTGGATCCTTGATTTAAAGTGACCAAGTTTGCTGTGGACAGTTTTTCGTTAAACCAGACGTGTTTTTTTCTCTTTTTTTTCTTTTAACCTACAATGTTGGAGTCTTCATTTGAATCGTTGGTCATTTTGGTCAAACTGAACAAGGAGTCGGATGTACTGGACAAAGTTTTGCTGAGAGGGGCTTTTCATACAGGAGCTTAAGCCTGCAGTCCTTTGTCCTGGGTGCCCTGGAACCCCCGGAACCCCGGAATGGATTTAATGACCCTGCTTGGGGCTTTTGGAGATAAAATTAGAGCATGCAGACGGCCATTTTGAATTCTGAATGATAGTTGTATTGTCGCCATAGTGAGGCTTGGTTCCAACTGGTGCCTTAGTGCCCTGGAACTCCGGAATGGATTTATCGACCTTGCTTGGGCCTCTTGGAGATAAATTGAGAACATGCAGGCAGCCATCTTGAATTCTGAATGATAGCTGTATTGTCACCATAGCGAGGCTTGGTTCCAACTGGTGCCCCGCTGATTGGTTTTACCATACCACCATGGTTTTACAACAGTGATTTGAAATGGGTTGTTGGTGAACAGAACCGAATGATATAAAGATGGATATGAGTTGGGAGAGTCAGTTTGGGCTCGGTCTGAGTTCCTTAGAGTTGTATAAACCCCTGGAGGGTGGTATTAAGGAGTGCCGGACGAAACCGAATACAGTCTCAAAAAAAAGTAGAAAATGTTTTGAACAGGTGAGATGAAGTTAACAACAATGTAAATGAACTATAAAAGAAATTTTCTTCCAGTTTAGAATTAGGCTGGTCTAAAATGGCCGCTATGGCTACGGGTGGATTGTCGCCTCAGCATGCATTAAGTGTAGGACATCCTTAGCAACACCATTGGCACCAGTCATAGCCGTAGCCGCCAATCGAATACGGCCGCTGATTTTGTATTTCAGTAAGCCTCTCTGTGTGTGTTTGGTGTTGATTTGGGGGGAAGTGTTTGCTTCAACTTACTGCAAAGGTCTTGGGTTCGAATCCTACCGGAGTTAATATACCTGTGATTTTGTTCACAGAACTCAGGAAAGTACTGACACACATGGGTAAAAAATCATATGTTTATCACAGATGCACATTTAACACCTATTAACTTGCTTTTTTTATTTTATGTTAAGATGGTGAAGGACCGTGAGGAGGAGGTGACTGTCGTTGAGAATGAGACGAGACTTCAGCAGGTTCAGGACAGATTCCCACACGACGATCTCCAGCTCATAGACAGAGACGCAAAGTCACAGGTACGTGTTCTCATTATTTCAATCCAGTCGCTCGGGCGAGGCTAGGGGGGGGGGGAGGATGTTCATGCCTCCCTTCTTTTTGAGAGAGAGCGTGCCTGTATATTTGGTTAGCAGCGCCATGAGTGTATCTACTTGCTGGGTAGATGTTCTTTTGAGAATGTGTCGTGCTGTATAATTTCTACTACTGCAAAGAAGTTTTTTATTTTTTTAATTCGGGAGACTTCTCTTCTATCGCAGAGTAGATTTTTATAATTTGGGAGACTTTTCAGCTTATTAACTTCTGCTATACCCGGGCGAAAGTAAGGAAATACAATGTAGGAGGAACAACCATCTCGCTTAGTGGATTTTTCGTTATTAACTTTACTACTGTGGAGTGAGTTCTTAATTGGTATCAATGTTTTGAATAGCTTGCTGTTTTCTTTTTTGTTTGAAGTGTCGCAGTGATAGTAATCCACCTTTCGTCAAACACACTTTTAACTGTATTCTGCAATACTTACCGAATACCTCACACTATAAACATTATATAAAACTTTGTAACGTATTTTGTTTTTCTCTTGACTGAAAAACAAGTTTAAAACCATGCATTGTACTATTTTTTTCAGAAGAGAAAATGATTTTTGTATGAATAAATTTCCAGTTCAAGTAATTCATATAGTTTTACCCTGAGGTAACACCAATGCATTCCTTTGCCTTTTCACTTTTTCAACAATATCGATTGCGTTCATTCTATCGCTTCAAAACCCTCATCAAAAACTGCTTCATAATCATAGCCTAAAGGCACTAGGAAAATTGCTTAACTTTGGAAATATCCAAGATGAAAAAGAAATGTGACAATACACTACTTTATTCATAATTAAAGTGGTTTCAATACCATTGTATAATTTACAGTCACCTTTCTTTGACCTTGGCCATGGGGTTCTGACTGGAAAATTATTTACTGCTTTCTTTCAGATTTTATTTTATTTTTACAAAAATGTAAACTGAAGTATTAATTTGTCCACTTGTTTCTTGCAATGAGACCCACCTGGATACCCACCTTGATAAAGGGCACCTATTGGGGGAATTGTAAATTTCTATTGGAACATTTCCAGTTTGAGTGCTTCGTGTTTTCCCTCTCACTCTCAGGCAAGGAACTTTTCAGCTGATCAGCTGATTTCCTCTTTTTCTTTTTAAAATAGTGCCATAGAAAACTGAAAAAAAAAAACACTGTACAAAAAAGTCAAGTGTGATAAGTCATTTCCTCTCTTTTTTTTGCAATTAGAAAGTTGCATACCAGATTTATGGCATTGCATGGTGAGGTATCAATATATATTGGGTTTGCATTAACACCATGTGGGTGTCTACTTGTGAGATAGAACTTGTTCTACAGAGAACTGTCTTGTTATATATTCTACATGTACTACTGCGTAGTACATTGTTCGGATTTTCCAGAGACTTCTCGGTTCTGAAAAGAACTGTCCTGTTTTTTAAACTACTACCTGGGCGGAAGGTGGAAAATCGGCTTGGACTACTACTTTAGCTTACAGGATCATTAATAACTGTACTACCATGGAGAGAGTTCTTAATTGGTCTCAACGGAAGAAAGTTGCAAGTCTGCACTCTGTACCCTGAAACTGAACCGAACTGAAAAAAAAAGTAGAGTGCTAAATGTTCACCTCACCGTGACATTGCCGTATTCTTGTATTAATTGGCGTGAACATCCCACACCATCGGCTTGCCCATTCAGCCTCTTCCAACCCTGTCGAGGCCCCACCTCTCTATCCAGGCCCCAGGCCCCGGGCTTCTCACTTTGTGGAGAGAGAGTGAAACACCATGAACTTGTATAATAGAGGATGTGGTTTGTCTTTAACGCTCATAATTCCATACGAAACCCATTATGGTCAAGGATTAGGATTTTTCTGTAAATAACTCCAGGCAAACTTGTGGTGAACTCATAAAATGTTTTGGTTTTGTTTCGTTTTTCTTTTCTACAAAAAGAAAGTGCAAGGGGAGGTGACGCACAAAACATTTACCGTATCCCCCTTATTCATTCTGAAATGTTTGTGGATTGTGCCATTAAGCTTTTGTAACAGTTCAAAAGGCTTATTGTTAAAAACCGTCATGCCACCTAAACAAGTGTGTTTTTCTCCGAACCTGATCAACATGGTTGGTGAATTCCATCCTAGTGGCACACTTTAAAACCACTGCTTTGAGAACACTGCTATGAAGCTTTTAAAATCACTTTTGTTATACACTGATTAAAACTCAGTGTAAAGTTCCTGAAAATGAGGGTCGCAATGTATGAAGTATACTGCCACAGCGATAAAAGATGTTGGCAAAAACTGTTTTTTATGAAACAGCTCCTATGAACACAGTTATTAATGTGCCTCATAAAGTTCGTGACAAGCCTTGTCTGAAGGGCAACAGGCTACAAGACAAAAATACCACACGGTGTAGAGTAGTTTTTGTCACTGGTTCCCTCATGCTTTTGCTTATTAATAGCAAGGACAATTTTTTGGGGTGAGTATTAGTTTTTGTTCGCTTAGCTTCTGGTCAATGATAAACCATTTAAGTCTACCTGCCGTTGGCGTTTACAAAAGCATACACTTAGGGAAACAACTCATTTTTCTGTTCCTCCCTCGATACTTTGAATGCAAATTATTGACCGCCGTCCCACCAGCTTTTCTGAAACCTTTTGTCAATCATCTTGTAGCGCTTATTGATTATCTTCTGATGCGGCTGATGCAGTCAAAATCTCTGTATCAACTTCCATGGCCTCTGGTATTGTGTAAATTGTTGTTTTATCCGACAGTGGGGGTTTGTCGCTTGTAATTGTGTTTGGTTGGATACGGCACTCTTTCTCTCTCTCTCTCTGCAAGGAAGAGAAAAGAAGCGTCGGATGCTCGGCCTTGGGATTGGGACACGAGCCAAGTTTTTTTAGTCGCTGTATTGAAGATTCACATTTAACTTGTGTTCAGAGACAAGCCAGCGGGACTAGGGAATATTTTATTTTGTTCATTTCACTGGTCTGTCGGCTTTAAAAAAAATTCTTTTTTACTACTAAGGCTTCCGTGCGTCTTTGTCATGTGTGCGGGACGTGTAAGTTGATGTGGCCTTTCTCTATGCTTCCCAGTATAAATAACAAAAGGTTCAAGTAGTAGACTTAGACAGAACTGGTTCTCATGGACCAATTCCATAAAGCTGTTCTAAACACAAACACAATTTCTTAGCACAGAATAATGTTGCTAAGCATGAACAGGTAACCAGCCAAAATACCACATAATGGTTTGTGACTGGTCCCCTGATAATTTCTGCTAAGCAGAAAATATAGCTTTGAGCTTGGGTTGTTTGCTAACCAGCTTTATCAACTTTTGCTCAGTGACCATTTTTGTAGAGCTACATTTAAAGCCACCGGAAACTATTGGTTATTGTCAAAGACTAGTCTTCACAGTTGGTGTATCTGAACATATGCATAAAATAACAAACCTGTGAAAATTTGAGCTCAATCGGTCGTCGAAGTTGCGAGATATTAATGAAAGGAAAAAACACCCTTGTCGCACCAAGGTCACATGAAGTTGTGTGCTTTCAGATGCTTGATTACGAGACCTCAAACTCTAAATCTGAGGTTTCGAAATCAAATTCGTGGAAAATTAATTCTTTCTCGAAAACTACTCCACTTCAGAGGGAGCTGTTTCTCACAATGTTTTCAATCTCTCCCCATCACTCGAAATCGAGAAAGATTTTGTGATAATAATTATTTTGTTTGAGTAATTACCAATAGTGTCCAATGCCTACCGACCACAATAATAACTTGACAGTTATAGTCTTCCAACTAAAGCAACAAAGAAAACCTGTACACTGTCCCCGAGAAAGAAAAGTTGAATGTGGATGTTCATAATATCTCCTTTGAGACTGCCTGGAACTTAGTTGCTAATAAATTGCCTCATGTGACATGGCCCTATAGGACAATTAGTATCGTATGAAGTTTTAATAAATCAACTCCCCTCATAATGTCTAACACGTGTGCATTGTTTTAAAACCATTCCATTGTGAAATCTTGGTGACTGGTTGACGTTTTTAGGAATTTCAATTGTTCATCAATCAGATGGGGATTCCCAGCGGGGCCTTTTCTTTCCCCCAAGTTGTTGATTCCAAACCAACGTACTTAAAGGCAAAGTATACCTTTGTTTTGTTTGGAACCACTGAATTGTTAAGATCCCTTATAAACGTAGAGGTACAAAATAAAACTGACATGTGAAAATGTCATTTCAAATGGCGGTCACTTCTTTGGGATATCGCTGAAAATTCGGAGCGAATATGTCCACGCAGGAAAAATAATAACTAGATAAGATCATATAACCTGATCTCAGTTTTAGGGCATAAAACATAACCATATTTAATACTTCGAAGTGAAATGTTTCTAAAAATGCTTTACATGTATACTATCAAAAGCTGCTGTTGACATAAGCACCTTTCACACAAAAGCAATTTAGCAAGGGCCCCTTGCTAAATTTTAACACGGTTGTAAACGTTTACAGAATGTACCTCGTGTGAAAGGGCAACAGCTGTTTTTTTACTGTCCAAGTTCTCTTGCAAAATCTTGTCAAACATTGCTACATTTCACAGCCATGCTTAAATTATTAGCAGAGGACCCCAGTCAAAGTTGTCGTGTGAATAGAACTTTATAACCAAAGGTTTGTGTTACCAAGAGGTTCACTCCATTGTCTGGCAGCATTAATCTTCGAACATGAAGGCTGTACTAGAAAGGAAGAAGAAGGAAGCGTATACATGTACCTTCCCTTTAACAGTTTTTGTTTCATTGTTCTTTCTCCGAGGGTGAAATCCCAGCGGTTGTTCAGTTCTAGAGGCCAAGTTAATCATTCAATTGAACCGTGTAATAATGCAATTTTCTGTTTTCTGTTATAAAACCGGGAAGTGGGTCGGCTATAAAAGTGGGGCCATATTTCCTGTCGGTAACTTCAGCCCATTTCTTGGTCATTTTGACACATTCAAGTTCCTCATTCTTCCATGGTTAAGCTCAAAGTTGAAACTTTTGCTTATGCCTCGGGTTACCAGCCAAGGATATCATTGAAGTGTACATTGGATTTAGTAACTGGTTGCCTGTACTTGAAGTACTTAGCAACAAATAACCGCCTCATAAAAATGCTTGCAAAGTTGGATTTCTTTAATTCTGGTTCCTATTTCCCGACAGGGATGCTGTAACTCTATCTGTACAGGCATTCAACTTTTCAGCTGATCGTTGATTAAATTAGCTGATAAAATTTACAAAGACAAAGTTCCTTTAATTGAAAAATAAAATGAAGTCGCTGTGAAATTGGGCCCCCATCCTTTGACTCCTATTGCTGATTTGTGTGGGGTAATTTCAAACCAGTGTGTATGTGTACCAGGGTCTTGTATACATTTGCCCTATCACCTTGTGCAATGATAGCCCAAACAAACCACCTACAACATTAAATGTATCAGGTTCGCTCAATGATAGGTGCACCCCCCCCCCCCCTCCAATGGTATGAAGCCTTTTATGGCATCTGAAAGCACGTAATTCTATACAACATGGGTTTTTTTTTCATTTGTTATATTTTTGCAACTTTGATGACCAATTAAATTGAGCCCAAATTTTCACAGATCGGTTATTTTATTAATGCACTTGGGAGACACCAAGTCACACTTTGAGGATACTTAATTTTACCAAAAATAATTTACCCAAAATACATAGCCCAGCTTTTTTTTTTTTTTTTTCTCTCTTGGGGGGGGGGGGTCTTTTTTGTCAAAGTAATTTGTAACTGCATTACCTTATCTTTCAATAATGTTTGTATGACGTTTGACTGAAATATTTTAAGACCCAATCGCTTAGCGTAAATTAGTTTGTGGACTGTTAATTAAAATGACATACCCATTGCAGGAATCAGATTATATTAATTACCAAAGAATGCAATACATAAAATTTTTGTGAACTCCTTTGTTGACTTTGTTGATAAATATCACCCTGGTGCCCTGTGGGTTAAGTTCAACTGATCTAAAGATAAGGATACCTTGAAGTTGTTTACACAGGTCATCACTTAATGACATTAAAACAATATTTTCTTAACGCCAGTTTGCTTTTGCGGCTTTGTGGCTGCGCAAACTTGTCTGAAATGACACACGCCTCAAAATATAGGAATGTAAAATGTTAATTTGTTGTCAAAAAGTAGCATTAAAAAAAAATATTCCAATTAGGATTTTCCCCATAGATAACAAATTCGCTGATTCCAATTTATATTTCATTCCGGTTTTTATTCACCAAACAGAAAGTCCAAGGACTGAAAAACTACCTCTATCCCAAATGAAGGAACACAGTTGATAAGCTCACATGGCAATATTTTATTTCACCTGATGTACAGTTTCAATTTGAAGTGCAGATTTTCTATAATGAAAATCTTCCGCAATGCAATCCGAAACTGGAAACTAAACTGTAAGGACATGTGGTGCAATCACCTTCAGAATGAGCTTGGTTTACAAGGTGTGGGGTAGATCTGTTTTCACAACAAATCCAGTGGCCTCCTCATTCCTCAAGGCCCCCGCCCCCCCCCCCCCCCCCCTAAAAAAAAAGGCAGAACTGCTATCACTACTCAACATAAATATCAGGGAGCCAGCAAGAAGACATTACCCATCACATAGGTGATTTGGCTGGTAAACTGAATCTTCTAGTAAGCAAATTCTCGGTGAAGTGTGAATTGGTGTTTGAAGAGCATTGTGCCTGTTTCAGCAACACAGCCCAAGCTTCCAAGCACTACCATCACCCATGTAGACCAGCATTAATGGCATCTTCTCCCAGCGTGAACTGTCAGGATTCCTGGTTGTGAACCAGCTGATTATGAAGTTAAAGGCAGTGGACACTATTGGTAATTACCCAAAATAATTGTTAGCATAAAAACTTAACTTGGTAATGAGCAATGGAGAGCTGTTGATAGTATAGAACATTTGTGAGAAACAACAGCTCCCTCTGAAGTAACGTAGTTTTTGAGAAAGAAGTAATTTGTCACTTAAATATTGAAAGACTTCAGCTGAAGCCTTTTATTGTGCATCTGAAAGCACACAATGTTTGCAACATGTGTGTTTTTTTCTTTCCTTATTCTCTTGCAACTTCAATGACCAACCGAGTCCTTATTTTCACAGGTTTGTTATTTTATGTTGGGATAATACAGTAAGTAAAGTGAGAATACGGGTCTTTGACAGTTACCAAAGGTGTCCAGTTCCTTTAACGTTATGACTGGTGGATAGAGGGCAGGTTGGCCAGTGTTATGTTTTGATTGGGTGACAGACAGGTCGGTGATAAGGAGTCCTGGTTGTGTGTCGTCCCCCCCCCCCCCCCATTGTTTTAGTGTGTTATTTCATCATGTCATAACAGCGTTGATTGCTCTGCTGATGGGATGTGAATAGTTTGGGCTTGAGTCAGTTTTTCTGTAAGCTAATTTTCTCAACATTTGGAATGAGGGAATTCTTAATTGTTTTAATTCAATGAATCTGCTGGTTGTAGAGAAAAGGTAAGTAGAATGTTTTGCTGTCTTTGAATGATAAATTATTTTTTTTTTTTATTTTTTTTTTTTTTATTGGCCAGGGTTTTTGGTTAGTTGGGGGGGGGGGGGTGGTTAGGAAAATATGTTGTACCAACAAATGTAATAATCTTCAACAATAAATCGTTATCGCGAATAATGTTAACTCCTTATTAACTTGACAGTCACTGGAAGAGAAATGGGTTTTTTAATGGTACATTAGCCTATCCACCTCCAATAAAACCGTAGAGTAGTAAGTAAGTAAGTAATATCCTATTTGCGATATTGTTCCCTCGTGCATCTAGTCAAAGTTGACAAGTTTATTTCACTGCCCTGTTCCAGACATCAACTTGCCCTTAATCTAACCTATCTGGTCGAGGAGGGAACAAAATATTTTTAAAATGTTCGCCTAGAAATGGGTTTTTAGATGAAGAAAAAAACGAGTCACGCCATATTTTGAAGTTGGTTTGTATGGTGTGATGAGTTTGTTGTCAGTGTGTATGAATTCCGACCCATATCCGATTGTTGGAATGTTAATGTGAGCTAGCCGGAAGCCCTCTCATGAGAGAGGACTTGTAAGTGGTTTGGGATATATTTCTAGATTGATGGATTATTTCATCAATGGGTACATTGTGTCGGTTGGTCATATTTCAAACGGGGCACTCTGCACATTTTTGTTATATTTTTATTTTATTTTAAGGAAGACATTTTTGTTGTCACTACACACTTGAAGGAGCTTTAGGGGAATCTTGAATTTAAGTCTTGAACAACTTGAAATGTATTCTTTGAATTAGGTGATAGTGGAAAAACGTGTCACCCACAAAAATGATTGAAACTACTAGGCTGGGGAACTGTCGAGGGATAGTTAAAAAACATTTCAAGATTGAAACTCTTTGGTTGGGGGAACTGAAACGGGAAAGGAAAAACCTTGCACCAAAGAAAGTTTGAAATTCCTAGGGTGGGGGAACTGAAAAATAAACCCTAAAACCGTGTTGTCCAACAAAGTTTGGAATTCCTATAAGGGTGTGGGTGGAACTGAAAAGGGGAAACTAAATAAATGTGTCACCCAAAAGAGTTTGAAATTCCTTGGGAGGGGGGAACCGAAAAGGAAAAACTAAAAACCTTGTCACCCCAATAAGTTTGGCATTCCTAGCCTAGAGTGGGGAAAATGAAAAGGGAAAGCTATTAAAAAAATATGTCACCCAAGAAAAACCTTGGGAGGGGGAATTGAAAAGGGAAAGTAGAAACTGTGTCACCCAAAAATGTTTGAAATTCCTTTGGAATCCTAAAACTAAAACTGGGTCATCGTTTAAGAAAGGAACAGTACCTTTACTCATCGAAAGGAAATTTTGTCAACTTAAGACATCCGTCTTTTTGGGGGGTGAGAACACTAGATGTTAAATATCATTTGTTGTCTTGTTGGGGTTTACCGTTGTTCAGATTGTGTGCAGGGCCTTGTCAGGATTAATTTAAGCCGAGAGCGAGTGATCATTCATCGTCGGTTTTCTTCCTTGATGAGAGATTTGGTCGGTTTATCCCTCGCGGGCAGGATCAACCCTGGGCTTTTGTCTCGTTCGAGAAGAAGAAAAAAAAGAAACTTTGAAAACAAAAGAACCCAATCTCATCCACCAGTAGCCTTGCGTCTGAGGCTAGTGTTGTTAGATCCTGGTACTCACCGATAACAAAAAAGTGTATTGTGACAGGAACTTTTGTGAGTGAACAACGATGACGTAGTCAGGTGTAAAAAGAGATTTGAGTTTGGCGGATATTTTATTCGGTGTCGGGTGTCATTATGGCCTGAATGGACGCTCAGAAGGTCGTAGCGGCTGAGACAAAGATGGAAGTTTGATTTCGGTAGCGGAGAGCATGACAGGATTATCTGATGACTATGTAGGACAGTCATGTAGGTTTTCTTCCCGTTAGTGTGGGGGTGGGAAGATACTTTGAAATCATTTCAAAGCGTAGCAAAGTGGCGATTGGTTACAGAAATAAATATACATCTACTGTCCCGAAGAGTAAATCTTGCATCTGGGGGGGGGGGGGGGCAGAAGCTCATCCTCAGTGTCTAAGAGGAATTTTATTTTTTCGTTCCCGAAACAAACTTCAACAAAGTCATTCTCGCTTCCCTAAAAACCACCATAACATTACATAATATTTATAAGGTGCTATTCCATAAAGATCATAGCGCACATTAAAGCTATTAACATGGAAAAATGTGAGTCTGTAGAACTTTACGATGTAGATTAAGTAACAGACTCCCTAATGACAGTAGGTTTGCTCGGGAACATTCAAGCGAGTGACACATCAAGTATGGACCGAAGAAGTCAAGGAGGGTGTAATGTGACAGTAGTGGAAATATATCCAGTAGTTTTGTTCAAGCATTTGAAAAGAAAATATTTTCTTAAACAGCAGCTTACTGTTTTTGTCTTTTTTCAAACTGACTACTCTCAGAGGGACCACCTCGCACTGGAGGACAGAGTTTATTGTTTCAAGTTGAAGTAGGGTAATTAGATAGGCCTACAAGGTGTTACTGTTGACCCCCAGAAAGAAACATGAAGTTTGTTCTGTTGGGAGAGAGCTCTGATGTAAGGAAAACTTGCGCCACAGGAAATCATAAATTGTCTTCTAAGACACTTGCTAATATACACAAGCAGAGACATATCACAGGTGTGACTAGACCTTCTGACACCAAACTCCACATATTACTCTGTGATTTGTTCCCACCTTGGGGTTGACCTCCATGTGACCTTTGGTGACCCCTGACCTCAGAATGGTAGGGGGATGATCCGCAGGCAAGGCTGTTGCACTACCTTAGCCTGAATAGTACAGTTCTGTCAGAAGACATAACACCTAAGGTAAAGGCAATGGCTTTGCAATGAGTTTATTACTGGGTGAGACCATGTGAGACATCCCTGGTGAAGATTTGTTATCGCTCATAATGGCGACTAGAACTCTGGCTTTTTGTCAGGCAGATTTGTCAAAAATGTTATAGTCTGCTGTCCATCATTGTTAATTCCCTGATGACGATAATGGTTACACCAAAAAGAGATTTCATTGTATGTTACTCTTTTTAGTTTAAATGACACGTTTGTTTGGGGTTTTGGGTTTGTTTTTCATGCAAGATTGCCCCAAAACAAGGCTAAAAGCCACTCTTGGTAGGGGGTTACCAGATGAAACATATTAAAGATGAAAATATTTCAGGGGAGCTGAAGGTAGGAATTAACATTCCTCCTGAAACCTAGAACAAAGAAAAGCAATTTGTTACAAAAAATAGGTTCAAATGAGTCTTTAATAGTGCCTTGTGTACCATGTCCTTATGAAGAGGTAGCATGTAGAGGGCGCCCTCACAATATTACCACCACATTTCAAAAATAATTTTCCTCTTGTACATTTATAAGTATGGTACCCCCACCTAAAAAAATCCTCTAAACAGGCATTATATTCTTCCTAACTTTTATCTGGGTTTTTGCCATCGGAAAAATGCTAAAAAATTGTGACTAAATAGCTTGGAAAGTCTATATAATTTAACTTTAAACCATATGAGCAAGTGGGTCAGCCCTTGTGCTGAAAAAAGTTCCTACTTTCTTTTTTTGAATGACCGAATATCATGCATGTCTAACTAAAGAATTCCTGAGATTCCCAAAATACAATGCAAACACAATAGGGGGAGAGGGGTACACGGTGCCGTGGATCGAGCACTGAATGTTTGTTCATCCCTGACACTCATCTGCGAACAGTGGGTGTCCACGTCTATGTCCGTGTCCTACGTGCAGTTGGATAGAGAGAGGTGGGGGGGGGGGGCGAGGTCGTACTACATACCCAAACAATTCATTGTCTTGGGATTCAGTCACAGATTTTTGTCCGTCTGTGATTCAATCTAAAAGGATTTGGGTGTTGTACTAGTAGGCCTGGATTACTGGGCAATGGGTACTCCAAATTCCACAACTTTCACGGACAGAGGAAGTGCGGATCATGTTGTATACAAATTGTTCTGTGGCATTTCTTTTTTCTTGTCTAGTTTTTTTCTTGTGCGTTTTTTTTTTTTTATCTCAATGGAAAGGTGAATGTATGAGGATATGCCAGTCATTTATTGCACACACGTGCACATTCTTTTCTTTGATGCTGTGATGGAATGTTTGGACAGTTTGACCAGTGTGGGGTAAGGTAACCCTGTGGGGCTGGATATGGTCGGTCTTTTGAAGGCGGATTGAGGGCGGATGCTAGTGGTATGTATTGCTATACAATTTACATAATATTCTTAAGACTAGCTTGAACTAAAAAGGCAACAAGTGGCATGTCGTGGCCGAGCGGTCAAGCACACCGGGCGAAAGTTTCTGCTGTTTCTGGTCAGCAGAGGGTTCAAGTCCTGGTCGTGATGCTTGTGTCCTTAAGCAAGACACTTGACCATTATTTTTCTGTTCTTCGGGTGGGACGTAAAGCCGTTGTTCCTGCACGTTGTGTAATGCATGTGAAGGAACCCAGCCTACACTTCATATTGTTAAGAGAAGGGGGTTTGACCCTGTGTTTCTGGTACCTTGTACATGTACATCCCTTAAAAGGTGTTCCACGTTCATTATAATCTCATCATTCATAAAAACCTGCTTTTAAAATAGTGTCTTACTCAGTTCAAGCGGCTTGATGAACACCTTAATTATTGGTTGATACCTGCGCTGCAAAAGACTACGTTATTAGTGTTACTGTATTTGCTGAAATTTATTTCAAATGTCAACCTTTAAAAAAATTCTACACCTCTTGGCAAAAATGACCATTTATTTCAGGGCCACAACTCCCAGGTCACAATTGGGCAACATTTTTAAGCTGTATTCCTCTGTTTTCTCCTTGTGTAGTAGTTCAGGACCATTAGGCTGACTTTGTGATTGTCCTGGTTTGTTGCCTGAAAGCAAACTCCTCATACTTTACATCTCAGTAAACATGGTGATATCACCACCCAATCTTGGATAACATCAACAGCGTAATTATCCATTTATCCTTGAACGGGATCCATTATTGATACAGTAAAGTTGTCTACATTTTCAGTCTTACAATTACAAACGCTCTTGTCACACTACTCTATTTTCCTTGGGTTGCCCCCAGGGAATAGCAGCAGGCAGTTTTCAAACTGATTGCTTTACCCCTGATCTACCCTGACAAATTGGCATACCTCACAGGGAATAGCCACCCCTGCTCTGGTGTAGGAGTAAAGCCCGGTTCATACTTCCTGCGAATGCGAATGCGAATGCGATGCAAATTTGACGTGAATTTAACGTCACAACTCCCCTTTCGCTGCGATATTCGCAAGAGAGTTGTGCACAACTCAAGCCACTGCGAATTTCGTTGCGAATTTGTGACGTCAACACTTGTATCGCATTCGCATTCGCAGGAAGTATGAATCGGGCTTAAGCGGTAAAAACCTGGGGTATTCCTGAAACGTGTAATCAGAACCCCCTGTAATAGGGACACGGTGTGAACGTGCGACAGGGTTACCATGCTATGGGGTAAAAAATGTCCTAGAGCCTCCCCTAAGGGCTGTGATCCATGGGGATAAGAGATACAGTGTGAAGAGGGGTAAAGAGCATGGGGGGTGGGAGGGAGTGGAGACCATGTAGGCTTTAACTTCAAAAGTTGTGACAAATGTTTATACTTAAATAATGTATATTATGTGTTATTTGGCCTTTGAGAAAGATCGACTCTGCTAGTACAGTGCTAGGGTCAAAACGCCAGGCCATTAATTTTTGGTTGGTAAGTTGTTTGCAACAGCTAATTCTATTTTCTCATGTATAAATTTGAAAGAACAAAATTTCTGCTTGAGTGGGGATCGAAGGGGGTGGAGAAAAGGAGTACTCTCTAGATTTCAATTGGCAACAGCAAATAGACAATATTCTCTGTTTTTTTTTTAACCTTCACTAAATCTCTGAACCGCCCTGGATACCTGTCTCGAACCCTGTCCTAAATTCTTCGTGTTGTCTTGTGTTTAATAAACAAACACAAGGAATAAACAAATACCAGGTTGATGTTTACTGAATCGAGTAACAATGTGGCATTCTTCTTCAAACTGGTTTATGTTTACTGTCTGCCTGTATAAATGGAGAGGTCTGGAAAGACGTGATTGTCACATCTTTAGCCGTAGGGAAATGTACATTGAATTGATCCCATCACTGTCTTTATGTTTGTCTGTCTGTCTTTCTGTCTGGAGACAAGCTTTGAGAGGCTGGGACTTGACCCTCCCATGCCCCACCTTGAGGATTTTTTGGAATGTCTCTTGTGATTTAAAGGCACTGGACGCCTTTGGTAATAAAGTGTCAAAGACCATGCAGGGCCACATTTCATGCAGCTGCTTAAATAAAGCACAAAATATTGCTGAACAAATTTCTGCTTACTAGATATGAGAAGGAAACCAGCCACAGATTGTACATTTTTATATGGAAGTTTGGCTGGTTACTGTTTCCTGGTAATCACAATTTTGCTTTTTGTGCTTAAGCTGCTCTATGAAATTGGGCCCTGTATTCTCACTTGGTGTATCCCATGATATGCATAAAATCACAAACCTGTTGAAATTTGGACTCAATTGGTACTCAGAATTGCAAGAGCATAATGAAGGAAAAACGCACTTGTTGCACAAATTATTGTGTGCTTTCAGATGTTTAAACAAAATGCTTCAGGCCTGAAGTCTTTTATTATTGTAGTGAGAAATTACTTCAGAGGGAGCCGTTTCTCACAATGTTTTATACTTACAACAGCTCTTCATTGTTTCATACCAGGTTAAGTTTTTTATGCCAACAGTTATTTTGAGTAATTACCAATAGTGTCCACTGCCTTTTAACAAGATTTGGAATGACCGATGCACTTGACAGCGCCTTGTGGTACTTCAAAAAGTTGAAAAGCTGCAAGGGGTTCTTCTCACAACCCTGGGCGAGAACAAAAATCTGACATACTTTGTAACACGGATAAAGTCTTTAATAAGTAGTACTGGTTCCGTCTTGTTTTAGTACCCCCTCAACAGAACTTAACATCTTCTTGAGTGGCCGAGTCATTTCTTGAGAATGAAGAGACAGGGTCCATTGTACCTAGAGCACCCATGGAGGTTGTGTTTATACTTGAAATAGCTCCATAGTGAAGAGGTTATGTTTCTAAGTTCCAAAAGGGTTTGTTTCCAAGAAAACAGGCTGTAACCGTCACAGAATATGAAAGTCCTTGCCGTTTGTTTTGGGGTTACTGTTGGGAAATCGACATCGGCCCCTTGTCCAAACTTCGTACTGTGAGCAATTGGCAATTGCATTATTTAGTTTTTGGTGGCGTCATCCCAGACTAGGTGCTTGCGAGGTTCATTAGGGTTAGTGTACTCAAGATTTCATGCCCTGGGGCCTCTTGTTTTACTGTTTTACGTGCTAAGCAGGGCCCATACAATTTCATAAAGCTGCTTATGCACAACAAGCAGCTTCTCACAACAAAAAGATGCTTACCAAAATATGGTTACCTGCCAAAATGCAATTTCTCGTGAACAATCTGTGACTGCTATCCTGATAATGTTTGCTTGTCAGAAACTTTATGATAATTTTTTTTTTCGGCATCTTAAAATGATTTTTTGGGTTAACAATTACAAAACATGTGTTCTTTACTTGTAACAATTATTGTTTTTTCTTGTCTGACATTAAATCTAATGAATGTTCTCACTTCTGATTATCTTTTCTGCAGAGGTTTAAAATTCTTGCAAACAGGAGGAGGTCGGCACCATCAACAGCCCTCAGAACTGCATTCACTGGTAGCAAGAAATTGTAAGTAGCTCTCCCTAAAAATTGAAAAATAAATTCTACCCTAACAAACCTTCGCCTTCCTTTTTCCCTTTGACTAAATCATTCGCACTTTCACATTCTCTCTTTACCCTACCACACTAATTCAGACTTTTTAATGTCTGGCTGATAAACAAAAAATGATGTGTTTTGAGAAAGGTAGGGTTTTATCTGAATTCAGACTTTTTAATGTCTGGCTGATAAACAAAAAAATGATGTGTTTTTCTCAAAATAAAATGAGTCCTGCTCTTTGATCTACATCTCTGGCACTGATGATACTGTTCCACACAAGCTTTTTGGAAGCTTTAGCTCCAAAGGTTATCAAAAAGTGGAAATGCCATCATTTCAATTTACCTCCTTAGATCTGGATCCCAGTTTTAGACTTTTTGTCTACAACTTCATCTGCAAACTAAACTCTAAAGCCTTCATTTCCCCTTTTTTTCCCCATCATTCACATTATTCACTTCTAAGCCTGTCTTACAATCGCTCCTTTCCGTATGAACTTCTAAACTTTTATTCCTTGGCTGGTCGCCAATGAAAGAAAATCCACCCGTACTTTTGCTGACGTCGGGTCGCTCACTACAGGCATGCCAAGAATTGAAACAGAATCGGACAAATTGGAGAAGATTGGAGAGAGAAAGGCCAGAGAATATAAAAGCAACAAAACGCAACTCCCAAATAAACCTGTACCTATGATTGTACATTTCCTTGACTGTTTTTTTTTCTTCCTCGAGGGGAAAATGTTTCTTAACTCAAACAAACTTTACTCTGCCTTATACAATTGTAAACATAAAGCTAAATTTTCTTGACAATTGAACGCTGGAAGTCAAAGTGGCTTTAGTCGCTGAGAGGTCGGTCAGTTCCCCTGGCGTACCAGCGGGGTACCAATCAACGGTGTGTCACTATGGATTACCGTTGTACACTGTTCTTTCGTTCTCAACGAAGCCGTTTATAAAATACAGGCTCCTCTCTTTGGGATTGACTAGAATTCCCCCTTCTCTCCTCCTGCTGAAACTTTGCCAACTATTTCTGTGGGAAACTTTCCTCTTTTTGTCACTCTTCCTCTCCCTCTGTTTTTTGTTGTTGTAATTGATACTTTTTATTTGATGCACCATTACGGAAAAGTTTCTTTTTCATTTCTATACCAGTGGTTGGAAAAAAGCTGTTACAAACTACTGATTAACCTGAAAGACCGCTTGTTTATAAATGAAAAAATAGTAAAGGCCCTATCCTTATTTTGTAGTAACTTAAAACATGTACATGTTTAAGAACAAATTTCTGGGCACAGTCCTATAGTCTGTTTTGGGGTGTTGTTTATTTTGGTTTTTGTTTTTTAATTTTTTTTAAGGAATTGACACACTATCTTCTTTACTCTCTGATTTTATCCTTTTTGGAGGGGCAATAATCAAACACTAGTGTAAGATAACTGGTAGATGATTGGTTGACCCCCCCCCCCCCCCCCCTCATGAAGTTTCTGGCCAAAACTTTCATATTTTGGTTTAAAAAAAATAAAAATAAAAACATGTGTCAATGCTATTTTGTGTTATAGAGGCTAAAAGCATTTTTGCAGAAAAACTACTTCAAACTTCCCATTCTGTTTTTCTTTTATTACAAAATGTTTTGTTAATGACCATTAATGTCCATTAAACCGATTTCATTTGTTGAAACGTCTGGGCGCAAATGGTCGTTAACTGTCTAAATTGATAAACAATCCACTTCCCCAGTATGCAGTCCTTTTCTATGTTGTTGAACTTTGACACCATATCTACATCTATCACAAATCAAACCGTGTGTGTTTTCCTTTTGATAAGTTCATCGGAATTGTTGCTTTAATCGATCAGCTTTTGATATTTTTGCAAGTTTTTTTTGTCCTGAGAGGGAAGCACAGCCTAGTTGAAATACCTGAGTCCCCCCCCCCCCCCCGGATTCTTTTTGTATTGAGGTATGAATGTTTGAACAGTTTGTCCTCATGGCTAAAGTTAAATACATATTATTTTTTCTTGCTGTGTCATTTGGCTTCATACACTTCACCACAAGAGGGCGCTAGTCCAAATTTGGGTGGTTGTTAAATGATAGTTTGTTTCTTTAAATGATAGTTTGTTTGTTAATGAGGGGTTTTTCAGTTCGAAGGTAAAGTTTGTGCAGGAACCTTTCACAAACGGTATTCATTGCTTGGTACTTTGGTTGGTAACTGGTTTCAGCTAAGCAAGATTGTTAGGACTAGCCTTAAGTTTTTAATAACTGCTAAAGAGTCTTAGGACTGGTCCTAAGATAGGACTCTCTTTGTGAAATTGACCCCTGTATTCATATTGAGTATTAGGCCAAGTTGCACGTAGCAAGCGCCAGTCAAAACCAAATACTTAAGACACATGCCTCAGTTATCATCCATGCCACTTTGTTTCAAGTAGACATGTCTCACACTGCAGAAGTATTTTTTGAATGACACAAATTTGTGGGAAATGTGTCAAAATAAAGTATAATACAACTTTCAA
This sequence comes from Asterias amurensis, assembly GCF_032118995.1. Taxonomy (NCBI): domain Eukaryota; kingdom Metazoa; phylum Echinodermata; class Asteroidea; order Forcipulatida; family Asteriidae; genus Asterias; species Asterias amurensis. Next base: position 15,097,032 of record NC_092661.1, read on the forward strand.
TACAGCCAGAGGGGTGGGAATGCTAGTTGAGTGTCACTAGGAATTACTAAAAATTTGAAGTTTCTGTAGTTTTTTCTTTTTTTCTTTCTTTCTGTTTTTAGTTTTTTTGTTTTTTTTCTGTTCTGTTCTTTTTTCCTTTTCATTGAGGGATGAGCTCCTGGTGGTTTTCTCTGTGGGGAACGAAGGAATTTTACCCATATTAGAGGGGAACTTGATTTAGTTTCAGTGTAACTTGAAGGGCAACGATTTTGGACAATCCTTTTGTGGTCAATGACACAAGCCAAATAGACCTTTCAATGGCAATGTCACACAGCCCAGTTTGTTTGCCAAACGAGGGTGGGAAACTGTGGTAAGCCGTAAATGCAAAACAAAAACGGGAAGCGGTACGCTACAGTTTGTAACAATTTCACACAGATATTCAAATATAGTGATGAATTTGTTGAAAACTATGAATGGGATAAATATGGTTTTCAATTTTGTTCTCATATTCAAGATTTGAGATTTATTTTTTATTTTTTTCATTTTTAGGCCCCTTAGAAATATAGACTTTCAATGACTCTCTATGACAGTATGAGGCAATTCAAGATTATATAAAATGCAAAAAGATGCATAGCAGTTTTACTGTGGAGGCCTTTAAGATTGCCACGTTCTTCTAGCCATAACAAAAAGTGCCCCACCCTGGAAAAATTTAAGTTGAAACTTAAAAACTCTCCCGTTTAGTCACCCAAGGCGTGTGGAGACTACATTGTACTATGCAACTTTTAAGAACCATTTAGTATTTATTAGTTACATAATTACTCATTTATTTGTCGGTACATTTCGAATAGATGTGAGCTGGGTTTTAATACGGGAGATTAAACTGTCAATAGGAATTATATTCAAGTCTTATTTTTCTTTCTGTAACCTGCAGTGTCATCAAAATACACACATATCCCCCCCCCCCCCCTCTCTCGAAGGGTTAAAAGGCATTAATTCATTCTCCATTGTGTGAACAAATTTCGCCCCTAAAACTATTGGCTATTGACTGCCTCGTGTTAGGTGACACAGATAAAATAACCCATCATATCGTGGTGATGAGCCATCCCTCTGTTTCCCGCTGAGGCTCGATCACCCAGTGACGGGGAGAAATGTTTGAGGCCCCTCTTAAATATAGACTCTGAGCCCAGTTTTGTTCCGGCCACTCAATAATACGGGTCAGCACTCGAGAAGAGCCCAAGCAACACAGAGGTGTGTAAACATGGCTGTTTTTGTCTGGGTCCTCCTCTGTCAACTTTGCCTTCGGTTTAGACAGCGGGTTAGTGTAAATATAACGGGCTGCAGTGCTTGTTTTCCAAGCTCGTTTGGGAAGTTTTAATCATTTTATGATAGGCTTGAGAGAAAAAAGGTCGTGTTGGGAGTGTGAGGTTATAGATCGTAAACTGGGTGTTCTTGTCTTAACGAGGGGGTTATGTACGACTGAATGCGAGGAGGGTTATTTTGTGCCGTCGTGTGTAGATTCCCTGCTGGAAGATTTTGCTTGGAATTATATTGATTTGTGTGGAGAACAAAACATCCACACTGTCTGGATGATGTCAACGGAGAATACTTACCCTTGAAGATGGTTTCACAATGTTGATCAGTCAGCAAATCGTCCAGTGCTGGATTTATCCAAATACAGTTTGTTTTGTATGGACTCCTCGTGAAAGCCAGATTTCGAACCCATGTGTCCCCCGGACAGCTCGACGACGTCCGTAAATAGATGTTTCATTCTTTGAGGAAGGAGGATTATACTTGAGAAACTTTCGGCAAACATGTCTAAGCTAACAGCGTCGGATATTTGTGACTCCAAGTAAGTCTGTCAGTGTCAGTCTCAGATGTCAGAAACCCCAGACAGGTTTCGGATTTCAGAATGATTCTGAAGTCGACTGTTACATTTAATTATTCATTTACTAGTTACGGTATGCAGTAGATTCCCAGAAATGAGAACTAAATGGCTACACATGTTAGCTAGTTTTAAACCATAAAAACAGAGAAATAACAGGGATTAAAGACAAAGCAATTATCTGACTTTTTTCCCCCTAAAATTTTTCTTTTCCTAAAAAATTTTGAGAGAGATAACAACAATCTGCCATTGTTTTCCTGATTATGATTTGATCAGGGGTGGATTTCACAAAGTGTTAAGACTAGCCATCGTCCTAACTTATGACTAGCTTTAAGTTTTGAATATCTCCTAGGACTAGTCCCAAGTTAGGACTAGTGAAATCGACCCCTGGTCTCATTGATTTGAAATGTTCTGTTTATATACAACCAGTCCTTTTCAGACCTTTTGCGCGGTGCTACTCCAAAACTCTTTATATGTTATTTCCCACTGTGTGTTTAAATTGTACCACCCAATAATGGAAATGTGGTCCTCTCTTGTTTATGTTTCCTGTCTATTGCTATTCTATTCATAAAACTGCATCATCGTTATCAAGCCAGGTCCCATCCACTAAACCTCCGCTAGAGCCCCCCGTTGTGCTACTCCGAATCTTTCTATATCTTATTTCCCACTGTGTGTATAAAGTGTACCATCCAATGTTGAAATGTGGTCCTCTTTGTTTCTCCCGATGTTTCCTGGCTATTGCTGTTCTTTTCATAAAACTGCATCATCATTATCAAGCCATCCACTGTCAGATGTAAGCCTCCGTATTTGCGCTATTTCCTGTATCATATTGAACTTTATTGTGGGAACAACTCCCGCACAACACGGTATGGCCTAACAGAAAGTCATAAGCCCTTATGGTTGACTGTGTTTGACAAAATTGCACACCCCTCTTCCCCCCCCCCTCAAACGCACTTGTATCACTTGACGGCTGCATGCTGCTTGCGTTTCCTAAACTGAACTGAAAACTAGGAGACTGACTTCCATTTGAGAGATCATGTAAAGAAGGAAATCCTTGAGTATCATTGTTTAAAGGGAAGGTACACATTTGGTAATTACTCAAAACAAATATTAACTTAAAAACTGACTTCCTATCTGAAAAAAATTGTGCACTGTAACTGGCCCAAATATTGAATCTCAGTCAATGCGATTTCCGTCCGTTCCCATAATAGCTTTGTAGTTGCAGGGATGTGATTCTCCGTTTTTCACTGGAATTCTTGGTTTTTCCCCCTCAAAAAAGATTAAATTCATGAAAACAATTAAGCTAAAACCATATAATAATGCCCCAGATTGCAGAGTAGGTCTTTTAAAACGAAATATAAATGTTATATTGGGCTTCATGCTCGCAAGCTCGCATGCTTTTCGCGTTCAGCCTCAACAGCCTATCACATCCCTGTAGTTGAGATGAGATGTCTAACTGTTTATAACCTAATGTACCCTTTTTTTTCTCAGGGGCGGTGGGACACCCTCCTCCAGCGATCTACAGTCGTTAGCGGAGAACAATGCCCAGAATAATAACAACCGTGTCTATGTGATGGAAGGTCCTATTCAGATGACCGGTGGTGTCCAGGTACAGAGTAGATACGTCTTCCTCTTCAATGATGTCGTCATCATCGCCAAACCAAAGTAAGAGTCACTTAGAATTATTTGTAGATTCTCAGTGGAAATTGTCTGTTCATCATCAATATTTAATTTCGAAGCTGCTAGGTACTGTCCAAGATTTCCAGGGCTCTGCCCAGGTTTTCTTTGGTGGTGGAAAAATGTTTCCCTGGAAACCATTGCCAGATGGATCAGTTACATGGTAGCTCATATAAATAGACTCAAACCAAAGAAGTGCTCAAAATTAATGGCTTTGGATACCATTTTTACTGGTAAATACCCAATTTTACATTTTGTTGAAAACCTTTGAAAGGAAATTTCAAGCGTAATTTTAAAATGGTGTTTTAAATTTGGCCAGCAGATCACTGTTTAGGGAGAACACTGTTTGGGGAAAGCACTGACAGTTAAACCAAATTTTGTTGGTTATTACATCAATTAGATCAGTTAATGTTGCTTCACGTGTTGTCATCTTCACAGCAAATCATGCACAACGTTCCGTCTGAAGCAACGAATCAGAGTCAGCGAGCTATGGCTGGCCTCGTGCATCGACGATGTCATCGAGATCAACAAACAACCCGATAGGTCCTTTGTGATTGGCTGGCCAACGACCAATTGCGTCTGGACGTTCACTTCGGCAGAGGAGAAAGAAATCTGGTGGCAGAGTTTGAAAAAGTAAGAAAGTTTTAAATGAGAACTATCATTGGATTTCATTGAAAGTTTGTATAGTATTTATGGTGTTATGGACGAGTGGTTTAGAGCATCAAATTCCTGTTCTGGTGGTTTAGTCATCAGGGTTTTGGGTTCGAATCCTGGTCAAGACACTTGTGTGCTTGAGCAAGGTCCTTATTATTGCTTCTCTTTTGCCCAGGGGGCTGTTTACTCCACAGGGAGCTGAGAAATATTAAAGGAATGTTATTGGCCCAATGACTAGGGCACTAAGAGGGAAAAAGAAACGAAACAACAATTACTGGATTTCTTCCATTCATAATATTTATTTAAAAAAAATTCAACTGTTGCTTTTTTATTCTATCATTATTTAGGCAAATTATTTTGCTAAAAGGGCATCTTTCATGCCCTACTGTCCAATTTCCAATTTCCTACTTTTTTAAACTATTTTTTTTGCTGGGTGCCATCTTATAACCAATAAACCATTCACCCCCTCACTGTATAAAGCAAGCAACGAGTTCAAAACTCCATTAGACAATGATTAATTTTGAACTTGGCCAAAGTTTACCTTCACACATAAAATAATAACTGGCCATTTATTAACACCACTCCTTTATCAAGCAGTATCGGGGCATCGCCCTCCGTCCCCGTCTCTCTGTGTTCCCTCTTGACCTTTGCTCAGTTTTTATTTCCTCGCTCCAACAACGACCAGCATTGTTAAAACACAGAGGGTTATTAAATACCCACTATTTACCCCGATGATTGATAGTTCCTAGAGAGAGGTGTTTGATCATAAGTATCCGGGGCGCTTAGCCGAGGCATTTTGATAACCATGTACCACTTGTCATAAAAGGGATAATAAATAGTTCTTGTGAAATGTCAATTACAAGTGTAAGTGGGGCTTGAGCGCTTGGTAAATTAGCCTGTTGCGTTTCGATTTGCTGGGTTCTTGACTGATGAACGAGGGCTTGTAAAATTGGTGTGCGAAGAATTTGTTTTTATTATCACTGGGTATTTGACAAGGAATCCACAATGTTTTACATTATTCGCTGCATGGGTATAATACATGTTTGAGTTTTTTTTTACCTTTCACACGAGAGCAATTAAGCAAGGATCCCTTGCTAAATTGTAGCATGGTTTTAAAATTTAACAAAACATGCCTTGAGAAGGACACAAAATGTTTTACTATCCAAGGCCTCTTGTATTTGTTTGTCAAACATTGCCTCATTTTACAACCACGCTAAAACGAAGTAAGGGACCCCCGTTAAAATTTATGTTAAAAGCAAGTGCCTGAGTAAGAAAGTGAACTGTGGGCTGGCTACCTTACGCAACTCCAACTCCAACCCCGTAGCAATCCTAAATAGAATGCCCATCACTGACCTGATGAACCAAAACACAGCAGTGGGGGGGTTGTAGTAGGGGTATTCTAAGGGAATGGAATGTTGCGTCTTCTGGATCACAATTGGCACACTGTACAATGATCCACTCCTAACAGTCCTTGGACCATCAATCCCTTCGCACCCAAGGACAATGTTTTACAGCATCATTATTTGTAATAAACTATCACCTCGCTACAACAGCCTGATTTATGCCCTATTGTGGGTTCGCCCTGGTGGAGCTTTAAAGGGGGAAATCTCCTAAATCTTTGGCATGTCTGTTTTTGGATAGGACCTTGTTTGGAGGGTTTTAAACAATTGACAGCCGCCAGGAAGGGGTACGCGGTCTGCAAATTGTTCACATTTTTTCAAGAGATTTTGTTTAAAATATACCGGTGCCCATTGTAGTTAATCTTGGAAGGTATATATAAGGTGTTCAGAAGCATTTTTTTTATTATGCATTCCAAACTTCAAGTGGGGTAATATTGGGACACTTTGATCATCGGCCGTTCTTTTCAGAGCAAACTCTACATCAGAACCGACAGTACTCAAAAGAGATTCACAAGTGATGCTACTGCAAACCTCACCTGATTAAAAGAACACTAGATTTGCTTGGGTTTACTTTTTCTCAACACTTCAAACTACGTTCTCCATTCCTCAGGAATATCACTGCCCAGCGAGAGCACGAAGAACCACGGACAGTAAACATCAAAGTCCTAAACAGCGAACCTCAAAGCACAGGCTCCGTGCACAGCAAGACACTCCAGGTTAGCAGTACGGATACGGCAGACGACATGCTACGGACGTGTCTACAGCAGTTCCATCTTGACAGCGCCGTGCCGGAGGAGTACGGGCTGTGGGTGCAGTCTGGCAAGGATTCGGGCCAGTACCCGCTAATTGGTGGGTGAAGTCTTTTTGTTTGTTAAGTAGACGAGGCAGCATTTTCTTTCTTAAAAGTTTCTTTCTATGCAGTTGATATGGCTAAATAATTAAGAAGTTTTTAAGAAGTTACGAAACAAAATGTTTCTTTTTTCCTGCTTAAGCAGCTAAACCAAACCTGGGCTGAGATGTTGCTAAACCATTTTTTATTTTTTTATTTTATGAAAGGCATTTTTCTACAGGTTTAGCATTTTGTTTTGTACCTGCTTCAAAAACTGTTTGATTATTTAGCTATCATTGTGTTTTGTCACTGTGGCTTTCTACTTCTTCTTGGTTTTGAGTGCAGCCTTCAAATGCCGGACACACTGGTGTGAACCCCTTCTCTTTAGCAATGATTTAGTGTGTACTGGGGTCTTTTGCGTGCATTGATATTTTTTATATACACAGATTTATTTATGTCTTCTTTTCCATGTTTTGTTTAGGTCATGAGATCCCGTACGCAATCAAGATGAGCCATCTTAACGAGGCGTTGTCAAAGAACAATAACTACGGAGACCTTCTACCCGGCGAGGATGATGGGATGGCGTCAGCCGCCATTGATGAGAGCGCCCTCAAGCAGTTTAAATGTCAGTTCTTCCTGAGGAGGAAAGGCAACAGCCAATTAGGGATCAGCGTAGGTAAGGAGAAGAATTTGAAAAGTGGTTTTTAATAACAGTTTTTTTTCTCTAGGATGTCAAAGCCTTTACCGCACTGGACGCAATTTGTCAAAGACCAGTATTCTTACTTGGTGTATCCAAACATATGCATAAAACAAGATGTCAAGTTTTCCATTCATTTATGTCATCCCCTTAATTGAAACTTTACAACATTTCTGTGACTTTTTATTATTGACACAATGTGCCACTCTTTAACACTGTTGGTCGAGCTTCCTGTGCTTTTTAATTTATTTTTGATGTGATAGTTGTCTTATATTACTTGTGTCTTTACCATTGTAAATTGTTTGCTATATTGTTGGTTGAGTAGGCCAAACGATGCTTTTTTACTCTCTTTAATATTGTAAAGCGCTCAGTGACTGGTTTGATGTTGTGTACATTTTATGGACTAGGCGCAATATAAATCAATAAATTATTATTATTATTTTTATTATTAGATACCTTGGCATTTCCATCAAGTAAGCGACTGAAGAAACAGCGCAAGACGCATTTCAAGCTCTCTTTCAAGAAGAGCACCGGCAAGGGAGACACTGCGGACGTACTCTCCCCTCCCCCCTCTCCAAACTCGAAGTAAGTCATTCAAGATGAACTCTCTTGAATTCGAATTTGTAAAGACTGGCATGGCTCGCCCTTAACACTAGCCTGGCGAACATTGTCTTGTAAAAACTGCTCCAGGTTTAAAGTAAACACCAACTCTCCACTTGCCCTGTGGGCTAAGTCAAAATTGTGCAACCTACTTGTTTAAAAATGCTCATATTTCTTCCATTCAGATTTGATTAATGCATTTTTGTAATGTGATAATTTATTTTGGAGTGTTTTGAGTGTAATTTTATTTGCCTATTATTACACTGGTTGTTTAATTAATTAATGCATCAGAAAGAATTTTTTTTGACAATACATGTTTAAAATCAGGGCAACTAAAACTTCTTGGGGGCAAGTTATACCCAGAGTGTATTAGCTCGGTTGGCGACTTAACAAAAAAATTAAGAGCAAGGCCTGTTTGGTAAAGATTTTGGAAAAGGTGGAACTTTTGTGTTTAACAGTTGAATTGTGAATTTGTATTTTACCTTGTTGTGCTATTTGGTGTTGAATGTAATACTTCTGTGTATTATATTTCTTGATTTTCAGTTGGTTTTAGCTGGAGCTGTTTGATATAAATAATGTACACTTTATTTGATGCAGTACACAACTTCGCAAATACTAACTCAGAATGCGCGTTAGCCGTGGTTTGAGGTTCATGCTGGGTAGTTAGCGACCAAACGTTGTCACTAACTAGACCAGCATGCACCTCATCCTGCAGCTATCGCGTTCCCAGTATTTGCAAAGTTAACTCTGGTAATACTAAATCCTATTGAATGAATGAAAGAAAACTAGATTGGGCTTGCTAATCTATTGTTGTGTTTTTATTGTGCTGTGTATAACCTGATTCATTTGGGTCTGGGTGACGTTGTGATATCTTTTCCCGCCTTCCACCTTGTGTGGTCTAGGTTTACACTTTATTACCTGAGCGCAGGCTTTCTTTAATTTCTGGTTTTCCCTCAACCGAATCGGATTGTTTCTTGAATGTTTTGTCTTTGCAGGTTTTCTGTGGTTACAGTCCTTGATATAAATCCTGAATAGAAATAAGCACTAACCCCGTAAAAACTAAGTGAAATTTCATTGAATATTTTAAGTGTATATATTTATGTGTAGTTTTGCAATTTTTATAGCAAATTATAAAAAAAATTGTTCTTGCCGTCAGTTTTTGAGCCTTTGTAGGTTTTTCTTGTCTGGATTGCCTTGAGATTTGTGGTTATTCGCAGGCTTGTAGGCCTAGGCCTATTTATATAATTTGAGCTCTTTTTTATGTATTGTATACGACTGCCTGGAAATAAATTTTATAAATAAAATTAATAAATAGGTAAATTAATAAATGGTGATTAAATTTAATTCTTTCTCCCTCCCTCTCCTAGGTTATTTGGCATTCCGCTCCCGGTCCTCTGCCCCGAGGGCAACCTCCCAAAGACCATCATTGACCTCCTCACCACCCTCTACCACAATGGCCCCTACACCCCGGGAATCTTCCGCAAGTCGGCCAACGCTCGCATCACCCGGGAGCTCAAGGCCAAGCTCTCGGCGGGAGAGCCAGTTGCATTTGACGAGGTTCCGGTACCGGTGTGCGCTGCCCTTCTAAAGGACTTCATGAGGAATATACCCAATAGTATCATGTATAATGTGGTGTATGAGAACTGGGTCAACACCAACAACGTGGAGTTGGATGAGGAGAGAATCAACAGCATAAAATCGTGAGTATTTTTGCATCAAAATTGTCCTTCTTTTTTTTCTTCTTTTTTTTTTCTTCAAAAAAAAACTTTGTTACTTCAGGGGGATCCGTTCTCACAATGTTTTATACTATCAACAGCTCCCCATTACTCATTAATACCAAGTAAGTTTTTATACCAATAATTATTTTGAGTATTTACCAATAGTGTCCACTGCCTTTAAATTGAATTGAATTTAATTGAATTGATTACAAAAATTGTTGATTTGACGAAAGTTCCTCCTCTCCGCTTCATCCCCAGGATTCTGTCGGACATACCGAGCAGCAACCAGACCCTTCTGAGGCATCTCTTCTGCATCATGTACCACATCAACGAACGCTCTGAGGAGAACAACATGAACTCTTACAACCAAGCTGTGTGCTGCTCACCGAGTATGCTGTGGGCACCTAACTCAAGCGACTCCATGGCACAGGCAAGTAGAAGATAATATGATAATAATATGTAAAGGGCCTAATGCAAAAGTCTCCAAGGGCATAAAGAGAACAACAACACATACAATGAGTGAAAGATACAATACAAGTGAGCATATTACAAATAAGCAGCTTCAAAAAAATTAGTTTTTTTTACCTCTTTTTACACTTCTCAGTTTATGACAAAACAGCTTATCTCTGTAGTTGAATTTCTCATTTTTTGAGTTGGGGTGTTTTGTCGTGGAAGTGTCAAAATAGCAATCCCAACTTACAAATACAGAAGCATTTAGGAAAACAAACATAAGTGCACAATCTTAGAATATTTCAGAGTAAAAAGTTTCAGAGTAGAAAGCTATGAACTTCTGAAATGAGTCTGTACTCATGGCTTCTTTTGTTACACTTTATAACCCAGGTCCAGGCTACCGAGAAAGTGCCCCAAATTGTCCAGTTCATGGTGGACAACGTCCAGCAGATCTTCGGGGACGATGTGATCGATGTGTTCGGAGGACCTCCCATGAAGTTTGCAGAGCCCAAACGCCGAGATTCCGGTGACTCGGACAGCTTACAGGGATCGGTGGAAACAGGAGGAATGAAACGTGACGACTCATCCCTGGACAGTATCGATCGAGAGATGTTTTCAAATGAAGGATGGCCGAGCAGTCTCCCGGTCATGTCACAGTCGACACTCAGCCGGGATTCCGGACTCACCTCCAGCGACAACCAGTTGTATCCCGAATCTGACACGACAGACACCACAGATTCCGGCGTGGATGCTAAGGATAAATCTGGTCGGAGCAGCAGTCCAGGCTTCCCAACACCCCCGGGATTGAAGCACACAAGGAGTGCCTCGTCCGTCGAGAAAGGAGACGGCGATTATATTGACTCGAGGTACATGCAATCCAAAATGGCACATGTCAGGAGGGTATCGGAGCCGAACGCTGGCAGGACGGACATCGGGAAACGCTATGTCCTGACCAAATCGCAATCTGCCACGAACTCTATGGATAACAGTCCGGACGGCTCGGATAATGAGGTGGAGCTGAGTGAGGAAACGGTCAAAATGATCCGAGAACTGAATGAGGAGTGTAGCTTTAAGCTCCTCAGTGGTCTTTTACCTGACGAGGAGTCAGGACCAGAAGGAGAGGAATACTTAAAAGTGCTGGACAAGAGACGGCATGACTATCTCATGTCGCAGAAGAACCAACAGTCCGAATCGGCAAAGCCTTCTCCGGGCTTGGTCCCGCCGACTACAGGCAATTCGGTTCATTCTAGTCCCTCATCGCCAACTGATAAGTCCTCGCCCACTCAGAAACCAAAGCAGAGGAGGATCTCCATGCCTGCTAAGTTCTACAACCCCTTAACGGTCTTCCACAAGAAGGCCACCCCAAACAAACGTAACACGCCATCGACGTCGTCCTCGGAGGCTCTCTCCTCCAGCTCCTCTGAGAGAATCTACCCAACCCATGGCGTTGCTGTCCATGAACCCCGCGGCAAACTTATGGACCATCAGAATGAAAGGAACCGTTCCCGATCCGGCGGCAGCGCATCTCCAAGCGTGTCGCATCAGCGTTCACGTCGTCCTCGCATCTCGTCAACGCGGCAGCCGGGGAAACTATCCCCCGGCCCCCACCGTCGAGGTGTCACCTACCCGGAAACTACTTCACCGCCTCGCGAGTTTTTCCCACGTGATGCGACGCACCTCTCATTGCCCCGAAGTGAAAACACAGACACTCCGAGAGGGTTACAAGAGCATAAATCAGTTGGCGTTCCACGGTCGTTAAGCGATGACCAACTCACCAGCCTGTCTGATGACAAGATGAGAGATTCCAGCAATATTAGCAAGACCCCAAGTCCGAGAAACTCTTCTCCGGTCTCTGACAGTCCGCGACAATCCTCCCCGCCTTCTTATCAAGAGACAATGCATCGAAGGGCGCGCCTTCAGCGTCAGACTCGCTCACTGGACCAACCGGGTGTTCCCGTCTTTGAACGCGACGACTCCATACCACGGAGGCGGAAGTCTGGGGCGCTGTCTTGTAGTGTCTCGCGGTCACAGCCAGTCTGTCGCTTACCGAGCTCTCCTTACTCAACATCTCCCCCAAAATCCTCGCCCATTATGGAGAGCGGAGGAATCATCTTCCACATTTCAGACTCGGAATCCAGCGACAATGAAACTGTTGACGTTGAAAGTTTGCGTCTTTTCAGTTCGACACTCAGCAGCAGTATGCAATCAAAGCCATCTTCTATTCAGGTTCGACGGTCGTCGAGTGACAGGTCCAGAAGAGCTGAAGGCCGGACTGAATCCTTCACCAACGCGATGACCAACAATGTTCAGAGGACATTGAGTGATAAGCGAAAATCGTCCACGGATAAGGCGCCGCAAACTCCGCTGTTCTACGGTCAGGAGGCCACCCTGACTTCCCCTCGAATCCTTCCAAGCAGCAACACCCCAAGGATGAACACTGTCCGATCCAAACCTCAGTTCAGTCGCTCGAAGAGCATGGATGAGGACAACCTCCGCTGGAAGGCAGCTAGAATCAACTCGGTTGACTCTGCCATCTCAACCGGCTCGGAGATGTCGCCCAGTAACAACCGCTCATCGACGAACTTTTCTTTTCCGTCCACGACGGAGCAGGGTTTATCGCCGAAGGCCAAGAGCACAATGCAGGATTATTTCCTGAGTGCGGACCCTGTGAATGGCATGGTGACGTGTAAGGAGACGGAGCAAGCCGTCACAAAATCACGGCAGGACTGGCGCTACATTGCGGCGAAAGCCAAACGGCATTCTGTCGGGTTCTTGGATGAGTTGGACAATGTGGAATTCACCGAGGAATCATATGTTTAAAGGAAAACATTTCATTACACAAAAACAAATTTTATCAAACAATTTTAATTCGTCACCTCATTTGAATGAAACTCCATCTAGCATTGATTTATTAAAGTTGTGGTTCATTTATGAAGCAACCCAGTCGGCATGCACGACAGAATTGCTGTAAATACTGTAAATTTCCTGTACAAAAAAATTATTACAAATTGTACCGTTTACAATGTCAACTCATAACCAAAGTACGTAAGACAATGTATTCAAACTTCTTTCCTTTTATTGTATTTTTTATTTGTAAACAAAATATGCATTGGAAATGTTTTTTTGTAAAATCAATATTTTTGTACATAGTGGAGTACTTAAAGTGATTTTTTATTTTTTTTTATTTTTTTTTTAAACAAGTACAAACTTAATTTGTGGTTAACACAAAGTCCCATAGGAAAGTCTGTTTGACTACTGAGTTTGGTGAAAAGCCAAAAGATTTTATACGAAAATCAATCATACCAAATGTTACTGTGTTAAAACCTACCGGCCTGTATGTGAGCGACTCTGTTGTCTACAGTACAGCCATGTACTGAATTAGCGTCTTTGCCAAAGCAAATCGCTGCATTGAAGTATAGGCCCTTTTCGAAACAACGGCTGTGGCTTTGGATTCGGCTCAGGCTAGCTTCTCCCCACCTGTTGTTTTGACAATTGCGCGCGCTTTGGGTATATGCGCTCAGGGCTTCAGACAAGAGAACGGAGCTTCAAGCCAAAGCCGAAGCCGTGGTTTCGAAAAGGGCCGTAGAACATCTTTAGACTATTGTAACAGTCAAAGCCGTAGCTGCTAATTCTGATACAGCCTTAGCCAGTTTTGCGAGTTAGATTTGAATGAAGTCTGGTACAACACCTTATTCAGTCACAAATGAATACTCAATGGAATGCCTCAGACTACATTTACTATTGCTATGCCACATGGCTAGGTGCAAGCTTTTGTGTAACCTGTTTCACTCTACACAAAAGCTTGGCCTGAACCATGTGATGTACAAATGTAGCAACAATTATTTTGATGAGGGGTTCAGATTAAGCAATTTATAGTGACTGGTCAAGTTTTACGTACCAGGGCTTGTTTTCACAAAGCAATCAACCCTTCATAAGACAAATTGTCAGTATCACCATAGTAATTTGTATTGTGACATCACACTTTGCTTAGCAACTACGATTGAATTGCAGTTGAGATTAGTCTTAGCTCTGTGAGAAATCGGCCCTAGGACCCAGAGCTGTTCAGCTAAGCAGATTTCTTTGCTAAGCAAAAAAAAGTAAGAGGGGTACCAGCCACAACAATGCAAACCTTATTTGGCTGGTAACCTGTTTCTATTAAGCAATACTATAATGTGCTTAGCATGTTTTGTTGTGCTTACAGGCTTTATGAAGTGAGGACCAGACATTTTACAAATTGTACTCAAGTATTCCCTATTGCTGAGCTTCTTCCATACACACACATAGGCCAGCACAGACAAATGGCTTTTAGTGTCCCTGTTGTTTAGGGAATGTTTTTTGCTAATCAAGTTCTACTTTTTAACTTTACGTAAAAGGTCCACATTTAAAAGTATTTGTACAGCATTTTTTGCAGAACTAGCTCAGAAAGCCCACTAGAGGGCGCCAAGTCACACTTACAGCACAAATTTATATAACTTTAATATTATTGTAGCGGCTCATTATGAAATAATTATACCACTACTTTAATACATTTTTTAATATAACTTTGTTACAGCCAATGTATTGGTATGTCATTGCGTCACTGTGCAAATTAAGCAAGGGACCCCAGTTAAATTGCAGTCGTGTGAATAACACTTTAGAGTGGAATTGCGTTATGCCTTACAAACGGGATAGCGAGTTCACCTATGTTCATGGGAGATGGGCTAACAGGGCTGTGCCCTCATTCATCCCTGTAAATCACTTATCACTTAAGCTTGTTGGAACTTTGGAGCAAAAATAATTACAGCGTTTTTTTTTTTTTACCTTGATGAAAACCATTTCAACTGTACCTCTATACAGATTATCCCTCTATTGTTTTGTTTATTCAAAAGTTGTAAAAATATTGGGGGAAAAAACTGAAATATGGGTGTCTTCTTGGGGTAGAAATGGTGAGCAATTTAACATGATTTGTGTTAAATTTACTGCAGATGTCAGTTGGGTTTTTTTTTTCCTGAAAGATTTTTTTTTTTTTTTCACAGTGAAGTGAAATGTTTTCTCAATATGTCCAATACTGTCCAAAACTGTTGAACTTCTTATCTTACTAAATCTTACTAAGTAAGTTTTTATTTCCATTGATCTTCAGAGTGATAACCAACGGTACTCTGACCCTTTAAACACACAGGTGTCTAAAAACAATACTGTCAGTTCAGATTTATTAGAAGGGAAATGTTTTTATAACACCAGCTTCAGGGTTTTGAATACGTACTGAAAGCACAAGTGAAAGTAAATACAAATCAAGCCACAATGGCATCCAATAAAGGGAAAGAACAGTTTTTTTGTTTTATCCAAGAACCTCAGGCATCTGAAAGCACACAATTTTATGCAACAAGGGATTTTTTAGCCCAAATTTTGCACAGGTTTGTTATTTTATACATATTTTGGGATACACCCAGTCAGGATAGTAGTCTTTGATAATTACCAAATGTGTACCCCGCTTTCTTCTTAGCAATTTTCCGCTTAGCAAAAACAAGCAGCCTACCAGTCACAGATGGTACATGTGGTATGTTGTTTTGGCTGGTAACGTTATTCTTAAAGGCCGTGGACACTATTGGTGATTACTCAAAATAATTATTAGCATAAAACATTTCTTGTAAAAGAAGTAATTTTCAACGAATTTAGTTTCAAACATCTAAACAACCATCTAAACACACACAACTTCGTGTGACAAGGGTGTTTTCTTCTTTCATTATTATCTCGCAACTTTGACGACCGATTGAGCTCACATTTTCACAGGTTAGTTATTTTATGCATATGTTGAGATACACCAACTGTGAAGGCTAGTCTTTGACAATTACCAATAGTGTACACTGCCTTTAAGTATATTTTTGTTTGTGTTAAAGAAGCGCTGTTAAATTGGGCTCTTATTGTAACGGAGGACCGGTTTCGTTATTAGTAGTATATTAATTTCAGTTTCACTGGCCGTCAAGTATGCTGAACACGCGTATTAAATTTATAAGAAAAAAAAAAAAAATCAGTAACATTTTTGAACGATATAAATATACATTTATACTTAATGAGAATCTATGCATTATCCCCCAACCCATTCCCCATACCCCCCCCCCCCAAGAAAAACACGTAAAATAATTATAGCTAAATTTTTAAATACATCCAACTGTAACTTGCCATTAATGTAATTTTGAAAAGAACCCAGAAAAAGTTTGTATTTTGGAGGATAAATTTGTGTACCCCCTCCCCTCCTCCCCCACCACCTTCCACCAGCATAAACTAGACTGCACACACCTCAAAATGCAGTCTCACAAAGACATGATGTTGTTTCAGATGATTTTTTTTTATATGAAACTGTACTTTTAAAACTGCATTGTTAAGAATTATAACGCAACAGCTTTTTTTTAATTTACCAAAAATATTGTAAAATAATTTATTTGCAAAACAAAATTTGTATCTTAGCCAAAGAAGTGACATTTATATGTAAATAATACTTGTATATGAATTATAACATGCTCATTCTTTTTTAATGAATTATCTCAGCGCTCCTTCACTGGTAGTCTCATGTTGAATTTTATATTATCATTTAAGATAAAAAAATTCCTTCCACAATCATTTGTACAAGTTTCTAATCTGTGTTGAGATAAGTTATGTTCTCATTATTTATTTAGCTCTGAAATCTAAGGGCTATTATATGAAACTATTACCTGATTAATCTGTTGTTGTTGTTGTTGTTGTTGTTCTTGTTTTTCTTTGTTGTTATTATTATTGTTTTATGTTGTTGTCTTATTGGACATATTATTGTTGAGTATCCAAGTGAAATAAACAAATCACAACACAGTGTATATTGCTGAGGAAAACAACCGGATTTTTTGTTGTTTCTATTTTGTAGTGTTCTTAATTTTTACATTGACAATAGAAGGTCTGCAGAAAGACCATTGAGGAATCCTTTCCCAAAGTCAAACAGCTTAATACACCAGCTTCTCCCTGAAGACAATCTGAGCATACTGATCGAAACGTTGGGTTATTTTACCGTTGGTTCTTTTCAGAACCAACACCGTTGAGAGGTGTTTATGCACACGTTGTTGCCACAATCATTCCTAGATTGTGTCCTAACCCTATCATACTAGTACACCCTGTAAAACAAACTTGTATTGATATACTTTATGAGCAACCACTGCTGTAGTCTTGAAGTCAAGACGGTAACTGTTAAGCGCGGTGTAGCTACGGGGACGGTACACTCACCCTCGATCTCAGTATGTGTGTGTGTGTGTGTGAGTCGATCGCAATAGAGCTGCCACGCGCTACATACGACCGTTGCAAGTGTATAATCGCACTGTGACTGTTGCATGAACGGCGGACAAAATAGGCAGCGCATAACGACTTGTCATCAAGTCTACCACTGCTGCAGAGTTGAACACTGGATCATAGGGACTTTTCACTCATTTTCAGTCTCTTGTTAGTTTTGCAAATCATAAGAAACTATAAATAAATAGTAAACTTTCGGGTAGTAGAACCATGTGTGAATCTTCTTTGTGGGAGTGGTGGTGGCTCTGAAAAGAGCCGGTGTAGTCTCAACGCTTCGAACAAAATTCTTGCTCGTCTTCAGGAAAATTCTATTAAACAAGGCAAGATTACTGTCGATTTAACTGTTGCCGTCCGAAACAAATCGGAAGAAGTGATTTTCTTCATGCAACTTGTGTACATCATTTTGAGGAAACATTGAGTGCATTCCATTAGCTTCCCAACAACAAAGGATGTCAAAGCTATTCGAACGCAGCGGGGCAGATCGGTGTCGACCCGGGTCAATTTGTTTTTCTCCAAACGACATTGCAATGATTTGGTAAAAGAGCAGGCCAATTTCATTATGACGTATAATTTTGACGGAAAGAGCCAATTTTGACGGAAAGGGAAAACAAATATTGCAATACCGTTTGGAAAAAAAAATCGCGACCCGGGGATGCTAATCACGCGCACCCATTTTTGCCAATGAGAGTGGTTGTGTTGGGTTGTTTTTAGTTGTTTTTTTAATGTAAAAGTGGGTTCGTTTTTATACTGAACTTGGCAACTTCCCTGTACAGGTTTGGCTAACTGAAAACAAGGAAGCGATGTTGAAACACACAATATTTTGGGACTTTCATCCATAAATTTACCCAAAGTTTCGGTTGCGGAATCCGTCATGCAATGTTGTTTATTTTATTTTTATTTTTATATTTTTATGATTTGATCCCAACTGTGCACGCTCTGCTCGCTACAACACTTGGGGCAAATTAAAGAGAGCTGCCTGAGCCCCAAAAGCAACTAAACATCTCAAACCTATGCTCACCAGAATAAAGTTTACCAGCGAAACTACAGGTCGCATGTGCAATGTGTGACTGGTATCCTGCTCATTTCTGCTTAGCAGAAATGTCGCAAGCAATATTTATAGAACAATCTAACGCGGTTCCGAAAACCTAGGGTGTGCTTGGCCTGCGAGTTGGCATAATAGGCTACAGGGTTATACAAGGACATCATTGTTTAATTCTATTATTTCTAGTCTGAAATGTAAAATGAAGTGTAAAATACTAAAATCATTTATTCTGTGAATCATTGCCTTTTGAAACTGAGTCAAATTCAAGAAAACTTTATCCCTTTTAAAGGGAAGGTACACTATTTGTAATTGTCAAAGACCAGTGTTCTCACTTAGTGTATCTCAACATATGCATAAAATAACAAACCTGTGAAAATTTGAGCTCAATTGGTCATCGGAGTTGGGAGAAAATGAAAGAAAAAACACCCTTGTTGGACGAATTTATGTGCTTATAGGAATAAAAGACTTCAAGCTAGAAGTCTGTTATTATTTTATTGAGATATTACCTCCATTTCAAAATTTGTGCTACTTCCAAGGGAGCGGTTTCTCACAATGTTTTATACTATCAACAGCCCTCCAATGCTCGTTACCAAGTCAGTTTTTAAGTTAATATTTGTTTTGAGTAATTACCAAACGTGTACATTCCCTTTAAAAGTGTTGGTTTCGGTTGTTTAGTTCTTAACAAAACAAAAACAAACATACTTTTTATATGCTGAAAATTGTGCTTGCTTTTTGTTTTTACTTCTTTTCTTTTCCGCCGGACTCCATGTCCAAATTTCGGTTTGTTAAAAACGGTCAGTTATTTTCACACACAACATTCTAACATTGTTCATTGATACAATAATTTTACTGGTTGAATTGTATTGCTTACTTTACCTTTCCCCCTTTTAAATTTGATTTCAATTTTATTTCCTTTCCTTTGTTTCTATTTCATTGAATATTTTTCTAGCTCGTGTACGTTGTTTTCTCAACATGGAACATGTTATGTGTACCTCGTCGATCCTATACTCACTTTCCGAAACAAAAACATTATGCTATTCTTGTAATGACACCAATAGCACATGAAAGAGACCTGGGCCCAATTTTACAGAGCTGCTTATAAGCAGAAAATGTTGCTTAACAACACTCTGCTAAGCGGAAATGAGCAGGATACCAATCACAAATGGTATATGTGCCATGGTAGTTTGGCTGGTGACCTTAAGCATAATTTTGGTGTGCTTAGCATATTTGCTGTGATAAACAGTTTTGTCCAAGGCCCACACTTCGTGTATCACAACTTATATATAAAATACCAAACCTGTGAAAATTTAGGCTCAATTGGTCATCGGAGTTAGGAGAAAATAACGGGAAAACCCACCCTTGTTTCCGCTTGTTTCGCCGTGTCATGACACGTGTTTAAAATAAATCCGTAATTCTCGATATCGAGAATTGATATTGTTTTAATGTTTTCTCAAGAAGTAAAGCATTTCGTGGAATAATATTTCAAGAGAAGTCTTTCACCATTACCTTCTGTAAACTCTGTAAGTTATTTGTAAATCTGTGAACTTTAAAAAAAATCTGTTCCGAAAGGGTCGGACACAATTGGTAATTACTCGAAATAATTATTAGCATAAAACCTTTCTTGGTATCGAGTAATTGGGAGAGGTTGATAGTATAAAACATTGTGAGAAACGGCTCCCTCTGAAGTAATGTAGTTTTCGAGAAAGAAGTAATTTTCCACGAATTTGATTTTGAGACCTCAGATTTAGAATTTGAGGTCTCGAAATCAAGCATCTGAAAGCACCAAACCTCGTGTGACAAGGATGTTTCTTCTTTCATTGTTATCTCGCAGCTTCGACGACCAATTGAGCTCAAATTCTCACAGGTTTGTTATTTTATGCTTATGTTGAGATACACCAAGTGGAAAGACCGGTCTTTGACAATTACAAATAGTGTCCAGTGTCTTTAATCAATCCTATACTCACTTTCCGAAACAAAAAACATTATGATATTCTTGTAATGACACCAATAGCACATGAAAGAGACCTGGGCCCAATTTCACAGAGCTGCTTATAAGCAGAAAATGTTGCTTAACAACACTCTGCTATGCGGAAATGAGCAGGATACCAATCACAAATGGTATATGTGCCATGGTAGTTTGGCTGGTGACCTTAATCTGACAAGCATAATTTTGGTGTGCTTAGCATATTTGCTGTGCTTAAGCAGCTCTAGAAAGTTTGGCCCTGTATATCCTTGGAGGATGCATGTGTGGAGATAAGGAAATGTCTCATTAGTCATTATAGAGCGAGGGTATACCTTTGGTATAATTACCTTCTTTTTAATAGTGACCATAACAAACTCACTTGGTACGAAGCAATGCTTCTGTTGATTTTATGTAAAACATTTTGAAAAACAATTCCCTTTATATGAAAGGAATGTGATTAAAAACAATTCAATTTGAGAATTACATGATTGGAACATGCAATCGTTCATCCATAAAGTAGTTTGCTACGACAGTTTATGCAGTTTGTTTATTTAACCTTTTGAGCTACTTCTACCTTCCTTGTTTTATTCTCAACCTGTGAACCATAATTACATCACCGAGCATTATCATATTACGCGTCAAACTAAACTTTCACTTTCTCTTATAATAATAATAAATTTACCACACGTACCATTTCCATTTCGGTGATCGTCACTGGAATAGTTGAAGATTTATTTTGCAGAGGATCATACTCGTTGCGGAAGTCTCCACAGTCGTTTTTTAAACAAAGAAAAGCAACGAAGTCCGTCTTTTATAATATTTAGATTGACACTGCGATTGGCCGCGTACAACATTTAGCTTGGATATTGGTAACGTAGTATTTTGCGACTTAATTTGTTTGATTAGTAATAAGAATAAGATTACTCTGTGTGTTTTATTTCACTTGTAATGAATTACATGAGATTCGGTGAATGATGTTTGATGCTTTGCGTGGTGTGTATACAACTTGCAGTATGATTTTTAATTGTAAATGGTTTGTACAACCATAGTGTAAAACTCTTTTGGGAGAAGTATCGGTTCTGAGAAGACCGGTGTGGTGGTCTCGACGTTTCGCATTTTACTCAGCTAGTCTTGGTGTTGGTTCTGAAAAGTTCCTCACGAGACGGGCAGAATACATGTAGGCCTAGGTTTGACTCCCACCAAAGATGATTGCCCATTCCCTTGGTACAATAGTGAAATGTGTACCATTGTACCAATGTCTTTGTTCCCTGATTATTTCCGTTTGATCCTTGGATTAATTTCATATCATCTTTTAAAAGACAAGGATTATACTCGCAATTAGTTTGTAGGCCTTCTCAACTCTGAAATCATAATAATTTTCATAAGATTGTAACTAACAAAAATATACCTACGGTATAATGTGAAATATGGTTCATGGCCTGTCGTTACGACCCTAGGTATTGACTAAGCCATAGTTTGAATATTAACTTGTGTTGAACAAATTTTAGCAGAAACAAACTAATTTGTAGTTTGTATTTTACAGTATAAGTCAGAATGGGACTCTCTTCATGCTCGACGCAACCTGCTGTTTTCACCTTCGTCCTCATCGTCATCAATTTATGTCAAGTGATAGCTACTAGCCCCATGAATGCACCGAACGAATCCACCACCACTAATAGCACGACTCCTACCACCACTAATGAGTAAGACTCCTCCAAGTTTCAAATACACGAAACTCGAATGAAACTGCTCATTAACCCACACTTGTCAGTACCAAATTGCATCAGATGTTCGGCAAAAGAAATATACTTCTTAGAAACGTCACACAAGAAAGCTACAACTTAAGTGTTTGGGCCACAAGCAGTATAATACCAAATGGGGGCCCTTCTTGTTTTACTATACGCAGTAGCGTAACCACGGCGGCGGGGAACCCCTCCCCCTCCCCCTCCCCCCGCCCACCGCTCAGATTTCTTTCCCCTGAACTGATATGTTGACAGCCATTGTTCTCGCAAATGCCAGCATCTTAATGCACGGGGGACAACTGTATACATAATATTATCAAAGCTTTCTATTAAGTTTTACAGATACCGTTTGTGTCCTGTTTATCCATCATGCATAATTTGTAATACGTGTAATTATTTTGCAAGTCGGAGACAAAAATGAAAGCGCATTTTTCCCCTCTGACTTGAGATGAATAACATCCCTTTTGTAAATCCATAATAGATTAAACCTACATTAATTAATACATTTTTTCTTTTAATTTCAGGACGATGGAGTCAGGCTCAACAAACAATGATACCAGCGAAGCCCCAACAGGTATAAGTAATTGTCTGAGTAATATAATATATAATATACTACCAACATACACTGCCAGATCTCCCTGATTCTGCAGAAAGTTCCCTGAAAATAGACCAATCTTTCCATTTTCTGATGACCCAAAAATTAAGTTGTCAACCCTGATCGTTGTCAGATATTATAGACACCAAAAATGAATCAGAATTTACACCATGATGTTAAAACAACACTAATCTGCCTACTCAATTACATTGGTGTTATTTTATACCCCAAATATTGAGCCCCCAACCTCAAGGTTTTAAAAAACTAGCTACACCTCTGCCGTTGACGGCGTGCGTAAAAATGACAATAATTATTTTGACGTCATCTATGGGATGTTGTTTTGGTTTACATGCTGCAGCAATTAAAGCGGCTAGCTAACCAAACGTAGCTCCCACATATTACGTAAGATGACCTAAAATTACTTTTCGTGAATCTTTCTTAAAGCACCGGCGGAGGATATGTTTTATTATAAAGTTGGTTTAATTTTTCACAACTAAAACTTGTTAATCTCAAGTGAACTCAATTTCTCTTGCGCATCGGCACCACATAAATTAACCGTTCCCATACCTCAAAATATTCATAAACTTGTTTTGAAATGTTTCTCTTCCTAGCACCTTGAGTGTCTTATTGGTAGGCATTGTGCTACATGAGACTACTTGTACCTTTTGCTTAATCTTGTTTAATTGAGCAGCTCCATGAAACTAGGCCCTTTATTATTTTCTGCCGTTTAAAAATTCATTTTTTTTTTGCGTAAATTAGTTACAAGCGATGCTCATCAATTATAAAAAAATGCCGTATTGTGTGTGTCTTTTCAGATGCATGGTATCAAAGGACCTCGCCCATGGAAAACAACACAACCTTTACAACAGCAGTTCCTACGTCCTGGACTGCATCAGACTATGGGTTGATTTGTAGTTTCAGTGTCCTGGCATTGATGATAGTGTTTGGGTTGGTACCTCAGGTGTCAATCACTATGGATAGACTCTACTCCAGGTCGGTAAACGAGAGACGGTCACGCTTAACAGAATGGACCGCATCGTCGGGACACAGCTTCGAATGTCGTGAGTTAAAGAAGACAAAATGGCCATGATAAAAAGGGAAAGGACAGAGTACCAAAGGGATACGAGCACGTTGTTTAACTCTCCGTTTTTGTTCTTCTTTTTGGGGTGGAAGCCGTAACGTTTGATTAGGCAATCCCAATTTTTTGTTCACTTATACCACATTCGTTTCACCATGTTTCACCCACCAATTTCTGTTTGTTTTACCTGTCAAATTTTGTCTTCTCATGTCCCTTGCGAGGCTCGAAGCCGTACTTCCTGAAGATTTTTTTTGTTTACTCAACTCAACCTAGTTTATTTTAAAAAATAATCGGGGTTTTAAAGATATATTTTTCTATTTTCAGACCAGGCCTTCGTCTTGACTTGCATGTCGATGGAAGCGTTGATGACGATTCTGTTCTTATGATGCCCGAGCAACTGATGGCTGAACCTGTTCAGCGACCGGTCAGTGCCGACCAAACGACTCACCACCCCGTGGAAGACGCTCCAATCGGCGTCTCTCCTCGTCGTGAAATTCAAGTTGGAACCGGACACTACGAGGAATGTAAATTTGCGGTAAGGAATTAAAGACACTGGACACTATTGGTAATTGTCAAAGACTAGTCTTTACAGTTGGTGTATCTCAACATATGCATAAAATAACAAACCTGTGAAAATGTGAGCTCAATCGGTTGCGAAATAAATAATGAAAGAAAAAACGCCCTTGTCACGCGATGTTGTGTGCTTTCAGATGCTTGATTTCGAGACCTCAAATTCTAAATCTGAGGTCTCGAAATCAAATTCGTGGAAAATTACTTCTTTCTCGAAAACTACGTCACTTACAATGTGTTATACTGTCAACCTCTCCTCATTACTCGTTTCTTGACAAGAAAGGTTCAGTGGTAATAATTATTTTGAGTATTTACCAATAGTGTCCACTGCATAACTCAACTGATTTTATTTTGTTCAATTCTCAAGGACGTCATGTGAAGAACAAAAAAGACGAAACACAAGCAATCGTGCCTCGTCATATTTATTTTAGCGGAATGCGTTCTTGTAAATAACTTTCTGTGGTGGTCTAAACAGATCATAGAAGTTTTATGGAGATGGGACACCAACACGCACACCAACGATTGAATTATTCTGGTAATAAAACACATTGATTCACTTGTTGTTGTACACGTTTCAATGGCCTGACTTTTCCAACGTACCATGATGTTGTGTTGGAACCATAGTGCTTGAACTCCCTTTTCGAATGAATCCCTCCCTATTTGGCAACAAAACCTTTTTGGAGTTTTATTGTTCCATTGGGTAGCGGACACCACAGCGGCTCATATCAGTATGTAAGCCTGTGACAAACATTGTACTGTAAACATGTATTTTTTATATTTTTCCATTTTTCAGAGAGCTTCTGCCGAAAGTCTCGATTTGTTGATGGACATGAGTGATCTAGAAGAAGCAAAGGTAGCCATCAAGTCAACCCGTGATGCCGAAGCACTGCGATTCAGATCCTACTCCGCCGACCCATCCAGTAGCACCACCAATCAGCCGAAGTATACTACTACCAGACTCTACTCCAACCCTGAGAGGGACAGGAAGGGTGGAAACACCCTACCTGAAGCCCCCGTGGATATGAACTGCAGCATCTCCACCACGGGCATGGATGACTTAAGGGATGCAGACTGCAGCTCTACAACAACCTCGTTTGTCAGAGAGGAGAGCGTTGACATGTACGGGCCTGATTCCCCAACTTCTGCAGACTGTAAAAACGAATCGTTCATCCATTCGCCTTCAGCATCTGCAGTTGTTGCGTACCACGAGAAACTGGAGAAGCCAGCGGCAGACTCCAACCCTCCTAGGAATGCCCTCTCAGTTGGTCCACATGTCTACGAGGAACTCAAAGACATGCGAACCGGCAATGAAGCTGCAACCTCCGAAGAGAACGAAGCAGCACCCCGCCGTGACGACTGCAAGATCACCTTCCCGCAGTACTTCCAGCTGAACGATCGGGTGATTGAGGACGCCAGGGCAGCCGCTGGGCACGTGAAACCCCGCACGGCTCAGACCCTACCCCGTCAGGACGTGCCATTCTCCGTGTCGCTTCTTGCGACATCGCCCATGGATGAGTTCGCTGATGTTGGTAATGCGAACCCTGTCAGAGCCCGCCGCGGGACGGGGATCATGGCCGTCATGAACCAGCAGCATAGACTCTCTGACGGGGCTCTTGATGATAAAGCACGGCAAATTCACGAGGTTATTAATCCGTACAGCTCTCTCCACAGGCAGAATGTAGTACCGAGTATGAAGCCTTATTCTAAGCTAAATCGGGGCCCGTCTGATGCTGTTGGTGGCAGTCCGAAGTTTCCATCGAAGAATGTGTACGACAAGCTGAACTTGACTGGTGGCTCTGATTTTACAGATCAGTCTCAGCTTCATGAGACAAGGCTTTGAATAATCGAATGTCAGATAACTCGTCCATCGGACAACTCGTCCGTCGGACGACTCGACGGTTCGACTTCGAGACAGCTCGTACGTCGGACAACTAGACGGTTGAGACAACTCGACGGTTGAGACAACTCGACGGATGGGTGGCCAAGACAAGTCGACGGTTGAATGGCTAATCACCGCTACTAAACAATTTATTTTATCTAGATTACTAAAGTGCAGGTGGTGCCAAAATAAAGTTAAAAAGCGGTTTGGGATTCAAGCAGTTTGGGATTAAACAATATAGGACTAACCTAATTATTGATGGACGTCAAACATTTTTGCAGTTATCATGGTTATCATGAAAGTATACCCCATTGGAAATCCACTTTGAGTATGCCGATTGTCTGTAATGCTCACTGTGGCCGCTGTATGTACAAATATATATATATATATATATATATATATATATAAAAAGAGTGTATCCTGCTGCCATCATCAGTTGCATAAATGCATTATAAGTCATGACTACTGATTTTCAAAATGTCAAAAAGGGACATATTTTCCTCCCAGCCTCAGTTTGGTATACATTGATTTGAATGGGAGAAGAACAAAACAAAAAGGCAGCACCACATGGAAATATAGTTATGTAGAATAATTATGCAGCCTCCAATGATGGAATTTGTATGACTCCGGAGACCAATTAAAACTGTTAATAAAGCACGCACAAAATAATCTGCAGGGTAACCAGCCAAAATGTGACTGGTATACCCAGCGAATTTTTGCTTAGCGAACAAAAATCTTAAACAGCATTCTGTGCCTAAAGCACTTAATTTGTTGTACTAACTATTAAAAGACGTTACCTCGATTATATAAAAAAAAAAGAGAAAACAACTCAAACGAAGGTTAAATTTTTCTACGAAAAAACCCCTTTGTTTAGACTAAAAATGTTTGTTTAGACTAAATACGAAATTCTTCTTTTTGTTAGTTTACATATACAATGTGCTAGAAATATTTTATTTGATATTAAAACTTGGATCGAGGATGCCTTAGGCTCCGCCAGAACATGTTTCACCATAATAAGTTTAAAGACACTGGACACTATTGGTAAATGTCAAAGACCAGTCTCCTCACTTGGTGTATCTCAACATATGCATAAAATAACAAGCCTGTGAAAACTTGACTCAATTGGTCGTCGAAGTTGCGAGAGAATAATGGAGGGAAAAAACGCCCTTGTTGCACAAGTTGTGTGCTTTCACGAGATGCCATGATTTCGGGACCGACGTTGAGGTCTCGAAATCAATATTTTCAGTGAGAAATTGCTTCTTTCTCGAAAACTACGTTTCTTCAGAGGGAGCTGTTTCTCACAAATGTTTCATACTATCAACAGCTCTCCATTACTCATAACCATGCAAATTTTATTGAGTAATTACCAATAGTGTCCAGTGCCTTTGCCTCGATAAGGACAAGTGAAAAGCCAAGAGTTAGTTTGATCATACTGAGTGCCTCTTTAAAGGCAGTGGACACTGTTATATTAGTAATTGTCAAAGACTAGCCGTCACAGTTGGTGTATCTCAACTAACAAACCTGTGAAAATTTGAGCTCAATCGGTCATCGAACTTGCGAGATATAATGAAAGAAAGAAAAAAAACTTTGTCACACGAAGTTGTGTGCGTTTAGATGGTTGATTTCGAGACCTCAAGTTCTAAACCTGAGGTCTCGAAATCAAATTCGTGGACAATTTCTTCTTTCTCGAAAACTATGGCACTTCAGATGGAGCCGTTTCTCACAATGTTTTATACCACCAACCTCTCCCCATTACTTGTCACCAAGAAAGGTTTTATGCTAATAAATATTTTGAGTAATTACCAATAATGTCCACTGCCTTTAACATAAGACAGATGTTCCAAAGGCACTGGACATCCTTGGTTTTCATCGCCCAGCATTCTCACTAAGTTGTATACCAACAAAATAAAATAACAAATCTGTGAAAATTTGAACTCGTTGGTCATGAAGTTGCAAGACTGAGAATAATTAAAGAAAAACACCATTGCTAGGCCTACGCCTGAAGTATTTTAATATTTTGGGTGAGATTACCTCTTTTCAAAAAAACTACCTTGCTTTAGAGGGAGCCCACAATGTTTTATACTATCAACAGCTCTCCATTGCTCTTATGCTGTTTTAAGTATTTACCAGAAGTTTCCAGTGCCTTTTTGAGATAAGTATTTTCAAGAGCATGGTATATTAGACTGTAAGCAAGGAAAATGTAAATAAACATTGCAGCCGTTCTAGCTATATCGACTCAAAATCGGACAGTGTTTTTTGTTGTCAACGCAATAATGTCAGAAGATTTCCGTGAGATAATCATATTTTATTCAACATAAAATAAGGGCGCTATTTTATAAAATTGAGCCCGAAAAGTAGGTATGTAAATGTTTGTACGTGGCGCTCCATACATAAAGAGCAGTCTGTGCCAAATCGACTGGTTCCTGGACGTCATTAAGTTGACCGTTGATGACACGCGCGGAATTGGAATTATGTCATCATAATACAATCCAGTTACAAACATGTGTGCGGATTCCCTACAAACGAGCTCCGTTTCGAAGGTAAGGTGCATTCAAATTCAAGAATATTATTTCCACATTTTTGTCACTAATTAATAACCGTGCGACGGAGACTGACTTTTAGTACACCAGTTTGCTTTACGAAAGTGAACTGAACAAACTCCACCGAAGTTCTAAACTTCGTTTTGTTCACACATGACAAACGGAGTCAGAGTGCACTGGTTATTTTGGGGGCAATCTTGAAAATGGCTATTAAAATTGGCGCGGTGTGTTGTTCTTTCTACGCTCACGCCTCTTTAAGTTAAAATTTGCGCAGGCTACCTGGGGCGCAAACTTTGAACACCGCGCGATCTATGTCGTTCAACCATAAATTCTGCCACTTTTTTTCTTTCGTGAAAAAGTAAGCTGTATTAAAAAGAGAATGAAAAAGTTTCCTGCCACCACTGTTAAATTCGTTGTGAAATATCAACTAATTTTCTCAAATGAAACATTCTTTTTTGTAGAAATGGTGAAAAAGTGGTCAGGTGGTGGCAGGATACTTCTAGAAACTATATAAGGCTCCCCGTGACTCGTGAGCCTTATTAAGTTATAGGGGTCTAATATTTTGGGCCTCCTTAACGCTATGCGTTTTTCAAATCAGCGTTGATAGGTGAAAGTTTTACGACTGTTAGCCAGCAATAACTGAAGTTTCTTTTGTACTACACTACCAAAACTTTTCCTCCAAACTCCACATGGGTTTGTAACACCCCTTTCACAGAATGGTTTAGTCCGACTCGGCTGCGGCTCGGCAGTTCGTCGATTTACATGTAGTAGGCTGGTGCCCGATTTATAAAGCGTTGAGCATATTGAGAAGTCCAAAAACGTGCGATGCGGCAGAAAAACAACAGTGAGTACTGAGCAGAAAATTGCATTTGTTGACACTGTTTTTTAATTTGACTCAACAAAAAGGAAATGCAAGCATTATGAATGTATATTGAGTATGTGGGGAACGTTTTGGTAGTGAAGTACAAAAGAAACTCTGGCTAACGGTCGTGAAACTTTCACCTATCAACGCTGATTTAAAACGTTAAGGAGGCCCAAAATATTAGACCTCTATAAGGCTCGCGGGGGAGCCTTATAGTTTCTAGAAGTAGTGGCAGGATCGGATACAAAAAAATGTCCACAAATTTTTATAGAATTCTTTTAAAAAGTCCGCCTATAAAATCAACGTTTTTAAGGCAGTGGACACATTGCGATTTACGTAACCCTCTTCCCGACAGCCGCCAGGCCGGAAGGTGATGAGATTCTCTCGAGCGGCAATCGACAATCTGGTCCAACACGTATAAATTTCAACAGCTAGTCACCAGATTTGCCCCATTTCTACCACTTTAAAGAATCATGACTAGGCCTGGGCGAATTATTCGAATATCCGGTTAATGGCAAATAGGTTTTCCTATCCGTAACCGCGAATGCCTTTTTTTTCTTAACCGGATATCCGCATAGGGCGCAAATACCTGTGTACAAACCGGATAATTCTGTAATAACAACCGAGTAACCGGATATTCTTTAACTATCCAAATATCCGCGGACGTCGGGCGACAACGGATATAAATGTTTCGTCTGAATCCTTATGAAACTTCTGTTAAGCACTAATCATGACACAAGTTCTAAATCTAAGGGCACGAACTTATAATCCTCAATGTCTAATGAACATTCAAAACACCTTTTGAGAAAATATTGTTGAAGAAAAAGGACAAAAAATTACCAGATCGCGGAGCGAAATCCCAGGTTTATATTTTGAACGTGTCGCATAGCTTTGCAAACGCTTTATTTTTTGGTTGGACTAAACCATTCTGTGAAAGGGGTATTACATTACAAGGCAGTGTGTGCGCGCTGTCCGTACATTGCCCGTCGTTCACTCATTATATATGGCGTGCACGCACTGCAGCACTGCCTTGTAACACCCCTTTCACAGAATGGGTTTAGTCCAACCAAAAAATAAAGCATTTGCAAAGCGATGCGACAGGTTCAAAATATAAACCTGGGACTTCGCTCCGGGATCTGGTAAGTTTTTTTTCCTTTCTCTTCAAAAATATTTTCTCAATGGTGTTTTGAGTGTTCATTTAGACATTGAGGATTAAATTCGTGCCCTTAGAATTTGTGTCATGATTTTTGTCATTTGCCGCTCGAGAGAATCTCGTAACCCTCCGGCCTGGCGGCCGTCGGGAGGAGGGTTCTGTTATCGCAACTATGGACACTATTGGTATGTAATTACTCAAAATAATTTTTAGCACAAAAACTTACTTGGTTACAAGTAATGGAGAGCTGTTGATAGTATGAAACATTGTGAGAAACGGCTCCCTCTGAAGTGACGTAGATTTCATGAAAGAATTAATTTTCCTTGAATTTGATTTCGAGACAATTTGAGGTCTCGAAATCAACATCTGAAAGAACATTACTTTGTGTAATAAGGGTGTTTTTTCTTTCATAATATTTTCTCGCAACTTCGACGACCAATTGAGCTCAAATTTTCACAGGTTTGTTATTTTATGCATATGTTGAGATACACCAAGTGAGAAGACTGGTCTTTGACAATTACCAATAGTGTCCAGTGTCTTTAAAGTTTATATTGCCTACCTTCTTGAAAAAAGGAAGGAGAATGGCCCCCTTTAAAAAAAAAATTTTGTTTCTGTTGGTTGAAAAGTAGGCACGTCAAAAAAGGAAACGGGTTAGCAGGAACGCTGTACATGTTTTGTTTTTTCACCCTAAAATGTTTGCGTACATCAGACTGACCCCTCCCATTTTTTTTGTACAGGGATGCTTTGTCTTCAAAGCTAAGAAGGGCAAACCATTGAATCCCTGTGATTACATGCAACCAGATGAAAACGATACCGATGCTACATGGTTCAGATGCAACACCTATGAGGCGTTATGGGATAAAGTTGGTGAAGAAGTCGAGGTAACATTTCCAACTGTGTGATTTTTAAAATAAAAAAGCATTACCTGTGATTGTATTCAGAAAAATAAAGTGATACCCCATGCTAAATTAAAATATTATTTTTCTGCCCCGCCAGCGAAGCCATCCAAAGGGGCATGTAAAGTGTTTGCCTTGTCCTGTGTGTGTGGGTGTGTACATGTTTACAGATTCAAACCGGGGAACTAAAGAGGACAATTGGTCTGGTTCGGTAAGGTTCCCAGGTAGAAAACATGTACAAAACCAATGGGAGCTTTTGCCAATAAGTTAGTCAGATTGATAAAAGGACAACAACAACAAGGACTTGACAAATCAAATCCTTGGTTTGTGGATTGGTCTAGGAATCCCCAGGCTATTGTTCTTGAACCTCCTCGGTTAAGTACTAAGGTCATTATGGCTAAAACAAATGAAATGTTGTCCGAGCAATAACTCAAAAGGGACTAGGCGTGTCAACTCCAAACTTGGTGTGTGGATTGGTCTAGGGATCCCTCAGAAGCCTATTGTTTTTGGACCTCCTCACTGATAACTTAAGAAGGACTTAGCATATCAACTGCCCAAGAAGCCTATCGATTTTGGCCGACCAATAGTGGCATACCGCTTAGCAGATGAGTTTACCTTTCCTCCGACACAAGTTTGCTTTTAATAGCAGATGGGTTTACCTTCGCACTACACAAACTTGTTAGTAGTTTAGCAGATGAGTTTACCTGTCCCCCAAGCCCAACTTTGCTTAGCAGATATGTTACCTGTCTCTCAACCCAAGATTGCTAATCAGATTAGTTTGTAAACCTAGCTTGCTTAGCAGATGAGTTGACCTGTCCCCCACCCAATTTGCTTAGCTGGTGACTTATCTGTTTTACAGTTGAGCTTAACAAAAGCAGCAATTGAAAAGTGCTAATCCTTGGTAGTGCTCTTGACAATAGAAACAGTTGGCTGCAGAGATTGGGCATATGGTTGTTTCTTCTCCTGGCTGGGTGGATCTCTCTATTGTTAAGGGATTAGTTGCTGACAAACATATTTTGTACCACTTGCTTAGGAGATGAGTTTATATGTCTCTCCACCAAAAGTTGCTTAGCAGATAAGGTTCCCTGTTTCCTAACCCAAGCTTTCTAAGCAGATACATTTACCGGTCCCCACACAAAAGCTTGCTTAGCAGATGAGTTTACATGTCTCCCAACCCAAGCTTGCTAAGCAGATAAGTTTACCCGCCTCCCTACCCAAACTTGCTTAGCAGACAAGTTTGTCGATCTCAAAACCGAAGCTTGCTTAGCAGATGAGTTAACCTGTCCCCTACACAAGTTTGCTAAGCAGATTACTTAATCTGTCTCTAAACCGAAGCTTGCTTAGCAGATAAGTTTTTCTGTCCCTCATCCAAAGCATGCTTAGCAGATAAGTTTATCTGTCTCTCAACCAAAACTTGTTCAGCATATGAGTTCATCTGTCTCTCCACCAAAGCTGTGTTAGTGGTTAAGTTTACTTGCCCTGCCAACCCAAGCTTGTTTAGCAGATGCACTTAACCTGCCTCCCAACCCAAGCTTGCTTAGCAGATGAGTTTTCCTCCCCCACCCAAACTTGCTTAGCTGATGACTTTATCTGTTTATAGTTTTAGCTTAAAGAGGGGCTACAGGATAATCTCACTGTTTTAGCTATTACTTTTTGGGGCCAAATATTCATCATAGATACTGGTTTATAATCGTTTTATGCTTAAAATTGTGTATTAAGTAATTTAAGTAAAAAATGCAGCTCTCCTCGGGGGCTTGTTCAGCCGAGAGTAAAAAAACTGCTTAAATCTATGCAAATAATATGCTATGACCCCTTGTTGTCATTGGCGCCAATTTTCATGCTCTAACGTGAGGTAAGAGACTCGTTCAATTTTTGGTCTGTTTCCTATTGACTCCAATTACTAGAAAAATGTATTTCAGAACATCCTGTAGCCCCCCTTTAACAAAAGAAGCAATTGAATAGTGCTAATCAGCGGTGGTGCTCTTGACAATAGAATCTACCACAGTTGATTGTTGTGATTAGGCATGTGGTTTCTTCTTCTGGCTGTCTGAATCTCTCTATTTTTAAGGGACTAGTTGTTGACAAATATCTTTGTACCACTCACTTGCTTAGCAGATGAGTTAAGCTGTTTTATAGTTGAGCTTTACAAAAGAAGCAATTGAATAGTTATAATCCTTGGTAGTACTCTTGACAATAGAAGCTACCACAGTGGCTGGGGAGATTGGGCATGTGGTTTCTTCTCCTGGTTGGGTGGATCTCTCTATTGTTAAGGGATTAGTTGTTGACAACGATCTTTTGTACCACTAGGGTAGAACTTGCTAAGGGACGAGTTTATCTGTCTCTAAACAAAAGCTTGCTTAGCAGATGAGTTAACCCGTCCCCTACCCAAACTTGCTTAGCAGACAAGTTTCTCTGTCTCTTGACCAATGCTTGCTAAGCAGATGAGTCAACCCGTCCCCAACCAAAACTTGCTTATCAGTTGAGTTTACCTGTCAACCAACCCAAGCTTGCTTAGCAGATAAGTTTGTCTATCTATCAACCAAGCTTGTTAAGCCGATGAGTTTACTTGTCTCCAAACCCAAGCTTGCTTAGCAGATGAGTTAACCTGTCCCCTACCCAAACTTGCTTAGCAGATGATTTTATCTGTTTTATAGTTGAGCTTAACAAAAGCAGCAATTAAATAGTTATAATCCTTGGTAGTGGTCTTGACAATAGAAGCTACCACAGTTGGCTGCAGAGATTGGGCATGTGGTTTCTTCTCCTTGCTGGCTGGCTGGATCTCTCTATTGTTAAGAGATTAGGTGTTGACAAATATATTTTGTACCACTTGCTTAGCAGACGAGTTTACCTGTATCCCATCCCAAGTTTGCTTAGCAGATGCAGTTAACCTGCCTCCCAACCCAAGCTGGCTCAGCAGATGAGTTAACCTGTCCCCTACACAAATTTGCTCAGCATATTACTTTATCTCTCTCTCAACCAATGCTTGCTTAGCAGATGAGTTTATCTGTCTCTCAACCAAAGCTTGCTTAGCAGATAAGTTTATCTGTCTCTCAACCGAAACTTGCTCAGCTGATAAGTTCATCTGTCTCTCAACCAAAGCTTACTTTTTAGCTGTTAAGTTAACTTACCTCCCAACCCAAGCTTGCTTAGCAGTTGAGTTTTCCTCCCCCACCCAAACTTGCTTAGCTGATGACAACCAACCCAAGCATGCTTAGCAGATAAGTTTGTCTATCTCTCAACCAAGCTTGTTAAGCAGATGATTCAACCTGTCTCCAAACCCAAGCTTGCTTAGCAGATGAGTTAACCTGGCCCCTACCCAAACTTGCTTAGCAGATGAATTTATCTGTTTTATAGTTGAGCTTAACAAAAGCAGCAATTGAACAGTTATAATCCTTGGTAGTGCTCTTGACAATAGAAGCTACCGCAGTTGGCTGCAGAGATTGGGCACGTGGTTTCTTCTCCTTGCTGGCTGGCTGGATCTCTCTATTGTTAAGGGATTAGGTGTTGACAAATATCTTTTGTACCACTTGCTTAGCAGACAGGTTTACCTGTCTCCCAACCAAAGCTTGCTTAGTACATGAGTTAACCTGTCCCCCACACAAATTTGCTGACCAGATTACTTTATCTGTCTCTCAACCAAAGCTTGCTTAGCAGATAAGTTTATTTGTCTCTCAACTGAAACTTGCTCAGCAGATAAGTTTATCTGTCTCTCAACTTAAACTTCTTCAGCAGATGAGTTTATCTGTCTCTCAACCAAAGCTTGCTTAGCAGATAAGTTTATTTGTCTCTCAACTGAAACTTGCTCAGCAGATAAGTTTATCTGTCTCTCAACTGAAACTTGCTCAGCAGATGAGTTTATCTGTCTCTCAACCAAAGCTTGGTAGCAGATAAGTTTATCTGTCTCTCAACCAATGCTTGGTCAGCAGATGAGTTTATCTGTCTCTCAACCAAAGCTTGCTTAGCAGATAAGTTTATCTGTCTCTCAACCGAAACTTGCTCAGCTGATGAGTTCATCTGTCTCTCAATCGAAAATTGCTTTCTAGCTGTTAAGTTAACTTGCCTCCCAACCCAAGCTTGCTTAGCAGATGGGTTTTCCTCCACCACCCAAATTTGCTTAGCTGGTGACTTTATCTGTTTTACAGTTGAGCTTAAAGAGGGGCTACAGGATAATCTCACTATTTTAACTATTACTTTTTGGTCCCAAATATACATCATAGATACCGGTTTATAACCATTTTATGCTTAAAATTTGCATTTAGTAATAAATAATTTAAGTCAAAAATGCACCTGTCCTCTTGGCTTTTTAGCTGGGAGTCAAAAACTGCTTTCCTATGCTAATTTGCAATGACCCTTGACGTCATTGGCACAATTTCCCAAGAGGGTTTGTGCCCAGTTCTCCAGCTTTGGCCAATTGGGGGCGCTATATTCAATATCAAATAGCCGCCGATGACTTCACAAGTCCTTTATCGCTTAGGTTTGTTCAGGGAGCTCAGGTTTTTCAGAATTTTGGCCTGAAGTGTTTCTGAGAAAAAAAATTTTTTTTTAACATGCTTTAACGTGAGGTAAGAGACTCGTTCAATTTTTGGTCTGTTTCCTATGAACTCCATTTACTAGAAAAAAGTATTTCAGAACATCCTGTAGCCCCCCTTTAACATTGAAGCAATTGAATACCGCTAATCAGTGGTGGTGCTCTTGACAATAGAATCTACTACAGTTGGCTGTTGTGATTAGGCCTATTGTTTCTTCTGCTTTGTACCACTTGCTTAGCAGATGAGTTAAGCTGTTTTATAGTTGAGCTATACAAAAGATGGAATTGAATAGCGCTAATCCGTGGTTGTGCTCTTGACAATAGAAGCTACCACAGTGGCTGGGGAGATTGGGCACGTGGTTTTTTCTCCTGGCTGGCTCAGCTGCATCTCTCTACTGTTAAGGGATTAGTTGTTGACAAAGATCTTTTGTACCACTTGGGTAGAACTTGCTTAGGGATGAGTTTATCTGTCTCTAAACAAAAGCTTGCTTAGCTGATGAGTTTAACTGTCTTCCAACCCAAGCTTGCTTAGCAGATACGTTAACCTGTCCCCCTTCCCATGCTTGCTTAGCAGATAAGTGTGTCTTTCTCTCAACCAAGCTTGTTAAGCAGATGAGTTTACCTGTCTCCAAACCCAAGCTTGCTTAGGAGATGATTTAACCTGTCCCCTACACAAACTTGCTAAGCAGACTATTTTCTCTGTCTCTTAACCAATGCTTGCTAAGCAGATGAATCAACCTGTCCCAATCAAAACTTGCTTAGTAGTTGAGTTTACCTGTCAACCAACCCAAGCTTGCTTAGCAGATAAGTTTGTCTATCTCTCAACCAAGCTTGTTAAGCAGATGAGTTTACCTGTCTCCAAACCCAAGCTTGCTTAGCAGATGAGTTTACCTGTCCCCTACCCAAACTTGCTTAGCAGATGAGTTTATCTGTTTTATAGTTGAGCTTAACAAAGGCAACAATTGAATAGTTATAATCCTTGGTAGTACTCTTGACAATAGAAGCTACCACAGTTGGCTGCAGAGATTGGGCATGTGGTTTCTTCTCCTTGCTGGTTGGCTGGATGTCTCCATTGTTAAGGGATTAGGTGTTGACAAATATTTGTTGTACCACTTGCTTTGCAGACGAGTTTACCTGTCTATCCCAACCCAAGCTTGCTTAGCAGATGCAGTAAACCTGCCTCCCAACCCAAGCTTGCTTAGCAGATGAGTTATCCTGTCCCCTACACAAATTTGCTTAGCAGATTACTTAATCTGTCTCTCAACCAAAGCTTGCTTAGCAGATAAGTTTATCTGTCTCTCAATTGAACCTTGCTCAGCAGATGAGTTCATCTGTCTCTCAACCAAAGCTTGCTTAGCTGATAAGTTTATCTAGCTCTCAACTGAAAGTTGCTCAACAGATGAGTTTTTTTCTGTCTCTCAACCAAAGTTTGCTTTTTAGCTATTAAGTTAAACTGCCTCCCAACCCAAGCTTGCTTAGCAGATGAGTTTTCCTCCCCCACCCAAACTTCCTTAGCTGATGACTTTATCTGTTTTATAGTTGAGCTTAAAGAGGGGCTACAGGATAATCTCACTATTTTAACTATTACTTTTTGGGGCCAAATAACATCATAGATAGCGCTTTACAGCCATTTTATGCTTAAAATTTGCATTTAGTAAAAAAGAATTTAAGTAAAAAAATGCACCCTCCTTGGTTTTTTTTAGCAGATACGTTAACCCGTCACCCTTCCCATGCTTGCTTTGCAGATAAGTGTGTCTTTTATCTCAACCAAACTTAATAACGAATGAGATTACCCGCCTCTAAACCCAAGCTCGCTTAATAGCAGTTTGAGTTAACCTGTCCCCTACTCAAACTTGCTTGGCAGACAAGTGTCTCTGTCTCTTAACCTATTCTTTCTAAGCAGATGAGTCAACCTGTCCCCAACCAAAGCTTGCTTAGCAGTTGAGTTTACCAGTCAACCAACCCAAGCTTGCTTAGCAGATAAGTTTGTCTATCTCTCAACCAAGCTTGTTAAGCAGATATTTCAACCTGTCTCCAAACCCAAGCTTGCTTAGCAGATGAGTTACCCTGGCCCCTACCCAAACTTGCTTAGCAGATGAATTTATCTGTTTTATAGTTGAGCTTAACAAAAGCAGCAATTGGATAGTTATAATCCTTGGACGTGATCTTGACAATAGAAGCTACCACAGTTGGCTGCAGAGATTTGGCATGTGGTTTCTTCTCCTTGCTGGCTGGCTAGATCTGTCTATAGTTAAATTTTTGGTCTGTTTCCTATGGACTCCAATTACTAGAAAAATGTATTTCAGAACATCCTGTAGCACCCCTTTAACAAAAGAAGCAATTGAATAGCGCTAATCAGTAGTGGTGCTCTTGACAATAGAGTCTACCACAGTTGGCTGTAGTGATTATGTATGTGGTTTCTTCTTCTGTGTACCACTTGCTTAGCAGATGAGTTAAGCTGTTTTATAGTTGAGCTTTACAATTGAATAGCGCTAATCCGTGGTTGTGCTCTTGACAATAGAAGCTACCACAGTGGCTGGGGAGATTGGGCATGTGGTGTCTTCTCCTGGCTGGCTCAGCTGCATCTCTCTATTGTTCAGGGATTAGTTGTTGACAAAGATCTTTTGTACCACTAGGGTAGAACTTGCTTACAGTTGAGTTTATCTGTCTCTAAACAAAAGCTTGCTTAGCACATGAGTTTAACTGTCTTCCAACCCAAGCTTGCTTAGCAGATACGTTAACCTGTCCCCCTTCCCATGCAGGTGAGTTAACCTGTCCCCTAACCAAACTTGCTTAGCAGACAAGTTTGTCTCTCTCTTAACCAATGCTTGCTAAGCAGATGAGTCAACCTGTCCCCAACCAAAACTTGCTGAGCAGTTGAGTTTACCTGTCAACCAACCCAAGCTTGCTTAGCAGATAAGTTTGTCTATCTCTCAACCAAGCTTGTTAAGCAGAAATTTCAACCTGTCTCCAAACCCAAGCTTGCTTAGCAGATGAGTTACCCTGGCCCCTACCCAAACTTGCTTAGCAGATGAATTTATCTGTTTTATAGTTGAGCTAAACAAAAGCAGCAATTGGATAGTTATAATCCTTGGTAGTGATCTTGACAATAGAAGCTACCACAGTTGGCTGCAGAGATTTGGCATGTGGTTTCTTCTCCTTGCTGGCTGGCTGGATCTCTCTATAGTTAAGGGATTAGGTGTTGACAAACATCTTTTGTACCACTTGCTTAGCAGACGAGTTTACCCGCTCCCATCCCAAGCTTGCTTAGCAGATGCAGTTAACCTGCCTCCCAACCCAAGTTGGCTCAGCAGATGAGTTAACCTGTCCCCTACACAAATTTGCTTAGCATATTACTTTATCTCTCTCTCAACCAAAGCTTGCTTAGCAGATGAGTTTATCTGTCTCTCAACCAAAGCTTGCTTAGCAGACAAGTTTGTTTGTCTCTCGACCGAAACTTGCTCAGCGGATGAGTTCATCTGCCTCCCAACCCAAGCTTGCTTAGCAGTTGAGTTTTCCTCCCCCACCCAAACTTCCTTAGCTGATGACTTTATCTGTTTTATAGTTGAGCTTAAAGAGGGGCTACAGGATAATTTCACTATTTTATTTATTACTTTTTGGGGCCAAATATACATCATAGATACCGGTTTATGACCATTTTATGCTTAAAATACATAAATGATAATACATACATGAATAAATAAACAATAAATAAGCAATAAATAATTTAAGTCAAAAATGCACCTGTCCTCTGGGCTTTTTAGCTTGGAGTCAAAAACTGGTTACCTATGATAATGATATACAATGACCCTTGACGTCATTGGCACAATTTCCCAAGATGGTTTGTGCACAGTTCTTCAGCTTTGGCAAAATTGGGGGCGCTATTTTCCATATCAAATAGCCGCCCATGACTTCACAAGTCCTTTGTCGCAAGGGTTTTTTCATGGAGCTCAGGTTTTTTAGAATTTTGGCTTGGAGTGTTTCTGGGAATAAAAAAACTTTTTTATCATGCTTTAACGTGAGGTATAAGAGATTCGTTCAATTTTTGGTCTGTTTCCTATGGACTCCAATTACTAGAGAAATGTATTTCAGAACATCCTGTAGCCCCCCTTTAACATCGAAGCAATTGAATACCGCTAATCCGTGGTTGGTGCTCTTGACAAT
The DNA here is from genome assembly GCF_032118995.1 of Asterias amurensis. Lineage (NCBI taxonomy): Eukaryota > Metazoa > Echinodermata > Asteroidea > Forcipulatida > Asteriidae > Asterias > Asterias amurensis. The sequence goes on from NC_092661.1 coordinate 15,137,220, forward strand.
AGAATCTACCACAGTTGGCTGTAGTGATTAGGCATGTGGTTTCTTCTTTTGGCTGTCTGGATCTCTCTATTGTTAAGAGATTAGTTGTTGACAAAGATCTTTTGTACCACTAGGGTAGAACTTGCTTAGGGATGAGTTTATCTGTCTCTAAACAAAAGCTTGCTTAGCAGATGAGTTTAACTGTCTTCCAACCCATGCTTGCTTAGCAGATAGGTTAACCTGTCCCCCTTCCCATGCTTGCTTAGCAGATAAGTCTGTCTTTCTCTCAACCAAGCTTGTTAAGCAGATGAGTTTACCTGTCTCCAAACCCAAGCTTGCTTAGCAGATGAGTTTACCTGTCTCCAAACCCAAATTTGCTTAGCAGATGAGTTTACCTGTCTCTACCCAAACTTGCTTAGCAGACAAGTTTGTCTCTCTCTTAACCAATGCTTGCTAAGCAGATGAGTCAACCTGTCCCCAACCAAAACTTGCTTAGCAGTTGAGTTTACATGTCAACCAACCCAAGCTTGCTTAGCAGATAAGTTTGTCTACCTCTCAACCAAGCTTGTTAAGCAGATAATTCAACCTGTCTCCAAACCCAAGCTTGCTTAGCAGATGAGTTAACCTGGCCCCTACCCAAACTTGCTTAGCAGATGAGTTTATCTGTTTTATAGTTAAGCTTAACAAAAGCAGCAATTGAATAGTTATAATCCTTGGTAGTGCTCTTGACAATAGAAGCTACCACAGTTGGCTGCAGAGATTTGGCATGTGGTTTCTTCTCCTTGCTGGCTGGCTGGATCTCTCTATTGTTAAGGGATTAGGTGTTGACAAATATATTTGTACCACTTGCTTAGCAGACAGGTTTACCTGTCAACCCAACCAAAGCTTGCTTAGCACATGAGTTAACCTGTCCCCCACACAAATTTGCTTAGCAGATTACTTTATCTGTCTCTCAACCAAAGCTTGCTTAGCAGATAAGTTTGTCTGTCTCTCAACTGAAACTTGCTTTGCAAATGATTTCATCTGTCTTTCAACCAAATCTTGCTTAGCAGATAAGTTTATCTGTCTCTCAACCAAACTTGCTCAGCAGATGAGTTCATCTGTCTCTTAACCAAAGATTGCTTTCTAGCTGTTAAGTTAACTTGCCTCCCAACCCAAGCTTGCTTAGCAGATGGGTTTTCATCCCCCACCCAAACTTGCTAAGCTGATGACTTTATCTGTTTTATAGTTAAGCTTAAAGAGGGGGCTACAGGATAATCTCACTATTTTATCTATTACTTTTTGGGGCCAAATAACATCATATATAGCGGTTTACAACCATTTTATGCTTAAAATTTGCATTTAGTATTAAATAATTACAGTAAAAAATGCACCTCTTCTTGGGGCTTTTTCAGCCGGGAGTCAAACACTGCTTATCTATGATAATGATATGCAATGACCCCCTTGACGTTAATGGCACAATTTCCCAAGACTGTTTGTGCACAGTTCTCCAGCTTTGGCCAATTGGGGGCGCTATTTTCCATTTTCAAATAGCCGCCCATGACTTCACAAGTCCTTTGTCGCGAGGGTTTGTTCATGGAGCTCAGGTTTTTCAGAATTTTGGCTTGGAGTGTTTCTGAGAAAAACACATTTTTACCATGCATTCACGATAGGTAAGAGACTCGTTCAATTTTTGGTCTGTTTCCTATGGACTCCATTTACTAGAAAAATGTATTTCAGAACATCCTGTAGCCCCCCTTTAACATTGAAGCAATTGAATAGCGCTAATCAGTGGTGGTGCTCTTGACAATAGAATCTACCACAGTTGGCTGTTGTGATTAGGCCTGTGGTTTCTTCTTTTGGCTGTCTGGATCTCTCTATTGTTAAGGGACTAGTTGTTGACAAATATCTTTGTACCACTTGCTTAGCAGATGAGTTAAGCAGTTTTTTAGTTGAGCTTTACAAAAGAAGCAATTGAATAGCGCTAATCCGTGGTTGTGCTCTTGACAATAGAAGCTACCCTAGTGGCTGGGGAGATTGGTCCTGTGGTTTCTTCTCCTGGCTGGCTCAGCTGCATCTCTCTACTGTTAAGGGATTAGTTGTTGACAAAGATCTTTTGTACCACTTGGGTAGAACTTGCTTAGGGATGAGTTTATCTGTCTCTAAACAAAAGCTTGCTTAGCAGATGAGTAGAACTGTCTTGCAACACAAGCTTGCTTAGCAGATACATTAAGGTATCCCCGTTCCACTGCTTGCTTAGCAGATAAGTGTGTCTTTCTCTCAACTAAGCTTGTTGAGTAGATGAGTTTACCTGTCTCCAAACCCAAGCTTGCTTAGCAGATGAGTTTACCTGTCTCCAAACCCAAGCTTGCTTAGCAGATGAGTTTACCTGTCTCCAAACCCAAGCTTGCTTAGCAGATTAGCTTACATGTGTTCAAACCCAAGCTTGCTTAGCAGATGAGTTAACCTGTCCCTTACCCAAACTTGCTTAGCAGACGAGTTTCTCTGTTTCATAACCAATGCTTGCTAAGCAAGTGAGTGAACATGTCTCCAACCAAACCTTGCTTAGCAGTTGAGTTTATCTGTCAACCAACACAAGCTTGCTTAGCAGATAAGTTTGTCTATCTCTCGACCAAGCTTGTTAAGCAGATGAGTTTACCTGTCTCCAAACCCAAGCTTGCTTAGCAGATGAGTTAACCTGTCCCCTACCCAAACTTGCCTAGCAGATGAGTTTACCTGTTTTATAGTTGAGCTTAACAAAAGCAGTATTTGAATAGTTGTTATCCTTGGCAGTGCTCTTGACAATAGAAGCTACCATAGTAGACTGTTGTGATTAGGCATGTGGTTTCTCCTGGCTGGCTGGCTGGATCTCTCTTTTGTTAAGGGATTAGTTGCTGACAAATATATTTTGTACTACTTGCTTAGGAGATGAGTTTATCTGTCTCTCCACCAAAAGTTGCTTAGCAGATAAGGGCTGTTTCCTAACCCAAGCTTTCTAAGCAGATACATTTACCGGTCCCCACACACAAGCTTGCTTAGCAGATGAGTTTACATGTCTCCCAACCCAAGCTTGCTAAGCGGACAAGTTTATCCGCCTCTGTACCCAAACTTGCTTAGCAGACAAGTTTGTCGGTCTCAAAACCGAAGCTTGCTTAGCAGATGAGTTAACCTGTTAACTCATGACTTTATCTGTTTGACCTTATCTGTTTTATAGTTAAGCTTAAAGAGGGGCTACAGGATAATCTCACTATTTTAACTATTACTTTTTGGGGCCAAATAACATCATATATAGCGGTTTACAACCATTTCATGCTAAAAATTTGCGTTTAGTAATAAATAATTTATGTCAAAAATGCACCTCTTCCGGGGGCTTTTTCAGCCGGGAGTTAAACACTGCTTATCTTTGAGCATGATATGCAATGACCCCCTATACGTTAATGGCACAATTTCCCAAGACTGGTTGTGCACAGTTCTCCAGCTTTGGCAGATTGGGGGATTTCATTTTCAAATAGCCGCCCATGACTTTACAAGTCCTTTGTCGCTTGGGTTTTTCAGAATTTTGGCTTGAAGTGTTTCTGAGAAAAGCACATTTTTACCATGCTTTAACGATAGGTAAGAGACTCGTTCAATTTTTGGTCTGTTACTTATGGACTCCATTTTTTACTAGAAAAATGTAACACAGAACATCCTGTAGCCCCCCTTCAACAAAAGAAGCAATTGAATAGGGCTGATCAGTGGTGGTGCTCTTGACAATATAATCTACCTCAGTCCCTGTTGTGATTAGGCATGTGTTTTCTTCTGCTTTGTACCACTTGCTTAGCAGATGAGTTGAGCTGTTTTATAGTTGAGCTTTACAAAAGCAACAATTGATTAGTGCTAATCCGTGGTTGTGCTCTTGACAATAGAAGCTACCCGAGTGGCTGGGGAGATTGGGCATGAGGTTTCTTCTCCCTGCTGGCTTGCTGGATCTCTGTATTGTTAAGGGATTAGGTGATGACAAATACATTTTGTACAACTTGCTTAGCAGACGAGTTTACCTGTCTCCCAACCAAAGCTTGCTTAGCAGTTTGAGTAAACCTGACCTCTACTCAAAGTTGCTTAGCACACAAGTTTCTCTGTCTTTTAACCAGTTCTTTCTAAGCAGATGAGTCAACCTGTCCCCAACCAAAGCTTGCTTAGCAGTTGAGTTTACCAGTCAACCAACCCAAGCTTGCTTAGCGGATAAGTGTGTCTTTCTCTCAACCAAGCTTGTTAAGCAGATGATTCAACCTGTCTCCAAACCCAAGCTTGGTTGGCAGATGAGTTAACCTGGCCCCAACCAAAGCTTGCTTAGCAGTTGAGTTTACCAGTCAACCAACCCAAGCTTGCTTAGCAGATAAGTGTGTCTTTCTCTCAACCAAGTTTGTTAAGCAGATGTTACCTGTCTCCAAACCCAAACTTGCTAAAAACCAAAACTTGCTTAGCAGATGAGTTTATCTCTCTCTTTATGCTTGCTAAGCAGATGAGCCAACCTGTCTCCAACCAAAACTTGCTCAGCAGTTGAGTTTACCTGTCAACCAACCCAAGCTTGCTTAGCAGATAAGTTTGTTTCCCTCTCAACCAAGCTTGTTAAGCAGATGATTCAACCTGTCTCCAAACCCAAGCTTGGTTGGCAGATGAGTTAACCTTGCCCCTACCCAAACTTGCTTAGCGGATGAGTTTATCTATTTTATAGTTGAGCTTAACAAAGGCAGCAATTGAATAGTTATAATCCTTGGTAGTGCTCTTGACAATAGAAGCTACCACAGTTGGCTGCAGAGATTGGGCATGTGGTTTCTTCTCCTTGCTGGCTGGCTGGATCTCTCTTTTGTTAGGGGATTAGGTGTTGACAAATATATTTTGTACCACTTGCTTAGCAGATTACTTTATCTGTCTCCCAACCCAAGTTTGCTTAGCAGATGAGTTTTCCTCCCCTACCAAACTTGCTTAGCTGATGACTTTATATGTTTTATAGTTGAGCTTAAAGAGGGGCTACACCATGCTCTTGACAATAATTATAAACTTGCACAGTTGGCTGTAGTGGTTAGGCATATGGTTTCTTCTTCTGGCTGTCTGGATCTCTGTGTTGTTAAGAGATTCGTTGTTGACAATGATCTTTTGTACCAGTAGGGTAGAACTTGCTTAGGGATGAGTTTATCTGTCTCTAAACAAAAGCTTGATTAGCAGATGAGTTTAAGTGTTTTCCAACCCAAGCTTGCTTAGCAGATAGGTTAACCTGTCCCCCTTCCCATGCTTGCTCAGCAGATAAGTGTGTCTTTCTCTCAACCAAGCTTGTTAAGCAGATGAGTTTATCTGTCTCCAAACCCAAGCTTGCTTAGCAGATGATTAAACCTGTCTCCAAACCCAAATTTGCTTTGCAGATGAGTTAACCTGTCCCTAACCAAACTTGCTTTGCAGACAATTTTGTCTCTCTCTTAACCAATGCTTGCTAAGCAGATGAGTCAACCTGTCCCCAACCAAAACTTGCTTCGCAGTTGAGTTTACCTGTCAACCAACCCAAGCTTGCTTAGCAGTTGATTCAACCTGTCTCCAAACACGAGCTTGCTTAGCAGATGAGTTAACCTGGCCCCTACCAAAACTTGCTTAGCAGACAAGTTTGTCTCTCTCTTTATGCTTGCTAAGCAGATGAGTCAACCTGTTTCCAACCAAAACTTGCTCAGCAGTTGAGTTTACCTGTCAACCAACTGAAGCTTGCTTAGCAGATAAGTTTGTCTCTCTCTCAACCAAGCTTGTTAAGCAGATGATTCAACCTGTCTCCAAACCCAAGCTTGGTTGGTAGATGAGTTAACCTGGCCCCTACCCAAACTTGCTTAGCGGATGAGTTTATCTGTTTTATAGTTGAGCATATAAAAGCAGCAATTGAGTAGTTAAAATCCTTGGTAGTGCTCTTTACAATAGAAGCTACCACAGTTGGCTGCAGAGAGTGGTCATGTGGTTTCTTCTCCTTGCTGGCTGGATCTCTCCATTGTTTAGGGATTAGGTGTTGACAAATATATTTTATACCACTTGCTTAGCAGACCAGTTTACCTGTCTATCCCAACCCAAGCTTGTTTAGCAGATGCAGTTAACCTGCCTCCCAACCCAAGCTTGCTTAGCAGATGAGTTATCCTGTCCCCTACACAAATTTGCCTAGCAGATTACTTTATCTGTCTCTCAACCAAAGCTTGCTTAGCAGATAAGTTTATCTGTCTCTCAACCAAAACTTGCTCAGCAGATGAGTTCATCTGTCTGTCAACCAAAGATTGCTTTCTAGCTGTTAAGTTAACTTGCCTCCCAACCCAAGCTTGCTTAGCAGATGGGTTTTCCTCCCCCACCCAAACTTGCTTAGCTGATGACTTTATCTGTTTTATAGTTGAGCTTAAAGAGGGGCTACACCATGCTCTTGACAATATAATCTTGCACAGTTGGCTGTTGTGATTAGGTATGTGGTTTCTTCTTCTTTGTAACACTTGCTTAGCAGATACGTAAAGCTGTTTTATAGTTGAGCTTTACAATTCAGAATATCCTGTAGCTCCCCTTTAACAAAAGAAGCAATTGAATAGCGCTAATAGGGGTGGTACTCTTGACAATAGCATCTACCACAGTTGGCTGTAGTGATTAGGCATGTGGTTTCTTCTTCTGGCTGTCTGGATCTCTCTATTGTTAAAAGATTAGTTGTTGACAAAGATCTTTTGTACCACTAGGGTAGAACTTGCTTAGGGATGAGTTTATATGTCTCTAAACAAAAGCTTGCTTAGCAGATGAGTTTAACTGTCTTCCAACCCAAGCTTGCTTAGCAGATAGGTTAACCTGTCCCCCTTCCCATGCTTGCTTAGCAGATAAGTCTGTCTTTCTCTCAACCAAGCTTGTTAAGCAGATGAGTTTACCTGTCTCCAAACCCAAGCTTGCTTAGCAGATGAGTTTACCTGTCTCCAAACCCAAATTTGCTTAGCAGATGAGTTAACCTGTCCCTACCCAAACTTGCTTAGCAGACAAGTTTGTCTCTCTCTTAACCAATGCTTGCTAAGCAGATGAGTAAACCTGCCCCCAACCAAAACTTGCTTAGCAGTTGAGTTTACCTGTCAACCAACCCAAGCTTGCTTAGCAGATAAGTTTGTCTACCTCTCAACCAAGCTTGTTAAGCAGATGATTCAACCTGTCTCCAAACCCAAGCTTGCTTAGCAGATGAGTTCACCTGGCCCCTACCCAAACTTGCCTAGCAGATGAGTTTATCTGTTTTATAGTTGAGCTTAACAAAAGCAGCAATTGAATAGTTACAATCCTTGGTAGTGCTCTTGACAATAGAAGCTACCACAGTTGGCTGCAGAGAGTGGTCATGTGGTTTCTTCTCCTTGCTGGCTGGCTGGATCTCTCTATTGTTAAGGGATTAGGTTTTGACAAATATATTTTGTACCACTTGCTTAGCAGACAGGTTTACCTGTCTCCCAACCAAAGCTTGCTTAGCACATGAGTTAACCTGTCCCCCACACAAATTTGCTTAGCAGATTACTTTATCTGTCTCTCAACCAAAGCTTGCTTAGCAGATAAATTTATCTGTCTCTCAACTGAAACTTGCTCAGCAAATGAATTTATCTGTCTCTCAACCAAAGCTTGCTTAGCAGATAAGTTTATCTGTCTCTCAACCGAAACTTGCTTAGCAGATAAGTTTATCTGTCTCTCAACCAAAACTTGCTCAGCAGATGAGTTCATCTGTCTCTCAACCAAAGCTTGCTTTTTAGCTTTTAAGTTAACTTGCCTCCCAACCCAAGCTTGCTTAGCAGATGAGTTTTCCTCCCCCACCTAAACTTGCTTAGCTGATGACTTTATCTGTTTTACAGTTGAGCTTAAAGAGGGGGCTACAGGATAATCTAACTATTTTTACTATTACTTTTTGGGGCCAAACAACATCATAGATATCGGTTTATAACCATTTTATGCTTAAAATTTGCAATTAGTATTAAATAATTACAGTAAAATATGCACCTCTTCCTGGGGCTTTTTCAGCCGGGAGTCAAACACTGCTTATCTATGATAATGATATGCAATGACCCCCTTGACGATAATGGCACAATTTCCTAAGACTGTTTGTGCACAGTTCTCCAGCTTTGGCCAATAGGGGGCGCTATTTTCCATTTTCAAATAGTCGCCCATGACTGCACAAGTCCTTTGTTGCTTGGGTTTGTTCATGGAGCTCAGGTTTTTCAGAGTTTTGGCTTGGAGTGTTTCTGAGAAAAACACATTTTTACCATGCTTTAACGATAGGTAAGAGACTCGTTCAATTTTTGGTCTGTTTCCTATGGACTCCAATTACTAGAAAAATGTATTTCAGAACATCCTGTAGCCCCCCTTTAACATTGAAGCAATTGAATAGCGCTAATCAGTGGTGGTGCTCTTGACAATAGAGTCTACCACAGTTGGCTGTTGTGATTACACATGTGGTTTCTTCTGCTTTGTACCACTTGCTTAGCAGATGAGTTAAGCTGTTTTATAGTTGAGCTGAACAAAAGAAGGAATTGAATAGCGCTAATCCGTGGGTTGTGCTCTTGACAATAGAAGCTACCACAGTGGCTGGGGAGATTGGGCATGTGGTTTTTTCTCCTGGCTGGCTCAGCTGCATCTCTCTACTGTTAAGGGATTAGTTGTTGACAAAGATCTTTTGTACCACTTGGGTAGAACTTGCTTAGGGATGAGTTTATCTGTCTCTAAACAAAAGCTTGCTTAGCAGATGAGTAGAACTGTCTTGCAACCCAAGCTTGCTTAGCAGATACATTAAGGTATCCCCGTTCCACTGCTTGCTTAGCAGATAAGTGTGTCTTTCTCTCAACTAAGCTTGTTGAGTAGATGAGTTTACCTGTCTCCAAACCCAAGCTTGCTTAGCAGATGAGTTTACCTGTCTCCAAACCCAAGCTTGCTTAGCAGATGAGTTTACCTGTCTCCAAACCCAAGCTTGCTTAGCAGATGAGTTTACCCGTCTCCAAACCCAAGCTTGCTTAGCAGATTAGTTTACATGTGTTCAAACCCAAGCTTGCTTAGCAGATGAGTTAACCTGTCCCTTACCCAAACTTGCTTAGCAGACGAGTTTCTCTGTTTCATAACCAATGCTTGCTAAGCAAGTGAGTGAACATGTCTCCAACCAAAACTTGCTGGGCAGTTGAGTTTATCTGTCAACCAACACAAGCTTGCTTAGCAGATAAGTTTGTCTATCTCTCGACCAAGCTTGTTAAGCAGATGAGTTTACCTGTCTCCAAACCCAAGCTTGCTTAGCAGATGAGTTAACCTGTCCCCTACCCAAACTTGCCTAGCAGATGAGTTTACCTGTTTTATAGTTGAGCTTAACAAAAGCAGTATTTGAATAGTTGTTATCCTTGGTAGTGCTCTTGACAATAGAAGCTACCATAGTAGACTGTTGTGATTAGGCATGTGGTTCCTCCTGGCTGGCTGGCTGGATCTCTCTTTTGTTAAGGGATTAGTTGCTGACAAATATATTTTGTACTACTTGCTTAGGAGATGAGTTTATCTGTCTCTCCACCAAAAGTTGCTTAGCAGATAAGGGCTGTTTCCTAACCCAAGCTTTCTAAGCAGATACATTTACCGGTCCCCACACACAAGCTTGCTTAGCAGATGAGTTTACATGTCTCCCAACCCAAGCTTGCTAAGCGGACAAGTTTATCCGCCTCTGTACCCAAACTTGCTTAGCAGACAAGTTTGTCGGTCTCAAAACCGAAGCTTGCTTAGCAGATGAGTTAACCTGTTAACTCATGACTTTATCTGTTTGACCTTATCTGTTTTATAGTTAAGCTTAAAGAGGGGCTACAGGATAATCTCACTATTTTAACTATTACTTTTTGGGGCCAAATAACATCATATATAGCGGTTTACAACCATTTCATGCTAAAAATTTGCGTTTAGTAATAAATAATTTATGTCAAAAATGCACCTCTTCCGGGGGCTTTTTCAGCCGTGAGTCAAACACTGCTTATCTTTGAGCATGATATGCAATGACCCCCTATACGTTAATGGCACAATTTCCCAAGACTGGTTGTGCACAGTTCTCCAGCTTTGGCAGATTGGGGGATTTCATTTTCAAATAGCCGCCCATGACTTTACAAGTCCTTTGTCGCTTGGGTTTTTCAGAATTTTGGCTTGAAGTGTTTCTGAGAAAAGCACATTTTTACCATGCTTTAACGATAGGTAAGAGACTCGTTCAATTTTTGGTCTGTTACTTATGGACTCCATTTTTTACTAGAAAAATGTAATACAGAACATCCTGTAGCCCCCCTTCAACAAAAGAAGCAATTGAATAGGGCTGATCAGTGGTGGTGCTCTTGACAATATAATCTACCTCAGTTGCCTGTTGTGATTAGGCATGTGGTTTCTTCTGCTTTGTACCACTTGCTTAGCAGATGAGTTGAGCTGTTTTATAGTTGAGCTTTACAAAAGCAGCAATTGATTAGTGCTAATCCGTGGTTGTGCTCTTGACAATAGAAGCTACCAGAGTGGCTTGGGAGATTGGGCATGAGGTTTCTTCTCCTGGCTGGCTCAGCTGGCTCTCTACTGTTAAGGGGTTAGTTGTTGACAGTGATCTTTTGAACCACTTGGGTAAACTTGCTTACGGAAGAGTTTATCTGTCTCTAAACAAAAGCTTGCTTAGCAGATGAGTAGAACTGTCTTCCAACCCAAGCTTGCTTAGCAGATATGTTAACCTGTCCCCCTTCCCATGCTTGCTTAGCAGATAAGTCTGTCTTTCTCTCAACCAAGCTTGTTAAGCAGATGAGTTTACCTGTCTCCAAACCCAAGCATGCTTAGCACTAGTGCTGGGCGAATAGTGAAATTTTGTTATTCGGATACCGCTGACCAACTATCCGAAATTAACCGAATATTCGAATAGTTTTTTTCACCGCTAGAGGGCGCTATAAAAAAAATAAAAATAAAAAAATATTAAAAATTTTTTTTTATTTTGTCGCTAGAGGGCGCTGTTCGTTTGTGAATGAGATCTTCTGGGCGGATTGATATTAGTTTTAGACAGTGTCACTCGGTTCATTCATAAAAATGACCGGATCTAATTTAAAGATGGCGATTTGCTTTTTCTTTTGATCGTGGATGACTCTACGTGAAGGAAAACTTTTGTAATCTTTGAACAAATTACGTCAGAAATGTCATTGTTTTGACTCTTCACGGAGGTGAGCATAGTTAAATACTTAATTTATGCTGTTTTATGCTGTCTTAATAGAAGTTTCATTAGGATTCAGACAAAACATTCATGTCAGTTGTCGCCCGACGTCCGCGGATATTCGGATATTAAAGAATATCCGGTTACTTGGTTGTAATTACAGAACTATCCGGTTTATAAATAGCTATTCGCGCCCTATGCGGATATCCGGTTAAGAAAAAAAAGGCATTCGCGGTTACGGATAGGAAAACCTATCCGCCATTAACCGGATATTCGAATAATTCGCCCAGGCCTACTTAGCACATGAGTTTACCTGTCCCCCTTTGGATGCTTTCTTAGCAGATAAGTGTGTCTTTCTCTCAACCAAGCTTGTTAAGCGGATGAGTTAACCTTTCTCCAAACCCAAGCTTGCTTAGCAGATGAGTTTACCTGTCAACCAACCCAAGCTTGCTTAGCAGATGAGTGAACCTGTCCCCTACCCAAACTTGCTTAACAGACAAGTTTGTCTCTCTCTTAACCAATGTTGCTAAGCAGATGAGTCAACCTGCCCCCATCCAAAACTTGCTTAGCAGTTGAGTTTACCTGTCAACCAACCCAAGCTTGCTTAACAGATAAGTTTGTCTATCTCTCAACCAAGCTTGTTAAGCAGATGAAACTTATCTGCATAACTAGCTTGGTTGAAAGATAGGCACTGCTAATCCGACTTCAAATCCAACCTTGCTTAGCAGATGAGTTAACCTGTCCCCTACCCAAACTTGCTTAGCAGATGAGTTTATCTGTTGTATAGTTGAGCTTAACAACAGCAGCAATTGAATAGTTGTAATCCTTGGTAGTGCTCTTGACAATAGAAGCTACCACAGTTGGCTGCAGAGATTGGGCATGTGGTTTTTTCTCCTGGCTGGCCGGCTGGATCTCTCTATTAATAAGGGATTAGGTGTTGACAAATATTTTTTGTATCACTTGCTTAGCAGATTACTTTGTCTGTCTCCCAACCCAAGCTTGCTTAGACAAGTTGACAAGTTTCTCTGTCTCTTAACCACTGCTTGCTAAGGAGATGAGTGAACATGTCTCCAACCAAACCTTGCTTAGAAGTTGAGTTTACCTGTCAACCAACACAAGCTTGCTTAGCAGATAAGTTTGTCTATCTCTCAACCAAGCTTGTTAAGCAGATGAGTTTACCCATTTCAAAACCCAAGATTGCTTAGCAGTTTGAGTTAACCTGTCCCCTACTCAAACTTCTTTAGCAGACAAGTTTCTCTGTCTCTTAACCAATTCTTTCTAAGCAGATGAGTCAACCTGTCCCTAACCAAAGCTTGCTTAGCAGTTGAGTTTACCAGTCAACCAACACAAGCTTGCTTAGCAGATAAGTTTGTCTATCTCTCAACCAAGCTTGTTAAGCAGATGAGTTTACCTGTTCCCTACCCAATTTTTCTCAGCAGATGACTTGATCTGTTTTATAGTTGAGCTTAACAAAAGCAGCAATTGATTAGTTGTTATCCTTGGTAGTGCTTGGTAGGGAAGATTTTATCTGGGTCTAAACAAAAGCTTGCTTAGCAGATGAGTTTAACTGTCTTCAAACCCATGCTTGCTTAGCAGATAAGTGTGTCTTTCTCTCAACCAAGCTTGTTAAGCAGATGAGATTACCCATTTCCAAACCCAAGATTGCTTAGCAGTTTGAGTTAACCTGTCCCCTACTCAAACTTCTTTAGCAGACAAGTCTCTCTGTCTCTTGACCAATTCTTTCTAAGCAGATGAGTCAACCTGTCCCTAACCAAAGCTTGCTTAGCAGTTGAGTTTACCAGTCAACCAACGAAAGCTTGCTTAGCAGATAAGTTTGTCTATCTCTCAACCAAGCTTGTTAAGCAGATGAGTTTACCTGTCTCCAAACCCAATTTTGCTTAGCAGAGTTTACCTGTCCCTACCCAAACTTGCTTAGCAGACAAGTTTGTCTCTCTCTTAACCAATGCTTGCTAAGCAGATGAGTCAACCTGTCCCCAGCCAAAACTTGCTTAGCAGTTGAGTTTACATGTCAACCAACCCAAGCTTGCTTAGCAGATAAGTTTGTCTACCTCTCAACCAAGCTTGTTAAGCAGATGATTCAACCTGTCTCCAAACCCAAGCTTGCTTAGCAGATGAGTTAACCTGGCCCCTACCCAAACTTGCTTAGCAGATGAGTTTATCTGTTTTATAGTTGAGCTTAACAAAAGCAGCAATTGAATAGTTATAATCCTTGGTAGTGCTCTTGACAATAGAAGCTACCACAGTTGGCTGCAGAGATTTGGCATGTGGTTTCTTCTCCTTGCTGGCTGGCTGGATCTCTCTATTGTTAAGGGATTAGGTGTTGACAAATATATTTTGTACCACTTGCTTAGCAGACAGGTTTACCTGTCAACCCAACCAAAGCTTGCTTAGCACATGAGTTAACCTGTCCCCCACACAAATTTGCTTAGCAGATTACTTTATCTGTCTCTCAACCAAAGCTTGCTTAGCAGATAAGTTTGTCTGTCTCTCAACTGAAACTTGCTTTGCAAATGAATTTATTTGTCTCTCAACCAAAGCTTGCTTAGCAGATAAGTTTATCTGTCTCTCAACCGAAACTTGCTTAGCAGATAATTTCATCTGTCTCTCAACCAAATCTTGCTTAGCAGATAACTTTATCTGTCTCTCAACCAAACTTGCTCAGCAGATGAGTTCATCTGTCTCTTAACCAAAGATTGCTTTCTAGCTGTTAAGTTAACTTGCCTCCCAACCCAAGCTTGCTTAGCAGATGGGTTTTCCTCCCCCACCCAAACTTGCTAAGCTGATGACTTTATCTGTTTTATAGTTAAGCTTAAAGAGGGGGCTACAGGATAATCTCACTATTTTATCTATTACTTTTTGGGGCCAAATAACATCATATATAGCGGTTTACAACCATTTTATGCTTTAAATTTGCATTTAGTATTAAATAATTACAGTAAAAAATGCACCTCTTCTTGGGGCTTTTTCAGCCGGGAGTCAAACACTGCTTATCTATGATAATGATATGCAATGACCCCCTTGACGTTAATGGCACAATTTCCCAAGACTGTTTGTGCACAGTTCTCCAGCTTTGGCCAATTGGGGGCGCTATTTTCCATTTTCAAATAGCCGCCCATGACTTCACAAGTCCTTTGTCGCGAGGGTTTGTTCATGGAGCTCAGGTTTTTCAGAATTTTGGCTTGGAGTGTTTCTGAGAAAAACACATTTTTACCATGCGTTAGCGATAGGTAAGAGACTCGTTCAATTTTTGGTCTGTTTCCTAAGGACTCCATTTACTAGAAAAATGTATTTCAGAACATCCTGTAGCCCCCCTTCAACAAAAGAAGCAATTGAATAGCACTAATCAGTGGTTGGTGCTCTTGACATAGAATCTACTACAGTTGGCTGTGGTGATTAGACATGTGGTTTCTTCTTCTGGCTGTCTGGATCTCTCTATTGTTAAGGGACTAGTCGTTGACAAATATCTTTGTACCACTTGCTTAGCAGATGAGTTAAGCAGTTTTTTAGTTGAGCTTTACAAAAGAAGCAATTGAATAGTGCTAATCCGTGGTTGTGCTCTTGACAATAGAAGCTACCCCAGTGGCTGGGGAGATTGGTCCTGCGGTTTCTTCTCCTGGCTGGCTCAGCTGCATCTCTCTACTGTTAAGGGATTAGTTGTTGACAAAGATCTTTTGTACCACTTGGGTAGAACTTGCTTAGGGATGAGTTTATCTGTCTCTAAACAAAAGCTTGCTTAGCAGATGAGTAGAACTGTCTTCCAACCCAAGCTTGCTTAGCAGATACATTAAGGTATCCCCGTTACACTGCTTGCTTAGCAGATAAGTGTGTCTTTCTCTCAACTAAGCTTGTTGAGTAGATGAGTTTACCTGTCTCCAAACCCAAGCTTGCTTAGCAGATGAGTTTACCTGTCTCCAAACCCAAGCTTGCTTAGCAGATGAGTTTACCTGTCTCCAAACCCAAGCTTGCTTAGCAGATGAGTTGATCTGTTTTATAGTTGAGCTTAACAAAAGCAGCAATTGATTAGTTGTTATCCTTGGTAGTGCTTGGTAGGGAAGATTTTATCTGGGTCTAAACAAAAGCTTGCTTAGCAGATGAGTTTAACTGTCTTCAAACCCATGCTTGCTTAGCAGATAAGTGTGTCTTTCTCTCAACCAAGCTTGTTAAGCAGATGAGATTACCCATTTCCAAACCCAAGATTGCTTAGCAGTTTGAGTTAACCTGTCCCCTACTCAAACTTCTTTAGCAGACAAGTCTCTCTGTCTCTTGACCAATTCTTTCTAAGCAGATGAGTCAACCTGTCCCTAACCAAAGCTTGCTTAGCAGTTGAGTTTACCAGTCAACCAACGAAAGCTTGCTTAGCAGATAAGTTTGTCTATCTCTCAACCAAGCTTGTTAAGCAGATGAGTTTACCTGTCTCCAAACCCAATTTTGCTTAGCAGAGTTTACCTGTCCCTACCCAAACTTGCTTAGCAGACAAGTTTGTCTCTCTCTTAACCAATGCTTGCTAAGCAGATGAGTCAACCTGTCCCCAACCAAAACTTGCTTAGCAGTTGAGTTTACATGTCAACCAACCCAAGCTTGCTTAGCAGATAAGTTTGTCTACCTCTCAACCAAGCTTGTTAAGCAGATGATTCAACCTGTCTCCAAACCCAAGCTTGCTTAGCAGATGAGTTAACCTGGCCCCTACCCAAACTTGCTTAGCAGATGAGTTTATCTGTTTTATAGTTGAGCTTAACAAAAGCAGCAATTGAATAGTTATAATCCTTGGTAGTGCTCTTGACAATAGAAGCTACCACAGTTGGCTGCAGAGATTTGGCATGTGGTTTCTTCTCCTTGCTGGCTGGCTGGATCTCTCTATTGTTAAGGGATTAGGTGTTGACAAATATATTTTGTACCACTTGCTTAGCAGACAGGTTTACCTGTCAACCCAACCAAAGCTTGCTTAGCACATGAGTTAACCTGTCCCCCACACAAATTTGCTTAGCAGATTACTTTATCTGTCTCTCAACCAAAGCTTGCTTAGCAGATAAGTTTGTCTGTCTCTCAACTGAAACTTGCTTTGCAAATGAATTTATTTGTCTCTCAACCAAAGCTTGCTTAGCAGATAAGTTTATCTGTCTCTCAACCGAAACTTGCTTAGCAGATAATTTCATCTGTCTCTCAACCAAATCTTGCTTAGCAGATAACTTTATCTGTCTCTCAACCAAACTTGCTCAGCAGATGAGTTCATCTGTCTCTTAACCAAAGATTGCTTTCTAGCTGTTAAGTTAACTTGCCTCCCAACCCAAGCTTGCTTAGCAGATGGGTTTTCCTCCCCCACCCAAACTTGCTAAGCTGATGACTTTATCTGTTTTATAGTTAAGCTTAAAGAGGGGGCTACAGGATAATCTCACTATTTTATCTATTACTTTTTGGGGCCAAATAACATCATATATAGCGGTTTACAACCATTTTATGCTTTAAATTTGCATTTAGTATTAAATAATTACAGTAAAAAATGCACCTCTTCTTGGGGCTTTTTCAGCCGGGAGTCAAACACTGCTTATCTATGATAATGATATGCAATGACCCCCTTGACGTTAATGGCACAATTTCCCAAGACTGTTTGTGCACAGTTCTCCAGCTTTGGCCAATTGGGGGCGCTATTTTCCATTTTCAAATAGCCGCCCATGACTTCACAAGTCCTTTGTCGCGAGGGTTTGTTCATGGAGCTCAGGTTTTTCAGAATTTTGGCTTGGAGTGTTTCTGAGAAAAACACATTTTTACCATGCGTTAGCGATAGGTAAGAGACTCGTTCAATTTTTGGTCTGTTTCCTAAGGACTCCATTTACTAGAAAAATGTATTTCAGAACATCCTGTAGCCCCCCTTCAACAAAAGAAGCAATTGAATAGCACTAATCAGTGGTTGGTGCTCTTGACATAGAATCTACTACAGTTGGCTGTGGTGATTAGACATGTGGTTTCTTCTTCTGGCTGTCTGGATCTCTCTATTGTTAAGGGACTAGTCGTTGACAAATATCTTTGTACCACTTGCTTAGCAGATGAGTTAAGCAGTTTTTTAGTTGAGCTTTACAAAAGAAGCAATTGAATAGTGCTAATCCGTGGTTGTGCTCTTGACAATAGAAGCTACCCCAGTGGCTGGGGAGATTGGTCCTGCGGTTTCTTCTCCTGGCTGGCTCAGCTGCATCTCTCTACTGTTAAGGGATTAGTTGTTGACAAAGATCTTTTGTACCACTTGGGTAGAACTTGCTTAGGGATGAGTTTATCTGTCTCTAAACAAAAGCTTGCTTAGCAGATGAGTAGAACTGTCTTCCAACCCAAGCTTGCTTAGCAGATACATTAAGGTATCCCCGTTACACTGCTTGCTTAGCAGATAAGTGTGTCTTTCTCTCAACTAAGCTTGTTGAGTAGATGAGTTTACCTGTCTCCAAACCCAAGCTTGCTTAGCAGATGAGTTTACCTGTCTCCAAACCCAAGCTTGCTTAGCAGATGAGTTTACCTGTCTCCAAACCCAAGCTTGCTTAGCAGATGAGTTGATCTGTCTCCAAACCCAAGCTTGCTTAGCAGATGAGTTTACATGTGTTCAAACCCAAGCTTGCTTAGCAGATGAGTTAACCTGTCCCTTACCCAAACTTGCTTAGCAGACGAGTTTCTCTGTTTCATAACCAATGCTTGCTAAGCAAGTGAGTGAACATGTCTCCAACCAAAACTTGCTGGGCAGTTGAGTTTATCTGTCAACCAACACAAGCTTGCTTAGCAGATAAGTTTGTCTATCTCTCGACCAAGCTTGTTAAGCAGATGAGTTTACCTGTCTCCAAACCCAAGCTTGCTTAGCAGATGAGTTAACCTGTCCTCTACCCAAACTTGCTTAGCAGATGAGTTTACCAGTTTTATAGTTGAGCTTAACAAAAGCAGTATTTGAATAGTTATAATCCTTGGTAGTGCTCTTGACAATAGAAGCTACCACAGTTGGCTGCAGAGATTGGGCATGTGGGTTTTTTCTCCTGGCTGGCCGGCTGGATCTCTCTATTGTTAAGGGATTAGGTGTTGACAAATATATTTTGTACCACTTGCTTAGCAGATTACTTTGTCTGTCTCCCAACCCAAGCTTGCTTAGACAAGTTGATAAGTTTCTCTGTCTCTTAACCAATGCTTGCTAAGAAGATGAGTGAACATGTCTCCAACCAAACCTTGCGTAGCAGTTGAGTTTACCTGTCAACCAACACAAGCTTGCTTAGCAGATAAGTTTGTCTATCTCTCAACCAAGCTTGTTAAGCAGATGAGTTTACCCATTTCCAAACCCAAGATTGCTTAGCAGTTTGAGTTAACCTGTCCCCTACTCAAACTTCTTTAGCAGACAAGTTTCTCTGTCTCTTAACCAATTCTTTCTAAGCAGATGAGTCAACCTGTCCCTAACCAAAGCTTGCTTAGCAGTTGAGTTTACCAGTCAACCAACGAAAGCTTGCTTAGCAGATAAGTTTGTCTATCTCTCAACCAAGCTTGTTAAGCAGATGAGTTTACCTGTTCCCTACCCAATTTTTCTCAGCAGATGACTTGATCTGTTTTATAGTTGAGCTTAACAAAAGCAGCAATTGATTAGTTGTTATCCTTGGTAGTGCTTGGTAGGGAAGATTTTATCTGGGTCTGCCCAAAAGCTTGCTTAGCAGATGAGTTTAACTGTCTTCAAACCCATGCTTGCTTAGCAGATAAGTGTGTCTTTCTCTCAACCAAGCTTGTTAAGCAGATGAGATTACCCATTTCCAAACCCAAGATTGCTTAGCAGATGAGTTAACCTGTCCCCTACTCAAACTTCTTTAGCAGACAAGTCTCTCCGTCTCTTGACCAATTCTTTCTAAGCAGATGAGTCAACCTGTCCCTAACCAAAGCTTGCTTAGCAGTTGAGTTTACCAGTCAACCAACGAAAGCTTGCTTAGCAGATAAGTTTGTCTATCTCTCAACCAAGCTTGTTAAGCAGATGAGTTTACCTGTCTCCAAACCCAAGCTTGCTTAGCAGATGAGTTAACCTGTCCCCTACCCAAACTTGCTTAGCAGATGCGTTAACCTGTCCCCCTCCCCATGCTTGCTTAGCAGATAAGTGTGTCTTTCTCTCAACCAAGCTTGTTAAGCAGATGAGTTTACCTGTCTCCGAACCCAATCTTGCTTAGCAGATGAGTTAACCTGTCCCCTACCCAAACTTGCTTAGCAGATGAGTTTATCTGTGTTATTGTTGAGCTAACAAAAGCAGTAAGTGAATGGTTATAATCCTTGGTAGTTACCTTGACAATAGAAGCTTCCACAGTTTGCTGCAGAGATTGGGCATGTGGTTTCTTCTCCTTGATGGCTGGCTGGATCTCTCTATTGTTAAGGGATTTGGTGTCGAAAAACACAGTTTGTACCATTGCTTAGCGGAGGAGTTTACCTGTCTCCCAACCCAAGCTTGCTTGTCAGATGCAGTTAGGGACCATGGATAAACTATGTCACGGGAACGACCGCGTCGCGACGCGTTCCTTCACGTGACAAGTTGAACAAAAGAAAATCTACGGAGTGGAACGCGTTCTTCTCAACCACTGGGTCTTGAGGAAGACCCACTGTATAACAAAGGAACAATGGTGAGGCCGAAAACCACTGTGTAGTTATAATCGGCTTATCTGGGTAGATATAAACCCAAGTTGTTTCCACTGCAATTTACGTAAACTGTCGTTTCAATAAATAAACAACAACCAACGATCCATGTAAATTATAATAACTGTGTCTCCGGTCTAGTTTATATTTTGACTAGTTTTTTTTTCAAGTTACAAAAAGATTAATCCTAGCCCTTTTCACGCAATAAGTCAAAACACAACCGCAGATTAAAATATAAAAAATATTGCGTCTTTGCACGACCGCCATGCAAAATAATCCCCCAAAATACAACAGAATAAAACAAAGTCAATAGGAAAAACATCTTACATTAAACAGTAAAACTATACCCTTTTTTTGTACATCCAAGGTATCCAAAATGTTTCATGTTTGAACAATGAAGCCAACACGTTATGTAGTTTTTCTTAAACACGCTAAATATTCCCAAGGAACTGCTGAAAATTCACCACGTTGTTGACATTCGCAAGGTACCAGCAACGGCGCCAATGTTGTACGCTGGTTAGTAATGCAATTTTCGGACACCAGATTCTCCCGAAAGTCTTTATCTCAAGGCGGTTATAACTAATTTCGTAAACTGTTGCGCAATTTTTCCAACGGAGGGCGGCTCTCCCGCTATCACATTGTTTAGGAAAGCCCTCTAGCGTTCAATGTTTCTTGCATTATAGTTCGTTGCATGTAAAGTAGTAAGACTACTGGGCCGGTATAATTGAAAACACTGTGTGTGAGTGTGTCGCTGGATATAGTGTGTTTGTGTACTACGATGTAATTTTGCGTTGTGTTTTGTGTGATTGCGAGCCGGTCAGCATGATTTCGCGGTACCTTTATGAACAAATCGTGTAAGTGTAATTATCTCTATAAACACGGGTCCTAATGTAATAATTAGATGTAGATACAAAATAAGTTGGCGATGATTTCAAATTTAAGAATAATAGTCACCACTTCAACTTGTTATGGCAGTAGCATATTATTGTATTGGCTTTGGCAAACTCGAGGGTTGGCTGTACATGGACATCTCCAACCAATTGTCTGGTGTATACCTGAGCTAGACCGCAAACACTAATCCTTCACCCCTTCGTGGCTTACTTGCGAGCTGCCTTGTCCACGTAATCTGAACACAAAAGGCACCAACAATAGAGTTCGATAATGAGGTACCTTAAAAATCAGTGAAGTGCTTAATCCATCTTGGGACGGGCGCGTGACAATTTTGGGACGGACTCGTTCTAGAACGAGTCTGACCGCGGGCGGCCGCGTTCTTAGTTTATCCATGGTCCTTTAACCTGCCTCCCAACCCCAACTTTGCTTAGCAGATGAGTTATCCAGTCCCTGCACAAATTTGCTTAGCAAATTACTTTATCTGTCTCTCAAGCAAAGCTTGCTTAGCAGATAAGTTTATCTGTCTCTCAATCAAAGCTTGCTTTTTAGCTGTTAAGTTCACTTGCCTCCCAACCCAAGCTTGCTTAGCAGATGAGGTTCCCTCCCCCCCCCAAAAAAAAAAATTGCTTAGGTGATGACTTAATCTGTTTTATAGTTAAGCTTAAAGAGGGGCTACAGCATAATCTCACTATTTTAACTATTACTTTTTGGGGCCAAATAACATCAAATAGCCATTTTATGCTTAAAATTTTCATTTAGTAATAAATAATTTAAGTCAAAAATGCACTTCCCTCAGGGCTTTTTCAACCAGGAGTCAAAAACTGCACTATATGATAATGATATGCATTAACCCCTTGACGTCAATGGCACAATTTCCCAAGAGGGTTGGTGCACAGTTTGGGGCGCTATTTTCCATATCAAATAGCCACCAATGACTTCACAAGTCCTTTGTCGCGAGGGTTTGTTCATCGTGCTCAGGTTTGTTCATCGTGCTCAGGTTTAACAGAATTTTGGCTTGCTTGGAGTGTTTCTGAGAAAATTTTTTGTTACCATGCTTTAACAGATAAATGCGTCTTTCTCTCAACCAAGCTTGCTAAGCAGATGAGTTTACCTGTCTGCAAACCCAAATTTGCTTAGGAGATGAGTTAACCTGTCCCTACCTAAACTTGCTTAGCAGACAAGTTTGTCTCTCTCTTTACCAATGCTTGCTAAGCAGATGAGTCAACCTGTCCCCAACCAAAGCTTGCTTAGCAGTTGAGTTTACCAGTCAACCAACCCAAGCTTGCCTAGCAGATAAGTTTGTTTATCTCTCAACCAAGCTTGTTAAGCAGATGAGTTTACCTGTCTCCTAACCCAAGCTTGCTTAGCATATAAGTTTATCTGTTTTATAGTTGAGCTAAACAAAAGCAGCATTTGAACAGTTATGATCCTTGACAAATATATTTTGTACCACTTGCTTAGCAGAAGAGTTAACCTGTCTCCCAACCCAAGCTTGATTAGCAGATGAGGTAACCTGTCCCCTACACAAATTTGCTTAGCAGATTACTTTATCTGTCTCTCAACCAAAGCTTGCTTAGCAGATGAGTTTATCTGTCTCTCAACCAAAGCTTGCTTTCAAGCTGTTAAGTTAACTTGCCTCCCAACCCAAGCTTGCTTAGCAGTTGAGTTTTCCTCCCCCACCCAAACTTCCTTAGCTGATGACTTTATCTGTTTTATAGTTGAGCTTAAAGACGGGCTACAGGATAATTTCACTATTTTATTTATTACTTTTTGGGGCCAAGTATACATCATAGATACCGGTTTATAATCATTTTATGCTTAAAGTACATTTAGTAATAAATAATTTAAGTCAAAATTGCACCTGTCCTCTGGGCTTTTTAGCTGGGAGTCAAAAACTGGTTACCTATGATAATATTATGCAATGACCCTTTAATCATTGGCACAATTTTCCAAGAGGGTTTGTGCACAGTTCTTCAGCTTTTGCCGTTTGGGGGTGCTATATTCCATATCAAATAACCGCCGATGACTTCACAAGTCCTTTGTTGCGTTGGGTTGTTCATAGAGCTCAGGTTTTTCAGAATTTTTGGTTGGAGTGTTTCTGAGAAAAACACATTTTTACCATGCTTTAACGATAGGTAAGAGACTCGTTCATTTTTTGGAATGTTTCCTATGGACTCCATTTACTACAAAAATGTAATACAGAACATCCTGTAGCACCCTTTTAACAAAAGAAGCAATTGAATAGCGCTAATCAGTGGTGGTGCTCTTGACAATAGAATCTACCACAGTTGGCTGTTGTGATTAGGCATGTGGTTTCTACTTCTGGCTGTCTGGATCTCTCTTTTTTTATGGGACAAGTTGTTAACAAATATCTTTGTACCACTTTCTCAGCAGATGAGTTAAGCTGTTTTATAGTTGAGCTTTACAAAAGCAGCAATTGAATAGTGCTAATCCGTGGTTGTGCTCTTGACAATAGAAGCTACCCCAATGGCTGGGGAGATTTGGCATGTGGTTTCTTCTCCTGGCTGGCTCAGCTGCATCTCTCTACTGTTAAGGGATTAGTTGTTGACAAAGATCTTTTGTACCACTTGGGTAGAACTTGTTTAGGGATGAGTTGATCTGTCTCTAAACAAAGCTTGGTTAGCAGATGAGTTTAACTGTCTTCCAACCCAAGCTTGCTTAGCAGATAGGTTAACCTGTCCCCCTTCCCATGCTTGCTTAGCAGATAAGTCTGTCTTTCTCTCAACCAAGCTTGTCAAGCAGATGAGTTTACCTGTCTCCAAACCCAAGCTTGCTTAGCAGATGAGTTTACCTGTCTCCAAACCCAAATTTGCTTAGCAGATGAGTTAACCTGTCCCTACCCAAACTTGCTTAGCAGACAAGGTTGTCTCTCTCTTAACCAATGCTTGCTAAGCAGATGAGTCAACCTGCCCCCAACCAAAACTTGCTTAGCAGTTGAGTTTACCTGTCAACCAACCCAAGCTTGCTTAGCAGATAAGTTTGTCTACTCTCAACCAAGCTTGATAAGCAGATGATTCAACCTGTCTCCAAACCCAAGCTTGCTTAGCAGATGAGTTCACCTGGCCCCTACCCAAACTTGCCTAGCAGATGAGTTTATCTGTTTTATAGTTGAGCTTAACAAAAGCAGCAATTGAATTGTTATAATCCTTGGTAGTGCTCTTGACAATAGAATCTACCACAGTTGGCTGCAGAGAGTGGTCATGTGGTTTCTTCTCCTTGCTGGCTGGATCTCTCTATTGTTAAGGAATTAGGTGTTGACAAATATATTTTGTACCACTTGCTTAGCAGACAGGTTTACCTGTCTCCCAACCAAAGCTTGCTTAGCACATGAGTTAACCTGTCCCCCACACAAATTTGCTTAGCAGATTACTTTATCTGTCTCTCAACCAAAGCTTGCTTAGCAGATTAATTTATCTGTCTCTCAAATGAAACTTGCTCAGCAAATGAATTTATCTGTCTCTCAACCAAAGCTTGCTTAGCAGATAAGTTTATCTGTCTCTCAACCGAAACTTGCTTAGCAGATGAGTTCATCTGTCTCTCAACCAAACTTGCTTAACAGATAAGTTTATCTGTCTCTCAACTGAAACTTGCTCAGCAGATGAGTTTATCTGTCTCTCAACCAAAGCTTGGTAGCAGATAAGTTTATCTGTCTCTCAACCAATGCTTGGTCAGCAAATGAGTTTATCTGTCTCTCAACCAAAGCTTGCTTAGCAGATAAGTTTATCTGTCTCTCAACCGAAACTTGCTCAGCTGATGAGTTCATCTGTCTCTCAATCGAAAATTGCTTTCTAGCTGTTAAGTTAACTTGCCTCCCAACCCAAGCTTGCTTAGCAGATGGGTTTTCCTCCTCCACCCAAATTTGCTTAGCTGGTGACTTTATCTGTTTTACAGTTGAGCTTAAAGAGGGGCTACAGGATAATCTCACTATTTTAACTATTACTTTTTGGTCCCAAATATACATCATAGATACCGGTTTATAACCATTTTATGCTTAAAATTTGCATTTAGTAATAAATAATTTAAGTCAAAAATGCACCTGTCCTCTTGGCTTTTTAGCTGGGAGTCAAAAACTGCTTTCCTATGCTAATTTGCAATGACCCTTGACGTCATTGGCACAATTTCCCAAGAGGGTTTGTGCCCAGTTCTCCAGCTTTGGCCAATTGGGGGCGCTATATTCAATATCAAATAGCCGCCGATGACTTCACAAGTCCTTTATCGCTTAGGTTTGTTCAGGGAGCTCAGGTTTTTTTAGAATTTTAGCCTGAAGTGTTTCTGAGAAAAAAAAACATTTTTAACATGCTTTAAGGTAAGAGACTCGTTCAATTTTTGGTCTGTTTCCTATGAACTCCATTTACTAGAAAAAAGTATTTCAGAACATCCTGTAGCCCCCCTTTAACATTGAAGCAATTGAATACCGCTAATCAGTGGTGGTGCTCTTGACAATAGAATCTACTACAGTTGGCTGTTGTGATTAGGCCTGTTGTTTCTTCTGCTTTGTACCACTTGCTTAGCAGATGAGTTAAGCTGTTTTATAGTTGAGCTATACAAAAGATGGAATTGAATAGCGCTAATCCGTGGTTGTGCTCTTGACAATAGAAGCTACCACAGTGGCTGGGGAGATTGGGCACGTGGTTTTTTCTCCTGGCTGGCTCAGCTGCATCTCTCTACTGTTAAGGGATTAGTTGTTGTGTGTCTTTCTCTCAACCAAGCTTGTTAAGCAGATGAGTTTACCTGTCTCCAAACCCAAGCTTGCTTAGGAGATGATTTAACCTGTCCCCTACACAAACTTGCTAAGCAGACTATTTTCTCTGTCTCTTAACCAATGCTTGCTAAGCAGATGAATCAACCTGTCCCAATCAAAACTTGCTTAGTAGTTGAGTTTATGTGTCAACCAACCCAAGCTTGCTTAGCAGATAAGTTTGTCTATCTCTCAACCAAGCTTGTTAAGCAGATGAGTTTACCTGTCTCCAAACCCAAGCTTGCTTAGCAGATGAGTTTACCTGTCCCCTACCCAAACTTGCTTAGCAGATGAGTTTATCTGTTTTATAGTTGAGCTTAACAAAGGCAACAATTGAATAGTTATAATCCTTGGTAGTACTCTTGACAATAGAAGCTACCACAGTTGGCTGCAGAGATTGGGCATGTGGTTTCTTCTCCTTGCTGGTTGGCTGGATGTCTCCATTGTTAAGGGATTAGGTGTTGACAAATATTTGTTGTACCACTTGCTTTGCAGACGAGTTTACCTGTCTATCCCAACCCAAGCTTGCTTAGCAGATGCAGTAAACCTGCCTCCCAACCCAAGCTTGCTTAGCAGATGAGTTATCCTGTCCCCTACACAAATTTGCTTAGCAGATTACTTAATCTGTCTCTCAACCAAAGCTTGCTTAGCAGATAAGTTTATCTGTCTCTCAATTGAACCTTGCTCAGCAGATGAGTTCATCTGTCTCTCAACCAAAGCTTGCTTAGCTGATAAGTTTATCTAGCTCTCAACTGAAAGTTGCTCAACAAATGAGTTTTTTTCTGTCTCTCAACCAAAGTTTGCTTTTTAGCTATTAAGTTAAACTGCCTCCCAACCCAAGCTTGCTTAGCAGATGAGTTTTCCTCCCCCACCCAAACTTCCTTAGCTGATGACTTTATCTGTTTTATAGTTGAGCTTAAAGAGGGGCTACAGGATAATCTCACTATTTTAACTATTACTTTTTGGGGCCAAATAACATCATAGATAGCGCTTTACAGCCATTTTATGCTTAAAATTTGCATTTAGTAAAAAAGAATTTAAGTTAAAAAATGCACCCTCCTTGGTTTTTTTAGCAGATACGTTAACCCGTCACCCTTCCCATGCTTGCTTTGCAGATAAGTGTGTCTTTTATCTCAACCAAACTTAATAACGAATGAGATTACCCGCCTCTAAACCCAAGCTCAATTAATAGCAGTTTGAGTTAACCTGTCCCCTACTCAAACTTGCTTGGCAGACAAGTGTCTCTGTCTGTTAACCTATTCTTTCTAAGCAGATGAGTCAACCTGTCCCCAACCAAAGCTTGCTTAGCAGTTGAGTTTACCAGTCAACCAACCCAAGCTTGCTTAGCAGATAAGTTTGTCTATCTCTCAACCAAGCTTGTTAAGCAGATGAGTTTACCTGTCTCCAAACCCAAGCTTGCTTAGCAGATGAGTTTACCTGTCCCCTACCCAAACTTGCTTAGCAGATGAGTTTATCTGTTTTATAGTTGAGCTTACAAAAGCAGTAAGTGAATGGTTATAATCCTTGGTAGTGCTCTTGACAATAGAAGCTACCACAGTTTGCTGCAGAGATTGGGCATGTGGTTTCTTCTCCTGGCTGGCTTGCTGGATCTCTCTATTGTTAAGGGATTAGGTGTTGAAAACACATTTTGTACCACTTGCTTAGCAGAGGAGTTTACCTGTCTCCCAACCCAAGCTTGCTTAGCAGATGCTGTTAACCTGCCTCCAAACCCAAGCTTGCTTAGCAGATGAGTAAACCTGTCCCCTGCTCAAATTTGCTTAGCAGATTACTTTATCTGTCTCTCAACCAAAGCTTGCTTAGCAGATAAGTTTATTTGTCTTTCAACTGAAACTTGCTCAGCAGATGAGTTTGTCTGTCTCTCAACCAAAGCTTGATAGCAGATAAGTTTATCTGTCTCTCAACTGAAACTTGCTCAGCAGATGAGTTTATCTGTCTCTCAACCAAAGCTTGCTTAGCAGATAAGTGTATCTGTTTCTCAACCGAAACTTGCTCACCTGATGAGTTCATCTGTCTCTCAATCAAAGCTTGCTTTATAGCTGTTAAGTTAACATGCCTCCCAACCCAAGCTTGCTTAGCAGTTGAGTTTTCCTCCCCCACCCAAACTTCCTTAGCTGATGACTTTATCTGTTTTATATTTGAGCTTAAAGAGGGGCTACAGGATAATTTCTCTATTTTATTTATTACATTTTGGGGCCAAATATACATCATAGATACCGGTTTATGACCATTTTATGCTTAAAATACATTTAGTAGGATAAATAATTTAAGTCAAAAATGCACCTGTCCTCTGGGCTTTTTAGCTGGGAGTCAAAAACTGCTTACCTATGATAATGATATGCAATGACCCTTGACGTCATTGGCACAATTATCCAAGAGTGTTTGTGCACAGTTCTTCAGCTTTGGCCAATTGGGGGCGCTATATTCCATATCAAATAGCCGCCGATGACTTCACAAGTCTTTTATCGCTTAGGTTTGTTCATGGAGCTCAGGTTTTTCAGAATTTTGGCCTGAAGTGTTTCTGAGAAAAAAAAACATTTTTAACATGCTTTAACGTGAGGTAAGAGACTCGTTCAATTTTTGGTCTTTTTCCTATGGACTCCATTTACTATAAAAATGTATTTCAGAACATCCTGTAGCCCCCCTTTAACAAAAGAAGCAATTGATTAGCGCCAATCAGTAGTTGTGCTCTTGACAATAGAATCTACCACAGTTGGCTGTTGTGATTAGGCATGTGGTTTCTTCTGCTTTGTACCACTTGCTTAGCAGATGAGTTAAGCTGTTTTATAGTTGAGCTTTACAAAAGAAGCAATTGAATAGTGCTAATCCGTGGTTGTGCTCTTGACAATAGAAGCTGCCACAGTGGCTGGGGAGATTGGGCACGTGGTTTCTTCTCCTGGCTGGCTCAGCTCATCTCTCTACTGTTAAGGGATTAGATGTTGACAAAGATCTTTTGTACCACTTGGGTAGAACTTGCTTAGGGATGAGTTAATCTGTCTCTAAACAAAAGCTTGCTTAGCAGATCAGTTTTACTGTCTTCCAACCCTAGCTTGCTTAGCAGATAGGTTAACCTGTCCCCCTTCCCACGCTTACTTAGCAGATAAGTGTGTCTTTCTCTCAACCAAGCTTGTTAAGCAGATGAGTTTACCTGTCTCCAAACCCAAGCTTGCTTAGCAGATGAGTTTACCTGTCTCCAAACCCAAGCTTGCTTATCAGATGAGTTAACCTGTCCCTACCCAAACTTGCTTAGCAGACAAGTTTGTCTCTCTCTTAACCAACGCTTGCTAAGATGATGAATCAACCTGTCCCCAACCAAAACTTATCTGCTAAGCAAGCTTGGGTTGGTTGACAGGTAATGTCAACCAACCAAAGCTTGCTTAGCAGATAAGTTTGTCTATCTCTCAACCAAGCTTGTTAAGCAGATGAGTTAACCTGGCCCCTACCCAAACTTGCTTAGCAGATGAATTTATCTGTTTTATAGTTGAGCTTAACACAAGCAGCAATTGAATAGTTATAATCCTTGGTAGTGCTCTTGACAATAGAAGCTGCCACAGTTGGCTGCAGAGATTGGGCATGTGGTTTCTTCTCCTTGCTGGCTGGCTGGATCTCTCTATTGTTAAGGGATTAGGTGTTGACAAATATCTTTTGTACCACTTGCTTAGCAGACAGGTTTACCTGTCTCCCAACCAAAGCTTGCTTAGTACATGAGTTAACCTGTCCCCCACACAAATTTGCTGAGCAGATTACTTTATCTGTCTCTCAACCAAAGCTTGCTTAGCAGATAAGTTTGTCTGTCTCTCAACTGAAACTTGCTTTGCAAATGAATTTATTTGTCTCTTAACCAAAGCTTGCTTTGCAGATAAGTTTATCTGTCTCTCAACCGAAACTTGCTGAGCAGATGATTTCATCTGTCTTTCAACCAAATCTTGCTTAGCAGATAAGTTTATCTGTCTCTCAACCAAACTTGCTCAGCAGATGAGTTCATCTGTCTCTTAACCAAAGATTGCTTTCTAGCTGTTAAGCTAACTTGCCTCCCAACCCAAGCTTGCTTAGCAGATGGGTTTTCATCCCCCACCCAAACTTGCTAAGCTGATGACTTTATCTGTTTTATAGTTAAGCTTAAAGAGGGGGCTACAGGATAATCTCACTATTTTATCTATTACTTTTTGGGGCCAAATAACATCATATATAGCGGTTTACAACCACTTTATGCTTAAAATTTGCATTTAGTATTAAATAATTACAGTAAAAAATGCACCTCTTCTTGGGGCTTTTTCAGCCGGGAGTCAAACACTGCTTATTTATGATAATGATATGCAATGACCCCCTTGACGTTAATGGCACAATTTCCCAAGACTGTTTGTGCACAGTTCTCCAGCTTTGGCCAATTGGGGGCGCTATTTTCTATTTTCAAATAGCCGCCCATGACTTCACAAGTCCTTTGTCGCGAGGGTTTGTTCATGGAGCTCAGGTTTTTCAGAATTTTGGCTTGGAGTGTTTCTGAGAAAAACACATTTTTACCATGCATTAACGATAGGTAAGAGACTCGTTCAATTTTTGGTCTGTTTCCTATGGACTCCATTTACTAGAAAAATGTATTTCAGAACATCCTGTAGCCCCCCTTTAACATTGAAGCAATTGAATAGCGCTAATCAGTGGTGGTGCTCTTGACAATAGAATCTACCACAGTTGGCTGTTGTGATTAGGCCTGTGGTTTCTTCTTTTGGCTGTCTGGATCTCTCTATTGTTAAGGGACTAGTTGTTGACAAATATCTTTGTACCACTTGCTTAGCAGATGAGTTAAGCAGTTTTTTAGTTGAGCTTTACAAAAGAAGCAATTGAATAGCGCTAATCCGTGGTTGTGCTCTTGACAATAGAAGCTACCCCAGTGGCTGGGGAGATTGGTCCTGTGGTTTCTTCTCCTGGCTGGCTCAGCTGCATCTCTCTACTGTTAAGGGATTAGTTGTTGACAAAGATCTTTTGTACCACTTGGGTAGAACTTGCTTAGGGATGAGTTTATCTGTCTCTAAACAAAAGCTTGCTTAGCAGATGAGTAGAACTGTCTTGCAACACAAGCTTGCTTAGCAGATACATTAAGGTATCCCCGTTCCACTGCTTGCTTAGCAGATAAGTGTGTCTTTCTCTCAACTAAGCTTGTTGAGTAGATGAGTTTACCTGTCTCCAAACCCAAGCTTGCTTAGCAGATGAGTTACCCTGGCCCCTACCCAAACTTGCTTAGCAGATGAATTTATCTGTTTTATAGTTGATCTTAACAAAAGCAGCAATTGGATAGTTATAATCCTTGGTAGTGTTCTTGACAATAGAAGCTACCACAGTTGGCTGCAGAGATTTGGCATGTGGTTTCTTCTCCTTGCTGGCTGGCTGGATCTCTCTATAGTTAAGGGATTAGGTGTTGACAAACATCTTTTGTACCACTTGCTTAGCAGACAAGTTTACCTGTCTCCCATCCCAAGCTTGCTTAGTAGATGCAGTTAACCTGCCTCCCAACCCAAGTTGGCTCAGCAGATGAGTCAACCTGTCCCCTACACAAATTTGCTTAGCATATTACTTTATCTCTCTCTCAACCAAAGCTTGCTTAGCAGATGAGTTTATCTGTCTCTCAACCAAAGCTTGCTTAGCAGACAAGTTTGTTTGTCTCTCGACCGAAACTTGCTCAGCAGATGAGTTCATCTGCCTCCCAACCCAAGCTTGCTTAGCAGTTGAGTTTTCCTCCTCCAGCCAAACTTCCTTAGCTGATGACTTTATCTGACTTATAGTTGAGCTTAAAGAGGGGCTACAGGATAATTTCACTATTTTATTTATTACTTTTTGGGGCCAAATATACATCATAGATACCGGTTTATGACCATTTTATGCTTAAAATACATAAATAATAATACATACATAAATAAATAAACAATAAATAAACAATAAATAATTTAAGTCAAAAAGGCACCTGTCCTCTGGGCTTTTTAGCTTGGAGTCAAAAACTGGTTACTTATGATAATGATATGCAATGACCCTTGACGTCATTGGCACAATTTCCCAAGAGGGTTTGTGCACAGTTCATCAGCTTTGGCAAAATTAGGGGGCGCTATTTTCCATATCAAATAGCCGCCCATGACTTCACAATGACTTCTTTTGTCGCAAGGGTTTTTTCATGGAGCTCAGGTTTTTTAGAATTTTGGCTTGGAGTGTTTCTGGGAATAAAAAAACTTTTTTATCATGCTTTAACGTGAGGTATAAGAGACTCGTTAAATTTTTGGTCTGTTTCCTATGGACTCCATTTACTAGAAAAATGTATTTCAGAACATCCTGTAGCCCCCCTTTAACATTGAAGCAATTGAATAGCGCTAATCAGTGGTGGTGCTCTTGACAATAGAGTCTACCACAGTTGGCTGTTGTGATTACACATGTGGTTTCTTCTGCTTTGTACCACTTGCTTAGCAGATGAGTTAAGCTGTTTTATAGTTGAGCTTTACAATTCAGGACATCCTGTAGCCCCCCTTCAACAAAAGAAGCAATTGAATAGCGCTTATCCGTGGTTGGTGCTCTTGACAATAGAATCTACCACAGTTGGCTGTAGTGATTAGGCATGTGGTTTCTTCTTTTTTGTACCACTTGCTTAGCAGATAAGTAAAGCTGTTTTATAGTTGAGCTTTACAATTCAGGACATCCTGTAGCCCCCCTTCAACAAAAGAAGCAATTGAATAGCGCTTATCCGTGGTTGGTGCTCTTGACAATAGAATCTACCACAGTTGGCTGTAGTGATTAGGCATGTGGTTTCTTCTTTTTTGTACCACTTGCTTAGCAGATAAGTAAAGCTGTTTTATAGTTGAGCTTTACAATTCAGGACATCCTGTAGCCCCCCTTCAACAAAAGAAGCAATTGAATAGCGCTTATCCGTGGTTGGTGCTCTTGACAATAGAATCTACCACAGTTGGCTGTAGTGATTAGGCATGTGGTTTCTTCTTCTGGCTGTCCGGATCTCTCTATTGTTAAGAGATTAGTTGTTGACAAAGATCTTTTGTACCACTAGGGTAGAAATTGCTTAGGGATGAGTTTATCTGTCTCTAAACAAAAGCTTGCTTAGCAGATGAGTTTAACTGTCTTCCAACCCAAGCTTGCTTAGCAGATAGGTTAACCTGTCCCCCTTCCCATGCTTGCTTAGCAGATAAGTCTGTCTTTCTCTCAACCAAGCTTGTTAAGCAGATGACTTTACCTGTCTCTAAACCCAAGCTTGCTTAGCAGATGAGTTTACCTGTCTCCAAACCCAAATTTGCTTAGCAGATGAGTTTACCTGTCCCTACCCAAACTTGCTTAGCAGACAAGTTTGTCTCTCTCTTAACCAATGCTTGTTAAGCAGATGAGTCAACCTGTCCCCAACCAAAACTTGCTTAGCAGTTGAGTTTACATGTCAACCAACCCAAGCTTGCTTAGCAGATAAGTTTGTCTACCTCTCAACCAAGCTTGTTAAGCAGATGATTCAACCTGTCTCCAAACCCAAGCTTGCTTAGCAGATGAGTTAACCTGGCCCCTACCCAAACTTGCTTAGCAGATGAGTTTATCTGTTTTATAGTTGAGCTTAACAAAAGCAGCAATTGAATAGTTATAATCCTTGGTAGTGCTCTTGACAATAGAAGCTACCACAGTTGGCTGCAGAGATTTGGCATGTGGTTTCTTCTCCTTGCTGGCTGGCTGGATCTCTCTATTGTTAAGGGATTAGGTGTTGACAAATATATTTTGTACCACTTGCTTAGCAGACAGGTTTACCTGTCAACCCAACCAAAGCTTGCTTAGCACATGAGTTAACCTGTCCCCCACACAAATTTGCTTAGCAGATTACTTTATCTGTCTCTCAACCAAAGCTTGCTCAGCAGATAAGTTTGTCTGTCTCTCAACTGAAACTTGCTTTGCAAATGAATTTATTTGTCTCTCAACCAAAGCTTGCTTAGCAGATAAGTTTATCTGTCTCTCAACCGAAACTTGCTTAGCAGATAATTTCATCTGTCTCTCAACCAAATCTTGCTTAGCAGATAAGTTTATCTGTCTCTCAACCAAACTTGCTCAGCAGATGAGTTCATCTGTCTCTTAACCAAAGATTGCTTTCTAGCTGTTAAGTTAACTTGCCTCCCAACCCAAGCTTGCTTAGCAGATGGGTTTTCCTCCCCCACCCAAACTTGCTTAGCTGATGACTTTATCTGTTTTATAGTTAAGCTTAAAGAGGGGCTACAGGATAATCTCACTATTTTATCTGTTACTTTTTGGGGCCAAATAACATTATTTATAGCGGTTTACAACCATTTTATGCTTAAAATTTGCATTTAGTATTAAATAATTACAGTAAAAAATGCACCTCTTCTTGGGGCTTTTTCAGCCGGGAGTCAAACACTGCTTATCTATGATAATGATATGCAATGACCCCCTTGACGTTAATGGCACAATTTCCCAAGACTGTTTGTGCACAGTTCTCCAGCTTTGGCCAATTGGGGGCGCTATTTTCCATTTTCAAATAGCGGCCATGACTTCACAAGTCCTTTGTCGCGAGGGTTTGTTCATGGAGCTCAGGTTTTTCAGAATTTTGGCTTGGAGTGTTTCTGAGAAAAACACATTTTTACCATGCGTTAACGATAGGTAAGAGACTCGTTCAATTTTTGGTCTGTTTCCTATGGACTCCATTTACTAGAAAAATGTATTTCAGAACATCCTGTAGCCCCCCTTCAACAAAAGAAGCAATTGAATAGCACTAATCAGTGGTTGGTGCTCTTGACAAAAGAATCTACCCCAGTTGGCTGTGGTGATTAGACATGTGGTTTCTTCTTCTGGCTGTCTGGATCTCTCTATTGTTAAGGGACTAGTCGTTGACAAATATCTTTGTACCACTTGCTTAGCAGATGAGTTAAGCAGTTTTTTAGTTGAGCTTTACAAAAGAAGCAATTGAATAGTGCTAATCCGTGGTTGTGCTCTTGACAATAGAAGCTACCCCAGTGGCTGGGGAGATTGGTCCTGCGGTTTCTTCTCCTGGCTGGCTCAGCTGCATCTCTCTACTGTTAAGGGATTAGTTGTTGACAAAGATCTTTTGTACCACTTGGGTAGAACTTGCTTAGGGATGAGTTTATCTGTCTCTAAACAAAAGCTTGCTTAGCAGATGAGTAGAACTGTCTTCCAACCCAAGCTTGCTTAGCAGATACATTAAGGTATCCCCGTTACACTGCTTGCTTAGCAGATAAGTGTGTCTTTCTCTCAACTAAGCTTGTTGAGTAGATGAGTTTACCTGTCTCCAAACCCAAGCTTGCTTAGCAGATGAGTTTACCTGTCTCCAAACCCAAGCTTGCTTAGCAGATGAGTTTACCTGTCTCCAAACCCAAGCTTGCTTAGCAGATGAGTTTATCTGTCTCCAAACCCAAGCTTGCTTAGCAGATGAGTTTACATGTGTTCAAACCCAAGCTTGCTTAGCAGATGAGTTAACCTGTCCCTTACCCAAACTTGCTTAGCAGACGAGTTTCTCTGTTTCATAACCAATGCTTGCTAAGCAAGTGAGTGAACATGTCTCCAACCAAAACTTGCTGGGCAGTTGAGTTTATCTGTCAACCAACACAAGCTTGCTTAGCAGATAAGTTTGTCTATCTCTCGACCAAGCTTGTTAAGCAGATGAGTTTACCTGTCTCCAAACCCAAGCTTGCTTAGCAGATGAGTTAACCTGTCCTCTACCCAAACTTGCTTAGCAGATGAGTTTACCAGTTTTATAGTTGAGCTTAACAAAAGCAGTATTTGAATAGTTATAATCCTTGGTAGTGCTCTTGACAATAGAAGCTACCACAGTTGGCTGCAGAGATTGGGCATGTGGTTTTTTCTCCTGGCTGGCCGGCTGGATCTCTCTATTGTTAAGGGATTAGGTGTTGACAAATATATTTTGTACCACTTGCTTAGCAGATTACTTTGTCTGTCTCCCAACCCAAGCTTGCTTAGACAAGTTGACAAGTTTCTCTGTCTCTTAACCAATGCTTGCTAAGAAGATGAGTGAACATGTCTCCAACCAAACCTTGCTGAGCAGTTGAGTTTACCTGTCAACCAACACAAGCTTGCTTAGCAGATAAGTTTGTCTATCTCTCAACCAAGCTTGTTAAGCAGATGAGTTTACCCATTTCCAAACCCAAGATTGCTTAGCAGTTTGAGTTAACCGGTCCCCTACTCAAACTTCTTTAGCAGACAAGTTTCTCTGTCTCTTAACCAATTCTTTCTAAGCAGATGAGTCAACCTGTCCCTAACCAAAGCTTGCTTAGCAGTTGAGTTTACCAGTCAACCAACACAAGCTTGCTTAGCAGATAAGTTTGTCTATCTCTCAACCAAGCTTGTTAAGCAGATGAGTTTACCTGTCTCCAAACCCAAGCTTGCTTAGCAGATGAGTTAACCTGTCCCCTACCCAATTTTTCTCAGCAGATGACTTGATCTGTTTTATAGTTGAGCTTAACAAAAGCAGCAATTGATTAGTTGTTATCCTTGGTAGTGCTTGGTAGGGAAGATTTTATCTGGGTCTAAACAAAAGCTTGCTTAGCAGATGAGTTTAACTGTCTTCAAACCCATGCTTGCTTAGCAGATAAGTGTGTCTTTCTCTCAACCAAGCTTGTTAAGCAGATGAGATTACCCATTTCCAAACCCAAGATTGCTTAGCAGTTTGAGTTAACCTGTCCCCTACTCAAACTTCTTTAGCAGACAAGTCTCTCCGTCTCTTGACCAATTCTTTCTAAGCAGATGAGTCAACCTGTCCCTAACCAAAGCTTGCTTAGCAGTTGAGTTTACCAGTCAACCAACGAAAGCTTGCTTAGCAGATAAGTTTGTCTATCTCTCAACCAAGCTTGTTAAGCAGATGAGTTTACCTGTCTCAAAACCCAAATTTGCTTAGCAGATGAGTTTACCTGTCCCTACCCAAACTTGCTTAGCAGACAAGTTTGTCTCTCTCTTAACCAATGCTTGCTAAGCAGATGAGTCAACCTGTCCCCAACCAAAACTTGCTTAGCAGTTGAGTTTACATGTCAACCAACCCAAGCTTGCTTAGCAGATAAGTTTGTCTATCTCTCAACCAAGCTTGTTAAGCAGATGATTCAACCTGTCTCCAAACCCAAGCTTGCTTAGCAGATGAGTTAACCTGGCCCCTACCCAAACTTGCTTAGCAGATGAGTTTATCTGTTTTATAGTTGAGCTTAACAAAAGCAGCAATTGAATAGTTATAATCCTTGGTAGTGCTCTTGACAATAGAAGCTACCACAGTTGGCTGCAGAGATTTGGCATGTGGTTTCTTCTCCTTGCTGGCTGGCTGGATCTCTCTATTGTTAAGGGATTAGGTGTTGACAAATATATTTTGTACCACTTGCTTAGCAGACGAGTTTACCTGTCCACCAACCAAAGCTTGCTTAGCACATGAGTTAACCTGTCCCCCACACAAATTTGCTTAGCAGATTACTTCATCTGTCTCTCAACCAAAGCTTGCTTAGCAGATAAGTTTGTCTGTCTCTCAACTGAAACTTGCTTTGCAAATGAATTTATTTGTCTCTCAACCAAAGCTTGCTTAGCAGATAAGTTTATCTGTCTCTCAACCGAAACTTGCTTAGCAGATAATTTCATCTGTCTCTCAACCAAATCTTGCTTAGCAGATAAGTTTATCTGTCTCTCAACCAAACTTGCTCAGCAGATGAGTTCATCTGTCTCTTAACCAAAGATTGCTTTCTAGCTGTTAAGTTAACTTGCCTCCCAACCCAAGCTTGCTTAGCAGATGGGTTTTCCTCCCCCACCCAAACTTGCTTAGCTGATGACTTTATCTGTTTTATAGTTAAGCTTAAAGAGGGGCTACAGGATAATCTCACTATTTTATCTATTACTTTTTGGGGCCAAATAACATCATATATAGCGGTTTACAACCATTTTATGCTTAAAATTTGCATTTAGTATTAAATAATTACAGTAAAAAATACACCTCTTCTTGGGGCTTTTTCAGCCGGGAGTCAAACACTGCTTATCTATGATAATGATATGCAATGACCCCCTTAACGTTAATGGCACAATTTCCCAAGACTGTTTGTGCACAGTTCTCCAGCTTTGGCCAATTGGGGGCGCTATTTTCCATTTTCAAATAGCCGCCCATGACTTCACAAGTCCTTTGTCGCGAGGGTTTGTTCATGGAGCTCAGGTTTTTCAGAATTTTGGCTTGGAGTGTTTCTGAGAAAAACACATTTTTACCATGCGTTAACGATAGGTAAGAGACTCGTTCAATTTTTGGTCTGTTTCCTATGGACTCCATTTACTAGAAAAATGTATTTCAGAATATCCTGTAGCCCCCCTTCATTAAAAGAAGCAATTGAATAGTGCTAATCCGTGGCTGTGCTCTTGACAATAGAAGCTGCCCCAGTGGCTGGGGAGATTGGTCCTGTGGTTTCTTCTCCTGGCTGGCTCAGCTGCATCTCTCTACTGTTAAGGGATTAGTTGTTGACAAAGATCTTTTGTACCACTTGGGTAGAACTTGCTTAGGGATGAGTTTATCTGTCTCCAAACCCAAGCTTGCTTAGCAGATGAGTTTACCTGTCTCCAAACCCAAGCTTGCTTAGCAGATGAGTTTACCTGTCTCCAAACCCAAGCTTGCTTAGCAGATGAGTTTACATGTGTTCAAACCCAAGCTTGCTTAGCAGATGAGTTAACCTGTCCCTTACCCAAACTTGCTTAGCAGACAAGTTTCTCTGTTTCATAACCAATGCTTGCTAAGCAAGTGAGTGAACATGTCTCCAACCAAAACTTGCTGGGCAGTTGAGTTTATCTGTCAACCAACACAAGCTTGCTTAGCAGATAAGTTTGTCTATCTCTCGACCAAGCTTGTTAAGCAGATGAGTTTACCTGTCTCCAAACCCAAGCTTGCTTAGCAGATGAGTTAACCTGTCCCCTACCCAAACTTGCTTAGCAGATGAGTTTACCTGTTTTATAGTTGAGCTTAACAAAAGCAGTATTTGAATAGTTGTAATCCTTGGTAGTGCTCTTGACAATAGAAGCTACCATAGTAGACTGTTGTGATTAGGCATGTGGTTTCTCCTGGCTGGCTGGCTGGATCTCTCTATTGTTAAGGGATTAGTTGCTGACAAATATATTTTGTACTACTTGCTTAGGAGATGAGTTTATCTGTCTCTCCACCAAAAGTTGCTTAGCAGATAAGGGCTGTTTCCTAACCCAAGCTTTCTAAGCAGATACATTTACCGGTCCCCACACACAAGCTTGCTTAGCAGATGAGTTTACATGTCTCCCAACCCAAGCTTGCTAAGCGGACAAGTTTATCCGCCTCCGTACCCAAACTTGCTTAGCAGACAAGTTTGTCGGTCTTAAAACCGAAGCTTGCTTAGCAGATGAGTTAACCTGTCCCCTACACAATTTGCTAAGCAGATTACTTAATCTTTCTCTAAACCGAAGCTTTCTTAGCAGATATGTTTTCCTGTCTCTCATCCAAAGCATGCTTAGCAGATAAGTTTATCTGTCTCTGAAT
This sequence comes from Asterias amurensis, assembly GCF_032118995.1. Classification (NCBI taxonomy): domain Eukaryota; kingdom Metazoa; phylum Echinodermata; class Asteroidea; order Forcipulatida; family Asteriidae; genus Asterias; species Asterias amurensis. The sequence continues at coordinate 15,176,196 of NC_092661.1, forward strand.
TAAAACTTGTTCAGTAGATGAGTTCATCTGTCTCCCAACCAAAGATTGCTTTCTAGCTGTTAAGTTAACTTGCCTCCCAACCCAAGCTTGCTTAGCAGATTAGTTTTCCTCCTCCACCCAAACTTGCTAAGCTGATGACTTTATCTGTTTTACAGTTGAGCTTAAAGAGGGGCTACAAGTTAATCTCACTATTTTAACTATTACTTTTGGTGGCCAAATAACATCATAGATAGCGGTTGCATTTATTAATAAATAATTTAAGTCAAGAATGCACCTCTTCTTGGGGCTTTTTCAGCCGGGAGTCAAAAACTGCTAATCTATGATAACGATATGCAGTGACCCTCTTGACGTTAATGGCACAATTTCCCAAGGCAGTTTGTGCACAGTTCTCCAGCTTTGGCCAATTGGGGGCGCTGTTTTCCATTTTCAAATAGCCGCCCATGACTTCACAATTACTTTGTTGCGTGGGTTTGTTCATGGAGCTCAGGTTTTTCAGAATTTTGGCTTGTAGTGTATCTGAGAAAAACACATTTTTACCATGCTTTAACGATAGGTTTAAAGAGACTCGTTCAATTTCTGGTCTGTTTCCTATGGACTCCATTTACTAGAAAAATGTAACACAGAACATCCTGTAGCCCCCCTTTAACAAAAGAAGCAATTGAATGGGGCTGATCAGTGGTGGTGCTCTTGACAATATAATCTATCACAGTTGGCTGTTGCGATTAGGTATGTGGTTTGGTCTGCTTTGTACCACTTGCTTAGCAGATGAGTAAAGCTGTTTTATAGTTGAGCTTTACAAAAGTAGCAATTGAATGGTGCTAATCGTGGTTGTGTTCTTGACAATAGAAGCTACCACCGTGGCTGGGGAGATTGGGCATGTGGTTTGTTCTCCTGGCTGGCTCAGCTGCATCTCTAAGGGATTAGTTGTTGACAAAGATCTTTTGTACCACTTGGTAGAACTTTGGCTAAGGGATGAGTTTATCTGTCTCTAAACAAAAGCTTGCTTAGCAGATGAGTTAAACTGTCTTCCAACCCAAGCTTGCTTAGCAGATACGTTAACCTGTCCCCCTTCAGATGCTTGCTTAGCAGATAAGTCTGTCTTTCTCTCAACCAAAACTTGCTTAGCAGTTGAGTTTACCCTTATGACCAACCCAGGCTTGCTTAGCAGATAAGTTTGTCTACCTCTCAACCAAGCTTGTTAAGCAGATGATTAAACCTGTCTCCAAACCCAAGCTTGCTTAGCGGATGAGTTAACCTGGCCCCTACCCAAAATTGCTTAGCAGATGAGTTTATCTGTATTATAGTTGAGCTTAACAAAAGCAGAAATTGAATAGTAATAATCCTTGGTAGTGCTCTTGACAATAGAAGCTACCACAGTTGGCTGCGGAGATTTTGCATGTGGTTTCTTCTCCCTGCTGGCTTGCTGGATCTCTGTATTGTTAAGGGATTAGGTGATGACAAATACATTTTGTACCACTTGCTTAGCAGACGAGTTTACCTGTCTCCCAACCAAAGCTTGCTGAGCAGTTTGAGTAAACCTGTCCTCTACTCAAAGTTGCTTAGCACACAAGTTTCTCTGTCTCTTAACCAATTCTTTCTAAGCAGATGAGTCAACCTGTCCCCAACCAAAGCTTGCTTAGCAGTTGAGTTTACCAGTCAACCAACCCAAGCTTGCTTAGCAGATAAGTGTGTCTTTCTCTCAACCAAGTTTGTTAAGCAGATGTTACCTGTCTCCAAACCCAAACTTGCTAAAAACCAAAACTTGCTTAGCAGATGTGTTTATCTCTCTCTTTATGCTTACTAAGCAGATGAGTAAACCTGCCCCAACCAAAACTTGCTCAGCAGTTGAGTTTACCAGTCAACCAACACAAGCTTGCCTAGCAGATAAGTCTGTCTTTCTCTCAACCAAGCTTGTTAAGCAGATGAGTTTATCTGTCTCCGAACCCAAGCTTGTTTAGCAGATGAGTTTACCTGTCTCCAAACCCAAGCTTACTCAGCAGATGAGTTCATCTGTCTCTCAACCACAGATTGCTATCTAGCTGTTAAGTTAACTTACCTCCCAACCCAAGCTTGCTTAGCAGATGAGTTCCCCCCCCCCAAACTTGCTTAGCTGATGACTTTATCTGTTTTATAGTTGAGCTTAAAGAGGGGCTACAGGATAATCTTACTATTTTAACTATTTCTTTTTGGGGCCAAATGTACATCGTAGATACCGGGTTATAACCTTTTTATGCTTAACATTTGTATTTAGTAACAAATAATTTAAGTCAAAAATGCACCTCTCAGCCGGGAGTCAAAAACTGCTTTTCTATGATAATGATATGCAATGACCCCTTTGACATCATGGGCATAATTTCCCAAGAGGGTTTGTGCACAGTTTTTTAGCTTTTGCCGATCGAGGGCTCTATTTTCCATATGCAAAAGCCGCTGATGACTTCACAAGTCTTTTGTTGGGCAAGTTTGTTTGACCTCAGGTTTTTTCAGAATTTTGGCTTGGAATGTTTCTGAGAAAAAAAACATTTTTACCATGCTTTAACGTGAGGTAAGAGACTAGTTCAATTGTCCGCAATTATCTGCAATTGTCTGTTTCCTATAATAATAATAATAATAATAATAAATAATACAAGGTGTTAATAAAGCGCTCTAACTAACAGGGGAAAGTACCACAGCGCTGTACACAAAATAAACAAAGAGCAAAGAATAAATAAAAGCAAGCAAATCCGTTAAAGCACTAATCCTCAGTAGTGCTCTTGACAATAGAAGCTACCACAGTGGCTGGGGAGATTGGGCATGTGGTTTCTTCTTCTTGCAGGCTGGCTGACTCTCTCTATTGTTAAGGGATTTGATGTTGAGGAAGATCTTTTGTACCACTAGGGTAGTAGATAGTACCTGCTTAGCAGATGAGTTTATCTGCCCCCTTCCCAACTTTGTTTAGCAGATAACGGTATATCTCTCAACCAAAGCATGCTTAGCAGATGAGTTTACCTGTCTCCCAACCCAAATTTGCTTAGCAGATAAGTTCATCGGTCTCTCCATCCAAACTTGCTTAGCAGTTAATCTGTCTATCAACCAAAGTTTGCTTAGCAGATGTCTTTACCTGTCTTCCAACCAAAGCTTACTTAGCAGATAACTTTACCTGTCTCGTAAGCTTGCTCAGCAGATTTATAAGTTATCTGTCTTTCATCCACAGCTTGCTAAGCAGTTGAGTTAACAAATTACAAATACCCAAGATCTGCTACCCAAGATTGCTTAGCAGATTTGTTATTTGTTTCTCAACTGAAGCTTGATAAGCAGATGAGCTCACCTGTCTCACAATCAAGGTTGCTGGGAAGATGCTCCATGGTTTTACTGTCCCCAAACCAAGCTTGCTTAGGCGTGACATCCTTTTAAAAACCTTTTTTTCAAGCCTGGTTGCTCACTCGGTTTTTACTTGGTATTCTAAAGTGAAGAGAAGTTCAAACCTTTCCCTAGGAGTAGGGATTAAGAGGTCTGGAGAAGCTATGGCTCTTGTGTTTTTAGTTGAGCTCAACAAACGAAGCAATTAAATAGTGCTAATCCATGGTAGTGCTAAACAATAGAAGCTACCACAGTTGCTTCCCAGATTGAGATTGGCAGTGTGGTTTTTCTGGCTCACTAGATCGGTCTATTAAGGGATTAGTTGTTGATCTTTTGTACAGTTTGGTGTCTCCCAACCCAAACTTGCTTAGCAGATAAGTTTATCTGTCTCCCAACAACCTAAGCTTGCTTAGCAGATGAGTTTATCTGTCCCTCTACCCAAACTTGCTTAGCAGATGAGTTTATCTGTCTCTCCACCATGCTCAACCTAAGTTTGCTTAGCAGATAAGGCAGACATCCTTTTAGAAACCCTTTTTTCAAGCCTGGTTGCTAAATCGAGTAGGGATTAAGAAGTCCAGAGAACCCCTGGCTCTTGAATTTTATTGTTGAGCTGGACAAAAGAAGCAATTAAATAGTGATAATCCATGGTAGTGCTCTTGATGATAGAAGCTAGGACAGTTGCTGCCAAGTTTGGGCATGAGGTTTCTTCTTCTGGCTGGCTGGCTGGATCTCTCTATTGTTAAGGGAGTAGTTGTTGATCTTCTGTACCATTAGGGGGTAGTACCAACTACTCCTGGAAGCTAATGGTGTGTGATTAAATTTACGGGAACAAAATACAGAAATACAAATTGTGTGTGTTTATATATGTTTTTTTCCCCGTCTTGTATTATATACTTATTACGGACATTTAATGTTTTCGCTATAAAGTACCATTTTCCACATCGCGATGACACAACACACAACGCAAGCTTTTAATCCAAACATTTTCGTTCAAGACAGTCCCCCTAAAACAATAGTTGTTGATCTTTTGTACCATTAGGGGGTAGTACCAAATACCCCTGGAAGCTAATTGTGTGAGATTAAATTTATGAAAAAAATAAAGAAGTGCAAATTGTGTGTGTGTATGGGGTTTTTTTGCCGTCTTGTTTTATATACTTATTACGGACGTTTAATTTTTTCGCTATATTTTTAGCACCATTTTCCACATTGCGATGACACAACAGACAACACACAACGCACGCTTTCAATCCAAACATTTTTCGTTCAAGACAGTCCCCCTAAAACAATAGCCCTTTATCCGCTTAAGCTGTCCTTTGCACATAAAATCCAAACTTGATTTGTGGATTGGTCTAGGGATCCCCCAGAATCCTATTGTTTTGGACCTCCTCAGTTGAATATTGAAGATCATTATGGCTAAAACAAAAGAAATGTTGTCCTAGAAATAACTTGTGAATGAGATTAAACTCAGCAGGGCATTTGTGTTTGTCAACACACCATTCTTAATTTTACATTTCATTAAAGCCTATTGTTTTGTGCTTATATCTGAATAAAATAGTTATCTAATTTTCTCCTTGCAGAAGTTGCAGTCAGAAGTCAATGTGCAGATTTTCACAGACTTGATCCAGTTCATCAAGAACGCGCATTTTGGATATTCTAGCGATGATGCGTTACCGCAGCAGCAGCGACCGCGGCGGGTCATCCAGGAGGTACCTACAGCGGCCTTTGTTGCTGGTAAGGCTTTCCAGCATTTTGAGAATGAATGTTTTTTATGACTCTTTTTTTTTTTAAACCCTCCTACTGTCAATGTGTTTCTCCAGACAACCTGTTGTGTCATGTGCTAGTGGTTAAGAGTACTTGACTTTAATCAGTGGAGTGTGGGTTTGAGTCCCAGTCTTCACACCTGTTTTAAAAGCAAGACACTTAACCCTGATGCTTTGTCCTTCGGATGAGACATAAAACCACTGGTCCCGTGTGTTGTGTGACGCACGTAAAAGAACAGCGTGCACTTATCGTTAAGAGAAGGGGATTGCCCTGGGGTGTCTGGTTTGATTGGCTGCATATTGCAGCACAGCACCTTGTAAAACATTACATGGTGCTCTATGCAAAAAGGAGTTTGTCTTCTAATTCAAACATAGTCCCACATACCTTGCAGGAAATACTGTCTGTTGAAGCGCCTTGAGCGACACTGAGTGATGGATATGTGCGCTATATAAGAAGGCACTATTATTATTTTTCTTAATAACCCCCAGTCCACACCTCAATATGGCACAGTGGCATCTTGAGACACACACCTGCTGATAATTGCCTCAAATGGTGGAATGAGAGTTGTAAACTGGAGCCACCATGCCATGGCCCAATTTCATGGCTCTGCTTACTCTCGAACTATGCGCTTACAGTCACCATTCGCCTATTGTGAAGGTGCCAAAATTCTTCGCTAGCTGTGTAAGCGGAGAATGCCCAGTAGTGTGAAGTACGCACACGCACAAGCATTCCCTGCTAACCCATAAAATCCGCTTAGCATAAGCCCAAAATTGTCTGCTGCCTTTTGCGCCAACTCTTTAATTACGCGTAAACGGAACCATGAAATTTGGCCCCTGCTGTGCTCAATTGCAATGGAATTTGGGCCACTGTTGGATGAGATCAGGCTCTCTGATTTCTTATGGATGGTGTCCGGTCGTGAATGTGCATCAAGAGATGCAGTTGGTACCCTCTGCCACCTTATAAATACTTAGGTACAGAAGTTATATATATTTAATGACCAAACCATCAGCGGACGGGTTGCCAATTACAGGAAAGGATAATACACAAGTAAAAATATTCATATAGCCTATAATAAAATATTATGTAAAGTAAACAATTAAAATGGAAACATCTTAGAAAATAAAATTTGCATCTGTTGAAAATTTAATAAATTAAAATTCCAAACGGAAAAAAATAAGCATGAAGGACTGTGTAAAGCATATGCCGCTTTATTAAATTATAAGCTGAAACTTTCACTAAAGTGACTTTTACTGTATCTTCCCGTATAATTTTGCCAATAAATCAGTATCGGTTGACAAAAACCAATCTGCGACTGTCAAGCCATGTCACAGGAGACAATTTACAGGCAATCAGTTCCAGGCAATCTCCAAAAAGAAAAAGACAGTGTCATTTCAATGTTCACCATTTTTTCTTGTGGATTGTTCGACATTATTGGAAAAATTACTCATGGGGTACTACCAAAAGGGTCCTGACATTGAGTTTTATCTGTTTAATCTCTATATGTACAGCGCTTTGAGGCTGTGCATAAGGCGCTTTAAGGCTGTGCATAAGGCGCTTTAAGTGTTCCTTTATTATTATAATTATGCACTGCAGTTGGTTGCCTCCAAGTAACCTGTCAAAGTTACCTCGTGCGACAAGGCCCTAACTAAATTGATACTAATAATCCTTCTCTACTTTTCCCACGTTCTAGGTGTTAATGTGCCGGACCACAGTGCAACATTCACAAGTGTCACCAACCTGCTCAAGGATCAAGTGACCCCTCATGTTGCTAGTCTTTTATCCCGTGATTGCAACAACATCAGAGCATTGATGTCGAACCTAGTCTCCCAACTAATGGGTACCGATGATATTGTAAGCACTTGCATCATTCTTAAGAATTTTTTATGCAAGTATTCTAAATGGTTTTAAGCAGGTACTTGAGCAAAAAGTTTTAACAGGAATCCGATTTTAAAAAACCTGTTTGTAGTGTGTTTGTCTACTGTTTACTGTGAATTTTTTGTGATTATCGATCCAAAAACTTGCTACCCTTCTGACGTGATTTGTGGGATAATGCTTTTTGGTCTACACTCCATGATGAAACAAAGTAGTTTAGAAAATGGAGCTCCCACACCGATTGGGTAATATCTGTTTATAGTGCCGGGCGAATAGTGAAGTTTGGTATTTGGTTAACCGCTGGCAAACTATTCTAAATTAACCGGATATTTGTATGTTTTTTCCAGCCGTTAGAGGGCGCTATTTTTTTAAAATTATTATTATTTTTTTTTTTGCCGTTAGATAGAGGGCGCTGTTTGTTTGTGGTCATTCGTAGGGCGGATTGATATTAGTTTTAGAGAATGTCAATCGGTTCATTCATAAAAATAACCGAATCTAATTTAAAGATGGCGATTTGCTTTTTCTTTTGATACCGTTATTGACTCTACGTGAAGGAAAACTTTCATAATTTTTGAACAAATTTCGTCAGAAATGTCATTGTTTTAACTGTTTACAGAGGTGAGCATCTAGGTGCTGATTTCATTCAGGCTGGTTGTTAAGCATTGATTTTTTTGTTTGTTTGTGAGAAAAAAATGTTGATGATTTTACGTTTGGGTGTGATGTAAAACTAAGCTGTGTAAGGCATAAAAGAACCCAGTTACAAATATACCCCCCAAAAAAACGGCCGACCCTGGATTAAACTTTGGTTTTCTGGGAAGAATAAGTTTTTACTTTTGAAAATATTTCTGACCTTTTCTCATTGTTTTACTGACTTGTCTGACGCTGGCGCGCATGGAAGTTTGGGCATGGAGTGCACAATGTTGCACCATTTATCAAACATGCAGTCAGAAGATTGCGCAGGCTCTACAATGTACTTTGTACAGTGTACATGTACATACGGAGATAGATGCACCAAGTATACATTGTACATACATGTAGTCGCCTCCCTGACTTCTACTATACTGCGCTGCGTTTCACAATGGTGAATACACGGGTAGAACTTCCAACTAGTCTGATTTTTCTGTATTTTGTACGGAAATCAAACAAGATTGTGCCCCCCCCCCCCCAAGGGAAAAAAAAAAACTTATTTTTTTAAAATAATTTTTCAGATCAAATTCATAAAAATAAAGATTAAACTATTATAATTATGATTATAATAACACTCCAGATTGCAGAGTATGGCTTTTAAAAGGGGTAGTCAGGTAGTCGAGTTCAGGGATGAGATTCTTCCGCCTTTTGGCCGAATTCGGACTTTCCGACTTTGGACTTTTTTTTTTCTTCAGTTCCCACTTTTTTTAAATCTCTGACTTTGGCAAATTGAGTTCTGAACATTTCACTTCCAATATTTAAATTGACAATAAAAAATATAAGTTTTGAAGATTTTGAAATAAAATAATACAGTTTTGATAACTATTTTAAGCTTTACGTGTTTATATGGTTCGCAATTAGCGGTTGCCTGGGCGCCAAATGCGAGTGAAAATAGCGTCGGGCGAGTCAAAGCAAAATGCGAGTGAAAATAGCGCGAGCGAGTCAAAACCCTTTCTCACGAGCCCGCCAAACAAGTCAAACATTTGTTCCTTTTTACATGTAAAAGTGGCAAAATCCCATATAAAACTTTAACGTAAGCTTTTAAAATAGTAAGTTTAACAATTCTAGATACTTGCTAGATTTAATTTGGCTGCGATCAGGATCTGAATTGCTATCGTTCATTTCAGAATACACGTTCTCGTACAATCATGGAAAACACGATGCACATACCACACAGTCGCGCCCACTATATATATAGTCCATGCAGTACATACACAACACACACAGTCGTCCAAAGTCCATTCTGACCAACATTCCCCACGCTGTGATTGGTAATTGATAATACCACATTCATAAATACCTCAGACAGTTTCGCTATTCCATAACTGCCAACTGTCCCGGTTTTCCCGGCCTGCAGTGGTGAACAAATTTCAGACTTTTTAATTTTTTCAGAATCTCATCCTTGCGAGTTGCGCCGTGCAGAAAAATACTGATTTCACTGTCAGAATACTATTTTTTTTAGGCTTCAGAGTACTGATTTTCTCAATTTAAGGTTGGCAGCTCTGCACGGGCTACTCTCTTTGAGGTCTGGTTCAACAAGATGAAAAATATGGTAGGCCTCGTCCTAGACTGTTACACAGCGCAGACAGCTACATAAAATATTTAGAGTATTTGGCTATTTATTTTGTGTTCAAAAAGTAGTTTGTTACAAAATATATTATTTTAAAGACAGTGGATACTATTGGTAATTGTCAAAGACTAGTCTTCACAGTTTGTGTATCTCAACATATGCATTAAATAACAAACCTGTGAAAATTTGAGCTCAATCGGTCGTCAAAGTTGCAAGATAATGATGAAAGAAAAAACACCCTTGTCACACGAAGTTGTGTGCTTTCTGATGCTTGATTTTGAGACCTCAAATTCTAAACTTGAGGTCTCAAAATCAAATTCGTGGAAAATTACTTCTTTCTCGAAAACTACGTCACTTCAGAGGGAGCTGTTTCTCACAATGTTATATACCATCAACCTCTCCCCATTACTCGTAATCAAGAAAGGTTTTATAATGATACTTATTTTGAGTAATTACCAATAGTGTCCACTGCCTTTAATTATTGTTCCAGCATTTTGTGACCCCCTCGACCCGGTCCTATATTGTTTACACCATTGCATTAACATGTCGCCCGGTTTCATAGTGTACAGTGTTTCCATCACAGGAAAATGTGGATGTATGGTCAGTTTTTGATCGCCTAAAACGGATTAATTTGGTTCAACAGCTGTCATCAAGAGTTTAAAAGTATACTATTTGTTGTGTGTAGCCTTATTTTTTTTATCATGTTATACTACCGGCTTAAACAATTAGAAAACATGCTGGGAGAAAAAATAACAAATAAAATCCTGACTTACCACACTATTTTGGGGATAAATATTTTTATGTTATGCCTTATCGCTAAAAGAAGGGGCTCACCGCAGTGTGTCTTGCAATGGCTGCTCACACCGCAACACCTGGTAAACCCTAAATGATGATAATTATTGTTTTCTTTGTGATTTTCAATCTCAGCTGAGCGATGATGAGGAAGAGCTGAATGTTAAGAAGATTCCAGCAACGATGCCAGTTCTGAAAGCCTGGTATCAAGACACAGTAAAGGTACGTCCAGGTGTTTAAAAGCCCAGATTTTAAGCATGTATTGTCATAAATGTATCTTTCGTATCACAAACATTTTAATTGTCAAATAAAGTTATATTCATCCACTTTAAGGCAACAAGCATGTAGCTATGCACTTCATCAATCCATGGGGAAACATAGACAGACAGTCGCCACATGTAATAATAGTAATAGTATTGATGTGTCACATGCCTCTGCCAATAATGTGCTCAAGTAGATGGTGAAAACAAAAAGCCATGTTTTCCAAAAGTAATACTGGTGTGTAAAACTTGTAAACAGACAAAACAAGACAACTTAGGTTTGGCAACTTAAGCCCAGTTCATACTTCCTGCAAATAGGTATCGATATTTATTTTGATGTCACAAATTTACAGCAAATAATTTTGAAAGAGTTGAGATGCGCTCAACTCCTGCGGAACTATTGAAGCCAAAAACAGAGCTGTGGCATCATTCGCAGGAAGTACGAACCTGGCTTAAAACACTGTGTTAAGAAGTGATAATTTGAAACAGTAATTGAAAAGTGTAAACTCAATTTGCAGAAACGGAAAGCCCATCGGCAAGACTCCCCTCCACCTAAACTCCCAAAGAAATCACCACGTAGTAAGAGAAGACGGTCTAGCTGCTTATTGAATAAGAGCTACAATGAACATCCACCCATCGTTTTACTCTTCGAAGACCTAGAGAGCTTCAATCCGAGAGTTCTTCAAGATTTCATTTTGATGTGCAGGTGAGACCGGGTCAATTTCATAGAGCTGCTAAAATATTGCTAAACAATTTTCTGCTGAGCAGAAATTATCAGGATAATCTGCAGATCTTATTCTGGTAAGCAACATTTAATTGTGCATGGCCACTTTCTGTGCCTCTAAAAAATAACAGTCTCATTATGCAAAATTCCTATAAACAAACTAGGTTTTAGAACAATGAACAAAAATACCCTCATGCAAAAAATACCTGCTTAAAATCTGCTTACCAATATGCGTAGCAACCTACACAGGCATGAAAATCTTCTGTATTTTTGCCTAATTCTGTTTTTGTCTCAAAGTTCTTCTAAGCTATTTCTGAAATTGGAAATCTGCTAAGCAGAAATCGGATATCTGCTTAGCAGAAATTGGAAATCTGCTTAGCAGATTTGAAATCTGCTTAGCAGATTTGAAATCTGCTTAGCAGAAATTGGAAATCTGCTAAGCAGATATCTGAAATCTGCTTAGCAGATTTGAAATCTGCTTAGCAGAAATCGGAAATCTGCTAAGCAGAAATCTGAAATCTGCTTAGCAGTTATCGGAAATCTGCTAAGCAGAAATCGGAAATCTGCTTAGCAGAAATTGGAAATCTGCTTAGCAGAAATTGGAAATCTGCTTAGCAGAAATTGGAAATCTGCTAAGCAGATATCTGAAATCTGCTTAGCAGAAATCGGAAATCTGCTTAGCAGAAATCGGAAATCTGCTTAGCAGAAATCGGAAATCTGCTTAGCAGAAATTGGAAATCTGCTTAGCAGATATCTGAAATCTGCTTAGCAGATTTGAAATCTGCTTAGCAGAAATCGGAAATCTGCTAAGCAGAAATTGGAAATCTGCTTAGCAGAAATTTGAAATCTGCTTAGCAGATTTCAAATCTGCTTAGCAAAAATCGGAAATCTGCTAAGCAAATTTGAAATCTGCTTAGCAGAAATTGGAAATCTGCTAAGCAGAAATCTGAAATCTGCTAAGCAGAAATCTGAAATCTGCTTAGCAGATTTGAAATCTGCTTAGCAGAAATCGAAAATCTGCTAAGCAGATTTGAAATCTGCTAAGCAGAAATTGGAAATCTGCTTAGCAGATTTGAAATCTGCTTAGCAGATTTTCGGAAATCTGCTAAGCAGAAATCTGAAATCTGCTAAGCAGAAATCGGAAATCTGCTTAGCAGAAATTGGAAATCTGCTTAGCAGAAATTGGAAATCTGCTTAGCAGAAATTGGAAATCTGCTAAGCAGATATCTGAAATCTGCTTAGCAGAAATCGGAAATCTGCTTAGCAGAAATCGGAAATCTGCTTAGCAGAAATCGGAAATCTGCTTAGCAGAAATTGGAAATCTGCTTAGCAGATATCTGAAATCTGCTTAGCAGATTTGAAATCTGCTTAGCAGAAATCGGAAATCTGCTAAGCAGAAATTGGAAATCTGCTTAGCAGAAATCGGAAATCTGCTAAGCAGAAATCTGAAATCTGCTTAGCAGAAATTGAAAATCTGCTTAGCAGATATCTGAAATCTGCTAAGCAGAAATTGGAAATCTGCTTAGCAGATTTGAAATCTGCTTAGCAAAAATCGGAAATCTGCTAAGCAAATTTGAAATCTGCTTAGCAGAAATTGGAAATCTGCTAAGCAGAAATCTGAAATCTGCTTAGCAGAAATCTGAAATCTGCTTAGCAGATTTGAAATCTGCTTAGCAGAAATCGAAAATCTGCTAAGCAGATTTGAAATCTGCTAAGCAGAAATTGAAAATCTGCTTAGCAGATATCTGAAATCTGCTAAGCAGAAATCGGAAATCTGCTAAGCAGAAATTGGAAATCTGCTTAGCAGAAATTGGAAATCTGCTAAGCAGATATCTGAAATCTGCTTAGCAGATTTGAAATCTGCTTAGCAGAAATTGGAAATCTGCTAAGCAGATATCTGAAATCTGCTTAGCATATTTGAAATCTGCTAAGCAGAAATCGGAAATCTGCTAAGCAGAAATCGGAAATCTGCTAAGCAGAAATTGGAAATCTGCTTAGCAGAAATCGGAAATCTGCTAAGCAGAAATTGGAAATCTGCTTAGCAGAAATTGAAAATCTGCTAAGCATATTTGAAATCTGCTAAGCAGAAATTGGAAATCTGCTAAGCAGAAATCGGAAATCTGCTTAGCAGAAATTTGAAATCTGCTAAGCAGATTTGAAATCTGCTAAGCAGAAATTGGAAATCTGCTACAATCCCTACTAGATTTCAAATCCCACTCAATCTTTCGAAGCAATTCCGAAAGCAGAAGTATTGAGAGTCAAAATAGACAACTATTAATTAACTATGTAGTGCACTCAAACTTGCTCCTAGTGTCCAAAACTCTACTCCCATGTTTCTTTGCATACCCAGCCAGTACTTGGTTGAGCTCCCTCTTGTGTTCATCTTTGGCATAGCGACATCAGTAGCTGCCATTCATCGAATCCTTCCCCAGGATGTGTCTTCGCTTCTCAGCATTGAGAAGTTCCAAGCTCAGCCCTCAACGGTTTACTTGAGCCAACTCATCAGTAAGGTCAGTCAAGGCCCTAGACTGGTCCTCTGTCTTTTCTGGAAGGGTAAAGATGGCCCAGCGTCCAATTTCATAGAACTGCCTGGTCTTACACGCCCAATGATTTCATTTGTTACAATTTCGTCGGATAATTGTGTAGTGGCCTAAGCTTTCCATATGTGTTATGATTGATCCGAAGTGATGTAGTGTCAGCTTGCACTTTCTACCGTCTACATGCAGCATATATGTGAATACTGTTGTATACATCATGTTGTGTTTATAATTGACTGTCAATCTCTATGTGAAATGAATGTGAGGTCAAAGGTACATGTGTAAGGATACAGACATCCGGTCAGGCTGGTATCTGGGCCCAATTTCAATTCCAAGTAAAACTTGGTATGGATTTTTGATCCACTTTGCGACGCTTTGGTTTCCTTCAAACATTAAGCAAAATTTCAAGCTTATTATCTTGTTCAGCGTAATTTTAGCCGGGAACCAGTCACATGAAATGTACACTGCATCATGGGGTTTTGATTGTTAACATCATTTCTGCTAAGCAAGGTTTTCTATACTAAGCAGATTTTCATGTCATTTACCCCAGTTAAGAAAATGTTATTTTAACTTTATTCCAGGTTCTTTTGACGGCATCCAATCCTTTTAAACTCGGACACAAAGTCTTCCAACTTCTTCTGGACATTTTCCTCTTCCATGATTTTTCAGTGATCAACTTTGTCAAGGGACTTCAGGTCTGTTGTTGGTGACTTATTGAATATTTAATTTAATTTCAAGAAATAGCTCTCAAATTAGGGGGGGGAATGTATAGCCCTAGCAGCCAACATTTGTCCTATTAATTTAAATTGGACTGTAAAAATTGCTTGCTTCGATCGTGCAATCTGGTGTGCTTGACTCATTTTGACTTGAACCATTCGCAACAGACTTCTTATACACGTGGTAATTCACATTATTATGCAAGAAACGGGAATTACCTTTTTTATTTGACTGTTACTTATGGTGTACCGTATTTTCCTGCAGATAAGACGCATCTTATCTGATTTTTTAGACCCCAAAAACATTGATGCGTCTTATCTTTTGGTGCGCCGTGTCTGCTGACGATTTCTTTTTGATGATCACTGCGTGAAATAAAAAATACCTTCATGTCCAGTTCAAATCAACGATCTTTGTGTGAAGAATCCTTACTAAATAATGCGGTCAAACAAGGCTATTCAGACACTGAGACCGTATTTTCGTTCGAACAATGCTGCAATTCCCAAGACGGTCCAATTATTCCAACAATGCTGCAACGTGTTTATTCCCCATGACCGCGCTTTCATTCCACCGATGCCGCAAAGCGTCTAGCTTTTGGTCTAACAGACGTCGGCAGTGTACAAACGTTTTTCTGTGTGGCCGGGTATTCGTTTTGAAAACGTTTGACAGTCAATAACTTCATACAAACGTCATTCACGCAACCGCTCTTGTGTGGTGACAATGATCTCTGAAGTGTGCTTCAGGCTGAACATATTTTAACCCTTTCAATACCACATTGTTTATTGCAAGCGCCCAACCGGATACCGCATTGTTGACAAAGGTCACAATGTTGTGTACCGTATTTGCAGTGTGTACTGTTTTCAATCTTGATTTTCTGTGGGAAGACATTATTTTTTTGAAAAACTTTGTGCATGCAATTTGTAGCATATGAGATGACCTTTCCTACGTTGTCAAATTTGTATATATTATCTTAATTTTGTTTGCAAGATTTCTGTCTGAAAAAGAAATACTTTTAGTTTTATTCGGGATTTCTGTCTCAAGGAAAACAACAAGATATTCAACCTATTTTTCCTCAAGAAAAGTTTGTAAAAATTTCTCAGAAAATATAACCGTTTTTATTATAAGCTTCTATTTTCATTTGTACCATAATCGGAACCTATTTTGCTGAAAAGTCTTATCTGTTTTGAAAGTGGTCAGCTACCACCGTCACTGAGACCAGCACAATGGGTCCAGGCCCGTCCGCCATGCACGCCCAAGCCCATGGCGTTGAACGGGTGACGTGCTCGGTCCAGTTAGCTACCGTTGGTATATAGTCCGGTTATGTCATCATCTGACTGCATGTCTGGCGACGAAATACCACGATTTGATGCCAAATGTTAACTAGATACTTTGATAGAACTTCCCAAGTCTTTTTATAGAGTCACTATAGGCAAACATATAAGCCAAAACCTCCGTGCAATGAGCAGACATGATGGTGATTTTTGACGAAAAAAAACGGAAGCGTGAAATCTTGAGGTGTACTTTCCTCGGAAAATCATAATGGCGACCCCCTATACAATACATACCATTGTAATGCTTGGTAAACAAGCAACCCGTCTATATAAAACCTAACAACAGAGGCACCAAACAAATTAAATACAATCTCTCAAAGGCAATGTTTTTTTCTGTCAAGTTTTCTCGACATTGGGACGGAGCGACTTCACAACGCACGGTCGAGTTTTCTCGACAATGGTAAGGAAGCGCTTGCATTGCGCGGTCGAGTAAACTCGACAATGGTATAGAAAGGGTTAAAAGGATGGGGTAATAATTTATTTTTGTATTTGCCTCTTTTTAGACCTTTGTGATTGATAAGTGCTTTGGGAACTTAACTGTCACAAATGCGAGGGCGTAGCGCAACCCGTCGGCGAACATCGCTCAATACGGTGCCCACATGTCCCCAACATCTGTTGTGCAATCTCGAGATTGAGCAGCGCAATCCACAGTGTACATGTGCATATTAATGTGCATGCAGCGACATCCCGGCCGGCGGATACATTACTACACACACACGCTACGCTCGTCTGTCGTTGCAATTTATCTGTATCAGCAAGGATCCTCGTTGTGGGACGTCGGATGTCCAGGGAGGCGTTGTGTTCATGTTGCAAATAAAATTACTTTCAGACAGTGTGTGGACCATGGTTTCTGCCCGCTGATTGGGCCGGACTTTATGTTATTAACAATGTACAGCATTGGCTGATTGGATGATGTTCGGTAGACGTAGGTTCTCAAAGGCAACAAATTACGTCTTTGTGTCAATGTACCGACACCGGGTGGCGCCAGGTGTTCTTTTGTGTGCGGTTAAACATGCGCCTTGTGCGGCAGTGCGCCTTGTCTGCTGACGTTTGAATTTTTTGTGGTCATTTTAGCATCCTGCGCCTTGTCCGCCGAGCATCTTATCCACAGGAAAATACGGTAATTAATTTTTAAATTTATTTGTTTATTTACAGTACTCACTAATGGATCACTTCTTCAGTAACCCTCTGAGTTTGTTATGCTGTAACTATGGAGAAGGTCTCAATAGAGTGCGTACTTTGAATCACGAGCAGCTAGAGCTATTCAGGCAAGCTGCGTCATTCAGAACGTAAGTCCCGCTTCCAAAAAGCATGGCCAATGGCTCTGTTTAAATGTGTCTTGATGGCCTCATTAGGGCAAATAAAACTAAAAACAGGTTCAGCGTCCCCGCCCGCTTCCTTTTTAAAAGGCGTTTTTTTTCTTTCTTTCTTTCTTTTTTCGTTCGTAATATTTTTTTTCTAAAAAAAGACAATATTTTGATGATCTCGGCAAAAGAAAGTAATTTTGAAAAATAACCCAGTCGTTTGTATTAAGAAATGTGTTTGACGACCATTTACCCCCCCCCCCCATAGACTTGACTCAAGCATGTCTAGGCCCAATCCCGTGCCATTCCCAGAAAACTACTGCTTTGTGATGCTCTGCATTCCAAAACCTGTTCTGCATGCGGGACAGGGTCTTGACAATGTCGCAGTCGCCTGGTATGTAAATATATTCACTTATGAATAATGTAACATTGTTACGTGATACGTTTTGACCAATCAAACGCACCCAAAAAGAAGACTAGTTCATTTGTCACTTGTGGGTTAAGTACTTAGTTGATGATTGAAATACATTTTTTAATAACCAATTAATTATGAAACAGAAAGCACTAAATGTTCATTTGAATTTAAGTAATACGTTGTAACATACATTGGGGTCGGTTTTGTTTGCAAAATTTGAATTTTGGGAAGTGCAATATTAAACGACTTATGACACCGACACCCCCTTGCCTGCTAATGAGTTTACCCGCCCCACGTGCGTGCCGCGTATAGACGCGCGTGCCTTTACAACGTCTTCTACTGTGATGTCACAGAGTATAATGAATATTTTACCACAGGGCAGCACTTCCATGCTCCCATTGGTTTTGTACATCTCCCCATTTGGGGTGATTTTCCAATAACAATGTGCAGAGTAAGAAACGACTTCGTCAAGTCCCATTCTCGGGACCACATTTTGACGGCGAGCGC